>NC_136061.1:755625176-756255592 GCF_964261635.1 Lissotriton helveticus | reverse complement strand
ACGACCACTAGCCTGGTCACTGACGTCTCTGACTTACAGGCTGAAGTCGGGAATCTGCGGAAAGCTAATGACTATTTCTCTGGGCGCCTAGAGGACTATGAAAGCCGTGCCAGGCGCAATAACATCCGCCTGATTGGGGTCCCGGAATCATCGACTGCTGCCTCGACGGACTTATTGGTGGAAGACCTGGTGCTGAATCACTTGGCGCCCAAGGGTCTCAGCAAGTTTCTCGCTGTCGAGCGTGCACATAGGATCCCCGGCGGCACACCTAAATTGGGTGCTAACCCACGACCCATCATTGCGAGGATCTTTCATTTCCGGGACAGAGACGCTATCCTGCAGGCTTCGAGGCAGTCTGGTCCCATTGCCTTTGAGAACTCTACTGTCAGCTTCTATCTGGACTTTACACAACAGGTCCAGAAACAGAGGCTGGGGTTTCAAGGGGTCAAGAAGAGACTCCGGGAAAGGTCTATGAAGTATGCCATGCTCTTCCCGGCCCGTTTGCGGGTGGTTCATAGGGATCGTACTTTTTTCTTTGACCATCCTGGGGTCGTGAGTGACTGGCTTGACTCGCTGCCTGCGGCTCAAGAACCTTTTGAGGACTCTGGCAGATTGGATCGGGCGGAAGGTGGCCCGACGGAGCAGGAGTAGATGTCAACTTTGACCCCGTACCCTTCATGTTGGCTTTGAACTGTGCTATGCTGTGTCATTAATGTTTGCATGTAATAGTCCTTTTGGGGGTGCGTGGGGGGTGAGCGGGTCCTTTCTCCTCCTGGGTTTTCTTTTCGTAGATTAGTTGGGTGGTTGGGCGACAGGCACACTGCAAGTTTATGGGGCTTTTTGGTCTTCAGCAGGGGTGCGGGGTGGGGGGTATAGTTGTTTTGGCATTGTAGGGGGGACTGGGTTGTTTGTTTGAATTTTATTGTTATTTGCAAGGCGAAGGAAAGGCAAACTCCTGTTTTATGCAGTTGCTTTGGGTGTGGGGCGGGGGAGGGGCTGAATTCGGGGATGGGGGTAGGGGACTTCAGATATTGTGTTGGAACGTGAACGGGTTGGGGGATGGGATCAAGAGGAGGGTGGTACTACAATTGCTGAAACGTTTATCTCCTGATGTTGTCTTACTGCAGGAGACTCATTTGCTCGGCAACAAGTGCTACGCTCTGAATAGGCGTGGTTATCGCCTTGTGGCGCACTCGGGTTTCACTTCGGGCTCCAGAGGGGCGGGCATTCTGGTTAGGACCTCCCTCCCCTTGGCCATTGATGATGTCATACTGGATGATAAGGGACGATACGCCGCCATTGTGGGGCGCTGGGAAGGGAAGGTTCTTATTCTGATTTCCGTGTACGTGCCCCCGGGCCTCCAAGCCACCACATTCGCTGATCTGAGTGGACTTATCCTGGGTCTCCCCGAGGGTCTGCTTTTGGTTGGGGGTGATTTTAATGCGGTGGTCTCGGGGATGTGTGACCGTCACCCTCCCAGGGAACTGCCGAAGGCCCAGACTTGGTTGAGTGACTTCCTAGAGACGCTGGGG
Organism: Lissotriton helveticus; assembly: GCF_964261635.1. Taxonomy (NCBI): domain Eukaryota; kingdom Metazoa; phylum Chordata; class Amphibia; order Caudata; family Salamandridae; genus Lissotriton; species Lissotriton helveticus. The sequence continues at coordinate 756,254,060 of NC_136061.1, read as the reverse complement.
CTCACTGATTGCTGGCGCTTGCTTCACCCGGGGCAGTTGCAATATACCTATCATTCTGGTGCTCATGGTAGTCTCTCGAGGTTGGATCATATATTGCTGCCCTCGGCCCATGCATCCCTCATACGGGAAGTTAAACATCTGGCAAGGGGTATCTCGGACCATTCTCCGCTTTGGCTGGTGGTTGATGCACGGCAGGGTTCGGCGGGCCGAGTGGCTCCGATTAACCCCTGGTATTTGAAGGACCCCAGGGTCAGGGCTGAGCTGGTTAAAACACACAATTGTTATTTTGCGGAAAATGTGGGATCTGTTTCCTCCCCAAGTTTACTTTGGGAAGCTTACAAGACTGTCATTCGTGGCCAGGCCCTCTCGTTGATTGGTAGCGTGAAATTTGCCAACCGTGCTGAGATGGTTCGCCTTGAGGGGGAGGTCACAGCCCTGGAGGGGTGCTTGGAATCTGAGGTCACCGCTGAGGGGTTACATCTATTGGAGTTGAAACAACATGAATACAGGGCTCTGGTCACGGAAGCTGCTAAGGAAATGGGAAGGGAACAGCAGGGCCGCCTGTATGATGTGGGTGATAAGGCTGGGAAATTACTTGCTTGGCTGGATAAGAGGGAGAATGCAAGTCGTGTCGTCCCTGTGATTGTTGCGGAGAATGGAGAGTGCTGTACTGACCCTGCTGATATTGTCACATGTTTTGCCGATTACTTCCGCAAGGTGTACTCCCAGGTGTCTGATCGCTCTGAGCAGGACTCCCACCTGCTATTGCGGGATATTGCACTTCCCCGATTGCCTGACATTGATAGGGATGCTCTGGATGCGCCGCCTACTGTGGACGAGATTGCCGCTGCTGTCCGTTCGGTCCGATCCGGCAAGGCATCGGGTCCTAATGGGCTCCCCATTGAGCTATATAAACTACGCCCGGACACGCTAGCTCCACATCTGCGCTCTATGTTTCTCGAGTCTTTGGAGGTGGGTTCTCTCCCACCAGACCAGAGACTGGCCACTATAGTCGTCATCCACAAAGATGGTAAACCTCGGGATCGCTGTGCCTCTTTTAGACCCATCTCGTTGATTAATGCGGAGCCTAAAATCTTGGCCAGGCTGCTGGCGACACGTTTGGCGACCGTCATTGGGGACCTGGTTCACCCTGATCAATCCGGCTTTATACCGCATCGCAACACGGCGCTTAACCTCCGAAGGTTGCATGGCGTCTTGGCACGAGCCGAGACGCTACTTGAGCCCGCCATCTTGGCGTCCTTGGACGCTACGATGGCGTTTGATACGATTGAATGGCCGTATTTGTGGGCGGTTCTTGCCAAGTTTGGTTTCGGTCCGGAGTTTGTTCGGTGGGTCAAGTTGCTTTACGCCGGTCCCATGGCTCAGGTGGTGGTCAATGGTCGGGTCTCTGCACCTTTTGCACTGGGCAGGGGTACGCGACAGGGCTGTCCCCTGTCCCCCTTGTTGTTTGCTCTCGCCTTGGAACCGCTGGCAGCCTGGTTGAGGTGGGAGCCGTCCCTGAAGGGCATTAGATGGAATTCGGAGTTTGAGGACCGTGTATCTCTCTATGCTGATGATATTCTGCTGTATCTCACATCTCCCCGTAAATCCCTCATTGTACTTTTCGATGTCTTAACGTCCTTTCGCAAAAACTCGGGTCTTGTCATCAATTGGTCGAAGTCCTGTGTATACGTCCTGTCGGGAGACGCCCCTCTTCTGCCGAGTGGTTGTCCTATCGCGATTGTGAGGGATGGATTTAAATACCTGGGCATTTTTATCACTCTGAAACCTGAACTGCGGTTTGACCGGAACTTGCTGCCCCCTCTTCAGCGCCTTCGGGCAGATGTTGTCGCCTGGGGGAAACTCCCTCTCTCTCCCCTAGGTAGAGCGGCATTGTTTAAGATGATGTCACTGCCCCGCTTCCTCTACGCATTGCAAAACACACTTGACGTTGTACCGGCTAAATATTTCCGTGAGGTTGAGAGTTTACAGAGACAACTGGTGTGGGGGGGTAGGCCCCGGATTGCCATCGCTAAACTGTCGCTCCCGTGGTACGACGGTGGAATTGCTTTGCCTGATATCCGTCGCTATTATTGGGCGTCTCAATTGGGGGCAATAAATCACTGCATGTATGGCCCTTTGCCGAATCCGGCCTTCGAGATGGACAAATGGTTGTTACCGGGGGGTGACTATAATAGAGCCCTCTACTCGAAAGTCACCCCTCGAAACGTAACGGGCCCCACTAGGACGGCTGTCCAGGTGTGGAGACAGGCTTCCATGGCGCTTGGGTGGACTAATAAATTGACTCGTGCCACCCCACTGTATGCATCCGATAGACTTGGCTCTCTCTGGCAGTCGAAGGGGTTTGATAGGTGGGACTTGATAGGTATCAGCAGGATTGATGATGTTTGGACTAAGGGGAGAATGAAGACGTTTGAGGAATTGAAAACCGAGTACGCTCTGAGCGATCGCGAATTTTTTCGCTATGCGCAGGTCCGCCACGCGGTGCTCTCGGTCTTCCCTTCGGGTGTGGAGATTCCGGAGTCGTCCCCGCTTGAGGACAGGGTACTAGACGGACATGTTCCTGATAGTACGATTTCGCTTATTTATAAAAAATTGATCAACTCCAGGTCTGATCTCCTGTTTCGCCTTAGAGAGGTCTGGATTGGTGATGGGCTGGAGCTGGACGACGAGGACTGGCAGGCGGCGATCTCCTCCCCCAAAGAGGTGGCCATCCAGGCGCGCCTTCGATTTGTGCAACTTAAAATCCTGCATAGAGTGTATGTGACTGGTCCCCGTTTGGTACACATGGGCTTTTCTGTTGATGGTTTGTGTCGGCGTGGATGCGGTCTCCTGGGCACCTTTTTACATATCATTTGGGAGTGCCCTGAGATAGTGCGATTCTGGACCGGTGTGCACGAGGTGATGAGTGAGGTTACGGGGGTGCGATCAATGCCGGAGGCTAGGAGATGCTTGCTGAATGTATGGGAACCGAACGACTACTCTGTATCGCAGCTTCGATGGGTGACCTTGGGCAATATGATCGCCAAAAGAGACATTGCGCAACTGTGGGGTGCTCAGGGACCACCCGGGATTCGGAAATGGAAACAAAACATGGACTGGTGCATGTTCAGGGAAAAAACTGTATACATTTCCCGGGGTACCCCCCGAAAATGGGGGAAGATATGGGCTCAGTGGAACACTTACCGTGGCGATATATGTACCCCCCCTCTCCCTGACCCAGATGTTGCACCTACGTCCCCGTAACCAGAGGGTTCCTCCACTTCTTACTGTGTATTGGATACATTTTGTTCCTTCTGCCCCCCCACCATGCGAGACTCTTTCTTGATGGAAAATACGCTCATTGGTTGACCTTCCCGCTCCCACACCATGTAAAGCAACGTTGTTTATATTGATGTCTTCTCTTTTTCTTTGTTCCTTGCAAGTTGTTTGTGTTTGTATTTATAAAATTAATAAAAAGTTTCAACAAAAAAAAAAATAGTATCCCTCAGTAGTAGTGCACCTAGTATACTAGTTTAACTTTTGTAGTAGTTTAGTATATATATTTAACACCCATAATCAAACACGTACGCTCACTTGATGACAATAACACATTGTACAAGTGCATTTATAACCAGTGGCTCACTAGTGAATAATCCAAGAAATGAGGACCTCTGGTAAAATACCTAAGACCAGTGTTGGATCCTCATGTCTGAACCTCTACACATGCAAAATAACTGCGTAAAGCCCACATACAATGCTGAATTTTGAAGCCACAAGAAAATAATTTTAAAAATGGGGCATAGTTTCTTTCAATGGCACTGAGATAGCAGTCCCTCGTGATAGCATATTCTCGTGATGCACCAATCCTCTTTAAAAACACTGACAAAGGGAGGAAAAAAGTATTGAATTATGGAGAGTTGCATCATATATTCCATAGAGGTCACATAATTCACTCCTCACGATGCAGTTAATCACCTAACACTTTTAATGCTTACACATTACTCATTAAGCATCCATTTCTCAGTTCAGTAATAGGATTGGTGCTCCTGATTTAAAGTCCCCTTTCGTGTACTAAACACTTTGTTTATGCTATGCACAAACCAGTACTTAGACTGAAAGGTGCTGTGCGTTCCCTCTCTATTCAATTCTTCACTACACTGTGCTCCCTGCTTTGTAATCTTCCGACCTGACGTCCTTTGAAACCTGTAAATGTCTTGGGTTCCGTTCAAGCTGCTTGAATGCTGCAACCCCTCTACTAATTGCAACAATTTCTTTCTCAACTGCAGAATCAGGTGTTCCTCGACAATTCGACTGTAGGCTCCATTTTTGGATAACCTAGGGCGTAGTTCGCGTAGTAGCGCTACGCGTAGCTATGCAAAGTGCACTTCGTACTACGCGAGCTATGCGTGGCTACGCGAACTGCGTAATGCACTGTTCAAAATTCTGTTCGCACTGATTGCACTGTGCCGGATGCTTGTCCGCACTGTGCAATCAGTGCAAACCGCATCTTGCACAGTGCAAGCGGTCGTTTTCTCAACTTTCTCAACGCGGACTGGTAGTTTCTCATCGCGAGCGGTCACGAGCATACACGACCACTCGCAATGAGAAACCTGACCTCCCCGCGTTGAGAACCCCCCAGGGCGTCCTATAATTTTGGCTATTGCCAGTGCCTTTCAAAACACATCCAAATATGTGGATTTTTTCTTTGTCCCTTGGTCAAAAAGCTCCCATCCTTTATCCAAGATACGGGCGAATTTTTGCAAAAAATATATGACATACAATGGGAACCTGATTTCTTGCTGATGACAATTGATGCTACAACCCTGTACACCAGTATCAGACATACAGACGGGCTCATTGCCATCAATCACTATCTTGGGAGCCGGCCATTAAAATTGTGGCATCGCACTCAAATGCTACTAAGTATGGTATCTACCTGTCTTGAAAACAATTACTTCTTATTCAATGAAGAATTGTTTCAGCAACTGTGTGGAACAGCGATGGGCACCTGCTTCGCCCCCAGCTATGCGAATTTGCATATGGGCCGGTGGGAGGAGCAGGTGGTCCAGTAGCACTGGCACAAGGAGTGGCGTGATAATGTGATGTATTGGTGTCGATACATTGACGATCTCTTTGTTGTGCGGAAAGGGTCACAGACATGTACAAAAGAATTTGTAAATAAGTTGCAAAATAACAACTTGGAATTAAAATTGACATTCAATATAAGTAATACCAATGTAAACTTTGTAGATGTGATGGTTTATGTTCAAAATGGTAAACTAGAAACTAAACTGTATTGGAAATCAACAGATGGCAATACCTTACTCCATGCCACTAGTTTTCATCCCAACAATCTAGTGAGAAGCATCCCTTATGGGGAATGTCTTAGGGCGATGAAAATTGTAGCAATAACCAGGACCTACAGTCAGAATTGTTGTGTTTGAAGGGGCGGTTTGCAGCCAGAGGCTATCCCCGGGCTTGGATAAAGGCAGCAATCTTGAAAGCACGTTAGAAATCAAGAGAGGAAATTCTTTTTAATCCTGGAAAACAAGCAGAGAGGTAAGAAAAAAAAGGGGAGAACCAGTGTAGGATGGTCACAAGCTATAATAACCAGCAGGATAAGTTGAGAAGCATCTTGCAGAAACACTGGCATATCATTTACAACGACCCCATCCTTATGAAATGTGTCCCGCATAGCCTCAGATCACTTTCAGGAAAGCAAAATCATTGAAGCAAACTTTAGTAAGCAATATGCTGCCGACATTACAGAGTAAACTGGCTATACAGAAAAGATGGGTTTATTAAGTGTGTTAAGTGTAAAGCTTGCACCCATGGTAAAAACACCTCCACTTACGTAGAGGGGCTCTCTTCAAATAAGGGGAAAATGAAGGGCCAGTACTCTTGTAAAACGGATTTTGCTGTCTACGTGCTTCAGTGCCTTTGTGGCCTGAGGTACGTAGGCAGCACCATCCTTCCTGTACATAAGCGAATCATTCAGCACCTCTGAGCCATCAAAAATGGGGATAAAACATACCCCGTGGCTAGACATTTCGATCAATACCATGACAACGACACAAAAGGGCTTGAGTATTATGTAACTGATGCAGTTCCAGTGAGTGAACGGGGAGGTGATCGGGTAAAGTAAATGAGAAGACTTGAGTCAAATTATATAATAATGCTTAGCATAAAGATCCCCGAAGGCCTCAACATAGAGGAAGATTTCCACACACATTTATAATTTTAATTGAATATTGCTGTGTCTCCATTTCCATTTTTAACTGGTTATATTTGGCTTATATAATTAGCATGAGCACTTTAAGCAGACCGTCTTACTGTGATGGATGCAATGCCGGCAAGTTGTATTACAGTCCTTAATTTTGTTGTCTATGCCCAATGGGGCAGGACACATGAGGCCTTAGTTCCGTTATGTTATATATTGATGACTGATGATTCTATGACTATGGAGGCTTGGTATAATTAAATGACCTAAGTAACATGCACAATATACCAGATACAATGCACTTTAGAATGGGTCGGGAGGATGATTGATCGGTGTTTTATTGTATCTGTAAATACATGTTTTAAAATTAAAACAATTCCTCCATGCACCATGAAGTAATAGAGAATACTGGAGTGCATACATATTTGACCGTTGTTTTGATGTGCAAACAGATTGAGTTAGGAAACAGAAAAGTAACCCAGTGCATGGTATTTGGTTGTGTTATAGCCTCCTGTGTATCAGTACGTGATAGCCCTCTGGGGCAGGACACAAAGGATGTGAATCTTATGCGAATGAACAGATCAGGGTTCAAGCCCGACGGACTCATTCTTATAAATTTTTTATTAAGATTAACAATGTATGCAACATTTGTTAATTGAAGCATTTTTAATTTTTCTCATGCTTTGGACTGTTTTATTCCGTGAATGTATGTAATTTGTATATTTATTGGCACAATTTGCACTGACATTTTTATTGAACTACGAGTCTGTTTACACTTTCTATTAAGAGGTATTTTGCATGTGACACGTAATTTCACGAAGTTAAAAATGGTGGCAAAACTCTTTGCAAACTGTTAGAAACGCGTCTAACAATTTCAGATGACAAATAAAAGCACTTTTGCGCAAAGACACAGCATCAACATTCCTGGTGTGAAGGGGAGTGTTATGAATATATATACATATGTACGTGTACGTACCTTTTTCCTGTTGGAGTAAGGATTGTCTGTATATATATATTATATTAAATCCAGCCCAGAACTGGAACCATCTAAGGATTGGCTGGCAAGCAGTAGAGGCTTTAGAAAATGCTCTACATGTAAAGCCTGTTCACATGGGGTTAACATAACAGAATATCTTACCCCGTTCTCAGAAGTCCCACGTAAAATCAACAAAAAATTAACATGCAAAAGTGAATTTGCAGTATATGTGTTGGAGTGCCCGTGTGGGTTAAGATATGTGGGCAGCTCAAAACTGCAAGTCCACAAACGTGTACTCCAACATTTGAGGGCTATCAATAATAATGACTCTTCTTACCCAGTGGCTAGACACTTCAAGGAATATCACAATAACAACAGTGCTCTCCTGAAGTACTATGCCATTGACTCAGTGGGTCCTCTTAGAAGAGGAGGTGATAGGGATGCTGCACTTAGATCTTTGGAAACATGATACATCTTGGAGTTGGACAGTAAGGCACCTCATGGACTTAATGCCTCAGAAGATTTTTATACCTGTCTCTGAGGAAAAAATTCCATGAGGTTTATTGGGGTTATGGTTATCTGCCAAACACCATCTTGCAAACAAAATGAAATTTAGATAATACCATCTATCTATTTTGTGTTGCTCATATCTGTTTCTTGTATTTAAACCATCTGAAATACTTGGGGAAATTAAATCGCCACTATTTGTGTTTGAAGGTCAGACTGGGACCAGTCTGATCAACACTCCATTCTAAAAACACAAATTCATGTATATTTTATAAAAAAAAGGTGTTTTTAAATCTATGTCTTGACATAGTTTTAATTTGACATAAAAAGAAATTTTCTTTTAAAAGAAAAGTAACTAGTATTTGGTAGGAGTTTTTAAGGATGATGCAATTCATTGATCACATACCCTACCTTTTACTACACACATCATCGAGACATCACTTGCACTTTACTTTTTCACTTACTTATTTATTTTGGTGTCATAAAATAGGATGCAAAACTGCAAAACTGGGCATATACATAATGTTTTTGGTGTTGAATCACTGCGTGATGGCCACAGAACGAGATATTGGTTGACTATTTTAACATTTAATATTCAACTATATATGTTGCACATTTTAAACAGCATTGATTTTAAATTCATTCTTTTATATATAAAGAATTGGATTTTAGGCCAGGCTTTTTAGGACATGTCGTGTATATTTGTATATTTTATATAGATAATATATTTATAGCTGAAGTTATTTATTTACTTTTTGCTATTTTTTGCACTAACTTAGGTTACCTTGTAACCAAATTTGTTTTTGACATGTGTTAATTACCAAAAGTTGCAGTTCGATTCGTGACAGTATGTCCTGTATGTGTAATATCACCATTATGTGGATTTATCCTAATAGTTTTTTGCCAGTTGCACAAAGAAAATATTTAGTATTTTTACTATGTTTACAGTGCATCCGTCTGACATCCAATGAAAATGTCGTATTCACTAGCACTTGCACTTTAAAATTCTGCCACCGCCCTCTAAGGCGCCATGTGACCAAGGCCTCTTGTAGGCCGAAACGTTATGCTGTCTTTTGCGGAATAAAATTACTCACAGAAAAATTTGGGTCTCCTGTTTCTTGGCGGTGTAGCGGCTGGAGTTGAGTCCGTTTTGCTGTTCGTGGAAACCTGTGTTCATATATATATATATATATATACACATATATATATATATATATATATATATATATATATATATATATATATTTTTTTTTTTTTGACTGGGATATTCAACCAACACAGACTTTGGAGGACTGTGGAATTATTCAACAAGGGTGCAAAAGTCAAATGACTATCAAATCTAAAACCAATCCAAGAACACCGCATGATGGAATAGACACTTTCCAGGAAATTGTCATTGAAGAACTAAAATATCTCCAAACTGAAAGCTTCAATCGCAATAGGAGAAACCTGAGCAAGGAGGAATGGGCAGTGATTCAAAATCTCAAAGATGATGAGAGCATTATCATCAAACCCAGTGACAAAGGGGGGAACATTGTCATCCTGAAACGAAGTCAATATGAGGATGAGGCCCTATCCCAACTGAACAATAAGGAACACTATGTGGAGATAAAGAGGATTAAATATACAGAAAGCATAAAATCCTTCAATGCCTTGATTGATCAATGGAAAGACAAAGGAATACTTGATTTCAGAGATTGGAAAAACCTGAAGTGCGATTTCCCTCAAATTGCAACATTCTATCACCTGCCAAAGGTACACAAGAGCAAAATCTGGCCTCCTGGTAGACCAATCGTGTCTGCTAAAGACAGTTTACTGGAAAAAACATCGAGCTATATCGATAGCTTCATTGCCCCATTCGTGAAGGACCTCAGTTCGTATCTTAAAGATACAAAGGACTTTTTGAGAATCATACAGGATGTGGTATGGGAAGAGGATATGATCCTAATTACTTTAGACATTGCCAGTTTATATACGTCCATCAAACACGAAGACGGTCTAATGGCAATGAAGAACTTCCTAGAACTAAGACCCATCAAGTATCGAAGCCATAACTTAATGTTATTGGAACTCACAGACTTCTGTTTAAGAAATAATATTTTCTTATTTGCAGGTAAATTGTATCTACAACTGCAGGGGACCGCGATGGGCACGTGCTTCGCCCCCAGCTACGCGAATCTCTTCGTGGGCTGGTGGGAGAAGCACGTGGCCTGGGCGGGAGAGAACGAGCGGTGGATGGATAACATTGTCCTGTGGACCCGCTACATCGACGACTTGTTTTTGGTGTGGCGGGGTCCACAGAAGGAGGCTGAAAAATATATCTCTGAGTTGAATAAGAACAATCTGAATCTCAGCTTCACGAGTAATTTGAGTCAAAGAGAGGTTTTCTACTTGGACCTTCGGGTCTTTGTGGAAAACAACAAAATTCAGACCGCTGTCTATAGAAAACCTACGGCGGGTAATACTATATTGCACTCACGCAGTTACCACCCCCGCAGTGTAATCAATAATATCCCCTTGGGAGAGTTTTTGCGAATCAAGCGAAATTGCTCAACCTCACAGGAGTTTATGAGAGCCAGGGAACAGTCTAAGAACAGATTCTCTCAGAGAGGTTATGGGAGAGGAATCCTTAAACAAGCAGAAGTGAGAAGCAATTTGGTAGAAAGAAAAGACCTGCTGATTGACAAACCCAGGCCTTCAGATACTAAGATCAGACTAATTACCGATTATTCGGAAAAATCTCCAGAAGTCTTCAATATAATGCGCAAGAACTGGAAGATTTTGAAATCAGATTCCGTAATCGGAAAGTCATTATCTGATTATCCTCTGGTTACTTACAGAAAGGGGAACTCTTTCAAAGACCATCTTGTGGACAGCCACTATGAAAAAAGAAGGATGAAAAAAATCACTGTTTCAGGCTTCTATCCTTGTATGAAGTGCAAGGCCTGTAAGAATTCCCAAAAAGTCAAGGAATACTATATTCCAGGAAGAAAGAAGAAAGGTAGAATAACCAAATTGGTGAATTGTAATTCTGACTATACTGTCTACTGTCTGACATGTCCCTGTGGGAAGAGGTATATAGGGAGCACAGTGAAACCCACCAAACTCAGGGTCCTAGAACATATGAGGGCTATCTCATCAAAGGATTCAAACTATCCAGTAGCCCGCCATTTCGAGCAGATGCATGACAGTAACAGTAATTTATTGACTTATTTCATTTTGGATCAACTAGTCAGAACAGAAAGAGGGGGAAACTGGATAAAGAGACTAAGAACATTAGAGTCAAGATTCATTATCCAGTTACAGACCAAGACCCCGGGAGGGATGAATAATGAAGAAGAGATGTGGACTCACATCTAAAATAATCCCTTCTTGTTTCCCCATCTTCTTTCTTAGAAATCTGGAAAATAGACATGTGTAGAGCTCCTTTAATATACAGAGTAGTCTGACCCGTCACCACAAATGGAATTTATATGATTCATTGTTTAGATAATTTTTTGGTACAGCACAGTGATATAATGTATAACAATTATCTATATGTTTATAAGTAGATCGTTATGCCCATCCAGGGCTAGATTGTTTACAATTCAACTGTGTCATTCTTTTTGGTGACCCAAAACTCTGTGAACTAAAAGTGATTTCCAACAAGAGTTGAGTATGAAAATCACTCATATAGGTACTAGCGGCATAAATGCCAACTGTGCATGAGACAATAAGTATAGGGGACAAATATTGAATGAAATGTGATTTCTTGTTTAAATAGTGTTCAATTATTGATTGGTTCTCCTATTATGCTTATGAATGTACATATTAGAATGAGCAGACTATTCATTGAAAGATGGCTGCCGCATTAGTAATGTATGAATTATTTCAAGTACCGTTTTCTATGTTTACGTATATTGTGTTTGAGGACACGTGACTGATGACAATCACGGCTTCTATTTTAAATACATTTTTGAAAACAGTGTCAGTTTACACTGACGAAGGCGGTAACGCCGAAACGCGTTTGTAGACTGATTTCTGAGGAGGTCTTTGACTAATAAAAGACTTGGCGAACCTACGCCATACTGGCTTGGAGTGCTCTCATTTGTCAAACCCGGGATTTGGGGTTTTGCGTTTTGCAATATATATATATATATATATATATATATATATATATATATATATATATATATATATACAGATAATCCTTACTCCAACAGGAAAAAGGTACGCACATGAGGGTTGTATGATTACAGATTATTTTAATTAAAGGGGCCCCTCACGACCCAGCATGTGAAGGAGAGACATGTTATAGCTTTGACAGCCTTTATCAATCTGACAGACGCCACCTTGTACAGTGACTATATAGTGACTACTACATGGAAATCGAAAACATACTCCGCAAGCTGCTGAACCGATCATAGAAAAATTCACAATAATAAAACTGCTTAGTGCAACCAACATATTGTACTGAATATGCGAATATGCCCACATTAAAAATATACAGCGCAGCGTTTAAAAAACATTGCAACCATTTCATTCTGAATTTGCATGGCGTCAATCACCTCCTGTATCTTATGTTTAGATACACTGTAATGTTAAAAGTTATCAGTTATCATATGGCTGGATGTATTGAGAGTCATTAAGGCGTGCTGAGCTGCCGAGAGGAACATATACATTCTGCTAGCCAGATGGCTGCTGAAGGGAACTAATTCATCACTCCTGTCAGGTCATTGACATGTGAAGTGCAAACAAAATCACGGTGTGTAGCAACTCAATTTCAGGGCACAAAAACCATTATCCAGGCCTTGTGCGGTGGAGTGTAAAGCTCAGAATAGACAGCACACACAGCCTAGACTTCGCCATATTTAATTGACGAACTATTCCGGGACTCCCACTCCCATAATGGAGCAGTACAGCATTGTCATTTCACTGTCATATATACACACACACACATACACGTACCTTAAATATACTTACCATGTGTGGTAAAGGCAAATGTGTGGTATAACCATGTGTGGTAAAGGAATTGCGTGACAAAGGTATTGAGTGTAAAGGATGCATGGTAAAGTCATTGCATGGTAATGCCTATGGTGTAAAGGATATTTCCACAGCATCTGAAGAACCGCGTTGCCAGGTGCTTCCCACGTGTCTTGCCCAAACATTACATGTCATGTAGCCCTATGATGTTGGTGTCAAATACCATTAAACCTGAAGGGAAGTGGCAGCACTGAAGGGCACCCCCCCAACTAGGGGTCTTGGTGCCTTTAGTGGCAGCAAAGGGCGGAACAGTGTAGAAATCCCTTCCGGGTCAAGAGACCCGGAAGGGGAATGAGAGGCCTACAATCAGGGAATTCCCAAATGCCGCAACCGGAAACACGTCACGCGGGCACCCCCCGGAAACAGGAACAGGCGGAGGGTTTAAAAGCCTGAGTGGCAATAGCGCCGCCCTCTTTGTCGACTCACCTGCAGGAAGGTCGGAGGTCGCTGAAGAGTTATTTTCACACGAGGGCCGCGTCTAGCATCGGCGGTCCATGTGGAGCACTAGCGGTCATACGACCTTTTATCAGGTGAGAGGGCCTCACAGTGATGTACAAGCGATAACAGATTCTAAATATAATTTTGATAGATTTGATTGAGATCTGAAGCATGAACAGGAGGGGCTGTGGCCGCGAGCCTCTGCTCTGGCCCCGCTCGGGAATCTTACTGCGCACGGGTCGCACTAGCTAGGGGGAAGGGGCCGGAGAACTTTTGCCTATTCCCGCCCGCGTGATAAGCTGCCAGAGCTTAGGTCGGGGCGGGGGCGGCCGAAAGGCGGCATTGAGCTCGGGGTCTCATTAGCGCTGTGCGGCAGGTAGATCGATCTGCGCCTGCTGATTAATGAAACAAGTCTGGGCTCATTCGGCAGCGCTCCGGTATAGTCGCGATACACGCATGGAGATCAGAGAAACAGTAGCGCAGCGCCGCAGTCGGGTCAATCTGCGCGCGTTACTCACTTTAGCGAGTCTGGCCGCATGCGCCCGTTGAGGGGCAAGACAGCCGGGTGAGCTCCGTTTAAACAGGGATTACGGCGCATTGACTGACAGGACAGCATGCTTAGGCCGTGAGCGTGGAAGCGTTCGGCGAGCGCACGAGGCCTTTTTAACTCGTTCGTAGGAACCTAATGCAACAAGCATTGGCTAAGACAACAGATCCCTGCCATACAAGTCACTGGTCTCATCAGCAGTTAGCAGGGCGACAAGTGGGGTTATGGACATTTTTAAGGGTAGATGGTGAGAGTGTGGGGGACATTTAATCATGAGTAAAGGTGAGTACGGGTGAGTATTACCAGCACCGAGATGACCAAAAGGGGGGTTATCTGCACGGCTGCATGTGACTAATGTGAGTGGTAAGGGTGAGCTGGCGGTGGTATGGTCAGCGCCCTGAGCAAAGGTATGGGGAATAATAAAACCCCATGGCATGCGGGTATGGTAGCGCCCTGAGCAATGCATGTACAATAAAGGCATGCGGGCGAGGGTGTTTTTGGGGTGGATTGCATGCTCAGGTTAAGCGGGCTACACTGGCGGAGTAAGTATGGTCAGTGCCCCGGTCAAACGCATGGGATAGGGGGTTCAAGCGGCAGTGAGGAGCCTCAGGACCCATGGCAAAAGGAGACTAGAGGGGGAAGGGAACGAGGACTAATGCGTTTCTGTTTCCATTAAGTGCAGAATGCCTTCTAGACGGGTTCGAAAGGGCAAGGACGCCCCGACCACAAAGGACGACTTTTGCTCACTGGCAGAGCTGTTGGAGGTCACTAAAGAAAAAGGCATTGACTAGGTGAAATGGACATTGTCGCAAGGGGCCGGGACGAGCGCACAAGAAGACGCAACAAGGGCAAGCGGGTACGGCGGATGCCAGAGAGGTTTAAAGACGCGCAACCAGATAAGCACAACAAATCGGGGGACTCTCAGGCCACTACCTCGGGTGAGGTAGGGGTGATAGACAAAACAGTCCTGGTGGCTGACACTGCGCAACCAATGAACTTGTCCTCCATGGGCCTGACTGGTGGGCCCATTGCTCCGTTAGGCATCACAACGTTAACCAAGGTTCCTCAGACGGTGGGGCTACCAGTCACAACGGGTGCGGTGCCTCCGACGCCTATCGCTGCGCAAGCCGCTCCACCGGTTGTAGCACATCAAGGCAGTGGTATAGCACAAGTGTGGGTTCAGTCAGGGGGTGTGGCTCAATCTCTAGTTGTGGTAGCGGCAACGTCGCAAGGGCAAGCGCATAGTAATAGCGCAGCAGGGTCAGTGGTCCCCTTAATAGCATCCCCCATGACCATAGGGTCTATAGTCCCAGGGCAGACATCGCTAGCATACAGCCCACTGATCTATGGGTCGGCATCTATGTAATTAGCCCCCTCGGCGGGGATCACGTGGCATGTACCAGTGGAGACCAAGGAGAGAATATTCAAGGGAGAGTATGTGTATGTGTTTGACCTCATAAACGCTGGGATGGTCCTGGGGAAAAGCAGGACTGGGAAGGAGGGGGAGCTGAAGCAGAAAAGAGTATGGGTAGATTGTTTGATCAATAATTGGATCACAGGGTTTGCTATTTATGCGGCAATTATGGTAGAAAGGTACCCAACAGTGGCAGCCCAATTAATCAGTTACATGTCTATGATTCATGGGGCGGTGTCAGAATTCCCAGGGACAGGGTGGCGCCAGTACGACAACAAATTCAGGCTAATGAAGGCGGTTCATCCCGAAGTAGCGTGGGACCAGCATGAGATTAACATATGGCACTCTGTGTTTTACTCAACAATACCAGTGAATAAGACGAGTCAGCCTTTTCGGGGGTACAGGGGGTCGAAGATAAAAAACTGGTCTGCTGGCAGTTCCATAAGAACGAGTGCAATCAGGGCACAGCATGTAAGTTTAAACACTGCTGCTCCTTCTGTGACGTTCAGGGACACCCAGAGATTAGATGCTACAAGAAGTTGGGGAGGCCAAAAGAGCAGCCTGCCCACACCCAATCCCAAGCTAAGGGACGCCCCGCCCAAGCACCCTAAGAGTTGACCCACGCCCATCCAGCTTCACGTCCTGCCGCATCTCCTTAGTAAGTATGACAAGATACAAGAGGCACAGTTTTTACATAGTGGTTTTAGTTTTGGCTTTCGCATTCCATCCTCCGCTACCCCGGCCACGGCTCAACCGCGCAATCAACGCCCTGTTCTCCAAAATCTAGAGGTGGCTAGGCAGAAAATCGCGAGAGAAGTATCTTTGGGGAGGGTGGCTGGCCCCTTCCAACAGTTGCCAAGGCCCGACCTTGTATGCTCACCATTGGGTTTGGTACCGAAAAAAGAGAAAGGGAAATTCCATTTCATCCACAACCTGTCAAGCCCACCAGGGTTGTCAGTTAATGACAAGCTTGACCCAGAGCTGTGCACGGTGCATCACACCACTTTTGATATGGCAATACGGAAGCTACAAGGGCTAGGGGAGGGAGCTTTGATGGCTAAATCGGACATCGAGGCAGCCTTCCGCCTCCTGCCAGTCCACACTGACGACACCAGGTTCCTGGGGTTCATCTTTGAAGGGGAGTTTTTCATTGACCTCTGCATGCCAATGGGGTGTTCCATCGTGTGCGCAGTGCTTGAAACGTTCAGCAGGTTTCTGGAGTGGGCAGTGCAGCAATTTCTAACATCAGTAACATCTGTTGAGGTGGTGCATTACTTGGATGATTTTTTGTTTCTGGGACCACAGGGATCCCTTGCTTGCAGGAAGGCCCTGCTGGGCTTCCAACATCTGGCAAAAGCGATGGGCGTACCTTTGGCCGCAGAGAAAACAGAGGGGCCAACCACTCGGTTAACTTTCCTAGGCATTGAAATAGACACCAGGGAGGAGGTATGCCGACTTCCCCAGGAGAAGGTAGCAGCATTCAGGTCGGCCATTGAGGCTTGCTTGGCAGCACGGAAGGTGACGCTTCACCAACTACAGGTCCTAGTGGGGAAGCTGAATTTTGCGCTACGAGTGATACCTATGGGCAGGGCCTTTTCAAGAAGTATCGCGAGGGCGATGTCTGGCTTGCAGGCCAAGCATCATCACACCAGGCTCTCAGCAGATGTCAGGAACGACTTAGCCATTTGGAAAGAATTTCCAGAAGAATTCAATGGAACAGTGATGTGGCAATAGCCTAGTCACCCCAACGCTGAGTTGGAATTGTACACAGATGCAGCGGGCTGTGTGGGCTTTGGGGTGGTCTTGGGTCCCAGGTGGTGTATGCAGCACTGGCCAGAGGAGTGGGTGGTGTCAGGACTCACCATCAATATTACCTTCTTAGAGCTGTTCCCAATTATTGTGGCATTGCATTTGTGGGGCGACATTCTGAAAAACAGGTGTATTGTATTTTGGTCGGATAGCATGTCAGTAGTGATGGCGATTAACAATCAGAGGGCGAAATGCACCTGGGTCCTGCGCTTATTGAAGGAATTAGTCTTGCGATGCTTGCAGCGCAATGTACACTTTACTGCCAAACATGTGCCAGGGGTGGACAACGCAGTTGTTGATGCCTTGTCCCGTTTTAAGTTGGCAGAGTTTCACACCCGATGGCCGCAAGCAGACAAACAGATGATGAACTTCCCGGAGGGACTATGGAAGCTTGGTGCCCCACGGCGCCAGAGTTGATAACGGCATCATTGGCCCCCAAGACCAAGAGTATGTATGAGAGGTGGTGGCAATCATACCTGACTATCCTAAGGGAGTCAGGATCAGTAGAGAGGTTCTCACCACAGTGTGTACTGGAGTTTGTAGTTCATCAGAAAGGGAGCAGCAGACCCCTAGCTATGGTGAAAAGACAACTTTCGGCAGTAGCATTCTACGCGGGTTTAGGGGGGTGGCGGACCCACAAAAGACCCAAGGGTGAAAAGAGCAATGAGGGGTTGGGAGCGCTTAGCACAGGAGTGAAGAACAGTAGGAGGCCTATAGATGCTGGCATACTTACAAGAATCTAAGAAATATTGCCCAGAATCTGCTTTTCGCCTTACGAGACGCAGTTACTAAGATTGGCATACTCATTAGCGTTTTTTGGGGCCTTTAGGATTTCGAAATTGTTACCAGCGACAAAGTCAGACAAGGAAGGGGGCATATGTTGGGAAGATGTAATCCTGACCAGGGAATCCCTTCAGGTCAGAGTGCGGAGATCTAAGACAGACCCATTGGGAAAGGGAACTTGGGTCCAGCTAGGTTCAGTTGCAAGGGCCACCTGTTGCCCGGTAAGCTTGGCCCAGAATTTTTTCCAGATTAGACCAGGGGGAGGTGACAGCAGGGTATTACTGCATGCTGATGGCATCCCTCTCAGATTTCAGTTCACTAGGATATGTAAGCGTGCTCTGGAATGTTTAGGGGTGGAAAAGGCCCATTTTACATCCCATTCGTTCCGCATCGGTGCAGCCACAACGGCGGCAGCCCTGGGCCTCCTGGAGGAAACCATTAAGAGGGTGAGTCGTTGGAAGTCAACATGTTTTGAGCGATACGTACGCCCCCAGTTAGCATGAATCGTCAGTCAGTTCTTCTCCACTTGTCCCGTCTCCCGCTGATTGTATCCATTTCCAAATTTGATCTAGGTGTACCGTGCCAGAGGGCCCAGATATGCTGGTGTGGCCATTCTTTTATTCGCAGATCTGGGCACTTCTTCAAGAATTCATGTGAGGTCAGATTACAGAGTGCGAAGGGAATCGACCACCATTGTGCGGGGGTAGGTGGACAGCGTTTAGCGGAGGTGCCAACCCATCTGCGGGGCACCATGGCCAAGGGTATGCCTGTTTCCGATATACTGGTGATTCATTCGGGTGGCAACAATATGATCCCAGCGGGAAGGAGGGGCGTAAAGGAGTTACTGTTCTCAGTTCTGTCTGTGGTTAAGAACATGTTGCCTAACACTAAAATGCTATGGTCTGAGGTGATACCGCGTCAAGTATAGGCGAAGGGAGCGCCGCCGAAAGCAGTTAATAAATCAGTAAGGAGACTGAACCAATCAGTGGCAGAAATTTTAAAGAAGTCCAGCATTCGTACCATCAGGCACAAGTTAATACAAGTGTCAAGGGCAGAGCTGTATGCATCGGTTGGGGTACACCTGTCCAATGTTTTGGGAGCCCTTGCTGAGGAGCTAGAATGCACAGGGGGGGAGGTCGAGTCCGCCAGTGGGTGCCTCGCCCTGAGATGGAGTCCTGGGCAAGAGAAATTACCGGGACTCCGTTTGCCGGTGGCTACTTGCCCCCAGATCAGAGCTTGGAGTTTATCGGGGGCTCCGGGCTGGCGGGAGAGGGGGCTGACCTGCTGGTGGCTCTGGACTCTCTGGCTCTACCCAGGAAGCCGGCGCTTGTCACAAGCAGTGGCAAATTATCTATCTGCTGCTCTGTTGGCTGTGCGGGGGTGGGAGGCGGTCAGCATAAGGAGAGCAGGGTATCTTGGTTGTGGCCTGCTGGCACAGCCCGAAGGTAAAGCAAAAGGACCTGTGGAGAGACAATTGTAAATACAATGGAAATGAATAACCCTGATATCTTATTTGCGTGTTGTGGTGTTTTAAATAAAGCAAGAATAAAGAATGGTCACGAGATTAATAGAAGTGAGGCCAATGGAGTAATTGGCAGCATCTGAAGCTAATAAAGTTTACACTGTGAAGACCAAATACTGACTCAGGTGTTTCTATGCGAAGGGAGATGGGAAGGGAATGTGAAGTGCACTTTGTATGCCAGCTATTGACATTAGGCAGAGATGATGCGATTGGGTATGAACAAACTAGTTTAATTGGGATATTTGTCATGACATTTCACCCTTGTCTACAGCAGCACTACAACACAACTAAGAGGGATGGACTTTAGAGCTATAGGTAGTAAAATAAAATATTTATCGCTTTATGGTACCAAATGAAAATACAGAGAACTTACAAAATGCTTCATTTCACTTTCTCTGTTTAGTGAGTATGTCTAAAACATCCTTATTCTGTGTAGATTTTACAGTCACTATACTTTGATGAGTGCACCATTTTGCCTGAGATTTTTTTTTAGCTATAAACGTCTTCTCGGTTGAAGTTTTCATTTTACATTCCATTGGCTACCATTGAAGGTGTTCTTGCCACAAAACACTTAAGTAATGATGCACCTAGTCACCATTCACAGAATGGAGGCAGGTTTACCTGGCAATGCATATATGCGCACTTCACAAAATGCTGAATAAAAGAAGACAAAACGGGTAATGAGAAACACGCACCGTATGTCCTCTTCTTGTTTTTGGCCCTCCTCAAAAGATGTACATATAGTGGCTGAGCTTCTTAGCACATTGAATTGAAAAATTCTATCTGTTTTTTGGAACTGACTAAAAAATATTCAAATTATCTCTTTTGAAATGTATTTATTTGCGAGATTTATAGTGCGCACAGCTACACCAATGTGTTTTCACGGCGCATGGTAGCAGCAGCTTGGCTTTTCCGGGACCGCACATTAAAAAAGCCAAGTCAAGGTTATTACGAAAGGTGTATAGAGAGTTGCAGTTCCTAAGATCGGCCGGCAAAGAGTTTCAGAGTTTAGGACCTAGATAGGCAAAAGAGCGGCCCTTCATGCGGGTGAATCGAAATCTAGGTATAGAAAACAAAACTTGGCTAGAAGATCTCAATGTCAGAGTGAGCGAGTAAGGAGTAACCAGCTCCTGAATGTATCAAGGTGCTAAGCCATGTTCTGTTTAAAGTTATTCTTCACACATTCATTGTAAATAGACTGAAAATCTAGCAGCCTTTTCACTGGGGTGATGATCTCACAGACTTATTGTAATGTCTTGTAAAATCATAATGTTAGGGGTAAAGTTCTTAGCCATTGGTTGAGGCTTCAAATTGAGTTTCCGTCCATTCACAGAACCCTATTACAAGCAGTGCATTTTAGGAATTAGAGAACATTTCAATCCCAATTTACCCAAGAAAATGTAGTCTCATCATTTGCCATCATTGCCATCATTTGATGAATATATTAGCATTAAAGGTAACATGTTCTGCATGTAAGTTTGAAAGTAAAGGGCCCAATATATATATTGGCTGTATGATTTAAATGCGGATGGACCTTCAGTTTCGCCATGGCAGAGACTACTCCGTCCCCACTGTGGCCAAGCTTTGGGGAGTAACGGCCTTCTAAGAAATGGCTACACGTCCATCTGCCCAATTTGGATGGGCAGACATGTAGTATTTTTTTTACTGTACCTGGCGGTGAGGAACAGTAAAATCATTATAATGCTCCCTCTGCCATGGGAGAATACGCCCATGATTAAGGAAGCATTATATTGTGGAGTAGTGTGGCTCACTGGTTAGAGGCGGCAGGCCTGAGAGCAGAGGTCAGCCTGGGACCAGGGTTCAATTCCCGACGCGGCAGGGTCGTGGACCTTGGTCAGCGGACTCGATAATTCTCGCTTCGGTGCTTACTCTAATCAGGGGTTCCACTCGGCAACTCTGGGCATTAGCTTGCCTAATCTCCACAACGGCCCCACCAATTCCGGGGATGCCTGTCTCCACCGTGGGGACTCCCAGCAAGGGACCATCCCACAGGGAAAGCCAGGACGGGTTCCCCAGAGTTATACAGCGCCAGGAAACCTATGGACGGGTAGCAGTGCACTTTACAAGCTCAAAAACATTTACATTGTTTTCTTTTGAAAAGAAAATGAAATAATCTGTGGTGCAGGGCTTCATTCTCCTGATGCAGCTCCATAGCAGAGAGTAAAATGCATTGACAGGAACTGCTGTGGCACCATGACGGTAATTCCTGTCAGTGCTTTTTATAAATGACCACCTGCCTGTTGGTCATTTATAAATCTGGTGGGTGATCCTTTACTCTGTTGCCCTGGTGGATCCACAGGCCATCTGCCAGGACCAAACAGATCAAATATTCATACACATTAAGGTCAGGCACTGGATCCACACAGTGCCAAATCATGTATGTTATGTTATATAATTTTATACAGCGCACATCTACCCATAGGTGTCTTGGCACTTCACTGAGACCTAAGCATACTGAGGCGAAAGCTAGCCAGTTGTTAGATACACAAGTTTTACATTTTTTTCTGAAAGGAAGGAGGGTGGGTATGGCCCTCAGATACAGAGAAATCCACAGCCTAGCTGTACTGCAGGAGAAATTCCTTCCCCCAATTAACTTTCCTGATTCTAGTAGTAGTGATCAGTCTAGCACTAGCAGACCGAAGATATCTGTTTGAAATATGCCAATTAAACATTTTCCATAACAATGTAGGGCCTTCTCTCCACAAGGCTTTATGAGCCACACAGAGCGCCTCGAATTTGATTCGCCGACGCACCGGAAGCCAATGTAGGTTCCAGATTCCTAAAGTTACCAACTGATATTTGGGAATGTCTAGAACCAGTTTGGGGGCTGACTTTTAAACCATCTGGAGTTACCTATGTTTGTGCCTATTAGAAAATTGTGCCACAGGTGAAAGCTGCCTGGGCGAATGCAATGTACTGGTCAAATGTGAACTTGTGATGTTTTCCCTATAACATGGGGAACTATGGGGATGGCACTGAACCAAAAACACGGACCTGTTCCCAGCTATACAGAAGACCCATATTTTGTCCAAGATCAGCATTTGAAGTTTATGATCCTATAACATTTCCACAGACATCTATAATTTTCTATTAAATTAGTTGGATTTAAAGACAGCCTTGTGTTCTTTAACAAACATTGGGATAAATCTGCTTGCGGCATGGCAGACTTTAGAAAGACAGAGAATTTCAACAAGTCTGAGAGAAGGCTGTTTGAGAGAAGCTAGAGTTTTGACTATTTATGGGAAGATGTCAGTCTCTGGACCAGTCTTTACGATCCCAGGATGCTTGTTTCCGTTCCAGGGAAGACATGGCTTGGCAGTTCGGGCTGGACTGTTCCCATGAGGCACAGGGTCAGACTGATTTGCATATGGCCATGTCTGAACTGGGTTGGTGGAGTGAGCTAAAGAATGGTGATGGATTAAACCCAGATCAGTTGACTGGGGGTGAGTGTTTGATTTTCTCAAACGCTCCGTCCATCGTCCCCTTTGGTTTCGCTTTAGTCTCTGGACCAAAGCATAAGCAGGGATGGGCAAATTGGCCAAAAATATTTCTCCAACATAAGTGGAAAGGACAGTTTATCAACTTATTTTTGACTTTTTTGTTCTAGCACAGAGCATTGAATGTTCGTTCGAAAGAGTGAATGGCACCTATTTAAATAAGGCACAGACACATAGGAGAAGTTGAGTTGTGTTCTGCATAGGAGAGGTTATGATAAGGATCATCTGATTAGTTCTGATACTGCACTACATATGAATGCTTGTCCTGAAATGGTTACCTTTACTAAACATGTGCACTAATTTATTCAGCCTGACCCTGAGGAGTCTGTCATAGTGAGATGGTAATGGGAGTAAAGGAATGAAGCAAAAGGCTTTAAAGTACAATGGGAAAAGAGATGAGAAAAACAAATTGAATTCAAGAATGATGATATCAAAATCTATTTGGATGGATCCGTTAATAAAAAGCAAACAAAAAAGGATGGGTTGTGTGCACTGTAATGTAAACATAAAGTCTGAAAGAATTTAAGTCGATCAAGCCAAGGGGTAACCACTGAAAACTATTTTCATTTCAGGACACCAAGCCATAAAGGCTAAATGTGTGTTCCAAAGGCTTACAGAAAAAGACATACATGTTTAGCAAGCAATTTAAATCAGAAACCACACTTACTTTTTAACATAGCAAACTGCAAGAGCGACTGCTGCTGCAAAGAAGATCAAAGCCAACACGAGAAGGGCAGTGGGGAGACCTGAAGATAAACAATGATAATTTACAATAAATGAATGTACTCATACCATGCTTTATTGGGACACATTTACTTTCACTGGCATGACATAGATATATGTATATACTAAATCATGCATCAAAACATTTTCCTATGTTAATTCCAATTGGTATTTTGGAAACCCATACACAAAAAACCTCCGAACAGAACTACACCATATTTAGATGAAAGTTAGATCCTTACTCAGAAACGGTTTGTGATATGGTGGAACTCCATTCAAATAAAACAAGATTGGCATAGCCAATAAGTTTCGCTTTTGGGACCGTAAGTGATTATTTTGAAGTTTTTGCTATGTTGTAGAGTATTGTGCCTGATGTCTTTTATGTTGAAAAGTTCTTATTAAAAGTGTTATATGTGTTACTTAGTGGTATTATGCAGAGTGTATTGATGATTAATTGAGTATAGTGTAATTATGTGGTGTGTAATTATGTGGTACTGAGTGTTGTTATGTGTAGTGTATTTATATTGCATTGAGTGTAGTTATAAATCTGTGGTTTGTTATTACGTGTACTGAGTGATATTATGTGGATTGAATTATTTTTGTATTGAGTTGAGTGTCATTATGTGGCATGTAATTATGTTTTATTGAGTGCTATTATGTGGGGTGTATGTTGCATATAGTAGAGTGTAATTATGTGGTATGTAATTATATGGCAGTGAGTGGTATTATTTGGAGTGTATTTTGCAGTATAATTATGTAGAATATAATTATGTGGCACTGAGTTGTATTATGTGCAGCCTTTTTGTGTTGTATTGAGGAGAGTGTAATTATGTGTAGTGTAATTATGTGGCACTGATTTGTTTTATGTGTAGTGTATTTATGTTGCTTTGACTAGCGTGTAATTATGTTGCATGTAATTATGTGTTAGTAAGTGTAATTATGTGGAGTGTATGTTGCATTTAGTAGAGTGTAATTATGTGGTTTTGAGTGTTGTAATGTGGAGTGCATTTATATTGTATTGAGTAAAGTGTAATTATGTGGTGTGTTATTATGTGATTGTGATTGATATTATGTGGTTTGCATTTATGTTGCATTGAGTATCGTGTAATTATGTGGCATGTAATTATGTGGTATTGAGTGGTATTTTGAGGGGTGTATGTTGCATTTACTCGAGTGTAATTATGTGGTTTTGAGTGTTGTTGTGTGGAGTGTATTTATATTGTATTGAGTAGAGTGTAATTATGTGGCGTGTTTATATGTGGCACTGAGTGATATTATGTGGATTGTATTGATGCTGTATAAAGTAGAGTGTAATTATGTCATATGTAATTATGTGGCACTGACTGGCATTATGTGTGGTGTGTGTTGTATTTAGTATAATGTAATTATGTGTTATGTAATTGTGTGGCATTGAGTGGTATAATGTGGAGTGCATTTATGTGGCATATATTGGAGTGTAATTATGTGTTATGTAATTATGTGGCAGTGAGTGGTATTGTGTAGGATGTATGTTGCATTTAGTATAGTGTTATTATGTGTCAGGTAATTATATGGGAGTGCTATTTTGTGTTGCATTGACTACAGTGTAATTATATGGAGTGTAATTATGTGTCACTGAGTGGTATTATATGGAGTGTATTGTGTTGCATTCAGTATAGTGAATATATGTGTTATGTAATTATGTGGTAGTGAGTGGTATTATGTGGAGTGTACGTTGCATATAGCAACGTGTAATTATGTGATGTGATTATGTGGTTTTGAGTGGTGTTATGTTGAGTGTATTTATATTGTTATGAGTAGAGTGTAAATAAGTGGCATGTAATTATGTGGTATTGAGTGGTATTTTGTGGGGTGTATTTGCATTTAATAGAGTTTATTTTTTGTGGTGTAATTATGTGGTTTTGAGTGTTGTTGTGTGGAGTGTATTTATATTGTATTGAGTAGAGTGTGAATATGTAGCGTGTTAATATGTGACACTGAGTGATATTATGTGGATTGTAATAATGCGTGAGTAGAGTGTAATTATGTGATATTTCATTATGTGACACTGAGTGGTTTTATGTGGGGTGTGTGCTAGATTTAGTATAGCTAAGTTTTGCCATGTTGCGCTTCGTGAAGCTCTGTCAGGGAAAAGAAGGGAGGATCTTAAAGGGGGGGAGTTGAAGTAAAATATATGTGTTACCTCTGTTTTCCTTCCACTACACCAAAACCACGTTACGGAATTACACATGGCACACAAGTTTAACATGGGGCTATTGTGAGTTTGTGTTAATACGTTCAGGACTTTTTGAGAAATTGGTTTTACACAAAGGTATCAGGTAGACATTTAAAAATTCACAGCTATGTTTGCTAGATTTATTATGCAGATTATGGGTTTAGACTAGTTTTTTTTTTAATCATGTGCTTTTATTTCCGTATATCTTTGGCACCATTTGACTTACCTGTACAGAGTTTGGCAGACATCTAGCACGATTTGATCTCTGCTGGTGTGTAAAGCTTCCTTGGGCTTTGGTGCTGTTTTGTGGTTCTGTGTGAAATTTGGCAGTCCAATTGCACATTAGGCCCAGCGTTGGGACCTCAAGTTTCATTCAGATCTCTCAAGGGAGAGAAAACTTACAGAGGGAGATCAAAAAATGTGTCATTTTCTAATACCTCTAGCACCATTTGATGAATCTGCACAAGACTTTGCATTACCTAAATGGGAGAGACATGCTGCCAAATTACAGGCAAATTCAGCAAATGTCACCTCAAACCAAAAGTGTGAGCCCTGGGTTTATTTTGCACGGATGAATGCAGTGCATTGCTGGTCTAGTGGGATAAGGGCTGAGTCCTGGGTCTGGCCGTATGCCAGACACCGAGCTCACATTCCATTGCAATTACCCAATGCTTATATGCAGTGGGCCCAGTGCTGTGAGGCTGAGTCAAGGCCTGGTCTGCGTGCTCAGAGTTTTCTATGCATTGACAAAATCCATACATAGCTTGTGTAGTAGCAAATGTACAGGTGTAGGACCTAGTTGCAGACAAGACCTTGTGCTTAGGATCCACCGCTTATGACCAAATGAGATGCCCAGTGAGCCAGATGGCTTGAGTGCTCGAGCATGTCCTTCAACCAGAGGATGCTGAGTACAGCTGAAGGCAGTGTTCAATGGGAATGTTGGAGCAGATTTAGGTGCACTGTATGTCACTGTTCAAGATAGAGAATACATTCTGCTTCTAGTAAAGTTACCAGAAGCATATTTTTCAACTAAAGTAATCAGAGATTGAATCACATAGAAAATATCTAATAAAGTATGTTAGGTTCCGAAAATAGGACTTTGGCCCAGATGCATCAAGCAAAAAACAGGTCGCAAACGGGCAGATTCTCAGAATCTGCCCCTTTGCAACCGGTATTTTTGCATTTGGGATGCATCATCCCAA
This sequence comes from Lissotriton helveticus, assembly GCF_964261635.1. Classification (NCBI taxonomy): domain Eukaryota; kingdom Metazoa; phylum Chordata; class Amphibia; order Caudata; family Salamandridae; genus Lissotriton; species Lissotriton helveticus. The sequence goes on along the minus strand of NC_136061.1, from coordinate 756,227,161 downwards.
ATGCAAAAATCGCAATTAAGGAATCTCTAAAGAGATTCCTTAAATTGCGATTGCATTTAAGGAATCCCAAATTGAGATTCCTTAAATGCAATGCATAAAAAAAAAAAAAATAGCGAATTTGCAATTCGCTAATTGCTAATCGCAAATTGAGAATGTCTTCCCATTCATTCCTATGGGCCTGTAGGCCCATAGGAATGAATGGGGAGGTATTCCTTAATTGCGATTCTCAATTTGCGAGTCGCCATTAAGGAATTTTAAGAAATCACTATTTTTAAAGCGAGTTCTTGATGCATGGCATTTTGCAATTCCTTATTAGCGAATCCTTATTTTTCGCTAATAAGGAATCGCAAAATGGATGCTTGATGAATGAATGAATGAATGAAATACATTTGTACAGCGCGATTGCTGCCCTGGGGCGTCCAAGCGCTAGGGAACCAGACGAGAGGGTGCAATGAGGCTGACCGAACTGGGAGGAAGATGGAGGACTGAGTTGATTACGGGGATTTGAATAGATGGGTTTTAAGTTGCTTACGGAAGGAGGCAAGGTTAGAGTTAGATCTCAGGTGAGGGGGTAGGGTGTTCCAGATTTTTGAGGCGTTGAAGGTGAACATTCTTCCCCCTGCTCTAGACTTCTTAATTCTGGGAACTTTTACCATAAAAGCCTGACTAGAACGTAGTTCACGGCCTGGGTGGTATTGGCTAACTAGGCTGCGCAAGAGTTTTGGGCCCGAGTCCCAGAAGGCCTGATGGGCAATACACATTGCCTTGAAGGTGACTCTTTTCCGTACTGGCAGCCAGTGAAGGCTGGTCAGAGCCTCTCTGACTGAAGTTCTTCGTGGAATTTGCAGTAGGGTGCGGGCCGCACAGTTCTGCACCAGTTGCAACCTATTTAATGTGTACTCTGGGGCTCCCAAGTAAAGGACATTATTTGAGTCCAGGCGTGATTGTATTATACCCTGAATAGCTGTTTGTTTAGCCTCCATTGGGAGCAGGGGTAGAACCTTCTTCAATGTCCGAAGGAGTCCAAAGCAGGTGGCGGAGAGCTTTGTGGCCTGGGTGTTAAAGGTGAGATTCTTGTCCAGCCATACCCCTAGGCTTTTGATGTTATCTTTCGGGGCCGGGGGGGGGGCCTAGACAGGTGGGCCATAATGACTTGAAGAAGGTCGGGTCGGCCGGGCCCAGCAGTATGAGCTCCGTTTTATCCCCATTCAGCTTCAGTGAGGACAGCGTCATCCAGGACTTCACCTCCTCCAGACATTTGGTTAAGCCCCCCGATGGAGAGTGTTGGGCTTCCTGCGCTAAGGAGACCACCAGCTGTGTGTCGTCCGCATAGGAAATGATCTTAACTCCATACGGACGAACTACATCAGCCAGTGGCCTCATATAGATGTTAAAAAGCGCAGGGCTTAAAGAGGAGCCCTGGGGGACTCCACACTTCATCGGTATGCTGGAGGAGACAGCTTGTCCGTCAAATACCTGGAACGACCTGTCACTCAGGAAGGATTTTATCCAGAGCCAGGCCTTGTCCACAATGCCGACGTTTGCTATGCGGTTCAGTAAGGTGTTATGGCTGACCGTGTCAAACGCCGCACTGAGATCAAGGAGGACCACTGCCACTGATCCTCCTTGATCGATGATTCTTCTGGACTCCTCGACAACTGGGGGTTTGTGTTTTTCAGTGAAATTATATATACTCAACGTTTCCAATATAATTATTGGCAGACAATAAATGCAGAGTTGGGGTAAAAAGGTTAGATTGGGGAAAGGGGTAGCTGCAATGCAGGATGAAAGCGGGGCTCGACTCTATCATGTGCAAGGTTAAAGATTAGATGTGAGGGGCTCAAAGGGGTTTCAGTGGCGCGTTTCCCTTGCGGGAGCGGGCTTTCAAACCGTCTGTTTGCAACTTAATTGCAAACAGATGGTTTGAAAGCTCGCTCCCGCAATGGAATCACCAAATGTGCACGCGTTGCCATTCAAAGCAATACAATGCGTGCACGTTTTTGCCTGAAAACTGAATTGATTTCTAAAGGTCTCCTCCTATGCAACGCATGCGCGCTGCATAGGCGAGACCTAAAAACCAGAGAATTCTGATTGTCTGAGGGGGCTTTTTTCCGGTCGCCCCTTCTGTCTCACAGGACCAGTACTGGTCCCGCAGGTCTAAGTAATCTGATTGGCTGGCTGCAACATTAAGAGAAATGTTGCAGCTGCCATTGCAGGACTCAGTCTTCATGTTTATCAAAATAATTGAGCAAAGGGGGTAGGGTAGGGGTATCTTGACTCCATGACTCTTGTGAGGGAGGTCTCAGAGGAACTTCTGGGGTCAAATAGAAAACAAATAGTGCTGCAGGTCCCGTGGTACTCTCGAGGGACCCTATACAGCTCCTGTGTATTATATCAACTGTACCAACCTCCCACAAGGGACAAACTCCCCTCAGTTCACAGCTTTTACCTATTCCTAGTGTGGGTTTCGCAAAAGGGCCCGGTCTGTGGCAAATTTTCAAGGGCAACAAACCCTCTGCCATGCATGAACTTAATACCCTGAAGGCAGCCATCCACTCCAGACCCACGTGTATGGTGGGGGGTTGGCGCAGGGCCAAGCCCTGTGCCCATGCCTTGATGGGCAACCAACCGCAGTTTGTATGGGGGTGGCTGCAGGACCTGGCTTGTAGTGAGGCCATGTGCCCAACCCCCCACAAGCAGCCATCACCCCTGCATGGCCGTCAACTGTGCGCAGTATGAAGTTGGCTGCTGAACTTCCAAGCTTGGGGTCAGCCGCAGGATCTGCCACCCCGGGCATCCAACCACCCACCATACTTGGCCTTCAGCTCGCCATGCAGGTGGCCAACCCCCAGTAGATCTCCATCTCACATTTTTACTCTTATTTTTCGCTGTACCACAAAACCCCTGTGGGAACGCAGTTGAGGATTCACCCCCTTGGTAATTAAGATTTGCTTACCAACGCTTGCTCCATCTAGCTGCACCACAGGGATACTGCTTGTACAGTGGCTCCTGCGCATCCCCATGGTACCTCACAGGAGGGCCACTCTACGTCCCATGGGAGTACTGTGGTACTTGTGCCATGCAAGATTTTTTTTGTCCCTGGTCCTCACCCCCCACCCCCTCCTTAGAAGTGCCTTAAAGTCAGAGTATCCCCTCCCTGCCCCCCTTATATATATTTTTATCAACTTCAGAAAAGTGGGGCTGAGTCCACCTGTCCTTTAATGGCAGCCACAACATTTCAGGTTATGGCCAGTCAATCAGATCACTTTGTCCCTCGAGACCGAGATGAACGATGGGAAAAAGAGCGCCCTTGGTCAATCAGATCAATTCCTTTTTTTAATTCATGGTACCGCTAGAGTCCTGTGGGACTCTCGCAGGACCAGCTATCCAGAAATACCTAGTTTTTTTTTAACCCTTTGAATCTCACCCTGAGCACCACTTTAAACACACATTTCTCAAAAATGGCTAAATGGATTTACACTAAATCACAAAAGCACACTTTCTGAATAAAGTTCTTACTTTCTGCCAAAATTTGGTGTAAATTCGTTCAGCTGTTTTTTTCTGTATTTCTTCCAAAAATTTCCTAGGGGACTGAACTTTTTGAGAAATATATTTTGGGACCCCTTTTTTGTCACCCCCTGCTTGATGGAGCTCTCCACTTTTGTGGGAAAGATTCTTGAAGATTTGTCAAATAAATATATTACCTACTGACGGTCACCAGTAAGTAGTTTTAGTTAGGAAAAGGATTTTCTTGATTTATCTTCATATTTGGCGCCATTTGACGAATCTCTGAAAAATGTTCCCAAAAAAGTGCCCCAGTGATTGTAGTTGGGCATGGAAGGTTTCGGGGCAATCTGTCAAGCGGGGGCTGCAAAAAAAGGGGGGTCAAAAAGTGTTTCCTATGTTAATTTCCCAAAGGGGCTTTGAACACAACTACAGCCTGAACTGCTGGACGGAATTATACCACATTTGGCAGAATGGTAGCTTTTTGTTCACAGATTACACTTTCAGTTATTTGTGTTAATCCTTTCAGTATTTTGCGAGAAGTTAAAGGAAATTCAAATTTTTATATCTACGTCCACGAAGCCTTTGAAAATATTAACAAGCTCATTCAGAGATCTGCAGAGCTCTGATTGGCTGTCAACTCTTCAACTTGGGAGTGTTGGCAGCCATCTTGGGACTCGCCTTCAAAATGCAAAAAAAAGGGGGCAGGGTACAAATACCCTAATCCTGCAGCCTTGGTTCTGGGGTCCCAGAGGGACCCTGGCAGGGAAAGAAAGCAATTTAAAAAAAGATTCATGGTGAAATTCATGAATATTCTCAAATATCGCTATGAGTTAAAAAAAAACAAGCCCAGTCTTCAGCTCTTGTTTTTCAAGAAGCCCTGCGGTGGCCCATGTCCCGGGGCATGCTGATACTTATAAAATAATGAAGGGGGTTATCGTGGCCCTTTTCCACAGGTAAATTTATGCATACCTCCACTGGGGCTACATACAGATATATGGGGGCTGCGTGGACCCCACCGGGCCCCGGGGGCAGACTCCCCCCTAGGGCTATTTAAAGCTCCAAAGGCCACCACCTCACTGGGACTAAATTAAAGAATATAGAGGGGTCCACAAGGACACCCAGTCCTGGGGAACACCACATTTCCGGTGCAAATGCAAAAATAAAACATGGAGTGTGACCACCACCTCCCCCGGCCAGCCCATGCACAAAAAAGGAGGGGGGCCATGTGCCCGCCCTCTTGGAACCAATCATGGCCCTGGAGATCAAACCCGTCAGGGCCAGCTCCAACTATTTCCCGGGGTGCTGTTTGCTTTTGCTTGGTGGGAGAGAACAGCTATCGCCAAGCAAAAGCAAACACTCTGCCTCCAGCAAGCAGGAGCTGTCAAACCACTCCTGCTTGCTGAAAGCTGAGTTTTCATCTCTTTCCTGGCTTGCAGACATGTGGGCAGGGAAAGATATGAAACTATTGCTCTTGCATGTAGGGAGCTGCATTTCGAGCAGCTCTCTGTGTGCAAGAGCAATGCCTGCTCCCATTGCATACTGGGTGCCCTGGGTGGAACCAGGGGACCCAGGGAGACATGGCCAGGCCCGGGGTTTGGGTTCCCTGGGGGCAAAATCAGCCTGGGGAGTGTGGCTGTGTGACCCCCTTCCCCCATTGATTATGACCCGGACCCTGGCGATGGGGTACGCAGGAGGTGAAATCAGCCTGGGGATCGGGTTGCATGCCCCACTTCCCCATTAAATTGCAGGCAGGCCCCAGGGTATCCGGTCCCTAGGGCCAAAATAGGACCAGGAGGAGGGACGCACAGCCCCCTTGCCACATTAAGTCATGGCCAGGCCTCAGGGGAAGAGGTCCCCGGGGCTGTCCTGGCCCAGATGCTCATTTCACAGAAATTCAATCAATCAATCAATCAATCAATCATGCCATTTGTATAGCGCACTACTCACCCGGGAGGGTCTCAAGGCGCTTGGGGGGAGGGGTATGCTACTGCTCGAACAGCCAGGTCTTGAGTTGTTTCCTGAAGGCGAGATGGTCCTGGGTCAGCCGAAGGTGGATGGGGAGGGAGAAATTAAGACTCAGTAGGAGGCACTACAAATATAAACATAGCAGGCACCCTGTTGTAGCTCCACTTCTGTTAAGGACAGATAATCCTAACTCCTGAGCTTGGCAAAGGCAAAGCAAGAATTTTTTCTATGCAATTCCAGGTTGTAGTAGGTGGGCTGAATTTCTACAACTAGGCTAAATGTCCTACCTATGTGAGCACGCCACAGTCATACTCCTCATCAAAATTACTATTAATTTAATTTACCTCCAAATATGACTTGCTTAGACTTAAAGGTTCCTTTGATTGGAGTTGCCGTTGTTTCTTCCATCACTTCTACTGTAGTCAGTGATTCCGAAAATGAGGATGGGGTTGTTGGTTTGGTGACTGCTGTCTTCACATTAGCTGGTATTCTAGTGATAGAAGGAATGCTAGTATAAGTCTCTTTTTCATTTTGTGTAGATGGTTTAGGACCTGCAGACGTTTTCCAAATTGATGTTGAGGTAGCTGCCTCTGTTGCTGAGTCAAACACTGATGATAATCCAGTTGTTCCCTGCAAGGTAGTTGTAATAACATCTGGTATGCAGGAGTTAATCCATATGTCTAAAACAGAAAAATGAATCATTATCAAATGGGCTACAATGTCAAATTCATTGATGTTTTCCAAAATGCTTCTTCCATATTTCTCAACTATAATGCTTCAATCTTGGGAAACAGTATCTCTCAGCCACTGTCAAAGACTATATATGTTATGCTTAAGTAATCCACCTGGCAGGCTGAAGGGGTGTAGTTACCAACATATGTTTCTGTTGCTTTTGTGCGTTTGCTGTTTCTATTTTCCCAAAACAACCTGATGAGGGAGACACTTCAAGGTGAAGTAAATAATTACTACCAGGAAATGTGTAGAGATGGGTACAAAGATGCAACTCATTATTAGAGTTAAAGAATACAGATGTCAAGGTCCACACTCAATTCATCTGAATTTCTTTAAAATGTTATGTTTTTAGATACTAACTGAATAGAAGTTGAAAATAAATGTTAATGAGAAACTAGAGAAAATAAGATTAAACATTCCACTCAAAGTCAATGGGAACAACTGTTAACATAGGTTTTTATGGAACACAATGGAAGTCTATAGAAAAATAGAAACATTGTGAAAGAAATAACTAAGAGATAATTAAAATATGGTGGCCAGGTTGTAAATTGGCTACCGTGGGGACTGATCACACTGCTGTTTTGGACCTACATTTCTTAAATATTCTTTTCAATTGTAACACACATGGGCATTTTATGGCTACAGAAGATGGGTCAAGGATATGTTGATTTATCTACGAATATTCATTTCAAAGTTGTGACTATTAAGAATCTGATATTAAAAACATTAAGGGGTGACTGGTATATTAGTGTCAAATCATAGAGCTTACACCTTCAATTACATTACAACTGTGATGGATTCTACTGATGGATTCAACTGACTATGCCAAGTATGAATTACACTGTCTGCACTGTGAAAGGATCACTTCTTTTAAATCTACAGGCTGTTCTGGCTGCCAAAGGACTACAATCACTGCTTATATTGTGACCCATAGTGGCAATGATCTGCATGTGATTTTTCAATTTGTGTTTCTTACAGACTTTTGTGGTAGAATGAGTACCCGACACCCCTTATTGTTCGACATCTACATCGAGCCACTTGCCCAAGCCCTGAGATTGGATGACCAAATCACCCCTTCCAAGTTTTAGATTACAGCTGTAAGTTAGCCTTATACGCCGATGATCTACTGGTCTATACCAACAACCCAGCCGAGGTACTCCCAAGGGTGGAGGCTGCCCTGAAGGAATTTGGTCTGTGCTCTAGATATCTTGTCAACACTTCCAAGACAGAGGTTGTGTGCTGGGGCATTGACAATTGGACCAGAAGCTGTAGTAAGGAATTCAGATACTTAGGGATCTCCATAGTTCAAGATCTAGTGGACATCCCCCTGATAAACCTGAGGAAAGTGGCCAAGGAAATTTACCATCTTTTTTTCATATGGCAGAATTTACCTTTGACTGTTTACGGCTGAGTAAATCTTGTCAAGATGGTCATCCTGCCAAAACTGACGTACTTGTTCAGTACTATTCCTCTCGACTGTCCCAGTAAGCTTCTGAATAAAATCAAAGGCAAAATAGGAAGTTTTGTATGGTCTAACACAAACGCCAGGCTATCCTGGAAGAAGCTGAGAAGGAGGCTCCTTAAGGGTGGCCTACCTCTCCCAGATGTGCTTTGGTACTCATTTGCCTATCAGTTTAAAAACATACGGTCTTTGCTCACCAGTACTGTTGAAACCAACTGGGGGAAGATCTTGAGTGTGATGGCCAGTCTTGAGAGGGTGGGGGGGTTGGATTTCTCTATAAGTTTGGGGCACCAAGATTCTTCAAATAGGTTTGTTTAAAGGTCCTAAGAACAGGACTCAATGTATCGTATAGAGTTAGAGTGAGATGGGGGATCAGCTACTATTCTGACTTTGCTCTTATTTGGGACTCTCCCGGGCTACCCCTATGCCTAGAAGACAGTCTTGCAACCCCTTTCAAGAATGTAGGAATAATGGGGCGTGGCCAAGGTGGCGAGCATGGCGGACGCAGCTTGAACGAGCTCCGTCCCGCCGGCATAATATCCTGTTGAATATCCTACGTTGCCCCGACCCAGGGACACCCAGACTAGGTGGCTGCTCACGGACAGCGGAGGGGAAGCCCCGATAGAGAGTTGGGTGCCCTCGCTGCCTTTCTTCTACTGTCCTGAGCCCTGACCGCGGTGCGGCCTGCGCCACACGCTGAAGCCGGGAGCTGGCGTGGTGAGCAGTCCGCTCGGAAGTGCGGCGGCGCCGGGGGCGCCAGAGTGAGGCGTGCCGACCCTGATCTCGGCCACAGCTGCACAGGCACCGGAGGTCCCGGTCGAGAGTCGGCGCCCGGAGGAGGAGCAGCAGCGGGGCCTCGGCGACGGGGATTGTGGGGTAAGAGGCCGTAACTTGGCAGGCGGCCTTGCGGGGGAGGGGATGCTCCTGTGGTGGTGAGCTGTCCCCGATCGGCGGTTGGGTCGGACCGCGGGGGTCCAGAAGCCTCGGAGCCTTGGGGGGCTGCTGCCTTCCCGTTTCTCCCATCCCCTCGATATCTAGCGCCTGCCTCCTCTGGGTGCTGCAGCGAGAAACGTGTTGGCTGGTGGCTGAGTCCGTGCACCACGGAATTAATTGAGCGGGACCCTCCGTTCGGCGGCTACATCGGGCAGCGGAGAGGGGACACACACGAGGAGACCCCCCCCTCAAAATTGGGCAGCGCTTGGCTGGCAGCGGGGCCCCGAAAGTGATTTGGAGATTACACGGGGGCAAAAGGAGGGAGGCCCGAGCTGCCTCCGGTGGGCCCTGAAGGAGGCGGAGTGGACCCTTGCTGAGACGTCGCCATTGCCACGACGACTTACAACTCCTGACTTAAGGTGGGGTGTGTGGGGACAAGGTGCTGGTGCCAATTCGGTGGGACTTCAATTGGATGAGAGCGAGGGCGCCGACCCCCCCCAGAACATCGTGTGTGCTTCCCCCCAGACTTCAAGAGAGCGGCGGAGGTTGGATCGGGGTTCCAGTGTTCCCCACGGCCTGCCATTGTGCCCTAAGCGCAACATGACAAGAGGCCGAAACAGCGGCGGAACCACGAAGCAGGGCCCGATGGACAAATTCGCGGGGCCGAGTGAGGGTGCAGGGGCACCCGGTGGTCAACAAGGCTCGGGACCGGATAACGCGGCGCTGATGGCAGCGATTACGCAATCAAGGGACATGCTGGATGCCAAAATTGGGGCGGTCGGGGCTGATGTGACCTTGCTCCGACAAGATTTACGCAACGCTGTCGCCCGCATCACCGAAACAGAAACCAGAATCACGGAGGTGGAAGATGATGTGGTGATCCTCAAGAAGAAGATGGCCGCCATGGAGGGGATCCAAAAGGGTCTAGCGCTACGGGTTGAGGATGCAGAAGGACGGGCCAGGAGGAACAACCTGCGGTTTGTGGGATTTCCGGAGGACAGTGAGAAAGGTAACATGGAGGCCTTCCTGACCCAGTGGCTGGAGGGGTGGCTTCCCCCGGAGTCCCTCTCACGCTGCTTTGTCGTGGAGCGGGCACATCGTGCAGTTCTTCCAAAGCCACCAGTGGGGGCTCACCCCCGATCAGTGATCGCCAAACTGCTTAATTACCATGATCGGGACTCTATTTTACGACAAGCCCGCGCCAAAGACCCTCTAATGTACGAGAATCACAAAATTCTGATATTTCCGGACTATACTAAACTAGTACAGTAGCAGCGACAGTCCTTTACTGCAGCGAAAGCGCGACTGCGAGAACTTAAGATTCAGTATGCCCTGCTTTATCCGGCCCGCCTACGGGTGGTGTTCCAGTGCCGTACCCAGTTCTTTAACTCTCCGGAAGAGGTTTTTGCATGGACAGATGAAACGGTGCGCGTTAAAGTACACACCCCTCCGAGACGTGATTCTGATTCATCATCCTCGGCGGGACACCCGAGGACACCACGACGATCACGTAGTAGGAGCAACTGGAGATCGCGCTCACAGAAGCGCCCACCTCCTCGGGAGGAAGCGGCGGAGGATGCGGAGGTGACGGACTCTCAAACCCTGAAGTTATGAGGCCTTCTGTTAATTTGAGTCCGACTGACACTGAGGCCCCCGGTGGCCGATGAGGCATCATGGTAGCGTAAGGAACGATAATGCTTATTGCAGGCATGCCACCTGAACTTTTGCTTCACACGTACATGTATGTAGGTGGGACATGGGTCGGGAGACGCACGAGAGAGGGTGGGTCTACTTCCGAAGTTCGTTTTGTGAGTTGGGTAAGGGGTTGTTTCAGACCAGGTGGGTAGTTGGGTGGGATCCATTGGCGTAGTGGGTCTCTGACCTCCCGTTGGAGGGCTGGGATCGCCTGCACCGCGACAGGTACTTCAATGTTGCTGAGGTATGGGGTGGGGGGCTGGAGGGGGAGTTGTGGGCACAGTTTGGGGCAGGGGTGGAGGTGGAGGGAGGTTGGGGGGGACCAGGGTGGTGGTGGGGGGCTCTGGGGAGGAGTTGGGGGGGTTAGGGTAGTTAGCATTAGTTCAGTTCAACATAGTAATGGCGAGTGCACACCGGTTCCATCCCATTTGCAAGTTTTCATCTAATGTAGAATTTATTAGCGTGCAGGCCCGGAATCGTGGTCTGCCCTGGCCACGTGATAGTGAAAAACAACAGAAGAAATGGTGCGACCTCTCACACCATCTCCAGGCGCACAGCAATCACGAGTGCATAACAATAATGCAACAAGTTAATCCAAATTTATCATCCTTTATTTGAATGTCATTTTCATCACGAAGTTTGTTTTTAAATCCCAAGTTTTCTCAACAGTCACATGAGAGACGTCTCACATTAGTTACGGTAACCTTTAACGCTGCAGAAATGCCAACATGCTTTAATCTGAAGCTCGGCGTAACAGTGAGTGATCCTCAAAGTTCATCCAGGTAACCCAATGCATTTCGGGCCATAAACGGCCCTTCGTCAGGGGTATTCTACGATTTTGAAAAAAACAATGTTATAACACCATGTGTTTCAAAACTCAATGTCTATGCAGCTTGTAATTCAAAAGCATTGCGCGCCTCTATCACATGCTTCCTCCACTTCATTAACGTATTCCCGCTAATCATGGCTAAAAAAGCCCCTACTAAATCAACATCCACATCCCCATTTTACAGTCCCCCACACTCCACTCCAATTCGAAAGTGCCACATGATTTCAGTGCTCGGTTTCATTACTTGCAAACCCTCCAAATCCTAAACTAGAAAAACAGATTTTCAACCAACTGGGTAATTAGCTTTCAACATTTCTTTCCTTTAGCCACACGGGCAAACAGCATCTAAATGTTCACTCTCCGGTCTGTTTAAAAGCACCTGGGTGATCACACCGCCCTGCGCGGCTCCTCCTACTCAAAGCTCTGTTAATCCTATATCACCCACGATACTCTCCTTCTCCCGTTCAAATGCGCTAATGCATTACTTCACAATAGCCACTGAATTTTCTCTAAGTGTACGCCCCGTCTAACCTTGTCATGTAACACCCTGTGACTGCCCCTGAGGTCCTGGCCGCTACCTTTGCACATTACTATGCGGCTCAGTACACCCCCCGGGAAACTCTCCCGGCGGAGGAGGTTGATAAATTCCTTGCGGACCTTCCACCCCGGACACTTTCGGATGAAGGTCGTGCTCGGCTTGAACTCCCACTGTCGGCGGAGGAGCTGGGAGCGGCGCTAGGGGAACTGAATACTGGTAAGGCCCCTGGGCCCAACGGCTTCCCATGCGAATTTATGAAAACGTTTCATCTCCAGCTGGGGATGCACTACAGGAAGGCGCTGGAGGCGGCCAGAGACTGTGGGCGCCTACCGACGGACTGGCGACATGCGGAGGTTGTGGTTTTCTGGAAACCTGGGAGGCCCCCGGAACGTCCTGAATCGTACCGACCAATCTCGCTGCTTAATGTCGAGGCGAAAATCCTGGCGAAGGCCTTGGCTAATCGCCTCCTCCCCTATATCAGGGACTTGGTCCACCCGGATCAGGCCGGGTTCATGCCCCACAGGGCGACGAGACACAACATCAGACGAGCGCAGTTAGTGGTGGAGGCAGCACGGGCGGCGGGAATCCCGGCGGCGCTTCTACTAGCCGATATCGATAGAGCTTTCGATTCGCTGAGCTGGACATATCTCCGAGCGCTCCTACTTCGCCTCAATTTGGGTTCGCATTTCCTGTCGTATATACAGCTACTATATACAGACCTGACGGCAGCTGTGAGAGTGGCCGGGGCAGTCTCCAGCCCCTTCCCTATAGGCCGAGGCACCCGGCAGGGTTGCCCTCTATCACCGTATTTATTTGCCCTGGCCATGGAGCCGCTGGCGGCATGGGTGCGGATGGACGCACAGCTGCGCGGCGTTGAGTGGGAAGCGGGGCCGTCTGACAGAATCGCGCTCTATGCCGATGATGTTCTCTTCTTCCTTACAGACCTGAATAGATCAGGGCCCAGGGTCCTTGAAATAATGTGAATATTTGGCGAAGTGTCTGGTCTCAATTTGAATGTTTGAATGTGCAAAAATCGAAGCTATGGGTACTGGGGAGGCGTGATGGCCTGGGTTCCTGGGCATCGGCCCTACAGGATGCAGCGGGTGGCATTAAGTACCTGGGCGTTTTTCTGACGGATGTGCCCGGAGTCTCCTGGTCACGCAATGTACTACCTGTGTGGGACCAAATACGGTCTGATATGAAAATATGGTCTAGGATGCCTTTGAATATTTATGGCCGCTCGGCCATATTCAAGATGGTAGCTCTCCCCCGTATTCAATATCAATTACAAAACTATCCGTATCCTATATCGCCGCAGTGGTTTCGGCAGGTAAACTCGGCGCTAAGTCAGTTCTTGTGGGCCGGGCGGGCGGCAAGGGTGGCGCTCCGCACCTGCTTCCTCTCTGCTTATTGTGGGGGGCTGGCCATGTCCGACGTCCTATCTTACTACCAAGCATCACATCTTTTGGTCCTCAACGAGTGGTGGTATGGCGACCAGGGTGACCCGGCCTATGTCCTGGAGAGATACCTGATGGATCCAAACACGCTGCATACTATCTTGTACTCGGCGGCCATCAGAAAGAGGCTCCCGATGGTCACCCAGGTGGTCTTTCAGGTGTGGCGTGGCACTCTCCGTCGCATGGGATGGTGGAAAACGCTGACAAGGGAAACCCCACTATGGCACAATGGAAGGCTTCCGGCACTGGCGTCCCTGCGGGGATTCGGTGGCTGGGAAGCGATTGGCATTTCGGCGCTGGGCCACGTCATGAATGGCACAACCCTTAAGTCCTTTCAGGCTCTCCGAGACGAATATGATATGCCCCATACTCAATTCTTCAGATACCTGCAGCTCCGACACGCCCTGCCCCCGCATTGGTTGGCTTGGACTCTTTGCCGGAGTTCAGCCCCCTGGAAGCAAAGGTATTCATGGGGGACTTGGAAACTAAGAAAATATCTACTATATATCAAACACTCGTTACACACTGCTCCTCTTCCCTTGATAAATTGCGGTCAGTGTGGGAGGGAGATGTAGGAGGCCTGGAAGAGGAGGATTGGAGAGAAGCCCTGGAGGCCCCAAGGGGGGCAGCAGTTGCGGTGCGCTTGCGCTTCATTCAATTTAAGTACCTGCATAGGGCATACTATACTAGGGATCGCCTGTGGCGGGCGGGTCTGATAGCCTCCCCTGACTGCCTGCGGTGTGGATGTTCAGTTGGCTCCTTTATACATACGGTGTGGGCGTGTGCGGGGTTGCAGAGATTCTGGACCGGTGTGTGGGATTGTCTGACAGAGGTGTTGGGCTGGGACCTCCCCCGCTCGCCAAAGCTGGGCCTTCTCCATGTTATGGAACAAATGGGAGGAAATATATATAAACGTCATCTGCTTCTGCTGGGCCTTACGGTGGCTAAAAGAGACATTGCTCGGGCTTGGAAGGATCCTAGGGCCCCCTTTGTGGAGGTGTGGAAGATGGGCATGGACTTTAACATGGGGCTGGAACGCCCAGTATTTAAGGCCAGGGGCTGCCCCAGAAAACATTTTCAAATCTGGAAAAGATGGGCGGACTACAGAGGTCTGTTGCTGGACCCTCCGGTGCCGCGAGACGCCGATGCAGAACGTTTACTAGTTGATTCTGGGTGAAATGATACACACGTAGATACTGAGTTCACTATGCACTTTCTCATGGACCATGTAGACACTGTGCGGGGTTGGGGGTGGGTACCGGGCGGGGAGTTCTAAGGGTGGGAGCTTTGGGGCGGGGGGATCGGGGTTAGGCAATAATATCGGAATGTTGATTGAATAACTGGTCCGCGATGATACTTATATGCACACTGCCTTTCTGACTTCTAGGAAGCAATACCTCATTGTATTCTGTCAACAGCAAAACTCCAATAAAATTTGTTCTGAAAAAAAAAAAAAAAGAATGCAGGAATGATGATCTGGTCGGACCTTATATCATCTGATGGGGTTCTCCCCTGGGAGGTCTTAAGATTAAAAATAGGCAGCTCTTTTTCGAAATTTAAATACTTGCAATAGTGCTCCTGGTTCTCAGCTGAGAAGAAGAACATAGGTGGCAATTGGGAAATTGAGGACCGACTTCAAAATGTAAAGCTTACAAAAAAGGAGGTCGGACATTACTATAGGAGCCTTCTGGATGCTGATGATGTAGATCTCCCTCCACCTCACCACGTGTGGAACTCATCCATTTTGGGTGATATAGCTGTCAACCTGTATGCCTTATCCCTCCAAACTCTATATAAGCACATTAAACCAGCTCCCCTTAAAAATAACAATTTTTATGTCATCAATAGACTGTACTATACCGCAAAGAAAATTGCAAGATTTGCGCCTCACTCCTCCCCGAAGTGTCCAAGATGCGAGTTTGCTGAGGCGGAGGACACACACATGTTCTTTGAATGTGTCTCCTTAAGAGGATTCTGGAATAACGTGGAGCAGGCCCTTCAGGCATTTTTAAAAGGAAGCTTAAATTGAACTTAGCATTAGTCATTTTTGGGTTGGACGATGATCTTACAAACACGT
Source organism: Lissotriton helveticus (assembly GCF_964261635.1). Lineage (NCBI taxonomy): Eukaryota > Metazoa > Chordata > Amphibia > Caudata > Salamandridae > Lissotriton > Lissotriton helveticus. The sequence goes on along the minus strand of NC_136061.1, from coordinate 756,211,966 downwards.
TTTCCAGTGCACAAGTGGGTTTATTTTTTTGTTTGATTGTAATCGCCCGGAGGGAGCTCTGCAAACTGTGGAAAGATTTAGGGCCCCCGATGTATGAGAAATGGCTGGGTACTGCATTTGGTATGGCATGGCTAGACCAGGGACACTCAAACGAAAACAACCAAAACATCTGGTCACCACTACTATCTTGGGGTATCGAAATGAGGTTTGTCTAATGTTTTCTTGGTCCAATGATTAAACATTTCTCTGCTGGAACACAGACTCAAAATTAGCTTTACTTTTGCTTTGCACTGGTAGCTTCTGCTCTTATTTCAGAAAAAAACCCAACTTCCAGCATTGTAGAATGTGTCTGACTATTAACTTAATGTAAAGCTGGGCTCATGCTTAAAATAAATGCTTTGGATGCCATCTCGCCATGAAGTCACCAACAGGAACTAGGTAGTGGCTCTCAAAAGTGAGACTTTGGAGACACATGCTTCCTAAAGTTTAGTATCCTGGGTTTTGGCAGGAATATTGCATCTTGGTCTGTCCTTATGGATGTCTTCATAAAAAAATCAGATGATGTTGGAAGGGAATTAGGATCACTGTTCTGAAATCGTTAAGCACACAGCGTTCCTTTAGAAATCAGCATACTCAGTCCATGCCTGACTCATATTGATCACTCAATGGTGCAGTAATATCATTTTAACATGTATTGTAAATACCCATTAGAACATTCATGAATTTGATGTCGCAGGGCTGGCTTAAGTCCAAAAGTGAAACCAGCAACTGAAAATGCTACTTATGAATGGAAAACTCAAGAAAAATATGGTGATATGGAGGAACATTAGCATGAGGTAGGTGCCTCAGAGATCTATTGCTATAGGATATTCCTTTTGATAGACCAATGTCTATTACATATCATTGTGGATATTTCTTGTACTTAAACAAATTCATACCGCTGGTTTCCAGATTTTTAATGTCATTTTGTTTATTGCATTTTTCTTGCGTGTTCCAAATTGGTTAGTAAATTTTATTGTGTTACATTTTTCCTTTTCATACTGATTGGTACTACTTTTGCCTAACAAATAGTTATGTTAGGCAAAGCCTGCTGCGTGTACCTAAGCAACAAGGGATTGAACAAAGTTTTCTCAGTAAACTCAGTAGTAATCGAACAGCATTGTGCTTTCTTAGGTTGGTGAACCACCATAACACATTTTAATCCACTTTCTTACATGAATAAATTAGGTTCGCTAAATAGCCTGAGGTTAAACTTTTTGAGACTTAAGATAATCAGCTGATCAATCATCCTGCTGACCGGCCTCTAGCTTGCCATTGGCGCATTGAAGAGTGCTATGACAGTAAGTACCAATTTTATTCGATCTAAATAAATTAGACCATAAAAACACATCAAAAAAGTAAATAAAGATCCCATGTCATTTAGGGAGAGGAGTTGGCCTAACGGCTAGGGCGGTGATTCTGGGCAAAGCGCTTAATCTCCCCATGCCTAATACAACTGAATGTGTCCTCATGTAATCCAACTGGTGCTATGTAAGGCGCTCTGATACCCGATTCGGGTCAAGTTTGCGCTATATAAAACTCTGTAAAATAAAACATAAACAATTTTTTTAGAACAATACATATAAAAACAATTCATTTCATTTCACATATAAAAAGAGAAAATGAAGGAGTGTCAAATCTTCAAGTCAGAGTCCGCCATCCATTCTTATTCTAATCTCTTGTTATAATTCATACTAACTAGTTAATTTAAAATTTTGCTAAAAACCCTATTTTATAGTATATAGCATATAAAATAATAACGGGTTAATAAGAAGCATGTATCATATGGTCACTTATCCAGTATCATACAAAGTTTAATCTATCGAGATGTGTTTTCTAGCATAAACAACACCCCATAAGAAGAATGACAGTCTACAACAGATATCAGTGGTGGGTAATATTTGTAGAAAAAGATACACTGGACGGCATTGAGTGAACCGTAATGACTTTAAAATTTTTAAAATATAGCGTTTTCTCCACTTTTTATAAAAATTTAAAAAAGAATACAAAGTGCATTGTGCTCTGTAACATTCTGTTGTTGCAGGGACAATTACCTACGTTTGGAGACCAGTCATTGGGTTCAGGGAAACTAACCCTCCGATGGAAAATATCCATTCTAAAATGTGTCAGGACAAATCTGTGCCTTGAGTTGGTTACAGCTTGCAAATATGGCTGCATATCATAATTGGTTAAGATTAGCTGATTTCTCAAAACAGGGGGCCTTGATAGTTCAGCAGACAGCCTTATATTCTCTAAATGCGTAATGTATTCGGATTTTAGATCTTTCCTGACAACTTCTGCTAAAGATTCAGGGTTATTAAAATACTCTGGATGCCCAGGTCTGACAAAAACGCTGTATGTATGTCGGCCATGGCATAAGTGTATACAGAGTTGATTTTAAACAGTCCCCTATGATAGCATTGTTTAAAGCAGTGTGTTCTGATGTCCACACTTTGTGCCACAATAAAATAGGTAGAATCTTGATTAAATGAGTAAGAAACGGGGCTCCCAACTCAGCATGGCACACAAAAGTAGAAGTGCTTTTGGGTGTGGCAAGCAGATACCTCAGGTACCCATTTTCCACTAATTGTAGCACCGTATGTTTTGCATGCCCCCAAATACCTGCCCCGTATGTATGTATAGGCATTTATATAGCGCACTACTTACCCGTAGGGTCCCAAGGCGCTTCGACCGCTGCGAAACCCTTCCTGGCTTCCCTGAGAGATGGTCCCTTAATGGGTATCTCCAGGGTGAGACCAGGCATCCCCGGCGGTCTGGTGGGGCCATTAGTGAAGATGAGGCAAGCTAATGCCCAGAGTTGCCGAGTGTGAACACTGATCAGAGTGGGCACCGAGGCGAGAGAATTATCGAGTCCGCTGACCCTGGTCCAGAAACCTGCCGCGCCGGGAATCGAACCCTGGTCCCGGGCCGTCCTCTGCTCTCGGGTCTGCCGCCTCTAACCAGTGAGCCACACTACTTCACTTCACGTATGATACTATGCTAATACATTTAGCCTTGTAAATCATAAGCATCTCTTGGGAAGGGGGAAGGGGGGTTTGTACCCAACCTAGTGGCACATTTTCGTAAAGCCATGCAAACAATTCTGAACAGTGATGCCCTGGTCGAGATAGTGCGATTCCATGTACCTTCTTTGTCAAATTGGACTCCCAGATATGACCAATTGTTTATAAATTCTATAGTGGTATCCAGAATTTTAATATCACAACAGATGCCAGTTTTCCTCCCACACTTCATTATAAATGTTTTTGATTGATTCACTAGTAGATCTTGGTCCTGCATGAGGTCAACAAAGTTGTTCACTACTGCCTGCAGGGCAAGAGGGGTGCAAGCCTGTAAAACAGCATCATCAGCATAGAGAAGGGCAGGCAGAGGGCAATGGCCCACATGGGCTAGATCTTAGGGGTGCAAAGTCAGAGCTGTGACTATGTTATTTATGTAAAGTGAGAAGAGAAAAGGTGTTAAGACAAGGTGCCTTAGCTACAAGGGATTGAACAGTTTTTCCTCACTTCTCAAACTACATCGTGCTTTATTAAGTTGGTGAACCACCATCACACATTTTGTTACTCAAAAGTTTATATTGGTTGCTTTCTTGAACATAGGAATACATCATCAGACAGAAAAAATAAGTACAATACTACAAAATGTGCTAAATCAAGAAAGAGGAGATAACACAAAAGAACATAAACAAATACAAGCAATCAGCATCTACTTGTATACTGCAGCAACAAAGTACAGGTGATTACCGATAGGAGAAGTTAGACTGAAATTTACACCATTGTAAGAGTGCATTTCATGGTGGCTTGTGTGATTCAAAATATATGTCAAGACTATCCCACATATGTCTAAGGGGAGGTTCCGAGGTGAGTTTTGCAGGGCAATTGTGTCAGCACCTCTGAGGTGAGTTACCCAATTTAACCAGCATTTAAACAAAGCTTTATTTGTATCCTTCCAATTGTTTAGTATAACTTTAACAGCTGCTATCAGGAGAAGGTCCAAAAGGGCCCTATCATTGTCATTTAGATCTTCCACAGTAAGACCAATCAGGTGAATTCTCTGTAAAGGGAGCATGAGAGACGTTTTGAGATAAAATCAAAAATACCGTCCCAAAAATGTTTAACGCATTGGCAGTAGAAAAGCAGGTGTGCTAAGTCTCCTCTATCCTCTTTACAGTTCCAACACTTGAAATCCTCTCTAATCGTGTGTAGATGTAAGCGTGCTGGTGCCAATATGTAAACTCAGTTTTAATCGAACAGCATTGTGCTTTATTAAGTTGGTGAACCACCATCACACATTTTAATCCACTTTCTTACATGAATAAATTAGGTTCGCCAAATAACTCTGGGCGTAGTTCGCGAAGTAGCGCTACGTGAGCTACGCGAACTGCGTAGTGCACTGTGCAAAATGCTGCTCGCACTGATTGCACAGTGCCGGATGCTTGTCTGCACTGTGCAATCAGTGCAAACTGCATCTTGCACAGTGCAAACGGTCGTTTTCTGCCGCTCGAGTAGATTTCTACTCGAGCGGCAGCTTTCTCAACGCGGACTGGTAGTTTCCCATCGCGAGCGGTCGCGAGCATACGCGACCACTCGCAATGAGAATCCTGACCTCCCCGCATTGAGGATTTCGCCGGGAGGTTTATTTTTCACGCTCACGATCGGCAACTTGTTGTTGCAGATTGCGAACGAGGAAAAAGTCTCGCCGGGATGTCATTTTGCTTGCTCGCAGTCGCCAACTTGACTTTGAGGACCGCGAGCAAGCAAAAAATTACCGCTGCGCTAAGCTACGCGTGTTTGCACTGTGCTACGTGCAATTTGCTTAGTGCGAAGTAGCGCAGACTTCGCAAACTACGCGAGCATAGCGTAGTGCTTCACCCAGGGTTACAAAACACCTGAGGTTTAACTTTTTGAGACTTAGAAGAATAAGCTGATCAATTATCCTGCTGAACTGGCCTCTGGCTTGCCATTGGCACATTGAAGACTGTTATGTTTTCTGATGTAGGAGGATGCAGCTTTGTTAATATAGAAGGGCTAAGACCCAGCCTTAACGTTTGCACCCAGAGCAACTTTGATCTTGTGCAGTCTGTAGACTGAGGTAACCTGCTTGATGCTGACTTTTATTACCACAACAAGGTCAAGCATATCTGTGAGCATCAAACACATTTTTATCAGTTTGTCTTCTTTGACCTAATAATTTCAGTACCAAAAATGGCATCCTTAGCAGAGGAGTCGTCTGACTTTCATTGATCCTCCAGTCGGTTACATAAAGAAGCCTTTTTATCACTACTGCTATCCCATTTGCGAATTCTAAAACTTGAATCGTCAACTTCTATATCACAGTTTTACCTGACTTTACATCATAACACTAATGTTGGAATACTCAGTCCATTCTGTCACTTTACGAATATTTGTTGAAAATCTTAATTAAGGTCTGTAAAGCAAATGGCACAGAAGCACTGATCAGAAGTACCAAACAGAGAGCAGTATACCATTTTTTTTAGCACAACACCAATCTATTCAACTAAGGCATACACTTAAGAGGCCCAGTTAATTGCCATAGAGGATATTTAATTCAAATCTTATATTCTGGAGTCAAATAGGAGGTTCCCTGACAATTCCTTCCTTGTCCAATATAATGGTGAATTTTTAACATATGCCTGGGAATATGGACCAAGTGAAGGCTTGTGAATATCCCACTGGATCACTAACATCACTTATCAAGGACTTCTGGATTGGCTTTTTGGATGTTCAGGGCTCCTGATTTTCAGGACAATCACTGACCATGAAAATTGTTTCCATTTAGATTAATAGTGGGTGCTTTTACCTGGAGTGGATATCTGGAAAGTTTCTTGCCCCCCTTTGATCTACTTTTAACATATTGCATGTTTTTGGCCACACTCAATCAATCAATCAAGCATTTGTATAGCGCGCTACTCACCCGTAGGGTCTCAAGGCGCTGGGGGAGGGGGGTCCGCTACAGCTCGAACAACCAGGTCTTGAGTTGCTTCCTGAAGGAGAGGTGGTCTTGGGTCAGGGGGAGGTGGATGGGGAGGGAGTTCCACGTCTTGGCAGCCAGGTAGGAGAAGGATCTTCCTCCCGTTGTGACTCTTCTGATGCGAGGGACGGCGGCGAGGGTGTGGCTGGTCGATCGTAGCTGGCGGGTTGGAGTGTAGAAGGTCAGGCGGTCGTTGAGGTATCTTGGGCCTTGGTTGTGGAGAGCTTTGTGTGCGTGGGTGAGGAGTCGGAATGTGATTCTCTTGCTGACGGGGAGCCAGTGCAGGTTTCTCAGGTGTTCGGAGATGTGGTTGTGTCGGGGGATGTCCAGGATGAGGCGTGCCGAGGCGTTCTGGATGCGTTGAAGTCTCTTCTGGAGTTTGGCAGTGGTTCCGGCGTAGAGGGAGTTGCCGTAGTCCAGATGGCTGGTGACGAGGGCCTGGGTGACCGTCTTCTTGGTTTCGGTGGGGATCCACCGGAAGATCTTACGTAGCATGCGGAGGATGTTGAAGCATGACGAGGAGACGGCGTTGACTTGTCTGGTCATGGAGGGGGAGGAGTCCAGGATGAAGCTCTGGTTGCGTGCGTGGTCTGTCGGTTTGGGTGCGCTGCCCAGGGACGGGGGCCACCAGGAGTCGTCCCAGGCGGAGGGCGAAGATCCCAGGATGAGGACTTCCGTCTTATCTGAGTTCAGTTTCAGGCGGCTGTTCATCATCCATTCGGCTACGTCTTTCATCCCTTCGTGTAGGTTGGTCCTGGCGGTGGCGGGGTCGTTGGTGAGGGAGAGGATCAGCTGGGTGTCGTCGGCGTAGGAGATGATGTTGAGGTTGTGTTGGCGTGCGATGGCCGCAAGGGGGCTCATGTAGATGTTGAACAGCGTGGGGCTGAGTGATGATCCTTAGGGTACGCCGCAGATGACTTTGGTGGCCTCGGATCTGAACGGGGGGAGGCGGACTCTCTGGGTTCTCCCGGCGAGGAAGGAGATGATCCACTCCAGTGCCTTCTCTTGGATCCCGATGTGGCTGAGGCGTTGTACTAGGGTGCGGTGGCAGACCGTGTCGAACGCCGCGGAGAGGTCCAGGAGGATGAGGGCCGCTGTTTCTCCGTTGTCGAGCAGGGCTCTGATGTCGTCGGTGGCTGCGATGAGGGCGGTCTCGGTGCTGTGGTTGGCCCGGAAGCCAGACTGTGAGTGGTCGAGGGATCCATTCGTCTCGAGGAAGGCGGCAAGCTGTCTGTTGACGGTCTTCTCAATGACTTTCGCAGGAAAAGGAAGAAGCGAGATGGGTCGGTAGTTTTTGAGTTCGGTGGGGTCCGCTGATGGTTTCTTCAGTAAGGCGCTGAGTTCGGCGTGCTTGCAGCTCTCTGGGAAGGTGGCGGTGTCGAAGGAGGTGTTGATGATGTCCCGCAGGTGTGGTGCGATGACGGAGTCGGCCTTGTTGAAGACGTGGTGAGGGCAGGGGTCGGTTGGAGATCCGGAGTGGATGGAGTTCATCGTGCGGATGGTTTCTTCGGTGTTGACTGGGGTCCAGGCGTGGATGGTGGTGGTGGGGGGCGTTGGTGCGGTCGTAGGGTGCGTCGGCCGTGTGCTGAAACTGTTGTGTATGTCTGCGATCTTGTTGTGGAAGAACGAGGCGAGCGAGTTGCAGAGTTCTTGCGATGGGGTGATGTCGTTGTCTCCGGCGCTGGGGTTAGAGAGCTCTTTGACGATGGTGAAGAGTTCCTTGCTGTTGTGGGCGTTGTTGTCAAGACATTCCTTGAATGCGGTTTTCTTGGTGGTGTGGATCAGCTGGTGGTGTTTTCGCGTGGCGAGCTTGAGGGAGGTCATGTTGTCTGTAGTTGGGTCTCTGCGCCAGGCTTTCTCGAGGGCTCGGCAGTTCTTCTTGGAGCTCTTGAGTTCGTCTGTAAACCATGATGCTTTTTTGGTGCCGGGTCTGGCGGGGGGGTCTTCAGTGGGGCGAGGTCGTCCGCGTTGTTGCTGATCCACTTCGTGAGGTTGATGGCGGCTTGGTTGGGGTTCGTTGAACTGGCGGGAGGGTTCTGGCTCAGGGATGTGGCGAGCTGGTCGGCTGTGATCTTGTTCCAACATCTGCGGGGGACCTGTTGTGGGCGGTGGTGGATCGTGGTCCTTCTGAATCTGAAGTGGACACAGCTGTGGTCCGTCCAGTGGAGTCCGGTGGCGTGGCTGAAGGTGATGTCCTTGCTGGAGGAGAAGATGGGGTCGAGCGTGTGGCCGGCGTAGTGGGTGGGGGTGGTCACCAGTTGCTTGAGTCCGAGGTTGGCGAGGTTGTCCAGCAGGGTGGTGGTGTTGCGGTCGTTGTTGTTCTCCAGGTGGAAGTTGAGGTCCCCGAGGAGGATGTAGTCAGCGGAGGGGAGGGCGTGCGGGCTGATGAAATAGGCGATGTCTTCGCTGAATTGTGTGCGTGGTCCCGGGGGTCTGTAGATGAGGGTGCCTCTGAGTGTGGTCTTGGGGTCGGTGTGTATCTGGAAGTGCAGGTGTTCGGCGGCTGTGAGGGTTTCGTCGGAGCTGGTCGTGATGCGGATGGTGTTCTTGTGGACGATGGCGATGCCTCCTCCTGTCTGGTTGATGCAGTCCCTCCGGGTGATCTTGTATCCGTCCGGGATGGCGATGTCGGGCGCTGAGGAAGCGTTCATCCAGGTTTCCGTGAGGAAGGCGACGTCTGGTGATGTGGTGTCGAGGAGGTTCCAGAGTTCCACGGCGTGTCTGTGGACGGAGCGGGTGTTGAGCAGGATGCACTTCAGGTGGTTGCTGCTGGTGCTTGGCTTGGCGGATGCGGTGCAGGTCTGGATGCAGGAGAACTTGCAGGATTGGCAGGTGAAGGGTCCGTGGGTGCGTCCTGGGTTGGCTCGGTGGCAGCCAGGGGTGAGGCCGGTGTTGAGTGCGTAGATGGTTGCAGCGTCGTAGGTCCGGCGGGTGGGCTGGGATCGTCGGGGGCCAGGGGTCCTGGCTCTGGGCGTGGTCCAGGCGCGGAGGGGCGTAGATGGGCTTGCCTTTGGCGCACAATCGGTGCGCCCACTGCGCTCCCGCGCGGCGACCTCCATAAATGGCGAAGTGGGAGGGAGGAGCAGCTGGGAGGCGGGAGCGGGGTGGCCAATGGGTTACACGGAGAAAAAGGGGGCGGGCCGCATGGGAGCAGCGGCGGGGAGCGGGGACGGGAAAAAGCGGCGGAAAAGGACACTGGGGCGGTAAGAATACCAGGGGCGCAGTGGCACAACAAATAAGGGGCACAGGCACAGAAGGCACCACAATTAACAATCAGTGAGACAACAGAATGCAAAATACGGGCACAAACCGGCAGAGAGCTGGCAGAACGGCGATGTAGTCACACGGCTGTGCGAGGCAGCAGCGGGGGGGTTAAGGGTCCCGGCAGACACGGAGGGAGCTGCGCGGTGTGTGGAGCGACCGGCCCTGCAGGCAGGGGTAAGGGTCACGGCTCACCACCGCGCGGCGACCTCCATAAATGGACAAGTGGGAGGGAGGAGCAGCTGGGAGGTGGGAGCGGGGTGGCCAATGGGTTACACGGAGAAAAATGGGCGGGGTCACAGGGGAGCAGCGGCGGGGACGGGAAAAAGCGGCGGAAAAGGACACTGGGGCGGTAAGAATACCAGGGGCGCAGTGGCACAACAAATAAGGGGCACAGGCACAGAAGGCACTACAATTAACAATCAGTGAGACAACAGAATGCAAAATACGGGCACAAACCGGCAGAGAGCTGGCAGAACGGCGATGTAGTCACATGGCTGTGCGAGGCAGCAGCGGGGGGGTCAAGGGTCCTGGCAGACACGGAGGGAGCTGCGCGGTGTGTGGAGCAACCGGCCCTGCAGGCAGGGGCAAGGGTCACGCTCAACTCTTTCATTAGGGAACCCTATTTTTAACCACCAGATGGGGCAATTGACAAGGAGTTTTATTAATAATGCAAAATAATATCGTTAAAATAATATGTTCAGTATTAATGTGCAGTTTATATTGAACTCACAAGATGTTTAAAATGTGCAAAATACATTAAGCAGTTATAGTTATTAGTGCTAGGCCTCAAAATGTCTGAAGAAGATTTGCTTCACAAATGGCTTGACTAGCTATGCCGAAACATGCATAAAATGTATAAAAAGTTGAATATTCCATGACAATGCCTTTAATTAAATCTTCGCATAACTCTGTAAAGTGTTTCTTATTAATAATAATGTTTTGAAAAGTTTTCTAAGAAACTTTATTGTTAGATGAAATAATGAGAAATAATAACACAAGAAGGCAAAGCTTGAATCGAAATTATGAGCTTTCAACATATTTGGAAAGGTCTAGTGCTAAATAATTTCTTGTTACAGCTGATATTTCTACTTTGCATAGTTCATTGTTTAGTTAACACACAATTTATCTTAATAGAAGGATAGAAATTTTGTCACGCCTTTAAGAAAGGGGGTCTGGAATCAAAAGGCCTTATATGTAGTCACAATTATAATTTCACACTACACGATAACTGTCTGAAATTCATTGTCTTGTACGTGGGAAATGGAGAAGAGTGCCTGTTCTCAGAAGAATACTGAAAGCTGATTGGACAAGACGAGAACAAGATGAAACATTTAGTTTTGACTTTTTGTATTAGTGCATGTTTTTAGAGTAGATCAACTCACCCTATACCCATTCGCGTTTACGCCTTTAGCCACCATCCTTACCCATTCCATTCAAGCTAAATGCTGAAGGCTTAATGCTGAAGGCTCAATGCTGATTTGCCACCCTTTTGAACTGATTGCTGATTCTGGCTGCTACTGCTTGATCATTGTTGCCGTATTTGCTTGAGACTATATTAAGTTTCATGAACTTCTCTTCATGAGAAGTTCTGCTATTATTTATTCATTGAATTTGAGCTTTATGCTCTTTCTTACTCTTTTCTCTCGTACTTGACCTCTTCATGGGTTCTAACTGACATAGTTCTCGCCCCAATCTTAGAATAGGGATTCTTTACTTTATGTAACATGCATTACACATTATTATTATTGTGATTTTGATCTAACCATACTTTTATTATCAATCCTGTGATTTAACTGAGATATTGAACTAATCAAATAAAAAAAGATTTTTCTAAACCTCAACTGAATATAAAATCCTTAAAACAAACTCAAACTCTCATTATTGACTGAACTTAGAAATAGTCATTGTGATTGTTCTTGATGTGATGACCAGTTCTTAATCTTCTCATATACGACGGCAAAGATCTGTTGCAGATGCTTTTCACAAAAAATGAAGAAAGAATCTAAGCAGGCATCAGCCTTGTGTGAGGAAGCGCGGGACGATAAACCATATTATTTAAGCTAATTCCAGCTCCAGTAGAACCATGCTGAAGAACCCTTGTGCTTACATTGGATCAGGCACCAGGAACAGTCCTGCCTGTTTAAGCACAAGAATCAGTACAGACTCAACTATAGTCAAATGAATGTTAATGATGGTTCATTAATGAAATAGATCACAATACAAAAGCAAAAACATGTGTCAGTGCTACACAGACGCTCTTGAATGTACCACCAAAGGACACTGTACCCCTGTGGAGAACTGGCCTACACTCCATGGGTCATTGGCTGCTTCACAATTCTTCATTTAATCTGAGCTGCTGCAAACTCAACGTAAGAAACTCGACACTCAAACTTCCATAGTTTTTATGAATTCTATGTTTAGGTTTGAAAGGAAATTAATTTTAGATGTTCAGCCTCGTTTGTGATGTTCCGTTCTATATAACTTGAGATTCAGTGTGCATCAGGTTTGGAAGATCTTTTAAAGAGATAAAATATATGAATATATTCAAATTATTCTGTACCCACCCTATCACTGCAGCTCAGAGAACAATAATAAACAGTTTGTATGAGCTCCTTTTGAAACAAACTTCATGTAATTATGTTCATATTATATTGAGATGTGTGTGCTAATAGCCTTGCAGAAAAATAGACGGATAGTATCCCCAAAGGAATATGGTACTCATATGCTTGCTTGGCAACAGGCTTGGCTGGCAATAGAATATAAAGTCAAATATGTTAATTAGTGCTGGCATGCTGGGACTGTGCAACGCCAGAAGTGCATAGTCACTTTGCTCCAAGAACCCGTGTTCTGCAGCTTCCACGGCTATGCACCTCGGCCGGATACTCTGCTCATAGAAACAGTGATTTGCTTTCCTGACAGCTTAATGTTTGAAACAAAACAGATCAAATTGACAGAACATTGAGCCCCAATAAAAACGAGAGGGTGCGGGTACATAGATTGTTAATTGGAGGTCCAATTTCTCGAAACATCTGTTTTACTCAAAGACGTATCAATAAAACATATTTTAATTGCTGCTTTCCGATGAATCTGGATTGTTTTACATACATTCGTTGTTTTAAGAATGTTTAAACCAACTGTGATTTAGACCGGTAAGGTATGCAGATACTTCTGTTTCAATTCTGAAATATGTATATACGGATGGGTTACAAATCGTTTTTAAAGATGTAGCGTTTTTACAAAATGTAATCTGTAAAAAAGATTTACTGTCTGAATTTGAAATTGAAATCTGATGTCAGCAAAAGGAACACGTTGAAAGCATGGAAATGTGGTACTATAATCGAGATATATAGAGTGTGTGTGTCTTTTTCATATGTAAGATATCCTCCAATGCCTACCAATCTTATTGGCTGGAATAATTAAGCCCCTCAATTTTATTACTTGTGTTACTTTCTATTTGATATATTATCAGTGTAAGAACTGCAGCCCTTCTGCCACTGGTGTTCCCACAGATCTGCTGTTCTTTGCATACACTGTTTTTACCTCTGCTGTGCTCTGAGGTCTCTTGGCCCGGCTTCAGTCACTAACCTCTTTAGAGTTTGATTCTTTTCAAGAGCTTACCTTGTAAGATGGGACACTCTGGCATTTTGATAGGTCACTACCCGGTGAGTGGAAAGTGTCAAAACATTAGTTATGAGTACACAGCATGTCTACTGTAGGAGTTCAGGGGCACTTCTGTCTAACCTTATAGAAATTCGGGGTACTAGGCTCAGGAAATGTGTAACATTTACCTCCATAGCCCACCCAAAAGGTCTCTGCCGGAATTTTCCAGGAAATATACCTCTGCTAAAATTATTGTCCCCAATTATTATGATTTTGTTTGACTGGTAACAACTCATGCCATAAAAGTTTACATTTCTGAGGCCAAAACACCTGAATCTGATATCAGATTTTTTCTGCTTCCGGATTTATAAAGAAGCCTGATTTGATCTGCACTAAAAAAGTTTTCTTGCACTGAGAAAGATCAATAGAGAGTTTGTCTAATTGAACAAATCATCAGCACGTGCCCATGCCCTGGTGAAAACAATATTGTTGACAACCATATTTGAACTTATTTACCAACACCATTCACCGTTTCCTACTTAGTAGATTTAGATTGAGTCTGGTTCGTTGTGTATTGGATGCCCAAAAAGGTTGGAGTCAGGTGAAGGATTAAGGGCCTCATTTATCAACCAATTTTGCAATTTCCGAACGCAAATGTATCAAACTCTATTTTGCAATTCAGTAACCTGTTACCAAATTGCAAAACAATTCAGTAACTTGTTAACAAATAATATTTGTAAGGGGCGTGTTTAGGGCATCCCTTCCAAAAGCAAATTGCGGCAGTATGTAAAAATCTTTCGTGACAATGAAGGAATAAGGGCCACATTTATCAACCAATTTTGCCATTTCCGAACGCAAATGTATCAAACTCTATTTTGCAATTCAGTAACCTGTTACCATATTGCAAAACAATTCAGTAACCTGTTACCAAATTTCAAAATGGGTTTGTGATTAAATATTTGTAAGGGGCGTGTTTAGATCATCCCTTCCAAAAGCAAATTGCAGCAGTATGTAAAAATATTTTGTGACAATGAATGCGGTCGCAAAATATTCGCAATTTACCACCAACTTCAAGCTGGTGGTAACCCATTCGCAAATGGGAAGGGGTCCCCAACATAACCATGTCCCTTTTGGAATGGTTGTAAAAACGTTTTTCAAGAGCAGGCACTGGTCTCATGGATCACTGCCTGCTCTTAAAAAAATGAAAAGAAAACTTTCCTTTAAGGAAAACGGACTGCATTTAAAAAAAAGTTTGCTTTATTTAATAGCAATCACGGACATGGTGGTCTGCCCACCTCAGCAGGCCACCATCCCCGTGATTTTAGCGATTCATAGGGGGTTGCTAATTGTGAGCTACTTCATTATTATTAATGAGGTAGGTCGATTTGCGACCCCCTAGGAATCCCTATAGGACTATATGATTTCATACATTTGTAATAGCGATTTCCTAATTGCGATTTGCAGAAATTCGTAATTAGGTAATTGCTATTACAAATGTTGATACATGTGGCCCTTAGCTCCCTGTGAGTGTGGCTCATTTTAAACCCAAGACACAATGCACATGATCATGTTTGTGATTATTATGCTGACTTATGTACTAATTTTATTTTACCTTTGTAAAGTGGCTTGAATTTTCTCAAGTTAGGTTACCTGAATGTACTTGTTCTTATATTGTTTTTTTTTTTATGGGGCAATGAAAAAGGTAGTTAATAGGCAACTCTTTTAGTATGTGTATATAGTATATGTTCTTGTATGGGTCACTCGAAACTGAAACAAAGATTATGAATGAATTATCCAATCAAGAGTTTAACATTTTTATCTTGCTAATCAGTAGTGTTAGTACCCATCGGAATTTACTCCATCCTTTTCGAACAAACAGAATTGTGCTAAGGCATTCTGGCTCTGGAACTGTGTCATAGCATTCTGAAACTCGTTTGAATTAAACTTCAGCAATTGATTTAAACTAAACCTGGTATTCCTCAGGTTGTGCAGGAGCAGGGGCCATCATTTGAGCTTGATTTTGCAAGGGGGTTTGCATCTGTTGCATAGGCATTTTTGGAACAGCTATACCAAGTGAATTCTGCATAATTTATCCTGCATTTTCAGGATTAAATCGACATTCTCATATTCGATGCCCCACACTATGACAAACCCCACAAGCAGTAACCTTATTCATTGCAGCAATGTCCATTCCAGATCCCATGCCTCTACCTCTGCCATGAGACATATTCATTCCACCCTGGTTTCCTGAAAATCCAGCTTGTGCGCAACGACTCCCTGCATCGTTTCCTGATTTCCCATAAAGAGTGAGTTCAGAAAACCTTTTTGTGCTAATTTAGTCTGATATAGTTACCAACAAAGGAGAGAGCAAGGAAATATCAGGGGAGCATCACTTTCCCTAGGTTAATCAATAAACAACAATGTGGAAGTTCCCGTTGTTGTTTACTAATTTAGTCTGAACCATCATGAATGTATCCTTTATTTTTCTCTGCTTTATGTCCAATTCATCACTACAGTATTTCACATAATACAGAATTTCATCTAACAACTTGGTTTGCCAACACATCAGACTTTGGGGTATATTTACACGAACGTGTTCTAAACATTACCAAAAAATGCTAACACAACTTTACACATCGTAGCCTATCGCTGGAAAATAACCCTGTGTCAATGTGGAATTCACAACAAGGCGGTACCATGCGATAGTCTGCCGAAACCGCGGCCAATGTCCGCGAGACAACCACCTCGACGGATATAAAAACACAAACCTCAACGCGAAAAAACATGCGATGGGCCAAAGCGTGATGAGGAAATCAGCGATAATGCAGGAAATAGCAGAAGAACAGCATATGGAAAATGCCACTAAAAACCGATATCAACTGCGGAGTACCACGGATGCACCCTGACCGACTGCAGAGGACAACATGAACCCCACAATGCCCACGGAGGAACACCCAGGAATACAGGGCCCATGGAAGGCCAATGAGAAGAGGAAGATGAAGACGCGGTATAGTCGCCAGGAAAACCCGATTATCGCCACGGATGAGCCAGAACACCACCACCAACTGTACATTACCTCCAACGTGTCATTGGCAACAAAGAGGCAAAGATCGCACACCAGCTCGGACCATGTGAATGCCGTTGCATGGCAGAGGGGGACAATGGAAGAGCACAAGAGGCCCTGGACTGATGTGAATGGCAAAACCAAGCAGAAACTTGCTGCCAACACGAACGCAGCAATGCACCCCGCAGGATGGGGGACAGCAGAACACCAGGAGCTGAATGACATGGAGAAGATGGTGGCCACAGTCACTAGTCGAAAGACGGTGACAGGAGTAGGGGATCCGGACACCGTCCAACATGACCCGACACCACATCAACAGGGTGCGCACCGACCAGGGAGTGGGTGGACGGGGGAAATGGGCACAATGGCACACATGTACAATGAAGCAGAGCACACTGCACACCCACAATGACTCAGGATCATTTCCCTGATCCCTCCGGAACACCTCAGCACACACACAAACACCAAGTAGTCCCACGTACACCATGTGCCCAAAGGGGTACCCACACAATACATCAACAAGCACACAACCAACACATGCACACATGCGAAACACAGCAAACATGCATATACGTCAGCCACACTGACAATGCAAGAGACACCACATGAAGAGTAGCATGGCTGCAGTCCAATCACCATGACAATGTACACGGCACGACACTGAGGTGGCTGAGTGCGGACCACAACCGGAAAGGAGCAGGTCACACTTGGACACAACCGCCTGCACAAACAACCCCTGATGTCAATGACACATCTGTGGACAAACCAGGCCCAAGAGTCACAACTCGACAAAGAGCACAAGTTACCCAAGTCAGCAAGACCTCAGCACCGTGGAAGCACAGAACTGACAGACACACCACATGAAAGGGACCAGTAGCAGACAAATCAGAGCCGCAGGAGCGAATCACCCACTGTGCAGAATACGCACATAAGTATAAGTGCATCTCGACATTGACAACATCCCGGTACAAACAGCAACACCTACGCAACAGAACACAGGACACAACTGGTGCCACAAATGTGCACAAAATGGCCAATCACATCTGGCACAGCAGGAAACTGTGACATGACATATACAAGTACAACCTGGGACCTGCAAATATGTTTTATTCACACATGCTGTGCTATAGGGACATTTTGTACTGTCCCATGATTGCCAGGGACGGCCACAAAGTCACGTGCTCATGGGAAGTAAATGTCAATGATGGTGTTCCTACGGGCCATTCCTGTCGCAGCTGCAGTGGGATGTGGGCCACCCGCTCCATCGTCCCCATCATTGTCCAGTACTTCGGGAACTGGGATCCATGGGGCATTTGGTGCGTACACAGATGTTGAGCAACACACAACATGCAACAATCATCTTGCACACGATGTCTGGGCTGTACAGGAGCCTTCCACCTGTGTCGTCCAGGCATCTGAAACGTGACTTCAACACGCCAAATGTGCGTTCAATGTTGCCCCTGGTGCGTATGTGGGCCGCATTGTACTGCCTCTGGGCGGGTGTGTTCGGGTCTCGGAGGGGTGTAATAATCCAAGCAGCAAAGTGCATATCCTTGATCACCTGTGACAGTGCAGGGAGAAAAAAGTCAATACTTGGTTCGGCAGGATGTGATGGCAGGCCCACTAATCCAGTGGTGCCTGTGCTGGCTGTGTGTGAGGTGAGTGTAAGCCAGCCCTCAGGAAGTAGCTGGTGCTGGCAACAACTCCAACAGTCATCAGGCACTCAGAAAAGCAATGTCAGAACACTAAGGGGGGATGACTTGAGTTGCACAGGGTTTGTGGCCCCGGATGCACAGCGGCCGATACGGGCCCACAGCCACGGGACACTGACCTGCGGGAGACTGGGGTAGGGTCATGAGGGCAGAGCAGGGTATTGTATGTGTCATAGGTGCCTTCCGCGGAGTGTCTCTGGGAGAATGGGAGGTCTACCCCCAGGGCATGATGCAGAGGGCACATACCAGCTGTGTCCGTCAACATGGTGCGTATGAATGCCACAAACTCATCCCAGACACCAAGTCCGTACCTGCCCGTTGCTGATGACAACCCCCAGGCTCAGACATCAATGATGTCTGCCGGAGCCTGAAGGTCACTCACGGCGCACAGGCTTAGTGGCACCACATGTCGCCAGCTTGCGTTGAACAATGTTAGTGGCACCACGTGTTGCCGGCTTCAGTTGAACAGGGTTAGTGGCACCACGTGTCGTCCGCTTGCATTGAACAGGGTTAGTGGCACCATGTGTCGCCGGCTTGCGTTGAACAGGGTTAGTGGCACCACGTGTTGCAGGCCTTCGACATGGAATTATGCCTCAGTGATCGAAGGGAGTCTGGTGCTTTGGCCGCTGCCACGGACTTTGGGTCACTGCCATTCAGGGCTCAGTTCCACATGTGGGACCTACTGGGACGAAGAGTATGCCGGTGGAGTATGTCAATGAGAAAGGAGTAACGTGGCCCAGCGTCGTGGAGGCCAGCGATGGTCTGCCTAGGCTGCAGAGGTCATTGGACTGGGGCTTGGAGTTTGCACCGGCATGTGGTGGGTCCTATTTGACACACAACGGTGTCGGCAAATGACCAGTGCGGCCTTGGGGTGGGCAGGCCTGGTTTGGGTATCAGCGTCCTGGGGTGCAGCAGGGGCTCAGGGTCGCAGGCTCCGCTGCTCATGGCGTCAGCCTTATGGCGGAATGCGAGGCACCGCCCTGTCAGAGATGTTGGCCTTTCCGAGAGAGAACAACGCTCTGCGCCACTGGGTTTTTGTCCACACCCCTGCGCAGCCCTGGCGTACTTAGGGCCAACCCACTACGCTCATGCACATGGGGGACACAGCGAGCGACATTTCCGCCATCTGAGCCACGGCCTGGGGTGACATGGTTGCTTCCACTGTTACTACTCTTCTGTCACCATAAGTTGTGGTCTGCATGGACATATTTGTGGTTTGCATACCCATGTCTGTCCTGCACATTCACGCCTCACTTGTCGTTGTGTACATTCCCATTCACAGGTCACTTGCATCCTTCGCACATGGTTGTGAATGGGGTGTTAAATCTATCGAGGAAAAACCAAAGGAGATGATGGCCGGAGCGTTGACAATACAAACACTCACCCCCAGTCAACTGATCTGGGTTTAATCCATCACCGTTCTTTAGCTCACTCCGCCACCCCAGTTCAGACATGGCCATATACAAATCAGTCTGACCCTGTGCCTCATGGGAACAGTCCAACCCAAACTGCCAGGCCATGTCTTCCTTGGACCTGAATCAAGCTTCCCAGGACCGGTTTCTGGCATTACAGCCGTCTTCAGCTGGGCTTGCTTGACTCCAGTGGCATAGTGAGCAAGGGACTCACGTCTGAGCATACCCTGCCAACTTAGGGTGAACAAAGAAAAACCAAAGGTGATGATGGACGGAGCGTTGACAATACAAACACTCACCCCCAATCAACTGATCTGGGTTTAATCCATCACCGTTCTTTAGCTCACTCCGCCACCCCAGTTCAGACATGGCCATATGCAAATCAGTCTGACCCTGTGCCTCATGGGAACAGTCCAGCCCGAACTGCCAAGCCATGTCTTCCCTGGACCGGAATCAAGCTTCCCAGGACCGGGTTCTGGCATTACAGCCGTCTTCAGCCAGGCTTGCTTGACTCCAGTGGCAAAGTGAGCAAGGGACTCACGTCTGAGCATACCCTGCCAACTTAGGGCGAACAAAGAAAAACCAAAGGTGATGATGGACGGAGCGTTGATAATACAAACCTTCACCCCCAGTCAACTGATCTGGGTTTAATCCATCACCGTTCTTTAGCTCACTCCGCCACCCCAGTTCAGACATGGCCATATGCAAATCAGTCTGACCCTGTGCCTCATTGGAACAGTCCAGCCCGAACTGCCAAGCCATGTCTTCCCTGGACCGGAATCAAGCTTCCCAGGACCGGTTTCTGGCATTAGAGCCGTCTTCAGCCGGGCTTGCTTGACTCCAGTGGCAAAGTGAGCAAGGGACACACGTCTGAGCATACCCTGCCAACTTAGGGCGAACAAAGAAAAACCAAAGGTGATGATGGACAGAGCGTTGACAATACAAACACTCACCCCCAGTCAACTGATCTGGCGGAGTGAGCTAAAGAACGGTGATGGATTAAACCCAGATCAGTTGACTGGGGGTGAGTGTTTGTATTGTCAATGCTCCGTCCATCATCACCTTTGGTTTTTCTTTGTTCGCCCTAAGTTGGCAGGGTATGCTCAGACGTGAGTCCCTTGCTCACTTTGCCGCTGGAGTCAAGCAAGCCCGGCTGAAGACGGCTGTAATGCCAGAAACCGGTCCTGGGAAGCTTGATACCGGACCAGGGAAGACATGGCTTGGCAGTTTGGGCTGGACTGTTCCCATGATGCACAGGGTCAGACTGATTTGCATATGGCCATGTCTGAACTGGGGTGGCGGAGTGAGCTAAAGAACGGTGAGGGATTAAACCCAGATCAGTTGACTGGGGGTGAGTGTTTGTATTGTTAACGCTCCGTTCATCACCACCTTTGGTTTTTCTGTGTTAAATCTATCTCCACTTTTGATGCATTAAGGTGGAGATAAATCAGAGATAAGTCCTTGTGAATATCCCCTAAGTGAGATGTGATCCCTGATCTCAGGCTTCAATTCCAATTCAAACTGGGACACAAAAATCGCAATATCCTTTTCCTTAGGATATTCACATCTACTATGCTTTTGAAACACCTGTAATAATTTCTTTTAGTACTCATGGAATGTCTCTTTTGGCTCTTGTGTGCTTCTTTAAACCCTTTAACCAGTTAGTGTCTTTTGGAGGTATTCTCCCTTTCAAAAAGGGGATAACTGATTCATATTTTCCCATCACCCCTGGCGATGGTGCTTTTGTCCCTTTCTCTATAGCTAGTTCTCCTTTTAGCCGTTGTACTGCAGTCTTACATTCTGCCCATAAATCAGTTGGTACCACAGTGTCAAAGAATGTATTCATATCAATCCACAACACCTTCGAAATCTTTATGAACCTCTACACTTGTGCATACCACTGCACCGGCTTATCTCTCAACTTTGGAAAATTGTTCATAAATGCTGTAAAGTCACCTCTATTACATGGCACATGTACAGAAGTCCCTCCCGCTATTTCTCTCAGAGGATAGGATGTTGCCTCAGCCTCATTGGACTCATACTATTTTCCCGTAATAGCTGCTTCACTTGTTTACTTTTTATGTTTTCTTGCCCACCTAAATTCTAGCTTTTCCACATCCTTCCATCTTCGTATGCATTTTGTTAGTTCGATAAGGTGAAATGCATTCCTGAAACCCTCATATTTTCTATAGCCTTATCATCCAACTCAACCCTATAGCTCTGAAGTAAGTTCACATTGCTGGAAAGATCCATTGTACTTCCTTGCTATACCTGCCAATCTGTCATGTGTCATTGTAACTCTTCAAGGAATCTCCTCGCTAATTTCTCTGGTATTGATCTATGTGATCAAACTCCAGGCATCCTTTGATTATTTCCTCTAATTCTGTCTTCAATTTAGGAATGTCCAATGTTCTGTCATTCCTGGTTTTTAGTTCCTTTGGGGGTTCTGTGACTTCTATCTTCTTCTCTCTTGTTATTTCCTCAATCCATTCTGGTAAACAACCCTCATCATTTGCACTCAAGTTACTGGATGCCAAAGCCTGCAAAGTTTGTGGAGGTCTCCACAAAACCAATTGTGAATTTTAGGTTGTTGGTACATTCCTAACCACGGATGTCTTTAAGACATCTGGCCTTCCCTCAACCTGGAGTGAGGTGCTAGAAACTACTCAAAGTGCAACTGGAACATTCTCATTTGGAGCTAAAGCAAGTGTCTTCTCACATCTGGCAGAGCAATCTGTAGAACCTATAAAGGTTGTGCAATAAAAAGTAGACCTGGATCAATTGGGCAGAAGCTATGGTCTGTGTAGCACTTGCACTTATTTCTTCTGGGCCAGAGAAACCAGTAGGTGGTGGGGGTTGGGAAAACAACATCTGTTCTAATATTTCATCAGCGTAATCTAACAGCTTTTTTTTCAATAAACCTGAGGTTACAAGGTCGCCAGTCTCATAAAACTGTGTTTCAAGATCTTTTATGCTAGACTCAAGAGAGGTCAGTGTGCCCCTTATAGCCTTCAATACCCCCGCCTGGCGCGCAATGCACTTTCCTCTTATAACAACCTTGAATGCCTCCCAAACTGAAGCTTCGGTGTCCACCGACCCCGTGTTAAGCTCAAAATAGTCAGTAATGTCTTGGCGGATCTCCTCCTTAAAGGCTTCATCCAGTAGGGCATGCGGTGGAAGGTGCCAGGAAAAGGCACGTTTCGGCCTGTTTGGGAGCAGCAATTTCAGTAAACAAGGCGTGTGGTCGGACAATGAGCGTGGCATGTGCTCCAGGCCAGTAGCCCAAGTAGCCACATCCCCTGAAACCAACCAAAAATCCAATCGGGACCATGCATTGTGGTGATCGGAAATGCAAGTGCCTTCCCTCAATGAGGGGTGTCTGGTGCGCCATATGTCAATCAAACCATCAAAGTGTTAGACAGCGGTCCAACACGCATTCTTGTCTGCAGAACAAGCTGGGGAGAACAGGCAGAACATAGTCAATTCAGACTGGTAAAAATGATAGGAACCAAGACTCGCTTAGCTCCCGAAGTCGAGGTGTGCCAAGATGGAGTACCATGCGATCATAGTAACGTCGCTCAAAGAGCGTTTTTTCATTTCCATGGGACGTCCATTGCGTAGCAGAAAACTTAAATTCAGGATATCCACTATCAGTAGCAGGATTAGCGGAAGCCCTCCAAAAATGCTTCCGAAGACGGAGTGTATGAAAGCTGGAATCCCTCCGAAGACTGTCTGAAAGATGCTTAACAGTCCAGAACCTATGGTCTTAAATTGGTGTACTATACCCTTCATATCAGACATGTTAAAGATATGCTGTACCATTTCTCCGAAATGGAAAAGGCAGTTAGAGAGGGGTGTGGCCTAGGAGCTGATGGAGACGGTCGCGTGAGCTCAAGCTCCGCGCCGACCCCGGTGTTTATCCTACAAAGAGAGCCATTGTGCTGATGCTAGGGATCCGGATCTCAGCTTTATGAGATCTGAGACCCGTTAGCAGCGAAATACATCCGTAGCGGATGGGTGCCGAGTAAGGGTGGGCGTAGTATGCGTAGTGGGGCTATGCGAAGCTATGCAAAGTGGGCATGAAACTACGTCCACCTACGCACTTCGCGTAGCCCCAGTAGGCGCCGCCCGCCTCCCTCCCACCCTCCCCTAAATACCTAATTAAAGCTAAAGATACTACAAAAGTAAATTAAAGGCACTTACCTGGTGCGCGGCGTCCTGGGGCTCCCTGTTTTCTTTCGCGCCGCCGTCTTCAATCCCAATGCGCATGCGCGGCCGCCCGCGCATTTCTCGCGAGAAATGCGCATGCGCGGATGGCCGCGCATGCGCATTGGGATGCAAGACGCGGCGGCGCGAAAGAGAAGAGGGAGCACCGGGATGCCGCGGACCAGGTAAGTGCCTTTTATTTACGTTTGTAGTATCTTCAGCTTTAATTAGGTATTTAGGAGAGGGCGGGAGGGAGGCGGGTGGCGGGCAACTTCGCTCCGTCCACGGAGCGTGCGTAGTGTTGCCTACTACTCCTACTTTGCAAAATGCAAAGTAGGCAGCACTACGTACACTCCGTGGGCGGAGCGTAGTACTATGCCCAGGGTTAGTGCCGAGGAGCAGGGGCCGTGAGGTGCAGGGAGGCCGGCCTCACTGCCATCTACAAAATGGCAGGCCGTGGCGCTCGAGAATTTGCACTGGAGCGAGTATCCCCGTGAGCTTGCGATCTGGCTGTTGTCGGGGCTGCGGTTGAGGAGCTGTGCCTGACAGTGACCCTGGGCGAGCCTTCGGTACCTCGAAAGGAGCAGCGGATGCCGCCTTGCCCTCATCGTGCGAGGAAGGAAGCCAGGGTTGCGATACGGTGATATCGACGCATGAAGCAGGGGACGGTCTGGCTCCCGGAGCGAACTGGGGATCCCTCCTCGGTGAGCAGGCAGTGGGAGAGTGCTGGAGTGTTACCAGCGCCGGCCGGTTGGGTGTAGCCCCTGCCCAGGGCGACTATGGCAGCCATTACAGGGAACATTTGGCAGAGCACTGAGAGGCCAGCACCTTGCCGGGAGAACGCGGACCCAGTCGCACCTGCAACGGGGGCCCCCGGAGACACACAGGGATAGGACAGAGCAGCCTTTGAATGGACCGGAGTCAGGCTGCAGAAGTCGAGGGAAGCAGCGGGATTGACCCGAGATCCAAGATGGCGCCGAGTGGAGTGGACTGTCGACTGCGGAAGACCTCCTGAGGTGGCTGGCCCGGGTGCTCCCGCTATCTTATGACTGTCACCATTGCGGATGGAGTGCAGATCCTGCTCGGATCTCCGGGACGCTGCCAGAAGAAGAGGGTGCAGGACCGCTCCCTTTGAGCCAGCGGATGCCGAGATCTGAAGGGCAGGTGAGGTGCCCTGTCTCTGGTGGTGCCTGCAACCGGCGTTGGCAGATGCGGGGGTGTGTCCAGTGTGGAGGACATTGAGAGCACTGAGGCATGCTAACAGGGCAGCACTGATTGAATAGCGAGGGGATCTACCCAACGGAGGGCCCCAGCGGTGCCAGGAACGAGGACTGGGACACAGGGAATTGGCACTGGGATGTGTGATCCAATGAGCGGCTGAATGTAGCTGTTGCATTAATGCCCTATCTACTGGTGCAACTTAAGGAGGCGGAGAGGGGTGTCGCAATCCTGCCCTTCGCTGCTGTAGAGGTGTACAGTTTTGAATAGGGCACAGCGAGAAGGAGCCAGGTTGCGTCACATACCTGGGAGGGCCCATTCGTTGCAGGAGGGGCTTGGGCTGTGAAGAGACGTGTGGGCCCCTCAGGACATCGGTGAACCCTGGTCCATTCTCGGGTGCCCGGAGATGCTGCTCTGATAGGGGGTCTGGGCTGGCTTAGAAGGTGCCCTACAGGGTAACACAGTGCCAACAAAGGACTGTGACCCACTAGGGTGCGGAAGTGTGGGCAATTCAGGGGCCAGTGTGGAACCGGACTACCTACTGCCCTGAGGATCAAGGTGAGCCCTTGGCACTTTGAACAGTACTACTTCGCCCCTTCACCGAGGAGGTCAGGAGGTGTTTGGTTGGCTCACAAGAGAAACCTGTTGTATAGAACAAGGACCCCCGTCAGCGGCCTTGATCTGCGAAGCGGGCGGCACTATGGGGAAGCCGCGAGGGAAGCAGGGGGGTCCATCCCAGGAACCTGAGGAAACGGCAGCGGAAAAGGACAAGCATGTTGTTATGGTATCCCCACCGGAGCCCCTGATACAGCAGCAAGTTGACCAAATTTTGGCAGCCATTGCAGATACTCGAAAGGCACTACAGCAGGATATTGCGCAGGTGGCTACGGGCAGGGCCTCCTCCGCGCGGATCATGCCATGTTGTCGGACAGAGTAAAGCAGACGGAGGTGACTCTGGGGGTGGTGTAACGTGCTCAGAAGACATTGGAAGCCACGATGGGAGATGTCCTGAGCAGAGTGAGCAGCCTTGAGAAGCGTTCTGATGATGCGGAGGGTCGTAACCGCCGTAATAATATACGAATGGTGGGGCTGCCGGAGGGAGTGGAGGGGGCCAGCATGGTGGCATACCTGGTGGAGTGGTTGAAAACAGTGGTGGCATTGGAGGGGCTGTCCCCCTTTTATACATTGGAAAGAGCTCATAGGGTCCAGGTGCGGCCTCCAGTGCTGGGGCATCCTCCTAGACCGGTGGTGGTGGGGCTCCTTCATTATAAGGACAGAGACTTACTCCTGCAAAAAGCACGCTCAGAGGGTCCATACTTAGTGGGCAATGGAAAGGTAAAACTGTTTCCGGACAATATTTTTGAAGTGCAGCGCCGTCGTGCATCCTACCTAACTGTCAAAAAGGAGTTACGGAAGGAGGGACTGCAGTATTCACAGATTTTTCCTGCGCGCCTCAAGATTATCATGGACGGGAATACACACTTTAGTGATAGCCCTCAGGAGGCCTGGAGCTTGTTGGAGGATTACCGGACAGGAAAGGGGGATGCAGGCCGTTCCAATTGGATGGCAACTAGAGAACCCCTCCCCCGCAGGTCACAGCGTACTGGGAGACGCTTCCAAGCTATGGAAAAACCCACAGTGACACAGACAGAGACCGAGAGGCTGGCGGCGCTGCAGGCTGTGACTGCTATATCACATGAACAACAATCAATCAATCAATCAATCAGTGGCACTTATAGAGCGCGCTACATACCCGTAGGGTCTCAAGGCGCTGGGGGGGGGGGGTGCCGCTACTGCTCGAACAGCCAGGTCTTCAGCTTCTTCCTGAAGGAGAGGTGGTCTTGGGTCAGGCGCAGGTCGGTCGGGAGGGAGTTCCAGGTCTTGGCGGCCAGGTAGGAGAAGGACCTTCCTCCTGTAGTCGCTCTTCGGATGCGGGGGACGGCGGCGAGGGCGTGGTTGGCTGATCGGAGGTGGCGTTTCGGAGCGTAGAAGTTGACTCGACTGTTGAGGTAGCTCGGGCCTTGGTCGTGTAGGGCTTTGTGTGCGTGGGTGAGGAGGCGGAAGGTGATTCTTTTGTTGACGGGGAGCCAGTGGAGGTCTCTCAGATGTCCGGAGATGTGGCTGGTTCGTGGGATGTCGAGGATGAGTCTGGCTGAGGCGTTCTGGATCCGCTGGAGTCTCTTCTGGAGCTTGGCGGTGGTACCGGCGTAGAGGGCGTTGCCGTAGTCCAGTCGGCTAGTGACGAGGGCCTGGGTGACGGTCTTCCTGGTCTCGGTGGGGATCCACCAGAAGATCTTCCGTAGCATGCGTAGGATGTTGAAGCACGCCGAGGAGACGTTGTTGACTTGCCTGGTCATGGAGAGGGAGGAGTCCAGGATGAAGCCCAGGTTTCGTGCATGGTCTGTCGGTTTGGGTGCGGTGCCCAGGGCGGGAGGCCACCAGGAGTCGTCCCAGGCGGAGGGTGAGGAGCCCAGGATGAGGACCTCCGTCTTGTCCGAGTTCAGCTTCAGGCGGCTGGTCGTCATCCACTCAGCTACCTCTTTCATCCCTTCGTGCAGGTTGGCTCTGGCGGCGGCGGGGTCGTGGGTCAGGGAGAGGATCAGCTGGGTGTCGTCGGCGTAGGAGATTATGCTGAGGTTGTGTTTGCGTACGATGGCCGCGAGGGGGCTCATGTAGACGTTGAAGAGGGTGGGGCTCAGAGATGATCCTTGGGGGACGCCGCAGATGACGTCGGAGGCCTCTGACTTGTACGGTGGTAGGCGGACTCTCTGTGTTCTTCCGTCGAGGAAGGAGATGATCCATTCCAGCGCCTTTTCCTGGATTCCGATGTTGCTGAGGCGCCGTACTAGGGTGCGGTGGCAGACCGTGTCGAATGCCGCGGAGAGGTCTAGGAGGATGAGGGCCGCTGTTTCTCCATTCACAATCACAGTCACAGTCAACCGTGAATACAGACTCTGAAAAAGAGAAAGAACGGTCAGAATTGGAGGCTTCTGTGATGGGAAGTGCTTCACCACCTCATGTCACTCCTCGGACTGCCTACGAACTAGTTGATGCCTGAGGTTTGGGGGAAATGGCCGGGTGATGTTGCGCGGGGGAATTTGTAGCGGCTTTGCTGGGACCGGTACTGGGAGGTCACATATGTGACAGTGAGAGAGGATGGCAAGGGGACGATTGCGAGGCTTTGGGACCTTTCTGAAATGGAGGCTCTCATGAAAGGAGGGGTGCCCTGGGAATTCTATGGCCCGCGATATGTTTGGGGGTAGGGCATTAGAGCAGGGTAATGCATTGAGTCGAGTCCTTTCGGCTTCTGGTAACCTTCATTGCCCTTAAGGTACATCCTCAGTGGCTACTGGTCGACATAGTTGGGGAGGGTGGGAGTTTTCACTTTAGTTTGGATGGGAGCTAAATTCTTAGAGCCTGATCTTGGGGGGGAGGGGCATGGGAAATGTTGGGTTATTTGTTGGGGAAGTGGGGCCACCGGTTTGTTTGAGAGAAGGGAGAGCTTGATCGAAGGGACATTCCAACAGCATGGGGACATCACCTGGACTAAAGTGTATTACGTGGAATGTACGGGGACTGCATTCAATAGTGCGGCATCATAAAGTGCACACTTACCTAGTGCGTAGGGGGGTCCATGTTGCGTTCCTTCAGGAAAGACACATAACACGTGCGGAGATTCTTGCGCTACAGCACAGATGGAGAGGGCAGATATTTAACACGGCATACACCACCTTCGCTAGTGGGGTATTGATATGGATTAGGGCGGAGATCCCCTTCCAGCCCAAACGTCAGTTGGTGGACTCTGAAGGGAGGTTTGTGGTGGTGGAAGGGTGCCTCCATGGAAGGGATATTGTGCTAAGTAGTGTGTATGCTCCTAATGTGGATCAACAGGAGTTTTCCACCTAGCTATCGGGTAAATTGGTGCAATTCCTGATGGGCCCGGTCCTTATGGGGGGGGATTTTAATACTGTGGCGAATGTCGCTGAAGATAGATCACATCCCCTGCTGCCCAACTCTCCCATACACAGACTTAAAAGATGGGGTTAGATAGACTTGTGGCGCATGCAACACCCTGGGGAGTGGGACTACTCCTTTTTTTCTGCGTTGCACAAACTGCACGTGCGACTAGATACCATCTTGTGCTCTCCGGATGTATTTGCGGCAGTAGTCCATATCTAACCAGAATGTTGTCGGATCATAACCCGCTTTTAATTAAGTTCAAATGGGCCCCTGAGCGATCTGCGATTCCGACCAGGAAATTACGGGCAGACGCGTTGGAAGACTCTGTCTTCCGGGAAGAGGTCAGAGAGGGCATTACACAGTATTTCCATGAGAATTAGGGAACGACGTCGACAAGGGCACTCGAATGGGACCCTTTAAGGTTGTGACGAGGGGGCTGTGCATTTCTAAAATGATGGGGATGCGGAAGACATTGCTGAGAGAGGTTGAATTGGCTGAGCAACCAAACGGGCGCGTCCTGAGAATCCGGCGGGGCAGGGGGAAGTCCTGGAGGCCAGGGAAGCCATGACGGTGCAATTAGAGAGGTTGTGTTGTTTTGATCACAAGAAATACCTAGCGAAGGCACATGCAGAACGGGATAAAGCGGGCACGTTGCTGGTTTGGTTGGCTAACCCGGCTCCTCAGGGCACCCCCATACTAACTTTGACAACACAGACGGGGATCCCAGTTTACACTCAGCGGGGATTAATGATCAGTTTCTGTCCTATCATGAGGAATTGTGTAGGAGCACACTGGGGGCTGCTGAGGGGGATATAGACACCTTTCTGACAGATGTAATTCTGCCACGGTAGATGATGCACAGGCAGAACAACTTGGACATGAGATTACGCTGGGTGAAATTAGAAGTGCGATCAAGCACATGGCGCCCACTAAGACGCCAGGTATAGATGGGCTATAGATGGGCTGCCAATAGAATTCTACTCGACTCATATCGATCTTTTGGCCCCTAGACTTTTAATGGTTTTTAACGAAGCGAGAGAAACCGGGCAGTTACCGGCAACTACACGAGAGGCGATTATAATACCTCTGTTGAAGCCTGGGAAAGACACTTCTGATCCTACTGCTTATCGCCCGTTATCCATGCTAACATCTGACTATAAGATCTTGAGCCGGATACTTGCGACTCGGCTCCTCCCGTATATGGTCCCGCTGGTTCATAGAGACCAAGCGGGATTTATACCGACTCGGAACACGGCCACTAATGTGAGACGCTTACTTCGAATAATAGGGGAGGGACATGGTGCGAATCCATCTGCAACTATCCTATCAGTAGATACAGAGAAGGCTAACTCCAAAGAACAGGGTTTCAGATGTGAGGGAAATTCTGGGCGCACTACTAGGTTAACGCACAAATGAATGCTATAGGGCAGAAGGTGCGTGCAGATGAGGGGCAAAACCCAGAAACCCCTCACAATGTGTTTTGAGGACACATCAAGTAACAAAAAACAAATTCTGCAGCACACTTGTAGATAAAATTCAAGTCAAAGTGATGTCTCAATGGACATAAAGTTCAAAATTCATGGGCGAAGACGATGTCCATCATAGTATCGTTCCTTCTTTTATTATTCATACATGAACCAGCCGACACGTGTTTCGTCGCAAGAAACCACACTGTTTCCGCGACTCCTCAGGGCTGGGGAGGATACAAAATAACGGATGGAGTATGCAGTAATACAACAGGTGCATATTGTAATAGTGACTGCATATGGTGTAATGGTGAAGGATGAGTCAAAAGAGTGGGAAGTTTAGAAGTTAACACTTAATAAAAATTATTTTAAATTTTAGCAGTGACTTAATAACAAATCCTATTGGTGACGCATGGGGAAGTAAGTCATACCTGGGTCGGACGTTATATAGGAGGGTGTGCATCCTACCTGTGGGTGGATGGTATGTAACCACAGGTCTGTGATGCCAAAAAAGGGAAAAGAAGGAGGAGGGAACAGAGATCCGCAGGATTCCCTTTACCCCTTTATTATACTCATTTTTGCCTAGGACTCCACTGCTCTCTATGACTTACTTCCCCATGCGTCACCAATAGGATTTGTTATTAAGTCACTGCTAAAATTTAAAATAATTTTTATTACAAATCACATCAGAAGACACTGACGGCCCACCCCCTTCTTCACACTGAACATGTTGATACTTACTTGGTATGAGGGTGGTGTCGTGTGCATCCACTTTAAGTGTTACCTTCTAAACTTCCCACTCTTTTGACTCACCCTTCACCATTACACCATATGCAGTCACTATTACAATATGCACCTGTTGTATTACTGCATACTCCATCCGTTATTTTGTATCCTCCCCAGCCCTGAGGAGTCGCGGAAACAGTGTGGTTTCTTGCGACGAAACACGTGTCGGCTGGCTCATGTATGAATAATAAAAGAAGGAACGATACTATGATGGACATCGTCTTCGTCCATGAATTTTGAACTTTATGTCCATTGAGACATCACTTTGACTTGAATTTTATCTACAAGTGTGCTGCAGAATTTGTTTTTTGATACAGAGAAGGCGTTCGATAGCTTAGAGTGGCCCTAGGTGTTCAGAGTGCTGCGACAGTTTGGCCTGGGAGATGCATTCGTGGGGTGGACTAGTGTCTTGTACAACTCGGCTTTGACCCGGGTGAGGACTGGAACTGTAGTTTCTTCCTCCTGCCTGGTAGGGTGAGGGACGCGGCAGGGTGGCCCCCTCTCGCCATTATTGTTTGCACTGGCGATTAAACCACTGACAATACATGCCGGATTGGGGCAGAGGAACACAGGATTAGACTTCCGCTGTGATGAACAGCACATATCCCTATACGCTGACGACTTACTCATGTTTTTGGCTAATACAGGGGACGCATTGGAGTGAGCGACGAAATTGATTCATGATTTTGGTAGAGTGTCCGGGCTTAAAGTGAATTGGTCAAAAACTTGTTTGTTCCCAGTGACGCCCACGACTGTCGGTGCTCCCTCTGTGCGGGATATCGGCTGGGAATCTAGTTGGCTACCATACCTCGGAACTAACATATATCACTCAGCAAAGGACCTCCTGGAGGGGAACATAGGTAGGGCTATACGGGGTCTCAAGGGTAGCTTTGCATTTTGGAGCACGTTGCCCCTCTCAGTAGCGGGCCGAGTAGCCCTGCTGAAGATGGTGGCCCTCCCCCGGTTGTTGTATTTCTTTCGGACGTTACCAATATGGATCCCAGGTTCAATATTTCGAATGCTCCTTGCAATGGTTGGGGGCTTTCTCTGGGCAACGGGTAGGAGACGGGTAGCACTGAGAACAATGATGACGACGAAACAAGAGGCAGGGCTGGCTGTACCGGACTTTGAGCTCTACTACTTGGCGGCACAATTACAATAGCTTACACAGGCGGTTGCAGTAGAGTTTCGGGGTCCCGCAGGGTCTGATGGACGTTGGATACCACGTCATGTTTTATCCTTTATAGTGCCTCAGCAGAGATTGAGTTTGGGGGAGCTTACTACAGAGGAAAAGATGCTATGACTATGTTGGATCCGGAGGCAATGTAGAACGGGAGTGACTCGCCCTTATGCGCCGGAGATACCATTGGGAATGTGCACCGCTCTCCCCCATGGAGGGGATTGGACAGCGCTATCGGAATGGGAGGCATTGGGAGTACATGTCTTGGGGGATCTATATGAAGATGGGGTTTTGCTACCCTATCTGGCCTTGTAGGACAGGTATGATCTCCCTCGCGGCAATTACCTGTTACATTCAGCCAGTAATGGCAGTGCCGAAGCACTGGAAGGAGAGACTTACAGAACAACATACGACCATGGCGTATCAATATGTGGTGATGGCAGCGGGAACCTTCAAGGCGGTAATGTGTTTATATCGGCGTATGATGGGGGAGGGAACTGAACGGCTTGGGGAATTGCAACGGAAGTGGGAGGCAGACTTAGGAAAAGAAATCCCGGAGGCGTCGTGGGCACAGATTGTTAGGAGAGCATGGAAGAGCACTAGAAATGCTAGATTTCAATTGGTCAATTTTTTCGTGTTGCACAGGGCATATCATACCCCCGCTAAGATTAAGAAATATTTCAACATTGATACTGCCCAATGCCCCAGATGTACATTGGAAGGAGCAGAGTTTCTGCACATGATGTGGAGTTGTCCACAGTTGGGGACCTACTGGCAGGAGGTGGTGGATCTGCTCTGTGAAATTACGGATCGACGGATAGACGCTGATGTGGATGCATGCTTACTACATTGTACATTGGTTCACTCACACCACTAAAACGAAAGTGACAAGTAAGTTAATCGATTTGGGGTTGCTATTGGCGAAGCGCGAATTAAAGGCCCACTGGAAATCATGGGAGGGACCCAGTCTTAGGAGATGGAAAGCAGACTTAGCTAAATGGGCGGAAAGCGAAGGTATAGTCCGACTTCAACATGCCCAACAACTTCATAATGATAACGCTTTGGAGACTGCAAGGGCGTGGAAGGCATTGGTTCAGTCACTAAAAGAAAAGGAAATGAATGTAGAGGCAACCCCACTCTAAGACCGTCATTGAGAAAGATACCAGAGGAGGCGTGATCACTAAGAGGCAACCTCTACTTTAGCTGTCCCAGATACATAAGATGATGCTGAACGTATACAGACCACAGGGAAACTAATGTGAGTGTATATCTGCTTAGGACCCCCGAGTTGGAGGCACCCGATAGAGTGAAGACTTAGATGGAAGACACGAGTTTCGGAAGTTTGGTGGCATTTAGGGGTTGGTTGCAACTGGCTAATTATAGCACGTGAATATTGATTAGTAAGTAGCGAGATATGCAAGATTTGGATACGACCAAGATACTTCATTATATAACTGCTTAATTGTAGATTGCTACTGATACTATAAGCTGAATACTACAATTTAGGTAAAAAACAAACATGTGAATGTATAGAACATTAGGCATCACTGTTGATTGATATCATAGATGTATGGGATCGGAAAATGCAATAAAATTATTATTATTTTTTTTT
This sequence comes from Lissotriton helveticus, assembly GCF_964261635.1. NCBI lineage: Eukaryota > Metazoa > Chordata > Amphibia > Caudata > Salamandridae > Lissotriton > Lissotriton helveticus. Next base: position 756,178,435 of record NC_136061.1, on the reverse strand, counting down.
TTTTTTTTATGGAAAAAGCAGTTACTTTGTACTAGTGCCTGTATCTCAACTGAGGACCTTGCTACTTGGAGATCAAAAGTCTCTCGGGCTGAGGTTTAGGGCACATCTATATGTAAAAGCATGGCTTTCATTCGGCTCGGAGTATTAAACTGTATAAAGGAAACATTCAACGAAGGCCATAACTGCACCTCCCTGACTGTGTGGGTCGGTGGAAACAATACTTGCATACAACACGTAACCATGGAACTTACAGTGACAAGATATGCACTGCCTGGAAGCATCCCACAACAACCTTGATTATTCAGCATTAAGTAACTCCCATTCGTGAGCAGCCTGAACACTGGATTGATCACGGCAGCTGAGGAACCTTTCAAATGACAGGATAAGTTAGCTACTGAATCATTACAGGCCCCATGAAAGATAATGTCCTGGCAAATGAGAGATCCACTCAAAGAATTCTCGCAGTCTGTACTGATGAGAAACACTTAGTGTCCCTGTTCCCTGCATCTAAATCTATTCGGTAATTCCCAAGATTCATGGATGAATTCCCTACCCAATGCTTCATACCTGCCTACCTGGTGGTGTTCTAGGCAATATTGAAACTGGAAAGTTGTTACTGGCAAAGTTATATGGACATAAATTAACCATTCTGTGGACGTTGACTCTGGCATGGTGAAAGGTAATTGGTCTAGTTTTTCAATGTGCAGCATTGTATATTTCACATCCCTGTGTGTCATTGTTATCTGCTTTTGAGTCAAATTATATGCAGAGAACAGAGACGTGATGTAGATTTATCGCCAGGGCACATTACCAGAATGCAATGATTGTAGCGACCAGCTTAATGACCGTTAGAACATAACTGTGATTGTGCGTGTTGTAAGATGGACAGATCATGTTTCATTACATCTATTGCAGAAGATACAATGTGTATAAATCCTGGATGTTAGTGTGGTTATGCCATTGTCAACCACAGCCAAAGCCTTTTCTAAGTTAATTCTGTCAATTACACGTAGGCTGTCCTTTTTTCAGTTTCTATTTTTGGTAAATTCTGGTGGGGTTTTTCAGTGTTTTCAATATCTTAAAAAACAGTTGTTATCAATGGTTACACATTTTCATGCCACTAAAAACAACAGAAAAAGTGTTTTTCCGGTGTTTATGGAACGTTTTGCTTTTATCATTGCTTGCTTTCTGCACTGAAAGAACATGGTATATAGACAGTGTACGTATAGTGTATATGAGGTCCAAAGAGATTTTTGCAAATTAATCTTATTGTAGTACACCATACAATACTTCTTCAGTGAGTCTTCGGTCATGTGCGCTCGCGCTTTCCCTCCCATGTAAACTTCTGTGAAAAGGCCCTCTCAGCATTCATAGCCCCTTGGGCTGAGAACCACCAGCTAAGGGACACAGTTGGGATGACTCTTTCTTTGATGCCACATAAAGCTCGAAATGATAAATATTTGCGTTTTAGTTTCTGGGCATAAGAAAACAGTGCAATAGCATCCCTCATTAACTCTGAAGATTGTAAAGATGCTTTCAGCATACCATCTAACAAGTGGCAAGGATCTCCTACAGGGAATCACTTCAGCTCGGGTATCAATTTTGACAGGTCATCACGCAAATTTTTTATATACGTAGCTGAATCACTGCAAATACAAACAATATCACTCCAATCTTTGTTGAGCTTGTAAAGAACCTTTTTTGCAGAGCATAACAAGTGACACTGCGTTCCATGTTTTACAAAAGTCTGGTGTCACGTTTTCACCACTATCCCATATGCTTGGTGCTATATATACTTGTCACTATACCTTGCATTTAATGTTTAAAGCCTGAGGTGTTGGCAATTCACCTACTATCAATACTGACCCACTAGAAACTATGGTCTGATGTATTAAGGGTTTTTACCCATTCTCTGGGGGTAAATGTGATGACACATATTAGGAAAGATTTTTATGAAACTAGCCATTTTACCTATCAGTGAAAGAATCAAATGCAGTCAAAATATCAAATATGAGTTTGATATGCCCTGATTCTCTACAGTTTATAAAATAATTACACTAGTCCTAAAACATGAAGCTAAGCTCTGCATCTTTAGACCAAAGTCCATAAAACTGAAAAAAGTAAAAGGAAGAAGAAACAATATTTTAGTGGCATCCCTAAAGAACAAAGCTCAAGCAGAATAATGTTAGTCAGTCTTTCTTACTCCTAGCTTGTATAGCAAAGTTACATTTTATTGACCCCTTCAGTAATAACAAAATGACTCTTTCACCTTTCTTTGAATGGCATTTAGTTTGTGAATTCAAATGTCTTGCTGAGCACTCAACATTGAAAGTATCACGATTCCATAATGCAATCTAAAGTCATTGGAGTTGCAAGTCCATCTTCATACAATTAAATTCAAGACACCAAAGTCTCTAAGTACATGCGATGGTTTCAATCCGTTTCCAAATCAAAACACCAAGTTACGTGATGTAGGTCCTTTTATTTTCAAATCTCAAGCAACTTCTGCAGCCAAGCAACTTCTGCAGCCAACACGTGTTTCGTCGGGCAACAATCTTATGCCAAGACAACTTCCTCAGGGCTGCATGCCAAACATAATACAAAAAATATATATAACACAGCTTCTTCAATAATTATAGATAATTTAAAGTAACTGTCAGAAAATTATATAACCATTAAATCTATTCACCACCTAAGTGAAAGAATAAAGACAAAGATCCCAAACTAGTGACTAGTAGGGCGCATCCAGTATCAATATCGTGACTCCCGGTGTCGAAATTAAATTTACAAAGCATTCAGACTTTTAGCCAAATTCATAAGTATATAAGTGATATTTACCTATATTAAGTAGACCTCGTTTTTATATATAGTTGAAATTCATGAATGTAGAAATTAAATCTGGAATGACATAGGAGAACCCTCAGTCCCGACCCAACATCTTGAGCCCAACAAGATAAGAACACCAATTAATTAAACCTATTCTAGTGTTTTATCAACATAAATATACTGATAAGACAGCAGCTATTTGCTCTAATAGTAAGCAGCGTCACTATTCTAGTGTTATTTTAACCTAAGGATATTAGTGAAAACACAGCTATTTACTCTAATATTAAACACAACGTCATGATTCTGACGGGTATTTTACCTTATGTATTTTTCACCCGAGTGCCAAGTTTTTAGTCCATGGAATTTGTCGTCACAATATCAAAGTCCAGAATCTATTGACAATAGAACACCACATAAGTCTATGGCTCTTTTCATTATTATGCCAAACTTTAAATTATTATAAATAGTCTCTCACCAAGTTTCAAAGTTTAATCATATCATGTTCGGGTTTCCCATCTCCGTCCCACCGTGTTCGGCAGACTGGCGTCTATTACGGCCGCCATGTTGTTTAAGTATTCTGGGATCGTAATAATATCAGACCGATCATATGGAGAAAATTGTCTTATCGTAATGGGAATTTTGATTAGTCTCTATCTAAATCGAACTATCAATATTAAACTGCAATTCGTCGTATTTTTTGGTGTTTTTACGGTATTATGTAAAGTTATATTTAAAATTGTATTCCGTGTTCTAAATAATATTCAGGTTGTAGTAAACCTATAGAAAACTTAATGTTGCAAGAGAATTAAATATTTGAATGTTTATTAGCATAACTCGCTTTTCCAACTTCGGTTTTCGCCGCCATCTTGGAAAGGGAAAAAACGATCTATGTTGCGATCGTTATGTTATATAAATATACTAGAAAAGAAACGATCATCTTGAGACGGGCAAAGTGTCTATATAATATAGAGACTTAAGTTCATTGTTAATGATGTTTCTTCTAATCTTGTATCCAATTGATTCAAACTCAATTATATGTCTCGCTATTATCCCATTTTACAAAATATTAAACAGTTACTTTAAATGATCTATAATTATTGAAGAAGCTGTGTTATATATATTTTTTGTATTATGTTTGGCATGCAGCCCTGAGGAAGTTGTCTTGGCATAAGATTGTTGCCCGACGAAACACGTGTTGGCTGCAGAAGTTGCTTGGCTGCAGAAGTTGCTTAAGATTTGAAAATAAAAGGACCTATATCACGTAACTTGGTGTTTTGATTTGGAAACGGATTGAAACCATCGCATGTACTTAGAGACTTTGGTGTCTTGAATTTAATTGTATGAAGATGGACTTGCAACTCCAATGACTTTAGATTGCATTATGGAATCGTGATACTTTCAATGTTGAGTGCTCAGCAAGAAATTTGTATATCCAGAGTTTTGCTCAGGAAAATTGGGGGAGTGAGGTAACCTCCCTCTCTTGCTTTAGAGTACCTATTGTAATTTGTGCTTTTTACTTTGGCCCCACTTTTTGCAGTGCGCCCTCTTACCCTGTTACCTAAATTTGTTTGTATGCATTTAGTTTGTGGTTGTGCAGGTGTTTTTTCAGTGTTTATATGTATTCACCAGTGAGGGCTATTTTTCTTTCAGTGGGGTTTTATCAGTTATTATAGGTTTAAACCTAAAACCCCACAGCCTAATTACACGCAATCTCTCTGCAGCTTCCCGTTGAGAGACCTGCCATTCTTTAGCTCTCTAGACTGATTTAGTGTCTATAGTGTCTTTCAATAAGCCGAAACCCTGTTCAGACAGTTGGGCAATAACGGATGCAGATGTAGGTGCAAGCTTATAATAATACAAGCATGGATCTGATGTATTAAATCCAGGAAAATAAGCACACTTTTGTGCAAACGTTTGTGAACTACCTTTCGGTGGTATCTGGCAATGTTCCCATTGGTGGTATGTGAAAACATTATGTGGTGTACTAGTTTTATGCAAAAAAGTGATGAGCATAGTGTTGATAACAATACATTGCATTAAAATCAGAAGTCATTTAACATTTCATTTGTTGAAAATGCTGCAGATAGTTCTAGCTCAGACAAAATATTATTAACAGTTTCAAAATCCCAATCGTCAGAGTATGTACCGGAGGTAATGATATAATTTAAAGAAATTTTGAATACATGCGGTATTTTCAAAAGTTCAATGGGGCCAAATACATCATGTGAAACTCTATCCCAAACTATTCCATCAGGAACTGGAACTGCTGCAATGTTCACATAGGACAGGTCGCTCTGTTCACAATGAGATAACATGAGTAGGCTGTGGGGTTTTAGGTTTAAACCTATAATAACTGATAAAACCCCACTGAAAGAAAAATAGCCCTCACCGGTGAAAACATATAAACACTGAAAAAACACCTGGACAACCACAAACTAAATGCCATTCAAAGAAAGGAAAAAGAGAGTGAAAGAGTATTTTTTGTCTTCCTGAAGGGGCAATACAAAGTAACTTTGTTATACAAGTAGCAGTAAGAAAGACTGGCTAACATTATTCTGCTTGAGTTTTGTTCTTTAGGGACGCCACTAAAATATTGTTTCTTCTTCCTTTTACTTTTTCAGTTTTGTGGCCTTTGGTCTAAAGATGCAGGGTTTAGTTTCATGTTTTAGGTCTAGTTTAATTATTTTATAAACTATAGAGAATAAGGAAATATCAAACACATATTTGATATTTTGGCTGCATTTGATTCTTTCACCGATAGGTAAAGTGGCTAGTTTCATACAAATATTTCCTAATATGTGTCATCACATTTACCCACAGAGAATGGGTAAAAACCCTCAATACATCCGACCATAGTTTCTAGTGGGTCAGTATTGATAGTAGGTGAATTGCCAACACCTCAGGCTTTAAACATTCAATGTAAGGTATAGTGACAAGTATATATATCACCAAGCATCTGGGATAGTGGTGAAAACATGACACCAGACTTTTGGAAAACATGGAACGCAGTGTCACTTGTAATGCTCTGCAAAAAAGGTTCTTTCCAAGTTCAACAAAGATTGGATTGATATTGTTTGTATTTGCAGTGATTCAGCTACGTATATAAAAAAGTTGTGTGATGACCTGTCTAAATTGATACCCGAGCTGAAGTGATTCCCTGTAGTAGATCCTTGCCACTTGTTAGATGGTATGCTGAAAGCATCTTTACAATCTTAAGAGTTAATGAGGGATGCTATTGACTTTTTAGTCCTTTCTGGTGCACTGGTTTCTAATGCACAGGAACTAAAACGCAAATATTTGTCATTTCGTGCTTTATGTGGCATCAAAGAAAGTCATCCCAACTGTGTCCCTTAGCTGATGGTTCTCAGCCCAATGGGCTAAGAATGCTGAGAGGGCCTTTTCACAGAAGTTTACATGGGAAGGAAAGAGCGAGCCCACATGACCCAAAGACTCACTGAAGAAGTATTGTATGTTGTACTACAATAAGATTAATTTGCAAAAATCTATTTGGACCTCATATACACTATAAGTACACTGTCTATAAACCATGTTCTTTCAGTGCAGAAAGCATGCAAGCAATAATAAAAGCAAAATGTTCCATAAACACCAGAAAAACACTTTTTCTGTTGTTTTCAGTGGCGCGAAAATGTGTAACCACTGATAACAACTGTTTTTTAAGATATTGAAAATACTGAAAAAACCCCACCAGAATTTACCAAAAATAGAAACTGAAAACAGTAAAGCCTACATATGAGGTTTCTGTGTCAAGTTCACGTTTGACACTGCACTGCGTTCTGGGAGATAGTGTCCATTCACGATCAAGGAAAAGACAGTCACTAAACCTATCCAGAAGAGTAGGAAGAGTATTCCAGTGATTATCCAGAGCTGAGCCATGGTGAAACTAAATATGTCTTTTTCAAAAAAATTAGAAATCATGGAGTTGTTTTTTGCGGGAAACTGGAGTTGGCGGTGACTCACGTTCACTTGGATCCAGAGAAAATGTGTCGAAATTGATGAAGTCGCCAGATGCAGTTCGATCTATCTTTGGTAGCTCAGCAGGTTTTGATGAACTGGCAGATGTCTCCTGTAGAGGCATATATTATTGTAGATGTCGGCGTTAGGCTGAATTGATATTTGTGTTTCATTTGAATTTTGTTGTTGTTCAAATTCAATACAAACGAGTTCCATTTTATTGTTTATAACTCCATTACTTCCAATTGTAGACTCTCCAAATGTTATTAGTCTTTCTGTCGGAACTTCCTGTATGGTAGCGCGAGGAGAGCGGCGGCTACCCAGGAGCCCACGTGGCCTGCTATTCAGGATCAACCACATAGTGTGGGTTGATCAGATCTGTTGAGACAAATCTCTTTTCTTTCTTGCTGGCAAGAGGCTGAAGAAATACTGCTCTTGTTCCTTCGACAGCCAGAACAGGTACAGGCTTTCTGTATGATGGCCCAAATTCTTTCTTGTCCACAACCTTTTCTCTGAACAAATTCCAGACTTTTGGGAATCAGACAGGTCTTGCTGTGACTGATTTCAATTCAAAAGTGGTGCGGCGTTTTACTTGCATATGGCTTTGTAGTGCCCGGAATTCATTAAGGTCCTGTAAAACAGCCAAACGTTTATCCATGTCAAAAGGTTTTTCATCCACCACTGTGCTTTCATAATCAAGGTCAGGTACCCACATTCCTATCCCAAAAAGAACTTTGTAAGGGGTTACACCTCCTAGGGAACTTCTTGGCATATTATTTAGTGCCCTCTGGACCCCATATAGGTGATTGACACAACTACCACCCCAACCTAATACTCTCACTGTTAAAGAGTGCTTTAAGTCACGGTTTTTCCTCTCAACAACCTAATTTCCCTCAGGATGGTATGGAGAGGAGTACCGCAATGCAACACCCAAACTTTCCAAGGCTTCCTTGTAAGCCCTAGAGCTAAACGCGTGGTCAGAATGTAATGTGACAACTGTGTATGTCCACATGAAGACTCGCAAATCTTTTATAACAGTACGAGCATCAGTTGAGCGCTGAGGTTAAACCCACAGGAATCTAGATCATAAATCCACTGCCACCAAGATGTACTTGTAAGCCCCATCAGATTATAAGGGACCGCCGTGTCCCGAATACACATAAGCGAGAGATCTGTCTGATATTAGTCATGGTGTTTGTGGTGGGCGTGTGACGGTCGAACCCTTGATCTGTTGACAGATTGAACAAGATATTTCAGGGCACCACCACAAAAAGACAGTGTCAAGGTCCAAAGTTAGGAAGGGTCCTCTTAAATTGTGTTCAACAGCACACAGCAAAGACAAAGCGGATGATTCCATATTGTTTATTCAAATGTCCAATGAGGCAACAGCCGCCACATGTTTGATCGTAGGACAACTTTTTAAGGGGACCCTTCCTAACTTTGCACCTTGACACTGTCTTTTTGTGGTAGTGTCCTGAAACATCTTGTTCAATATATTTGTTTGATTTCCTCCTGGTTTCATTGAGCACACCGTGTCTACATTAAATGTGTATAGCTTCTCCGAATTCATCTATGTGCTAGCATATTGTTCACCATTGTCATCCTTTTACTCTTATTTCATCTCTTAACAGATGTTGCACTTAAGTACACATTCTTTTGTCTGTTTTGTTAGACCTGGCCACCAATAGCCTTGTTTCAGCAAAGAAACAGTCGCAGTAACCCCTGCATGTGCAGAACCCAGACCCTTGTGTGCAGCTAGAATTAAACCTAACCTGCGATCCATGTTTGGTATTATTCTATCCCCCACTGCTGTAATTTGAGCATACAGAATATTTTTTGCATCTAACTTGTAGAGTACTTGAGTGGAAAACCTTTTGGCAAGGCTGTGCTGTTTTTTTTGTGAAGCAATGACAGCTACCATTGTGCTTCTGTCTATTCTCGTGATAGAACAAGTGATTGCAGCGAAGGCAGCAGTACTTCCTCTTTTGCTGCTTCATCATCCAATTAATTCCCTTCAACGTGAACGCCATCACGTTGATGACTCAGCGTGTGTACCACATGAGATCTCGGCAAGTCTTTTTTCAACTCTGCCACCTGTTCCCAAAGCATTTATTGCTTTATTGTGCAGCCTTTTGAGTCTTTAAACCCATTTTGATCCCAATAGTAAAGATATTCAATGTAAGACTGGACACAGTAAAACGAATCACACACTATAAGTGTGGAGAATTCCTGATCTGTTTCTATTAGTGCCAGTAATAGGGTTTTTGATTCTGCCAGCTGTGCTGTGCAATCTCCTAGAGACTGCGTCTTCGTACTGCTAGGATGGAACTTGCCGTCCTGCATACGTCCCCTTTTACAATCGCACAAGCTGTGCTGTATTGTTGTTTACTTCCTATGGCAGGCTGAGCAGAACCGTCAGTGTAAATAATGTATTCATACTAATCTAGAGGGATAATTTAATTCGGGAGAGGATATTCTTGTTCGTATTGCAGGAATGCTTACGTTTTCAATGTAGAATCAAATTTGTAGTGTACATCTGTTGCAGTGAGAGGATCAGCCCATTGTATCCATCTTGGATGTAAAGCTTTAGCATTTAGAAGGCTTGCCTATGTAACAGCCTCTAAGGCCAGTACCGGAGTTACAACAATTATTAATTTCCACTGAGCCAGTACTCTTTCTCTCACCACAGCAGTCTGTACTACAGTCAAGATTTTTTCTGTAAAAGCAAAACCCATTTCAGTGTTTGTGTACAAGTGTGATTTGAATGCTAAGGTAACTCTTTAGCTTTCAATTGAAGGTTAGGTAAGTGTACCCTGATTGACCCACGATTACACGGATCACCAAATTTGTGGCATTTACACGTGTGTGTAGGTATTTAGAAGCTATCATGTCAGCTTGTAAGGAACGTAGTATATCTGTGTGTTCCTGTGTCCAATGTCTAATTGAAAAATCAGTCCCGATTAAATCATAGAAAGGTTTTCCTTTTTCTGCGTACTCCAAAATGTATGTTCTACCAAAATTTAGGAATCCCAATATGGATTGTACGTTTTTCAGAGTTTTCGGAGGTTGGAGCAGTGCACACCTTTCTAAAAAGTTAGCTGGTAGGCTTTTCCCTCCACTTGATAACTTGTATCCCAAAAATAGGACAATGCGGAAAACATATCTTATATATTATAAAGTTGAATTTGTAGCCCTCAGAGGCGAACCCCAAAAGTATGTTGTTCACCCTGGTCCAATAATCCTTTAAATCATCATCCATTAGATAAATATCATCTACTTAGGGCAATGCCTCCTCATCCACATTTTGAAGTAACTCAGTTACCCAAGCTGACAACAAACCAGGGCTATTCTTATACCCTTGAGGCAGTCTACAGAATTGAACTTGAGAGCTGAGTGCTGAGAATGCTGTCAAATATCTGCTTTCAGACACTATAATTTGGTAAAATAATCCATTTGAGATATCTAGTGTTGTTTTGTATTTTTTCCGCACAATGTTATTCATTAATGCGGCACTGTGTACGTTTTGTACTGCAAATGTCTTTGTGCATGTGTTCAGATGTCTGTAGTCTAAAACTAGACGGTATGAATTATTGGTTTTCATTACTGGAAACAAAGGATTTTTCATTGAAAAGGTTCAAGTTTCTAAAACACCTTGGTATTCAAGTTGATCCAAGATCTCCCTGATCTGTTTCTTCACTTCTTGTTTAATAGGGTATTGTCTCTGTGGAGTAGGAGTAGTTTTATCTGGGATTACATAGTGAGGTGACTCAGCATCCCACCTTACATGGTTGAGATATAATGCTAGAGCAAGTGCTACCGCCCACTCCTGCGCGTATGAATGTTTTAAGTAAACTGGAACGAGGTCAGAAAAAGCGGGTAAAATTACTGTTTCTCCCTTTGGGCACTCCATAACAATATCAGGCGACCAATCTTTTTCAGCCAAAAAGATGTCATAGTCATAAGTCAGATTCTCCCAAAAGAGACCTTTAATCTTTCTGGGGTTGTCCCCTTCCATTTGGAGTCTTATTTCATATAACAGGTGTGGGACACTTACCCTGGTATCAGCTGTCTCCACCCTGATGTGTTCATTTAACGCCGCTGTCACCAGAAATTCCATCAGGTTCTGGCGAGCTTTTGTTACTTCTGCTGCGCTGTCCAGCATTGTCAGAGCCCAATCCCCCTTTCAGAAGTTGAGTCCTCAGAATTCTGGGCATGTCTAACTTTAAGACCTGCTATGTTCTTCTTTTTAAATTGAGTTTAAAAAAATGTTGGAGTATCTTCTTTTTTGATATTATAGTCCGAATTACGCTGTGTGTCTCTGGACTTTGTCCGTTCTTCTTGTTTGTGTTCTGACCGTCCTTCCCTGTGAGAGTTTTATGATGAACCCTGAAAGGAATGAGAGGAACGTGTATGAGTATACTAATACCTGTAAGTTTTTTTTTTACGTTATCACAATTCCTAAGGTTGTACCTCCTTTTGGAGGGCTCCTGTCAGTGAGAACAACTCCTTGATTGTGATCTGTTCTCTCTCTTCTTTTGTTTTTTATTATCCCATTTTTTCTAGGAAGAATCAGGTGCTTGATTGGTGTTATCCTTTTCAGGACCACCTATGAGTTGAGGTTTTGGTGCTCTAGCTCCCAAACTATCTCTACCTAATTCGCATATGTGTCTTCGATAATTTTAGGTAATTGACGCTCCCGTTGTAAAAGAGTGAAATCCTTCAGGTGTTGGCGTATTGCCACTGCTGTTGCCTCCTCTTTTATATTTACTAATATAATGGTTGATACCTGGGCAACATTTCCTAACAATTTCTTCCCTAAGTTTAGAGCAGGTTCTGCTCCATCCTCATCTGTATTTGTCTTAATACATCTGGTATTACTGCTATTGAAGGGACACCATGTGTTCTGGTATATATGGCAGTGAAAACTGAACCCCAGGAGGTACAATCCTCTGTCTGAGGAGTTATCCCCATTGGCAAGCAGATTGTTAGCATTCTATGTTTTTCCTGAGGGCTTGTGTGTGGAAACACTGTCTCTAACTGTGATTTTCTGAGCTATCCAGAATGGCATTTGCTCACCTTCAGTGGGCATTTTACCCATAACTGCGTGTAGCGTTTGTGGACTTATTTTAGTTGTACATCCCTGAATTTGTCTTGCTGGTGTAGCCCGTGTTGGCTGAAGTGTGAGTGTTCTCATGACAACTGTGTCAGGTTTCTGTAAAGACGTAAGTCTGCTACTGGCATTATGTCAATGTCTGGCTGCAGTGTATAAGCAGCTAGGACCGGCCAAGTTGCTCCGTCTCTTCCGAGCAGACCAAGTCTTACTTTATCTTTTAGGTATGGGAGGGCATCTTTAAACCAGTTATGTACTCCTGGTAGGTGAGCGGAACTTCAATGTCCTCTTATAGAATGTATTCCTCTGGTGTTTCATCTTCAGTATAAGAATGAAATGTATTTGTGCGTGCATCTGCTGGTGGGAATCTGACCCATGAATAGAATACCTCAGTTATATATGATTGTTACAGTCCCACCCCTAGCTGTGACCCCATAGTCTGCTAGTTTAAAAAAAGTAAGGCAGTTCTGTTATTTTCTGAAATGTTTATTTTGCCTTCTTGTTCTCCTTCCTCCACTGCATTTGCACGTTGTGCTGGCGCAGCAAGGTCTTCGTCAGCCATTGTTTAAAAAGTTTCAAGGTAACTGAGATAAGGTTTTATGCACAATAGGAATTATTAGTCCTTCAAGCGTGAATAAACCTACAGCCAATACATAGGATGTGTCTACTAAGCGGCAGCCGATTTTTCCCTTACCATTGCAGATGTCTCTGTGTAAATGTGAGCAGAGGTCTCTGAGAAAAGCACGACTGAACTACTCAGATTTGACCATTAAATAAGTACCAAACCAATGTTGGTGGCACCATGTCGTGTAGTTCCTATAAATCTATATAGTATGTGCACATTTAGACAACATAGAGTGAGGGATTGGTGTTCATACTGATTCCAGACAACCCCACTGGATATGTTTGCCTGTTTACCAGCTAGCTCACAGTGCCACTGTAAACTCCTCTTACCAAGGAGAGAATAGTCCTTGGCAACTATTGAACATGACAACTCTGCCCCATCTGGGATCGTGGAAACAGTACAGCACTTTTCACTCAGTCTCTGGTGCTCAATTTATCTCAGAGAGATACACAGACTAAACGGTGGGGACGTTTTTCAATAAGCATTTATTGAACCAGCGTCATTCCAGAGTAAAATAGGTGTGCTGAAACAACCATAAGACGGAAACAGATATAAATGATTATAAGCACCAACCGAGTAAAACCACTGAATACAGGCAGGTATAAAAATACTTGACAATAATAATGTGGACTTCTACGATGTGACCCTAACTAGATGTACCTAAGTGTACCCAGCATGTGTGTAGGTGTAGAGGCAAGAATCCCCCTAGGCTGAAGCCAACCCCATTACCTGAAGTGAGAGATTGTGGGACCCTGTCTTGGTCTCGAGATGGACACCCCCACGAGGGATGTCAGACCACTGCGAGCTGGAGTATCTGCATGCAGGAACCTCAGCGTCTCGTGTCAGTATGGAAATCTTTCTCCTCAGCCTGCCCTGGCAAAGATATCGTGTATATATACCAGAAAGGTACCCTCAGGGGATTCTACCTGGCTGTGTCATGTCGGTCGAGGATGACGGAAGGGATGACTCTTATACATAGTTATTATGCAGAAGATGGTAATCCTGCTGTGATTCTGAGAATCTTCATGCATAAGTAATAAGGCTAGTTTTCGACGAAAACCTCACAACATTTATGCAGCCCTTAACTAGGTAAAAGGTCAACAGCAAAACCCATTGTGTAGTGTAATGGTACGGTAAATGTAGGTGAAGGGTTAGGGGACTTCTCATGCCTATATTGGGGTACCCTATGAAACATAACAAGTGGTGTCAAATGGCGATTTGCTTTTTGGGCAACGCAAATGAGGGCCTATTGGCAGAGAGATGCTACTTATGCGTATTTATCCGAAGCTGAGTAAGTTGGGTCAAAGAGCGCAATCAGAGGCCACAAAAAGTCTGCTATTTGGGGATGGCTTGGTGAAGTCCCTGACCAAATATGTGAAGACTTTCACAAGTTTATACATGGCACAGTAATCTATGCACAAGGTTTTTGCAAACAATTGTTTTTATGTCTGTGCTGGTTGGAGAGGGCACCTTACCTGCTGGGCAGGTTTCAGGGCCCATTATCAAAACTCAACTTACTAAGGGTATGGGCCTATGGGCTAACCCTGTAGGAGGTCAATTCTACCCACAGAGGGGCAGAAATCAAGAACGAAGTAATAAAGGCAGGGTGCAAGGTCAAGGACAAGGTGAGTACATGGAGTGTTTCTGGTTTTATCCCAACAAGTGTGAGAGAAAGATTAAGGTATTTCAGGAGAGCGATGGGAGTTAATAACTAAGGATGCATTGGTGTTACAAACAATAGAGTGCTATCGAATAGAGTTTGAATTGAAACCACGCCAGTTGAGAGAGACAAACAAGTTAGTGTTCCAGAGAGAATCTGGAGAATGAGGTTCAGGAAGAGGTGCAAAAAATGTTATAGAAGAATGTGATAGTAAAGCTAGGAGAAAAAAAAAAGATGTTTGTAAGTACTATATTCCTAGTGGAGAAGAAAGACAAGGTTTGACAACTTGTAATACACTTTTTTTTTTAATAATCTTTATTCATTTTCAGCAAATTATACAAAGGAACTACAGCACTAGTAATATGCACTGTGTTACACAAGCAGTTACAAGAGCAGCTTTGATGGGGTGCCAAACAGTAGTACAGACAGTACTCTTAAGCCAACAGTAAAATGTTATGCCGCAGATCCTTATTTTGTTTTTTACAACAACAACATTAATAATAGTGCCTGTCCATAGAAGTTTGTTTTTGTCTGCTGTATATCTATCGTTTGTACTAGCCGTGAGCGATAAGGCATGTGTGTCCTGGTAAATACTTAGGGACGCCAGATGGGAAAACCTTGCTCTACATGCAAGCATACATGGGATTTGGCCAACCCCTTTCCTGGTGTTGTGTTTACAATTGATAGGTGATCGCAACATATTCTTTGCAATTGTGACATGGTGTTCGAAATGTACGGGGTAATGGTATATTTTAAGTTGCAGTTGGGTTTATTGCACTCAGTTTTGCTTCTATGGTGGTTGGATATTCTCGCCATTGCACGGGATTGGTAAATGGAGGCAACCATGATACGTTAGTCAATTGGAACTCGTGTTTTGCTACAAGTGCCCTGCGAAGGTCTAGGAGCTATGTACATGTATTGGGGCCCGCCGGCGATTTCCAAGCCACGGCTAGTCTGCGTTTTGCCAGTGCCAATTCCAGATCCACAAACATATAAAGGTTCTTACATTGGGCGTAGCGCTTCGTTATTCCTAGCAAAACAATTTTGGCCATGGGCTACTATCAGGGTGCCAACTGTGTCTGCCAATGTCCAGGCTACATCGTTCCAAAATATCCAAAGTCCGGGGCATGTCCAAACCATGTGGAGGAAGGTGGGGTCTGCGGCTGACCACCTAGGGCAAATGTCATGTGATGTAGGGTACATGCGTGCTAATTTATGTGGTGTAAGATACGTGTGGTGGAAGTAATTAAATTGCGTGTATTTCAGCCTGGCGTTCATGGATATGGTTTTAGGCTGGCTTATGCAGTGTGCCCACTGCTCAGCAGTGATTTTAGACATCAGTGCTGAGTTCCAATATTCGCGTAGTGGTGCCAACAGAAGTGCTGAATCAGGCCTAAGGGAGTTGTAAATCCCTGTGATCACCATTTTTCCCCATCCATGTGTTGATAGAGTTTGCAAATATTGTAGAGATAATATTGACTACAAAAGTATCATGAAAGTAAGTCTATATAGGTAAGCATACACTTGCTGTACTTAACTTCACATATATTAACTTGATGATATATCTGCAAAGTAAATAAATCGACATGTGAACCCTACGCTTCTGAGGGGACAGAGTTTGAAAACGTGAGTGTAAATGGGTAATTTCACTTCTAAAAACAACATTGCAAAAAACATTTTACTGAAACATTTGAAGAAAAACAGGTAGTCATTTAGCCCCAGGCCAGTTTATAAAGTAGCAACATTCTTTCCCCATAAAATCCCAGAACCGTTCAAAATATTTTGGGCGAATTTATGCTTATGTCATAATTAAATGCATATAGGCCTAAGATCTCATGATAAACCGCCTGCAGAACTTAGATCTGGGGTGGAGGAGGTAACAAATAATTACTTGGAAGTGCAGCTATGTGACCACATCTTAGCCCTCTTTCAAACATGCCTATAGCTTCAATAAGGACACAACTTGGTAGGACATTTTATGCTATCATAACAGTCCAAAAATGTTATTTAATAGAGCAGGAGATGGCTTGCTAATGACTACAAATATTCAATTCACTTCTTAGACATTAAAGAAGCAACAATCATGTGAGCACCTATTAATGTAAGTCATGGTTCACCTACATTTAGTTTTAAAGAATCAAGTGAGGTTGGAGAAATACAGATGCACTCAGGTAGCCAATTATGGATTGAGTGTGTATAAAAAAGGGAGCTGACTCAGAGCTGGGGGCGGCGTAAAAGGCATGTATTTCAAAAGGTGCTCCTGAGGTGGCAACTTCAGCCAATTGGCCGATTGGTCATCTACGCGAAAGTAAATTACTGTGACTTTGACTACTACCAATGGAGAACATTAAAGCAACTGGTATACAGGTCCAGACATCTGTAGGCCTACTTTGTTTGACTGCTCCTTACTCCCCTCAACAAAGCTATGCCCAAGCAACATAGATGCTTTTTTGGACTGCAGCATCCTGACCATAATTGGAGGTACCTTAATCCCAAGCATCAGTGCTGGAGCTCTCAGACTGCAAACAATAAAGGTCATGCTCTTCTCAGTCACTCAAGAAAGAAGGACTTTGTATACTATCCCAACACAGCAAGTCAGAAACCAGATGTCTTGGATATCGTTGTCATGAAGAATCCAGTCTATGGAGTTAAAGACTTTAACAGCTCTGACGTTTGACCACAACTCTGTATTGAACACTGTTGGAGATTAAATAGAAAACCACCAACAAGGCCTCAGGTACAACTTGAAGAAGACAGCTTGGAGTCGCAACAAGAGAAACCCGGATAAAACACTGGTTCTTGGTCCATCACAGTCCACTGAAGAGTGGCCAAGCTGCAAACCACTTCACAGCAGCAGTAGTCAATAATTCCAGTGAATGCATTGTTTCTCAATAGAAACCCCAACTCTTTTCCATCTACGACCACCCTACAGGAATCAAGCAGACAATAGCTGACGAAAAACAGCACAAAGACAGTGGCAGAAGTATTGCACCCCAGAAATGCTGAAAGAGTACATCATGCTCACAAAGCTGCTGAATACACAAAGAAGCCAGCACAGAATTGAAGAATGGGAAGGTGCTACAGCTTATCTGAAAGACTCCTACAACTCTCTTTACAGAATACCCATTTGTTTAACTGGAAAAAAGGAATCAAGCTCACCAATACAAGACAAGACTCACCTGCCATGCAGCAACAGAGACAAGGCAGAAGTCCTTACTGACACACTAGCGCAATCCTTGAATTCTAACCAGGCCAGCAAATTGACAATAGAAGTAGACTGAGAAATAGCCTACCATCACTTGGAGCACCCACCGGAAAAAGAAGCTTCAAACATTGAGGAATGCTTAAGAGATTACATGCTTACTTTTATAAAGGAACTGAAAAATGGCAAAGCACCAGGAATAGATGGAATATCTAACCAGACAATCAAGATGTTCCCCAATACAGCAATGTTGGAAATCTCTTGCTGAGATTTTTAACACATGTATTCAGCACCAGTACTTCCCTAAAGCCTGGAAGGAAGCAAGAGTCATCATATTTACTAAGCCTGGTAAATGACTAAGAGATCCTGCAAACTATCATCCTATAAGTTTGTTTTCTGGCCTATCAAAGCATTTGAAAAGGTCTTTCTTGTTTGTCTCAGCGACTTCTCTACTAGCAAAAAATGTTGCACCAAAGAATAAGAACAATGTGAGTTTCCTGTAAAGGAATTTAACAAATAATCAACTTCTCAGAGAGGTGGATATTATAAGTCATGGATTTAACATCAATACATCAACTAGAGTTGTCTTTTTGGATGTACCCAAAGCATTTCACTAAGTATGGCACACAGAGAATCCACATTAATAAAACTCACCAGAATGTATCAAACACACTGGCTGCATTGTACCTGCTTCTGAAGACCACATAAATGCCAAAGTGGAGCAAGGTGTATGCAAACCACACAATTATTCGACTCACAATGACTTATGCTTTACCTGTTTGGAGCAGTTGCCAGGCGAAGTATTGTAAATCTTGCCCAAAACTGCAAAACAAGGCCATTCAGATAGCAGGAGGTGCTACTTGCTTCACAAGAAAAGCAGACGTCCACAGAGATTTAGGAGCTGAAATGTTGGAAAACCATCTCTGCAAACTCACCAAGAAATTCTACAAAGGAGTGGGAAAACCCACTGATCCAAAAACATTTCTGCAAACCCTTTTGACTGCTATATGTGACCCATTAATGCGCTAACCCCGTAAACCAGTTCACCTGTGACAATGTGTGACAGATAAACAAGAAAACAGACTTGCAACTTAAAAAATTCAAAGTGAGTATGGAGTAATGAGGCTCAAGCCTTAGTATCCAAAAACACCAATGTCAGATCGAATATGATAGTCAGAGATGAAGAGACTGGCATGGGAACACCTCGTCCTGTCTACAGGAGTCTACCGTTGAGGGTTTTTGAAGCTGCTGTCCCATCGGGATCAGAGAGCCTTGGAGACAGAAGATTCATTTGAGGAGTATCCCACGGGACATGCCAACCAGCAGCTGGAGTGCTGCTGTAGGCCTCAAGCAATGGGGGATAACCAGGTGAGGTGTCCGGCTGACTAACTCCGTAGCTGACACTGAGGCCATGAAGGGGCAGCCACAGCATGAAAAACAGGCCCCAGGCAAAGGGTGGACAAGAAGTCTGGGGTGACCCTCCCCAACAGAGCGCAGGGCAAGGAGTAATACTCTCATCAAGTTGAGTTGCAACCCCTAGCATCCAAGAACCCAGAAGCAGTGCCAGCACGAAGTGCGAGCCAGCAGGACTCCCACATTGGTTGCACAAAATAAACAGGCTGTCTGGTTAGGAAGTGGAGCAACGTCCCAAGACACATTATAGTGGTGGAGGCTAACTGAGGAGGTGAGCCAGACAATCAGGCACACATCGACAGAATAAATGGCCACACAAGAAAGGTCCCTCTCTGTGAGGGAGTAGCAAGTAAGCAATACCCCATAACCTGCTGAAAAATTGCTCTGAGGCTCTTTCCGAAGCTGGAACGCATCCCAAATTTCAGTCAACTTGAAATGGGCCTCTCAGAATGGTCATACACCCAAACCTCTGGTATAGCAGAGGCACTGCCTCTGTCATACTATCATTATATGGACTGCGCAATTTTGAGTTCTCAGCCTTTGCAGCCAGGGTTATCTACTGAAGTGGCTTCTGTCAGTATGGTGGAAGCCATTTTTCTGGGTCATAGAGACTCAGTAATGGCTGCTGCCCATCCTGAGCTCCCTCCTGTCTTTACCCTTTGACAAGCCCCATTCTCAAGTCCTTTGTTATTTTCCTGCAGTACTCCTACGTTATTTTGTTTTTTGTGTTCAAAATAGTTTGTTAATTTTACAATAAATAAACAATGACAATACAAAAAATAGCACTATGAAAAGTACCCAATGAGAATACATAGATATAAAGAACAACAATTCAATTTAAACAGGTACAATATAATAGAATATCAGTATTGCTAACAATTAAAAGGGAAGGAGAAGAAACAGGTATAAATATGCTACTAATAATCATCAAAATAGCGCTACTAACAATTAGAGACTAAAGCAGTTATAATATCAAAAATAAGTAGAGAAAGATATATTTTAAGAATATTAATAATAATCAATAGGTTTCCAAAAGAAATGATAAGAATTACAATTATGATTAATACCATTCAAAGATAAATGGGCTACTCTTCTAGTAAAAATAACCCACGACCACCAAACATGAACAGATAATAATTAGGGCTCCCGGTTTTATGGTATTATTTTTTGGGGCATTTCCTTCTGTATTTATCCGTGTTTATTTTTGTCTGCTTCATCTGTATTTATCCATATTTATTATGGTTTTTGTGAAAAAATATTGCTGAAACTGGTATATTTTCACAATGATTTGAAGTGCCTGCCTTGTTTCAGTAATATGAACACCCGCAGAAGATAAATCAATGCACTTATATGAAAATATGCACATTTCAGTATCAGCATTATGCATATCTACTGCTCTTTAAGCCTCTTTACTAAAATTCCTTTTTTTAACTCCCTTACTTATCAATCCACACAGTCACCGGCCTGGCAGTCATGCCAAAGTGTATTTAGAATCACTCAAAAAGCACCCTATTTCCGTTTTTTTCCACATTTAAAAATAAATACAGACAAGGATATAAATGGTTTTCTGTCTGTATTTATCTGTAAAAATAAGTAAAAATGGAAAACAGGGAGCCTTAATAGTAATGAAACATCTTTCCAACATGTTGTAATGGATTTTAAAACGGCTGATAACAAAAAATTGAAAAGTTTACCTTCTAAGTCAGGAAGTTTTTAAGAAAGAACAACAGATTGACAAATTAACAATTTAAATGAAAAATCTTAATGGATATTAAGTGTTTTTTTTATAACATCCCAAACTTTTGTCCAAAATTTAGAAACAGAAGGACAACCAAAAAGCAAATGTTTTAACGAACCAGTATGTAAAGTACCGTGCCAACAATTTGAAGTCGGAAGAAGTTTAGCTTAAAACAATCGCAATGGAGACTTCTTAATGTTAATACCAACAATATCATTACATTTCCTAATGGAAACAAGCAAAGGTTCAATAATAAGAAGAAATAGGAGCG
This sequence comes from Lissotriton helveticus, assembly GCF_964261635.1. Taxonomy (NCBI): domain Eukaryota; kingdom Metazoa; phylum Chordata; class Amphibia; order Caudata; family Salamandridae; genus Lissotriton; species Lissotriton helveticus. The sequence continues at coordinate 756,157,618 of NC_136061.1, read as the reverse complement.
GAGAGAGTGGACAAAGTACTCCCCTGTTCTTGATTCTCCATTACTGCTCTGTGTATGTGTGTTTGAGGTGGGTCCTATAAATGATCCTGGACCCACATATAAATGTTCCAGACACACCTGGGGATTCATTTACAAGAAACTGACGCATCAACATGCATGCGTCAGTTTCCTTGAACCTGCGCCAAATGTTCTTGCCACACCATGGTTGCGCCATATTTACGATACAGGGCTCCACGGCACAAGGATTAACAGATGCATCAGAAATTCTGACATATCTGTTGGCACAAAAGTGACACATTGCTGGAGTTAGTTGTAAAACTCCAGCAATGCGCCAGAATACATAGGTGAGTCCCATCGTAAAAGCCCTGTGTCATTCCTTACACCTGGTCTGAGCAAGTGTAAGGATTTTGATGCAGTGAAGTCATAGAGAGATGCAGTGAAATGTTGTAAATTTCACTGTGCCAGTTCTACATGGCTTTTTTTGCGTGGGAACGCCTACCCTGCTTACATTATACCTGGGGCAGGTATAATGTGGCGCCAGGCTCTACAAACTGACGCCTTGGACCCGATATGTCAGTTTGTAGATATGGCGCTGTGTGGTGCACTGATTGCCACGCCACTGTGGCAAAAAATAATGATGCAGTGGCTGCGCAAGGGCCTTGTAAATGAGGCTCCCGGAGTTTTGTCCCTGCCCATAAGGCACAGTTCTCAGATTTTTGTGCAAGACTAGAAGAGAGGTCACTTAATCAGCCCGGCGCGGTAGCAGGAAGCATTTTTGGTGTTGAGTGGTGGTTGTTGGACAGGCGCAATTTTCAGCTGTTCCCAGAAGTCCTGCCTGTGAGGGACAACCCTTCCACTAGAGTGCAGCTCCGAGGTCAGAATTTCAAATTTCACCCACCCTTATTTCAGTGGCTGCTCGCAGAGGGAGTGCTGTGGGGCACTGGGGTGGAGGGAGGGGCAGGGTGAGAGTAGCGGACTCGGACATACGATGGACAGGAGAAAAGTTATTAATTAAATAAATAAAAATATTTAACTTGCGGTCGCTGCATCGCCGAGTTGGTGATGCAGCGAGCGCAAGGTAAATAGTTTTATATATTTATTTAATTACTTACTTTACTCCTGTCTGTCGTATGTCCGAGTCCACTACCCCCCACCCTGCCCCTCTCCCGCCCCACCCTACTGCCCCGCAGCACTCCCTCTGTGAGCCTCCACCGCCCTCATTTATTTTTATGAGGCAACAAATCATGTATGTGCCTATAAGACAAATGTTTATATTAGCTGCAGGGAATAGCCTTCTAGAACAAGTCTTTACATTTTCTTACCTGATGCATTAAAACAATAAGCGTTGAAGGCCTTTGATAGGCTCACAGACCACATCACAGCTCCTATCTTGCTCTGTCCGCATTTCTCGTTTGCATGAATTCGAGAAATGACTCCAAAGCCGTCTGCCACCCATCCAAAACTGCAAAAAACACAACCCCACATTATGATGTAAATTGCATTCTAAAACCATAGACTACAAATTAAACGTAAAGGAGAGTACCTGCAAGTTTCAAAACCATGGGTGTTGGCCTCCTCTATGTGACTTTTATTTGCCAGAATGAATCCCAATTGTTCGCAGACACTTGCTGCTGTGGCATAGTCAAAGCGGTATCCGCCATCTTTAGGCTTCACCAAGGTGACCCCCTTAATTCGGCACTCTTCAAAGGATAGATCTGAAAACGAATTGGCAAGTTCACAGATAAGATTTACAAACAATAACTTTACAAGACTGCTTTTTCAAGCGCCAAAAAAGTCAGGCAAGCCTGTGATGGTTTTGGCTCCTATTCTATGTATTAGATTGTGGTTCTTAAAAACAAACACGGTCGCCCACTGTTGATAACTGCAATTTGTGCTTCTGTGCTTTCTCAAGGCTAGTTTCTGTTTGAATGAGTGATGAGTAGTACTTTGACGATAAATACTACAACACGCCCCTTTCAGGCCTGGCCTTTACCGTCAACAGGAGTTCTAGTCTGGTTTCAGGTTAGGTACCCGCATATTTCCTCTTCTGAGATAGGAGCACCACGCAAAAAAGTAAATAGTTCACTAAGCGCATGGCAGAGACTTGACCAGTTACTTATGTCGATGATTGCAAGGGGTCAATCAATCAATCAATCAAACAAGGTTTATAGAGCACAACTACTGACCCGTGAGGGTCTTGAGATGCTGAAGGGGGGAGTGAATAAGGCTTTGGTGTCGCAAATATTCCTACAGGGCATGTCATAAAATAACAACAAATTTCATTTAGAAAGGTAAAAAAGCCTGCATTTATTCATTGTAACATAAACACACACAACATTAATGCAGTTCTTAATGCTATTGCTATAAAACACTGCTTTGCATGAACAGCGGGCAGATTCAGCAAATCCCCTCATCACAAATTTCTCACAGATACTAAAATAGATTGGATCATCTATCTGGATTTACATAGCCTCAGATGGTAGGATTCAAAGATCTATGCAAAGTGTGCTTTCTTACTTTACTCATACTTGTCTACAATAATCGCTGCAGATAGTAGGCCTTGCCAGTAAACCACAGTAGTATGTATGCTGGATTATTTAATTAATTTTTTTACACTTGGGAATCATTTTTCCTTAAAAGACGTCACTTGCCCACTATCAATAATGGAGTTTTTGGGGCACTTTCTCATTCTATTTTCAAACTAACTGCAAGTTTGTCAACAAAAAAAAATGAACAAATAAAGGTGGCTAGGGGACCCGATTGTCGCACAAAACAAGTGCGTCGTTTTATCATTTACAATACAATGAACAAGAGTTGCCCACCTTAAATAATGGTTTACCACCAGTTTAAACCATAAATAATCAAACGTTTTAAACACACATCTGAGAGTCAACTATCAGAGCGAGTAATAAGTTACAAGCTAAAAACTGAAGATGACTTGAGAGGTGTTATTCTTGAATTGTTCATTCCTTTATTCAATTTTTGTTCTGCATAATGAAAATCGAATAAAGGAATGAATAATTCAAGAATAGCACCTCTCGATTCATCTTTTTGCAAACAATATTTTGCCTGTAACGTATTACCCGCTCTGATAGTAGAATCGCAGATGTGTGTTAAAATCGTTTGTCAACAATACATTTTGTTATGAGCGTTCCCAAAGTTATGACTTTGAGAAATTTCTCCAACATTCTCAATGTCTACTTCCACGGGAATATATACTTTCTCACTTGTTCCTATGATAATTTCATAAAGCTGTTGGAATTTTACAGAGTTGCATATGGAGTTTTCAGGTGAAAGAAACTGCAGATTCTCATTCAGTGAATCAGTAATTGGGAGTCTCTCCCATACGTTTCCCTTTTTGTGGTCTTGAAAGTCTTCATGGACATCAATCCACAAAATTGCCAGGCGTAGCGGAGGTGACATCATACATCCTTCGACCTCAATGACATCACAAGAACTGACATCATATGCAATGAGAGTGGTGACTAGTTGACAAATAAAGCCATCCACTGGATTAGATAGTGAGGGGTTGTCGATCGCTGATCAGGGAGGACATCTTGGCTGCACGAAGGATTTCTCTCCTTGATCAACCTTTTGATAGTATTGAACTTACTATGAAGAGTGTTGATCTTGTCGAGAATCTCTTCACATCGGAATTCCGCACTAGTGGCCCAGAGAATTCTAGAATACAATTTAGGCGCTCCCCTAATGTCTATGACGCTGAGGTCTGTCAGAGACTTTGGAGACTGCAGGGCTCCTCAAGCCTTGAGTCCAATAATTGACTAAATCTTATAGGCCTGCCAGGGGCTTTAATAAAAGGTCCTACTGTATCCTCCAGTCAGGGACCTGAGGAGAGGCTATCGTCTACCACTATCAATAATATGGCCCTGCCAATAGATGACGATGGGGGATCTGCTTTGGCAATTACACCAATGGTGAAACAACCTACGCCCCAGACCTTAGTTCTTAGTTACCCTGAAAGTTTTGTAAATCTACCCACAGTATGTAGAATAAGGACATTCAAGCGATTAAAATAATCACCAATGACTATTTATCAATTGTGTTATTTAATATCTATGTCAGGGGCACAAGGGGAAAAAGATCAAGAGTTATAGCGGCTCTGGAAGAGCTCCTTGATACACTACCTGACTTTTCTAAGGTAATAATTTCGGGTGATTTTACTACAACATTTGAACCCCTTACCGTAGAAGATGCCAACTGGATTGAGGTAGATGACAGGAACTGGGATGTTCCACCGTTTGAGTTGCAGCCTATTAGGAAATGGACCGATGTGGCTATCCAATTAAACAGCATTTGTATGGAACAAGGCCTAAGGGCTTTGAATGGGCGCACCAAATCAGACAGGGTAGGAGCAAATACGTTCAACAATGGGCACTTTGTGAGCAGAATTGATTATGTTTTCATAAGCTTAAGTCTGTGGTATTTGGTGGAGGATATGAAGGTCACTGATAGGTTGGAAAGTGACCATAACCCGCTTTGTTGTTCCCTGTTTCTCATTTGCCATACTTCAGACGTACATATAATGGACAGGAATCACATTTGGTGAGGTTGTCCCAACGAATGATCTAAGGAGACTTAAGTGGGTACAGGTAAAAGAAGCCCCAACTTTGCTAGATAATATAGCACAGAGCCTGGAACTCGCTACTAAAGATCTCAAGGCTTGTGTATCTCAGATGGGAGATCATGATAGAACAGTGAGCACTCATACTGCTTTTTTAAATATTTTACGCTCATACTTTGAGAAGAAGGGAAAGAAGCCCAAGGCACCTGCCCAGAAAGAGGGTCACTGGTACAATGATGAATGCCGGGCGGCACGTTTGGCCCTTGGGAAAGCCATTAGAGGGGGCGTCCCAACAAAGGTCCGGAAAATGAGAACATTTTATAAGGCTATGCAAGTAATGGCCAAGAAAGCCTGGGATGTTAAAAGGTGGCAGGATTTGAAGGACGCATGCGCCTCAAAAGATCCAAAGCAGTTTTGGAACATTTATAAATGGTCTACCGGGGGTCAAGCTGAGCGCCCCCAAAATCATGTCTCAGTAACAGCCTGGGTTAATCACTTTAAGCCCCAATATGCTTCTACCCCTTTAGTGGGGGAAGTCGCACTTACAAATTTGATGTATTCGGGCGAAACCTTTACCATGAGGGAAGTTGTGTCAGCATTGAACTCAATCTTACCGGGGAAAGCACCTGGGCCCGACGGGATCCCGGGCGATATTTTTTTACATGACAAACCAAGTTGGAGCCGATATATTCTCCTGCTATCTAATGCGATTGCACAAGGGGCCCCGATTCCCAGTCTTGGAAAAGTGCAGAAATCATCCCTGTCTATAAAAAAGGCGATAAAGCATGCCCGGAGAACTATAGACCTATTAGCCTAATCGACTGCTTTCAGAAAATAATTGGTAGGATGGTGTTAAATAGATTACAGGGGTGTATTGAGGAGTCCGGAGTTCTATCTCCATTGCAAGCTAGATTCCGAGCAGCCACAAGCTCCATCGACCAGGTTTTCAGATTTACTTTAATTTACTGGAAGTTTGTAACTTTAGGCAAATGTTGTCTCTATGCCGCCTTTGTAGATCTCAGAGCGGCATTTGATTTAGTCCCCGCTGGAAATTATGGCTAGTTTTGAAACAGCTTGGGCTTCCCCTGGATCTTTTAACTTTGATCCGAAGGCTCCATGAAGATAATAATGCCCAAATTAGATGGGGGGGGGGTCACGGGGAAGTCACTGAATCGTTCCCGGTGGAACGCGGCGTGAGACAGGGATGTGTGATGGCCCCTACGCTATTCTCGCTATATATTAGCGGGATAGCTGATTGTATGAGTGCAATATCAACTGATGCCCCTACACTAGCTGGAGAAAAGTCCCTATTTTGATGTTTGACGACGACACGTTGATCCTCTCCAAGACCCCGAGTGGGCTTCAAAAGGCACTAAAAATCTTTGAGGATTTTTGTTGCCAGAGGGGCTTGGAGGTCAACTGTGTCCAAGACAAAGCTAATGGCGTTTAACGCCCGTAAGGAAAATATGAGGGGTTTTAATATGAAAGATGGACCTCTAGAATTAGTAAATGAGTTCACCTATTTAAGAGTGAACTTTCAAGGAAGTATGAAGTGGGATCGCCAAATTGATTTAGCCTCACTTAAACTCAGACAGATCTCGGGGGCTCTCTGTCTGGAGCATAATCTTTCTCATTTCAAGCCTATTAGCCCAGCCCTTGAAATTTATAATCTGAAAGCTGTTAGTTCAGCATTATATGGTTCGGAAGTTTAGGGTTGTGAGAACCTTTTAGCTCTTACTATTTCTGAAAACAGGTTTCTAAGAAATATTACTGGACTTCCCCAGAGTACCCCTATGTGTCCGTTGTTAATGGATCTGGGAAAGAAACCTATTGCAGCAGTAGCTAAATTGCATCCCCTGCTGTATTGGAGGAGACTATGGTCTACACCTGAACTTGCTGGCTATGTGCAGGGCTTCTTAGACATAATTAGGGCTGAAACATTACATCGCATCAAATGGTTATGGGTAGTCCTAAACCTTTTAGGAGAGCTAGGTTTGAATGCATTGTGGACTGATCCTGTAAACTCAATTTTTCCATCAAAGGCCGTGCTGAAGACTAAATACTGGGATCTGTTTCAAGAAAAAAATGCAAGGCAACAAGTGTCTACATCCCTTACCAGCCGGTTTCTGGATCATAAAGTCACTCCGAGGTTGGAATCCTACTGGAATGATATTACCAAACCCACAGGCCGCAAGTTGTACTTTCAGTACAGGGTGGGTACGCTCCCAGTGAGATATTTTACGATGAAATGGTCAATCCAACCTTCAACTAGGTGCCCGGGGTGTAGAGCCAACAACGAGTTCACGGCTCATATTCTTTTTGTTTGTGATGCCTATGCCGGGCCTGGCTGATACCAATCTGTAGGCTCCTGGGCACAAGGGTGGCTGCGGAAGCTGAACGCATTTTGCGTACTGATACCTCACTACCCATTGCATTGGCCATGGCGAAGTTTCTAGGCTGGGTATGGATTTTGAGGGCTTGCTTAATTGCTCAGAGTCTTTGATATCAAAAATAGAACAACTTTCTCATAATGCTGTATTTACACATATTCTAATGTTCTATCTTTTTAAACCTGCTGTTTTAACAATTTTATTGCCTGTGTTTTTACTCAAGGGGATGTGCATACTTTTTATATTGTGATACATTACTTTTAAACTGTGATTTTGCTGTATTCGCTGATTTGCACATTGCTTTTATGATTGTAAAAGTCGAATAAAGCTTTATGAAATCGACATCATAAGACCTTTGACCATGGTATGACAATGACTCTTTTTCCTGAATTGTAGTGAGTGACATATGTGAGTCTGACATCTTATAGAGTGGTTTGCGGGGTGCATGAGATTCTCTCCCCTGACAAAATAGTGAAAGAAATGTGCTGTACAGGTGCTTGTTAAAGCACAATTTTCATAAAAATGTGCTAAAAAGCCATTCGCCCAAAAAAGACACTAATCAAATATCCTTTCTCTTCATGGTATGCAAAACTAATGAATTTTGACAGTCCCATTAGGTGACCTCATTATGTTTTTAAAATGTCCTATGGGTGCACTTGTATGTCAAAAACTACCTCCATTGCCAGGGCCAGAATTTTGTCAAGGGTGCCGCTTTTGCCTAAACATTAAATACAATGTGCCAGATTTTGGGGATTAAGGATGCCCATGTACTATGGAAGATCCTTGTGCCAGAAATGACATCTAGCATATCGAAGACAGCAGTTGTCATGACTGTTCCCTAACATATGCAATGGTTGTCCTCTCTTATTCCAAATATTTCCTCCAGTATGCCAGTGCCAGCATTTTTCCACAGTTGCCCCATGCCATTATTTACCTCCAGGGCCAGTGCCAGCATTTTGCTGTGGGTTTCCCATATGCAAATATTATCTCCATTATGCCAGTACCAGCATTTTGCATAGGTGGCTCTATAAGTCACGAAGCATGCCAGGTACAACAGTAGACATGCATGCATAACAACACGTTCTCACTCATACTCACTTGCATTCACTTATTCACACTCATTACCCCTAGGTCCCTCTAGTCCTCGTCCCCCTCATAACCATTGAGATAGTACCATCTCGCACATAGAAAAAAGAACGAGGAATGCTGGACCTACCCCTCTCCCTTCCTCTGGGAGTACATAAGCGTACAGGTCCCAGCATTCCTCCTGTTCTTTTTTCTGTCTCTGCCTGTCAGAGAGAGAACGTTGCTGGAGTTTCATGCTACTGTCTGTGCTGGATTTACTCATGTGGATGTTGCCGGGCAAGTGTCCTCGTGTCTTCTGGTTCCTCACCCTCCCTGCTGGGCTTGTGGGGTGTGGTTCGGGCCCCGTTTACTGCGTGGAGTTGCTGGGGTCTTCGCCCGCCCCTCCTGGTTTGCCGGGCTTTGCCGGGGGGGGAGGGGGAGGGGAGGGGGGGCATGGCGTTTTCGGCCGACAGAAGACGGGTTGCTTGGTTCCGCCTTCCGGGTCGTATTGCCTGTCTTTCGGGATCGGCGAGGCAGAAGTCAGGCGTTCCGAGGTGGGCTCCTTTGCTTTGGGAGGATTTAGGGGCCCGCGCGGGTGAGTACCGCATAGCGGTTGTGAATGCGGTCATTTCTCCTGCCAGTGTGTTGGTTACTGTCATTTTGGGAGCGTTCCTCATTTGTTTTGCTGATCCGGGTCTTTGTTTCCTTGTTGCCTGAGTTGCTGTAGTCCGGTCGATATGGGGAAACATGCGAGAAAGAGCCGCCATCGGGAACGCTCCTCTTCCTCTGATTCCTCCTCCTCCCCTTCTCCTGCCAGGTCTCGGCGTCGCAGGGAGTGCGGTGATGCCAGGCTTAAGCGCCTCATCAGAGAGACTCTTTGCGAAATGGGAGGTGATGGTGCTCAGTCTAAAAGCACAGGTCTTGTGTCTTCTGGTTCCTCTCAAGGCGAGGCTGAGTGGTTGGGAGACTCTGAATACAAGGGAAAATACATTGACATGGACATGTTGGCTGGGCTGCTGAAGCATGTCAAATCTAACATGGGGTTTCCGGATGATGAGGCTCCAAGTACGTCTGGTGGTCCCTTGTTACGCCAGTTTCAGAGCTCTGCCACTTTTGATGTGCCTTTTCATCCTTTCATTAAAGATGTTCTGCAGCGGGAGTGGGTGGATCCCAATAGGATCTTGCTACCTCGTTTGGCTAAACTGTACCCTTTGCAGGATATGGCTGCGGAATTACCGGACTCCATTCCTATTGATTCCTTTGTGGCCAGTCTGGTGGGTCGCACTTCCTTGGCGGAGGATGCGGTGCTGAAGGACCCTGTGGATAAGAAGGTTGATTCCTCCCTCAAGAAGGTGTATTCTGGTTCTCATTTGGCTTTAAGGGCTGGCATTTATGGGACTTATGTTTCGCAGCCCTTGCTTTCGGATCTCAAGTCCCTGTACCAGTTGATGGATGATGCTACTGACTGTTCAAGTCTTCTGGAGCACATTGAGCGGCAAGTGGAGTTCCTCTCGGATGTGTCCTTTGATGTGGTGCAGTCCTCTGCCCTTTCCAGTGGGACATGTGTGGCTGCGAGTCGCAATCTTGTATTGCGGGATTAGAAGACAGACTCTGCCCAGAAGTCTTGCTCTTTGCGCCTACCTTTCAAGGCGACAATGATGTTTGGGGAGCACTTGGAGGATAACTTGCATAAGTTGTTTCAGGAGAAGAAGCATTCTTCTTTTAAGCAGGCCTCTGCTGTTTCTGTTTCCTCTAAACCCAAACCCTTTTTCCGTCCTTCCTCTCATAGGCAGTTTTCTGGGGATCGGGGACGTTTTTCCTCTCGTCGTGGATGGGATAGGAAGGCTATGTCCCCTCCTCCCAAACCTCGTTCCTGACTGTATGGCTGGGGCTCACAGATCATGCGCTTCCTGCCGGCCTCGGTGCAGTCCTGTTCAGATGCTTGGGTGTTGGACATCATTCGCATGGGTCATGTGATAGAATTCTCCTGTCCTCCTCCGGACTAGTGGGTTTGTCCGACTGCCTGGCCGTCATGTCTGTCCAAGAGGTCCGAGCTGTCTCTGGGGATCAATGCTTATCTTCGGAGGGGTGCGATTCAGGAGGTTCCGCCTCTAGAACTAGGGCTGGGGTTTTACTCTCGGATTTTGCTGGTTCCCAAAGTGACGGGGGATTTCACCTGGTCCTGGATTTGAAGGACCTGCACAAGTGGGTAGTTTGTCTGCCTTTTTGCATGGAGACTCTTCAGCGGGTGATTCCATTGGTGCCTCCAGGCCATTTCATGTGCACCCTCAATCATCAGGATGCTTACTACCATGTCCCGATTCATCCCCGGTCCCGTTGCTTCCTGCGGTTTTGTGTTCAGGCGCGTCACTTTCAGTTTCAGGTCCTGCCGTTCGGCCTGAGGTCTTCTCCACGGGTATTTAGCAAGGTTGTGGCTCTGGTGGTGGCTGTTTTTCATCTTCGGGGGCTCTTGGTGTACCCTTGCCTCGACGACTGGTTGATCCATGCTCCGTCTCGGTCCCTGTTGTTTGAGGCTCAGGGGGTGGTGTGTTCTGTGTTGAGGGATCATGGGTTTCTTCTGAATCTGCCCTAGTGTCAGCTATTGCCCTCCAAGGACTTGACTTTCATTGGGGCCTGGTTTCGGACCGATCTCGGCAGAGTGTTCCTGCCCGTACCTCGGGTCTTGACGTTGGTGTCTCTCTTTCAGCGGTTCTTGCAGGGGTGTTCCTTTCCAGTTCGCCTCTGGTTGCACCTTCTGGGTCTCATGGCGGCGACGGTATTTACTGTGGCCTGACAATTTTACCTCTGTCCTCTCTAGTTGTACGTACCTTCTATCTCGTTGGGATCCTGTGTCTCGCAAACTGGATTGTCTTCTTCCTGTGTCCCCTTTTGTCCTCCCTGCCCTTCTTTGGTGCACGGTGTCGGATCATCTGTCACAGGGTCTGCCTCTGCAGCCATCTCCCCCGGTCGTCCTGACCACGGATGCCAGTTCTTTTGGGTGGTGTGCGCCATTGGGTTCCCTATCCCTTCAGGGTCGTTGGTCCCTTCCGGAGAGTCGTTGTTCGTCCAATTGGAGGGAACTGTCGGCTGTGTTCCAGGCTGGGATGGGGTTTCGGGTTCGGTTGCTAGGTCACCATGTTGTGGTGAGGTCGGACACCACGGTGACAGTTGCTTACCTGAATCATCAGGGGGGGGGGGTTTGCTCCTCCTCCCTGAACGCAAAGGGGATCCCCCTGTTCTGTTGGGCGGAGAGGCATCTGTTGTCTCTGTCGGCAGTTCATATTCGGGGTGTGGACAAAGGGTTGACGGATGCCCTCAGCCGTTGTTTCCCATCCTCTCTGGAGTTGTCTCTGACTCCAGTGGCTTTTCGGCTTGTGTGCAGGAGGTTTGGTCTTCCTTTTCTTGACCTCTTTGCTTCCCGGCTCAATGCCCAGCTGCCCCGGTTCTGCTCCCGGGGTCCTCAGGAGGTTTGCTGGGGGGTGGATGACCTGACCATTTGCTGGCCGTCCAGGCTTCTCGGGGAGAATCGGGTGGTGGTAGTTGTGATTCCGTTTTGGCCTCGGAGGTCTAGGTTTCCGACTCTGCGGTTGTTGGCTGTGCAGGGTCCCTGGTTTCTTCCTCTGTCTCCTTCCCCCCTGCGGTCTGCTCCGTCACTGTCTCTTCTGAGGTTGCATCTGTCAGTGTGGAGGTTGAGAGGAAGGGTTGGCGTTGGAGGGATTTCCTTGAGCATTTAGCGATGGCTCTTCGGGGCTCCCGTCGCCCATCTACGCTCAAATCGTATGACCGTCATTGGGGTAATTTTTGTCGTTGGTATGTGGCTCTGGATTTGTCCCCTTTGGTGTGCTCTTTGCAGGTGGTGCTGCAGTTCCTTTGGGAAGGTTTTGAGGAAGGTTTGGCTGTTTCTACTTTGAGGGCTCAGTGGGCTGCAGTTCGGGCTTTTCGTTCCCCTTAGGGGAATTTGTCTGATGTTGAGGATCTGGTTTTGCGTCTCCTTCGGAGTTTTTCTCTGACTCGTCCGGTGGTGCGCCATTCCTTTCCTTTGTGGGATCTGCCTTTGGTTCTCCGGGCTTTGGTGTCCCCTCTGTTTAAGCCTCTGTCGTAAGTGGACATTACGTTTGTGACTCTCAAGGTGGTCTTTCTTGTGGCTATAACTTCTGCCTGTGGCCTGGGGGAATGGGGGACCTTGATGGCCCGGGAGTCTCTTTTGTCCTTTTCCGAGGATGGGGTGGTTCTCTGTTTGGATTCTGCTTTTGTTCCAAAAGTTTCCTCCCAGTTTCATCGGTCTCAGGAGTTGGTGTTGCCTGCCTTGGGTTCTGCTCTGGCCTCTCCAGGGGATCCTCCTTGGTCTTTGTTGGATGTGTGCAGGGCGTTGCGTATCTACTTGGAGCACACTGCGGGTTTTCGGAAGTTTGACTCCCTTCTTGTTTCTTTTGGTGTTTCTTCTCGTGGGGGGAAGGTTCTTCTGCCTCCATTGGTTGCTGGCTGAAGCTGGTCATTGCTTTGGCTTACTCTCTTTCTGGGTCTCCTCCTCCTGCGGGGGTTCAGGGGAGGTCTACCCGTGGGATGGCTGCTTCCTGGGCAGAGGTTGGTGGTGTCCTTCTTTCTGAAATCTGTAGAGCAGCCACTTGGGCATCGTCTAATACCTTTATTCGGCATTATTGCCTTCAGAATTTGTTGGGGGATGATGTTAATTTTGGTTTGGGTGTGCTGAATGCTGTGTGCTCCTGAATTTCTTGTGTTTATTGTTCAATAAATCCCTGACCTTTTTGCATTTCCGTTGGTTCTGGTGGTTTATTGTGGATGAATGCCGGCTTTTGCTTGGGTATTCTCAATGGTTATGAAGGGGACGAGGACTAGAGGGACCTGGGGGTAATGTCCTATTACTTACCGGTAATCTTTATTACTCCTGGTCCCGTTGTCCTCGTCCCCTTCATGGCTTCCCTCCCTGGCTTGCCGGCGTTCACTGGGCTTGGTATTGTCAAGAGGAATGCTGGGACCTGTACGCTTATGTACTCCCAGAGGGAGGGGTAGGTCCAGCATTCCTTCATTCTTTTTTCTTTCTGCGAGATGGGACTATCTTAATGATTATGAAGGGGACGAGGACAACGGTAAGTAATAGGACATCACAACTCTTATTCAGTCTTGCTCACTCATTTGCACATACTTGCACTCATTCTTTTTAACTCAGTCTCTTGCACTCACTCTTACCGTGGTTCACTGATTAGCACTCTTTCACTCACTCTTACTCTGACTCACGTATACTTTTTCACTCACTTAATTTCACTCACACATTCTCACATAAAAACATACATGCTCATGCATACAAATACTCTCGCACACAAACTTACTCTCACCCACATGCACGCACACAACTTACATTTAAAAGCTTTATATTTTACTTTTTATGTTACTTACCTAAGATGCCAATGAAGGTTCTGTTCCAGATCTTGCTGCTCAACTTTTTATTGCACTAATAGTGAATGATAGACTATTATTCATTATCAATTTAATAATCAATTAGCAGCAAACAAGGAGGTTGGGGCCTGACGGTAATAAGGCAGCCGCGGCCCTTGGAGGGAGTTACGGTGGGGCTGGAAGGAGGGGCGGGGGAGGGGGAGGGTGGGAGATGCTAAAACCCAGAATATGGATAATTGGAGGTAAGTAAACAATTTAATAAATAAAACTAATTTCGTAGCACGCCCATGCGATGCAGTACATGAATTTGCAGTGGCGGAACTAAATTATAGCATGGAATTATAGAGAGTATTGAAAGTGGGTACAGCCTGAAACGAAAGTATGTTTATATCAGACATTAATTTAGATTTTTAAAGAGTAAGGAAAAAAAGACACAGGCTGATAAGCATATCTTGTATGTAGCTGTATATATTTATTTACATAGGAATGTAGTGTTTTAAGAAGCGTTATTTACGCAATATGATTTTTATGTATTGGCTATTTTAACAACTCCAGTACATATAGAAGTTTTTACATGTGGGAGGTATAGGTATTGAACTTAAATGGTTTCTTTTAATTTATGGTCGCTTTATAAGTAAATAATGTATTAATGAAATGTTTTATTTATTGATGTTTTCCAGTATAAAGGCACGATGCTGTTAGGCATTGCTGCTGGGTATATGTAACTGAAAGTGATATTGTTTATACCAGCATATTTTTACAATAATTGGGACATTAAAATGCCAGCATGTTTTTAGAGCGATTTTCGTCTTTTCCTGCCTTGAATGGTGATGCTGTGTGGAAAAAAAAACAATCACTTCCAACCTATACTAGAAAAGGCAGGGCATCCACCAGTGTCACCCAGGGGCTGAGACACGGTTTTCCGATGGTGCAGCCAGCTGATACCTGCTACTGGAAAACTAGTGGATCCACACCTCTAAACGGGACAGGAGATAAGCCGTTTGGTCGGAGCAGGAACTCTGCCTAGCTGTAATGACCTCCTTAATAACAGGAAACAAATTGTGATTATGACCCTTCCTTTGCACACCACTTATCTTCTTTACTGTTCCTCATTATCCTACGGTAAGTCTCCCTGCTCACATACAGGTATGATAAAGCACCCAATTACAGGACCTCAAACACCATCTTTAGGTCTTAGCTAGATGGCACTAGCGCTGTCTCTCCGAGACATGTGGTATATACTTTGTGAGCTTCTGCCTGCCCATAGGCTTCCCATTTGCTGGCTCCATCGTTTCTCCCATATTCCTTCTCCCCATTTGTCCATGGCATGCATGCGTTACGCCTCTTCCTGTGTTTAGCCCTCCCCAAGAGCATGGACAAATTACTAAAACCCATCCACATTACATAGAGAGCTTATAAGTTTAACAGAGTGGAGGCATTATAGCAAACATTACTGAGGTTTTATTACTTATAAACATATGTGTGGGTGGGATGAAATTTACAATACTGGCTAAGCTATTCAAAACCCCAGTCATGTCCCATGAAGGAAGTGTACTCCTAATCATGTTGAAAGATGACACTTTATGGCATAAAGATGCAATGCTTTATTAGCACAGAGTGGCAACATTTTTTATTAGATTCACTATGTCATTCTTAATCAATCTGGTCTGGGTTTCCAGTTGCAAGCATGGCGGGTGACACCTTTTGAATGGTTAATGGAGCCAATGCTCTAGAATATCCTGGAGGTGAATTGGCTGTCCTGAAGGTTAACACCTTTTCCAGAGGATTATAGTGGCTGCCTCTCATGATTAGTTTCACTGTGAATTTCCGCACCACATGACATCTACAATGTGGGAAGGCTGCATCCGTCACTACTACACATTCTCCTGCACTGATATAGCAGTTACCACTCTGTATGCATTTCAGTACCAAGGATTCATAAATGTGTCCTCTCCAATTTTGTAAACAGTTGATAAACATCCACGGCCTAAACAAAGTACTAGCCTTGAAGAGCAATGTGTAATGGTTGCAGTGTAAAGATTGACCATCACCAATCTATCTCATCTTCTGTTGAACATAAATTGTATTCTCTTTCACTGAAATCTGGCAAAGAGACATATTTCAGCTATCTAATGTCCTCTGAATCCAATAAACCATGGCAGCTCTTAAACTCCCTCAATCATTTACTGGCCTGAGCTACACAAAGCATGTGTTACTTCTTCTCTGTGTTTTTTTTTATTTCAGTGGTAACTGGTCACAAAAACACATGCACACACACACACACACACCCACATGCACACACACACAAACTCACACTACTCACACCCATACATACAAAAGCATGTACACACACACACACACACAATATTCAAAAGCACATACACCCATTTACAGCACACACACGATAATGCACATACTTTCATACATGCACACTTGCAGACACCAAATGTTACAAAAAAAAAGAAAAACTTATCAGGCAGTTGTGGTAATCTCGAGTGCCTAGAGGGAAGCCTCAGAAATTCCCGTAGATTTGGGGCTGCAGCCTTCTCTCCTTTGCTTATGGGAGGAGGCAATAGGCCCTTACTTGTAACATAGTGAGATAGGGTCAGTGAGAGTTGCTGACACCACACACTCTGTGATGAGGTGTCACTGATGGAGATTCAGTCCAGGACACTTCAGTGCTTAAAACCGAAGCACTCAGGTCTGAATCTATCAGTGAAACTCTCCCTTATGCTTTGCCAGGCTGAGAAGGTCATGCCTACAGGGCTGTGAAAGTCTTTGCATGTGAACGTTCAGCTCAGGCAGCCAGCACCTACACATTTAGTGCATGCACAGTGCCTGGCTGCCTGATCTGAACATGAAGAGTTTCACTCAGGCTGACCTTTGTGTCGAACTTATCTGTTTAACCCTTTGACTCTTCACTTCTAGTTTCATAATCTACTCACTCTTGTTCTCTTACATGGCTATGCTCTATAAAATATTTTTCTTAATGAAAGTTATGTTATGTGTATTTATGCAGCACACTAGCACCCGCAAGGGTATCCTGAGGCTGAGCAGGTGAGTGTGCCTAGCCCTGCATATGGTACTTTGGTTAATTGAAAAGCCAGATCTTCAGCTTCTTGCACAATTCTAGAAGTGAGGAGGAGGCTCTAATGTTGAGTGGGAGGCCATTCCACGACTTTAGAGTAATGTAAGAAAATGTCCTACATCCTGATCTTGGTCTGCAAACCTGTCTGGGCGGGTGGTGGAAGGAGATTTGGCTGTTCAGGTAGGTGGGGTCTAAGTTGTGTAGTGCCTTGAATGTGTGTGTGTGTGATGTTTAAGATGAGCAAATGTGTGTATGGGGAGCCAGTGGAGCTCTCTGAGTTGTGGTGTGATGTGAGTTTTGTGACTGAGTTCTGGATGGCTTGTGGTTTCTAGTGAGTTGATTGGTGATCCTGGTTCAGAGGATTGCCAGCTTGCTGGTGTCTAGGGTGTGAGTGCCAGTTTGCTAGTGTTGCTTCAGAGCCATTTGAAGATCTTACTCAGCATCTTCAGGGTGTGGAAGCAGGATCCAGTGATGGCACTGACTTGTGAGGTCATGTCCCGTTTTCTGTTAATGATTATTCTGAGGTCCCAGGATGGTTGCTGGGTGTTGGTGTGGCTCTGAGTTCAGCCTGGCACAACTCGGAGTGCCATGGTGAGGTGTTCTTGCTGAAGATCACTACTTCTGAATTGTTTGTGCTGAGGTTGATATAATTGTCTTTCATCCAAATAGTGACTTTGGTCATGCAGGCGGTGAACTTTTTTCTTGTGTTGGGAATCTTGTCCAAGATGGAGAGTATGAGTTGTGTGTCGTTGGCCTAGGAGAGGGTGTTGATGTCGTATGTGCGGATGATGTTGGACAGAGGAATCATGTATGCATTGAAGAGGGCGAGACTGAACGATGAACCTTGAGACACCCTGCAGATAACTTTACTGGCTTCCAAGGAGTAAGGTGTCAGGCTGACAGAGTGTGTTCTATCCGTTAAGAAGGAGAAAGTCTGGCAGAGAGTTGTTCCGTTGATGCCAATCTTGTGCAAGCACCTGATGATGATGGGGCTGGAGACCACATTAAATGCTACAGAGAAGTCCAGGAGAATGACAGCTGCCATATCTCTTCTGTCAAGGGTCATGCAGATGTCGGCTGTGGAGTCAATGACTGTTTCTGTACTGTGGTTGGGCCTGAATCCAGACTGAGTGGCAGTGAGGAGTTTGTGGTTGCTAAGGTGGTCGGTGCGACATCGGTCGGTTCGTTTCACTAAGACCTTTGCTGTGCATGGTAGGAGAGAGATGGGTCTGTATTTGAAGTGGATTGTTTCTTGAACAGGACCTTGATGGTGACATATTTCTAGGTGTCAAGGAACGTGGCTCAGTTGATTGAGGCATTGACCATAGGTGTTCGTGCTTTGCTAATGGTAAGAGTATTTTGGTGAAGGCATGGTGGGGGCAAGTGTCAGATGGGGATTCATTGTAGCATGGATTTCGACAGGGGTGATGGCAAGCAAGAGGTTAAGCTTCGTTCTTTGCCTTTGATGGGAAGTTGAATTGTGATGGTGTCCGGTTGAGGATCGAAATATATGAAGGTGATAAAAATACAGAAAAATTCTGAAAGCTTGTTGCAAAGGTGTTGTGAAGGGGTGAAGTTGCTGGAGTCAGAAGAAGGTGCAGTGAAATCTTTGATGATGGTGAAGGTTTCCTTACTGCTGTTAGTGCCTGCATGAATGCAATCTTCAAGAGTTGTGTGCTTAATGTTCAGTATCTGCTGGTGGCAGGGTTTTAGGGCTGATTTGAACATCTCTTTATCTGTGGTGTCTTGTCTTGTTCTCCATTTGTGCAACACCTGTTTTAAGTGGTGTTTCATCAGCCTGAGATCCTCTGTGAACCAACTAGCCTGTGGTTCAACTCTTGCTTTTGCGTGGCACTTGAGAGGATCCAGGATGTCAGTGCGTGCGGTGATGTAGCTGATGAGGTTCTTGATGGCTTTTAGCAAGTTGTCTGTGTGTTCGGGCTGGTGCATGGAGAGGGTGGAAGCCCAATCCTCTTCTGTCATACTTTTCCAGCTGTGGCAAGCGGTTCCAGGGGTGGTAGGTCTGTTGTGGTGTGGGATGGGTATGCTGAAACTTATGAGGGTGTTGTTTGTCCAGGGCACAGTGCTGACTTGCTCAGTATGATTTTGTTGACGGAGGAGAAAATTGGGCTCAATAGGTGTCCGGCTTTGTGGGTGGGTTCAGTAGTTTGCTGGGTGAGACCATGGTTTCCAAGGTTTTCTAGAAGGGCCATAGAATTTGGGTCAGTGTGGTCTTCTAGGTGAAAGTTAAGGTCTTCGACAAGGATGAAGGTGCTAGCGTTGATGGTGAGGGGTGTGACAAAGTCCATGATGTCACTGCTGAAATTGGTGCGGAATCCTGGTAGTCTGTATATGAGGTGCCACCCAGGGAGAAATTGGCTGTGATGCATATCTTGATCGGAGGTGTTCCATGTACTTAGGGGGTGTCTGTGTAGGTGGTGCAGCCAAGGATATCTATGAAGCACCTCTGGCTTAGGCTGACAGTGTTGCCTGGTGATCTTTTAGACGGCAGGCATGGCTGTAGCGATGTCTGGCGCAGAGGATGGGCCTGGAAATGTTTTTGTGAGGAAGAGCAATTCTGTAATGTGGTCATTTACAAGTCACTGACGCATCTGCATTAATGCATCCGTTTCCTTGTGCCTGCATCAAATGTCATTGCGACACCATGGTCGCACTGTATTTACAAGGCAGGGCTCCATGGCGCAAGGATTAACAGATGCAACAGGAATTCTGACACATCTGTTTTCCTCAAAAATGACACATTGCTGGAGTTGATCATAAAACTGAACCAACTCCAGCAATGTGTCACAACACATAGGCGAGTCCCATTGTAAAAGCTCTGTGTCATTCCTTATTCCTGGTCTGAGCAGGATTTTGATGCAGTGAAGTCGTAGAGTGATGCAGTGAAATTATGTAAATTTCACTGCACCAGTTCTATGTGGCTTTTGTGCATGGGAACATCTGCACTGCATACATTGTAAATGGCACAAGTATATTTTGACACAGGGCTCTACAAACTGATGCATTGGACCCAATGCATCTGCATCAGTTTGTAAATATGACGCAGTGTGGCACACTGATTGCGCGGTCCCTGCAAAAAAAGTGATGCAGTGGCAGCACAAGGGGCTTGTAAATGTAAATGTCTCTGTGATATATTTGGTGAGCGAGCAGCTGTTGAGCAGCATGCTTGTAAGTATGGCATGTTGTGTGGGTGGTGGTTAATCTTTGCAACCATGAGCGGGGGGCTGGTTTGTGTGAGCGAGTGGGTGCTTGGTGCTATTGATGCAGAAGTGTTGTGTGTGGGAGAGTGCATGAAAACTTGCAGTAGGCACATGTAAATGTGCCATCCGTGTTGTATGGTGTGGCAGCGGTGAGTAATGACCGGGATTGAGAGCACGAGGAGCGCAGCAGGCTAGTGGTAGGTAGGCAGAGAACCAGGGTTCCTGGTGCTCGGTTTGGTCCAGGCGCTGACGGGTGCCGGCGGGCTTGCCTTTAGAACGTCAGCTGCACACCCACTGCATGCATCTACTGCATGTCTGCACTGCGGCCGGCAATAAGTAGGTCCTGGGAGGGGGAGGCTCTCAGGGTGTTGCGGACAGGAAACCAGTGATGTCACTTTCTGTGCCCATTGGATGATAGAAAATCCAGTGCTGTCGCTTCTTGTGCGAATGGGTGTTGGGAAATGAAGTCCTCTTCCTTGGCTTCTTTAAATGGTTTTGGCAAGAAATCAGAGTTGGCACTTCCTGTGCAGATGAATGAGGGGAAGTCCAGTGATGTCCCTTTCTGTGCACATGGATGATGGGAAATCCAGTGATGTCATTTCTAAAGCAGATAGAAGATGTTAAATGAAGTCCTTTTCTTTAGCTTTTTCTTTAAAATATGGTTCTGGCAGGAAATCAGAGATGTAAATTCGTGTGCAGATGGATGTTTGGAAATCCAGCGATGGCACTTCCTCTGCATCTGGGTGATAGGATATCGGTCACCCATGAATTAAACTCTTCTTAAGTGATTTCAAATCAGCACATGATTTTTCACTGCTGAAAACCCTGAGCCTGGGTAATATTTTTCCTCTGCTGATTGGCCAATCTCATGTATTCTTATTGTATCTAAAATAGTGAAAACCATAGTTTTTCCACAATTATCTGTTACTAAAAACAGAATTTGCTGCTTAAATTCTTTCTGACACTAATTATCATGCTTGACCATAGCTCCTTTCATCCATTCCTACACTTCTTTATATTTCTGCTGTTTTAAATAGGGAACTAGAAATATTCGGCGATTTTTTTTTAAGTCATCCAAGATGTTCTCTTGATAATGATACACAGGCACCAATTCACAAAGATTTTTATGTGACTTTCTCTTGTAGTACTCCTAAATTCAAGGAGTAAGCCACGAACACTCCTAACTTACACCTGACATTTATGAGTAAGCTTGGAGTTCTGCAAGAGTAAGTAACTCCTACACACACTTTTGAGAATCGGGTCCATAGACTTTATTGTCCTTTTGGTGTGATCTCATATTTCTGTCTGTCTCTCCGTTTATGGATCTTGGATGTGTGATCATCCCTAGTAAGGGAACGATTTATATGAACTCCATAGCAATGGCAACTTCGTTCTCTCCCTGCCATTATAATATCCCACCAGCTGTACTTAAATTTGGGCAGACCAGAGTTTGACAATGGTGGAGACTATTCTGTCTCTGCCATAGTCAAATGTCTCAGATGGCCTGATGGAGTAATGGCCTTTGGATGTTTATCTGTATGTCCGCCCACCTAATTTAAATGGGTGAACATATAGCCATTTTTCAATGCTTGTCACTGCTGGGAAAAACCAGACTGTAAGCGGCACTGAAAAGTGCTCAATGCCCCCCTCACCCTGGGAGTTTCTCCCATTGCGAAGGGGGCATTGCTTTTTTTATTTTCAAAAAGAAAATCCCGCTTTGTGAATTACTTTTTTAATACAAAATAAAATTGTAAGTGTAACAGACAGCTCCATCATGTTGACAAAGCCATCTATGAGACTTACATTGCATTTACAGGAACCTCTGTGACAGCGGTTCCTGCTATGCCTGAAATGTCCGCAGGGTCTTTAAAAATGCCAATAAAGTACACTCTTAAAATACTTTCAGCTTATTTAATGAGTGAACTCATAGTCATGATATGGACGACACTAACCCATTGAAAATCCCAAAGGCACAATAACATCATCACCTATTACAGTGTTTTCCTAAATGTTCTAGAACCACAACGTTTGACAAACGTTTGCGATCCACCTAGCTTTAATGGACACGAGGTGGGCAATTTTTTTATCTAACAAAGCATCATGTGGTAGCGCATTGTTATTAGTAGACAGCACATTTTCCATTGAAATTGTCAATACATTTTTACAGTCAGGCAGTTTTATAGATGCAACTATTTTGCTCACCAATGATATTGTGTGTGAATTGGGTTTTTGGTGACTATTTATTAATTGTGCATCATCAAGTAAATTGTCTTGATTTGTTTTGATCCACCTAAAATCTTTGTTTCCATCAAACTTCAGAATTACAAAAAAATGTGCTTCATTCTGCTTTCCTAAGTGCTGAATGTGTACAGTTCATTTACAGGGATTTTTAGTTTTTTTGTTGTTAGGAAAAATTACTCTCCAGCTTTCCTTTTACACTTCCTAAACCCCTGCATGGCTGTCACATAATTCACTTTATTTTTCTTTCTCTGACTGCAAATAAGCAGCAGAAAACATAGCCTGACATTTAACCTCTGCCTTTGAACTACATAAAATGTGCCATGATAAATCCAGAATTTAAAGGCATCTTATTTCATTGCTTGGACTGTGTTAACCCACAAAAAAAATCAGCTTGCGACTCACTAGTGGGTCACGACCTATAGTTTGGGAAATACTGACCATTATAACATAAAATATTCAGGCAATCTTCACAGAGTGAAAATAGGCCCAAGTAAACTGTGAAAAGGTTCCTACGCAATTCACGAATATTCCTACAGAATGTATAAGCGCACTGTTGTGTCCATCTTAATTATAAGTGAATTAAAAAATAAATCGTATTTGACAGTACATGAGCTGAAACCACCTAATTTTGTGTGTCATGAATTCACTACCATTTGAGGAGGAGGTTTTCCAAGATATAAATTACCCTTTCCATATTCAGAATATGATTAATTGAATTTATTTTAATTGAATTACACACATTTCTAAAGCGCGTAGCTACTCACATTGAGTGTTCCGGCGCCATTTGGTATGCCCAAAGGAGTGAGAACCTGGGATAGAAGCCATTGTTCCTTGCTAATATCAAAATTAAAATGTCTTCAATTCCCTTTTAAATTTTGCTACTTTGGGTATCCGTCTGAGGTAATCTGGGAGTTTATTCCACAGATTCGCTGCTTTAACCGTGGAGGTAGCTCCTCCCATCCACTGTTTCAAAAAATGCGGAGAGACAATAACATCAGTTGAGCTCGACTGCAGCAATCTCCCTGGGCAATAAGCCTTAATGCGATCCTGTCCCTAGGTCCCTTATTGTAAAAGGCTTGATGCGTTAGGGCTTTATACCTAATTCGCTGACGAACTGGCAGCCAGTGAAGTTTAGCTCGATACGCTGAAACCGACGTGCATTTCGAAATTTACTTTCAATTGTAAAACTTTATACAGAAATGCAAATGAGAATGGATTTGCAATCGTTATTGGTTTGTATTGGTTCAAAAAGCAGTTTAAATTATTCAGTATTTACTTTTGGAATACATTTTGAATACCTTCGGCCAGGGACTGCTTATGAGCAAGCCACTCGGGTGTGACAGCAAAGCTCTTTGGGTTAAGGTTAGCACTGTAGGGGCCAAGGATTGGCCCATGATCTCCACCACCAGCGGCACAGGGGCGACTGCGTGCAGGGTGCCAAGAAGACGTCGGGACCCTGTGGTTTCCAATGGAGACCTTTGGTTCGACAAAGATGCTACAGGCTTGGGCAGGGAGACTTCCTGAAGGCGCCCACCAGCTGGAGAGGTAAGTTGGGTTCTTGAGCAATGCCTGTACCCCATTGGTTGGACCACCCAAGGCCTTAGGGAGTCGGGTGCAGGGGTGTCTTTTGGCATCTGTTTTCTTTATCAGCTCCAGTCGCGGTCAGGGGACCCTTCAGGTTGAGGCTGCAGGGGTCGGCTTGAGGGAATTAAGGCATATGCGCGGTCTAGTTGCTGCTGCTGCAGGGCAGAAGGGTAGGACGCAGGAATCGGAAGGAAAGGGACAAGGTGGAGAGGTAAGTCAGGTTTTGAGGTAGTGGGGGTAGTTTATAGGGGTTGTGGGGTAGTTTTCAGGGCTGGGAGGGAGTCAGGGTAGTTTACAGGGCTACGGGGTTCAGGAGTTTTAGGGCTCAGGGCAGGGGATGGCGGTGGGGGTAAATTATTTTGGTTGGGGTAGTTTTGGGGGTGGAGGGTCGGGGTAGTTTTCAGAGTTGGGGTCATGATTTTTAGGGCTCAGGGCAGAGGACAGGGAAGGGGCAGTTTTAAGGCTGAGAGGGCAGTTAGGCTGGGCCGGGTAGGTGGGGTTAGGTTTTAGAGGGTGGGGTCTTGTTTTAGGACTCAGGGAGGGGGGTGGGGTCGGAGTAGTTTTTAGGGGGCTGAGTTGTAGGGCTCAGGGTAGGGGGCAGGATAGGGGAAGTTCAGGTCTAAGGGGCATTTGAACTGGGGTAGGGAGGAGGTAGGGCTTTTAGGCTTAGGGTGTTTTAGGGTTTAGGTTAGAGGGGCAGGAGTGTGATCTTTACCACACATATCCATTTACCAAACATGTCTTTACCTCAAAATTGCGGGGTAAAGTCATGCGTGGTAAAGCCATGCATGGTAAAGACGTGGTTGAGTTTAGACCTCGTAGTTAAGGCATGTGTTGTTGAGGCATGCATGTTTCCATTACACAACCCTCTGAAGCCTTTGTCTAGGTCTGATCTGTGTTTTGGGATCAGGTCCAGAGTGTTTTTCCTTCATAAAAAAAGATTCTTCCGCTGAGACCACAATTGCAGAAGAAGACTGAGATCTACATTTTAATACCATGCCCTGCCTACAACTGGCGCATCGTAAGGAGGACACCATATTCATTAATTTCACATGATAACATTTGGCAAAATGCATGGAAGCTTAGTGACACATGATTTAGAATCCAATTATGTGCAAGCTTCTAATAAAACTAAAATGTGAGTGTATATATTCTTAGACTTCATAAAAATGCTACCATGAAGTGAGGAGAGTAACAGCAGGGTCAAGAATGGTTTGTATTAAAACAAAAGAATGATTTGCGTATGTCTGGGTCTAAACTGAAGTAATATGGTGTGCAAAATAACAATGGAATGGGATGCTCCCTAGTAATTACCAGTGGCTGAGATTAATTCAAGCTTTCCATCCATCACTTTTTTGTGTACTTCAGTGCAACTGATCAATCAGAAGGGATATATTTACAGTGAAATACCACAAAGTGCTAAGATGTCCCATTGTACAAATCAGTCCCCACTCACTTTCTTGTTATTGCTACAACCCATGTACTGCCGTACAACATGTATAGTTCTTACAGCCTTTGAAGAGTAGCATGTTGTTTGTGTCTATCTTCCACGGACAGCAATACAGCCAGTGGGCCTATGCCTGTTTCTCTTCCAGTTCGTCTACAATGTCTGATGTGTATTACCTGGTTTGCATGTGTGTCTCTACACATGCAGGTTTAGGTTAGGTAGGGCTGATTCATGGTGCCTTGGTTCTTTCAATGAGGTAATGGTGTACATATACTTGCCTTCAGTCTGTCACTCAGGGCCTTATTTAGGCTTTGGGGGAGGGGTACTCCAACAAAATGAAACAGAGGAGAGGAGAGGAGTTAGCCTAACGGCTAAGGCGCTCGACCTCGGACCTGGCGATCTGGGTTCCAGTCTCGGTAACGACGCCAACACCTCCTGTGATTCTGGGCAAATCGCTTAATCTCCCCGTGCCTAAAAATGAAAGTGTGTGTCCTCATGTAAAACGTAACTTGTGCTATGTAAAGCGCTCTGTTACCTGATTCGGTTCGGGTCTAGTTCGCGCTATATAAAACTCTACAAAAAAAAAAAAAGATATACCGTCTGCCATATTACAAGTATCTTATCCCATAACGCACTTGTATTACGATGAGCAGGACATCCATAGCCGCAGTCCCTGAAAGTAACAGCGGTGGGGCGGTGGACTGTGAGGGGGGGGATTTCGAGGGATGATGCTGAGGGTAAATTAATTATTTCTTTAATTTTCCCTTGGTGTCGTCCTTTGAAATCCCCCCCCAAGCCGGCCCACCACTGTTACTTGCACGGACCGTGGCTGGACATCCACCACGTTTGTTATAGAGTATCCCACCTGATAAACTCTCAATAAGGCCCTAGTTGTTACCGGGAAAACATGTTTAATTTTTTATCCTAGTTTACGATCTATTAGGCTGGGATGAATATGTGGTGTTCTGTGTTCTTTAATGGAATCTGGAACACCCTATGAGTGGTCCAGATTCCACAGAGCTCAGGCCTGTTAACAGCTTATTCTGTTACTTCCCACTTATTTAATAAATAAGTGAACTTACCTTTGAATCCTGTCATCATTTGGATGGAGACATTATACAGGCGACGATGGAAACGTAACCTTCAAGATTCAGGCCTGAAGCCCTGCATCGTATGCAGACCAAGAGATGGTTGACTTGTCACCGCAACCATTTCGGCTGACATCCTAGCCGAGTACTGCTTTCCTGATTCCTGTGCCTTTGCTGAAAGTCCAGAATTTTTCGCTCGTTCTGGTGAGACCGTATCAAATTTTATGCTAAATTGTACTTTGGCTGTGTGGTGAGACCCAACCCGCGCTCTGGAATTCTCTGCTCACGCTCTGTCTCTGCTCACGAGCGTTCATTACGCTGTTCACGCATGCCCCTGAATTTCGTCATCGGAGCTGTCTCATTGTAATGCCTGACGAGCGTTTCCAGGCAACGCTTCGCTGTCTATGACGTTTCGTGCTGAGAGCAACTCATTCCACGTTGCTTAGCGCTGCCGTCTCAAGCGCTGTTGCCTGGCACCAGATTGCTGTTTATTCTCCTGATTGTGGCTGGAAATCAACACGAGTGTTATTATTAATGGTTGCAGCTTCAATTTTGAGTGGATTT
Organism: Lissotriton helveticus; assembly: GCF_964261635.1. NCBI lineage: Eukaryota > Metazoa > Chordata > Amphibia > Caudata > Salamandridae > Lissotriton > Lissotriton helveticus. The sequence goes on along the minus strand of NC_136061.1, from coordinate 756,130,933 downwards.
ATCGTCAATCTTCGCTGATAGACACAGCACTTGGACATTTTATTGTGTGTCATCAATATTTAACGCTGACACACACAGCATTAACATATAGCATTTTTGGTGGTTTATTTTTCATTGATTTATTTATTTTTACAACATCATGATACGTTTAGACAGATGGAAACGTTCAATGCTCCTCCTCCTTCACCAGGGGAACCTCCATTGGAATAGAAACAACTGAAAGAGGGTTTGAAGCTTATTTGGAAGCTATGGGAGGTGATGACTACACCTATAAACGCAAGTTAGCTATTTTAAAACATTCTTTAGGAGCTGAAGGAAGACAAGTATTAAGTCATCTACCTCCAATACCTACAGACAATTCCACTGATGAAGATGTTGATGTGTATGAAAATGCTATTAAACAACTTGACAAACAATATATTAAGAAAATGAACGAAGTTGTGGCTCGATATAAATTCTTGGGTAGACAGCAACTAGCAAATTAACCCATTGATACGTTTGTCAAAGATTTAAGAATTTTGGCTGCAACATGCAATTATCAAAATTTTCTTGATCAAATGCTAAGAGATCAGATGGTACACAACGTTGCAGATGCCAAATTACAAGAGAAGTTACTATCTGCACAAGATTTAATTTTGTCAAAAGCACTTGATATTGCCCATCGTTTCGAAGACATGAAGTTGGGTATGAAGGAGCTGTCAGAAAAAATAAATCTTTCGTATGAAATTCACATTGTTAAGAAAAAAATCGTTGAAGACAAACCTACCACTTCTGGTATAAATCCAGAAAGAAGAGAGTTTGTTTGTTATAAGTGTGGATTTCCAGGACATTTGGCTTCTGATAAACGTTGTCCAGCGATAAGTCAAGTATGTAGATATTGCAAATCTAAAGGATGCCAGGATGTGCAGAAATAGAAATAAATTTAGGAATAAAAATATAGGATTTAATTATTCAAAGTCAGAAAGTGTTAAGGAAATTACCAGTGACATTGATGAATCTGAATATTTGTTATCTGTATATGAAATTGATGAAACTAACAAAGATGCACCATTTTGTACGTTACAAATTGGTAACAAAAATATAAAAGTCATGGCCAACTCTGGTGCAAGACATACTTTAATTGGTGATGAGTGGTTAAAAGTATTTCCTGACATATCTTTGATTCCACCTGACATCAAATTAGTAGGGTATGGCAAGAAACCAATTGATGTTTTAGGTTATTTCACTTCTGATTTGAGCTTTAAAGGTAAAACTATATCGGCCAAGGTTTATCTAGCCAAAGAGGGATCCTGCCTTTTGGGTAAGGTTTATCTAGCCAAAGAGGGATCCTGCCTTTTGGGTTGACCACAATAGTGAGATTTAATGATCACTTTGGATCCCAATCACCCCGATCAAGTATTGGGCTATTCTGATTTGATTGCTCAGGTCACTAATGACGTCAAAAATGATTGGGAGGAATTATTATTGAAAAAATGTGTTCACAAGATTATATTAAAACACAATGCCATACCTAAAGTTCATAAAGTCAGGAACATACCATTGTTATTAAGAGATGCTGTTAAAAAAGAATTGGAAAGACTTTGTCAATTGGATGTTATAGAGGAGATTGAATCTTCCGAATGGCTTTCACCAGCAGTAGTAGTGCATAAACCTAATAGCGAGGTTAGATTATGTGTGGATATGAGAGATCTGAATTCCAATGTTTGGGTTAACAGACATCCCCTACCCAATATTGGAGAGATGTTTGCTAGACTTAAGGATGCTGCCATATTTTCCACGTTAGATTTATCTAATGCGTACCATCAGATTGCATTACATGGGGACAGCAAGCATCTTACATCTTCTATCACATCTAAAGGTGCTTTTAGATATAAAAAGATGCCTTTTGGGCTAGTTTCAGCTTCCTCGGTATTTCAGAGGGTAATGCACAAATTGTTCAAAGATGTGGATAATGTTTTGTATTTTCAAGACGACATCTTAGTTTTTCGGAAGGATGTGAAAGAACACACAGAAATTTTAGACAAAGTTTTGTCTATTTTACAGGACAATGGCTTAACTTTAGCTAAGGAAAAATGTAAGTTTGGAATGGCTTCTGTTGACTATTTAGGCCATTCAATTAGTAAGAATGGTATTTCCTCTAAATGGAATCTAGTGAAAGCAATTGAAGATGCCCCAGATTCACAAAACAAAGATCAGCTGAGGTCATTTTTAGGCTTAGCTGAATACTATGCCAAATTTATTTCATCGTTTACAGACAAAACAATGCATATGAGAACTTTAATGAAAAAACATCAGATGTTTACCTGGGATTTAAATTGTAAAAAATAATTTGATTCTCTTAAAAAATGTATAGCTTCAGCCTTATCTCCATTTGACACATCTTGTAAATCTGTTATCATTTCTGATGCAAGTAACGTGGGTATTGGGGCAGTGCTTATGCAGAATCAAAAAGGTCATCTTGTAACCATTGCATTTGCTTCAAGACCTCTAAGAGGTGCAGAAGATAAGTATTTCGCTCTTGAAAAAGAAACACTTGCTTGTTGGTGGGGTATTGAGTATTTTCGTAAATATATGTATGGTACAGAATTCAGTGTCAGAACAGATCACCGTCCATTAGTGGATTTGTTTACGACTAAAGGATGTGGAAAGGCAACGGATAGAATTGCTAGATGGCAATATAAGGTACAAGATTTCCATTTTAAAGTGGAATACATTCCAGGAATAAAAAATTTATTAGCTGACTGTTTGTCAAGGTTACCGATTAAAGATGACAATGTTGTCATTGATGATACTGATTATGAAAAGGTTATATCTATAAGTGAAATTTCTAACAGGTGTATAAAGGAAGACCAATGGAGAACTGCTTGTGAAAGTGATGAAGATTTTAAGAAAGTTATATCTTTTGTCAAGTCTAAATGGCCCAAGAAAGCTGATGTGTCTGAAAGTTTGTTACCTTTTCTTCATAATTGCACAAAAATTTTCCATTCAAAATGACATCCTGATGAGGGGTTTACAATTAGTTGTACATCAAGATTTTAGGGAAATTGTTTTAGATATGGCCCATGAAGGACATCCGGGCATGTCTAGTATGAAGAGAAGAATTAGGAGTGAATTTTGGTGGCATGCTATTGATAGATGCATTGAAAGGAAAGTTAGATCTTGTATTGAATGCAGCATCAGTGACACATCGCAGAAAACCTTGATTTATCATCATGCTCCCATTTCAAGACCTACAAAGGTGTGGGAATGTTTGTCATTGGATATTGCTGGACCTATGAGCTTTGGTCACAACCCAGTTTATGCTATAATTTTAATCGATCAACTCTCTCAATGGCCAGAAGTTAAATTTGTTTCTCAGGTTACTTCAAAAGTTGTCATTCAGTTTTTGAATGATGTTTTTGAGAAGGAAGGTTTTCCTGTATCAATTCAAACTGACAATGGAGTACAGTTTGTTTCTGTGGAAAAGAAGTCTTTCCTTGAAAATCATGGCATTGTACATAAACGTTCTTCTCTATACTACCCCCAGAGTAATGGAATTGTAGAACATTGGATAAGAGTTTTGAAAGGAGGTTTGCAACTTGCCTTAAGCAATGGTAAGAATTGCTATGATGCTGTGAATACATTATTATGGAATTACAGGAATACTCCTAGAAGTGAAATAGATTTATCACCTTTTGAAAACATGAGAGGTAGGAAGAGTTTGTGCAATTTAAGTCAACAATGGATGAGAGATTTAGTGGTCAAAGGCAGTGAAGTTAACAAAATGAAGACTAAACAGTCACAGGCTCTGGATGATGATTCTAACAAGTCTTTTTCATGTCCCATAAATGTTGGTGATTGGGTACGGGTAAAATAGGGCAGATTTGTCAGAGCTGGTGAATCTCGTTTTTCTGATCCTATGAAAGTGGTCAGAGTTGGCAGACAAGTTGTGGAGTTAACTGATGATAATGTTTGGAGTTTTTCAAAAGTTGTGAAAGTTTCCAATGGGAATAATAATCGAGACTCTTCATTTCACACCAAAGATAAATTACATAAAAATTTGAATTGGAGAAAGAGTCGTCAATATTCTTCCAATGTTGGGAGAAGCCAAGTGAATACGAGACAAATACATGCACCAACATGGTGTAAAGATTATGTCATGAGTAAATAACTTCATATGTTACAGTGTATAACTTTGTCTTTTTGAAGTTTTATTTATTTTCTCTGACATTCTAATGTTATTTAATCTTAGTTTATCTAGAAGAGTTTTCATTATTTTAACATTTTGTTTGTATTAGTTCTGTTAATGTTTTCTTCAAAGAAGGGAGATGTGTGGTGTTCTGTGTTCTTTAATGGAATCTGGAACACGCTGTGAGTGGTCCAGATTCCACAGAGAGACAGTTAGCTCAGGCCAACAGCTTATTTTGTTACTTCCCACTTATTTAATAAATAAGTGAACTTACCTTTGAATCTGTTCATCCTTTGGATGGAGACATTATAGAATAGTCAATGTAAAAAGCAAGGCTGCTGCTTTGGTTTTTGTAGCCACAATTGTGGCACACTTATGTATAAAGCTAGAGTTAATAGACTGACACTCTGATTGACTTTTATCACCTTGTGTCACATGGGAAAGGCCAGCTGCCTGAGGTTAATAAATCCTACAGGGGTGGACTCCCTTTGAAGAAATATCTGGCTCTTTAGTGGTAACTTTCATCTGATGTGTTTTACTGTTTTATAAGACTATAATATCCTGCCTATTTGTGTAAATATTATATGCTTTTTCCCTACTTATCTTAGTGTATATGTGCAGTGCTCGATTTTTTTAGTTATAATTGCAGATGCCTGAAGCTCTACTCAGAAGCTCGCAGCCCGTGCAATTAAATGCAGCACACTGAGTACCAAGATTGTGTAGTCTTAAATCGACCTCACACCTCCTTAGTTCATTCTCCTTCATTTGGACTCAGGGGCAAATTTATGAGCCCTTTTGCGTCACTCTTGCACCAGGCAACATCCATGGATTTTGAACATTCCCAGATTTACCAAAGGTGTTGGACCTGGGAATATGCAAAACACCTATGCCTTCCCACGTGGTGTGAAATGAAGATAAATATGTTTATTTCCCCTCTTATTTTTCTTTCCATTCTGCAGCACACATAGAAAGAGGAAAAAGCCTTAGGGGATTGTTTTTGTGCCGGAAGGTCCCCCTTCCTGCACAAAAACAATCCTCCTTATAACACAGGCACCCTTGCACCATGGTGCAAGGGTGCCTGTGTTTGCGCTAGGCAGTCAAAAAGGTAAGGCACAGAGGAAAAGGCAGGAATGTCCCATATTGACTTAAATACGGCTCATTCCTGCCCTTTCTTTGTCACGCAATGCAGCACAGGAAGGCGAATTGCTGCGCTGCGTGACTTGACCATACATATGGCCTTCAGTTTGGAAAATACTGAGCTGCCAGATTACTTAGACTACTACGGTGCCTGTGAAACTCTTCACCATCATTTCCGAGGTACATCGATTGCACTGTAATTTAGTACCACCATTAACACTGCCTGACATGGCTAAAGAAAGGCATGTCAATGAATTTCCTGATGTAAAAATTACAATTTGCATTGATTGTTCAGATAAAAGGTTGGTGGAAACTTTTGAGCAAAATTGCATAGTCACCTATGCATTCTAGGTGATCCCTAAATTGGCGCAGGTAAATTATATAGATTTATCGCCTGTCTGTACAGTACTGCATTAAGGATAAGTACTGAATGGGAAACAGCACTCAAAACTGTAATGGCTGTACTAAATCACCTTACCTATCCAGTAAAGGATGAAACATATCCGAAACGATTCAATTTATGAAACTATGGGGCATATTTGCAATAAACTGGTGGAGCGCGGAGTAGCTCTAGAATTGCTAACGGCGCACTCCGTCAGTTTAAAAACGCAGGGATGCACCGTATTGACAAGAATGTGGCTCACCCCTGCGTTTCCCCTAGATCTGGCACTAAATCTATCTGCCTAGCACTAGCGATGCAATGAATGATTGTTCATGTGCAGCAAGGTGTCCCTTACTACACATAAACAATCACTAATGGCGATTTTTAACTTCTATGTGTGCTGCTTTGTGCCACACACTTGGAAGTTACAACTCGTCATTATCTAATGAATGTTTGTGTGCAGGAAGGGACACCTTCCTGCACATGAACAATCACTTATGGAGTTTTGCTCTTTCTTTGTGTGCCACAGAATGCAGCACACATAAAAATAGCAAAAGCTAAAAGAAATTAATAATCTATCCTTGTCTGGCCATGTTAAGACCAGGTTTTCCCATGTCTTAGTTTTGGCGCTGCCCCATATTTACGCCACCCTTGTAAATAGGAGGCAGCGTCAAAAGCAATGGGTGTCGCGGCAGAATGCCCACCGCAATACCCATGCAATGGGCTGCATGAAAAGAGGCCTTATTTACAAGGTGGCGTTAAGCCAAGTTAAGTGATTTAATGCTGCCTTGTAAATAAGGGAAGGGCTTATCGCTACCAGAATGCCTTCAAAAGTGACGTTCTGGTGGCAATAATACCTTGCTATTATGCCCCTATGACTTAGGGAAGAACTGGTCCCTTTAAAACAATGTATGTGCCAAACATATTCCACATATCTAAAAATACGATTCTCCCATTCATAACCTATTATCGCTTCCTGAATTGCTAAAATCCTATGGATGTTTAGGCATGCAGGACGTATTTCGTGAACAGGTTTAATGATTCCTCTAAGAGGTTCAGGCTACTGGTATCATTTCACTCTGGTAATTTAGATCTGACATCCTGTTAGTTGCTCTATACACGGTAGTAAGTCTGGTAGGTCTGCCATCTGGCCCATACTTTTATTGCCCACAATTTCACTATATAAAGACCAATAGATGGGAAATATGTCACAGTTCCCTGTAAAATAAGAGTTTCCTTCACAAAATGACAGACCCCAAACTACATTGCAGAATTTTACCATCGTCAGGACCACTAAGTTTATGCAATAATGTCATCTAAAGCAGCAAGATTGTCTCCACTATGCGGCAAAATGTGTGTCACCTTCTCTAGCAGTATTACTTTCATCCATTTCAGCTAGAAATAGCAGTTTTGTGAAATCTGCATATTATGCACAATATGTGGCAAACGTATGTGGCATATGTACATCCAAAATTACGTGATAAAAAGCATTCAGTCACAGAATTGCATGAAACCATTGGCCCTTACCAATGTTCATTGTTTTATTAACAATGTATTCGTGAATGGAAAATCTAAACATTTCCATTGTAATCAGTGCCTATTGTCGGCTGCAGTTGGTAAAAAAAATGCATTTTCAAGTTACGTACCCCAAAATAAACATGTAATATACAATATACATATTGGGTAATAAGCACAATATATGCCCCATATATTACTATCTCAGGGTTCTGGTAACATTTGCACACCACTCTGCTTTCAGGGTCGTGGTTTAAGAATGATGTCACCAGAACACCCTTATGGCAAATTACCAATATTATACAGGTACTGATATCTATCTATCTATCTATCTATCTATCTATCTATCTATCTATCTATCTATCTATCTATCTATCTATCTATCTATCTATCTGTCTATCTATCTTCATGTTTTTTAACTAACATGAAATGCTTGTCTTTGTTATTTTTTTTAACTAATATGAAATGCCTCTAACATTATACCAACCGTCACAAACAAGCATCAGCTGGAATTACATTTTAAATGTGAAGGTATTTTATTTGAGTTAAAATTAAAAACAAACAAACAAAATTAGTAAAAACAAAAAAGCACACTTGTGTAAATTACATGAAAAGGAGCATTGCATCAAGCCAGATATCACCATTGTCCATTAGTTAAAGAATTTACCACTTTAAACCTCTGGGTGATTTTTAGAGACTTTCACACCACCCTTTGAAATCAATTTTCTAGTTAAAAAAACATTCATTGAATGATACATTTGGAAATCATTAATGCTCCCACGTAAACATTTCAACCAATTATCTGCTCAGTAAATACAAATCTTCAAACGTCATTAGAAATCTTCTCTCTAGACTAGAGTAAGTCACCTACCTACAGTACTGAAAGAACTTTGCACTGCAATGACAATCCCAACGGAAATAAACGACAGGACTGGCCCGAGCGGCGACGCCATTCTGCTCGGTTGACACCAGCAAAGAGGGTCTCGTTGCCTTTGTCCTGGGTGGTAAAAATGAAGTTGGCAGCCCTCCGCGTTGGTGCTGCTCTGATATGTACAGTGGCGTCCGTGAAGGAACCGACTGCACGCGACACTACTTCCTGACGGGCAGAGTGAGGTCTGCTGCTCAGTTCACGAATCCTCCCTCGCCCTGCAGAGTGCAGGTCACTGTGTGGAAATGAATGGTGTGTCAAAGGCCTCTGTTTTTTCCCTCCTTTTCATGGATGTCTGTCAGGAAAATCTAAGTAATGCTGACTCCAGCCGTGCAGGGCTGGGGAAGAGAGATAACAGCGTGGAACTACTTAGCCCAAACAAACGGGGCTGCTGTTTTTTCTTTGAGTTGTACTTTCTTATTTCTATTCTCACTCTTCATAAGTCAAAATAAGGTAAATACTGAGCAGTAACAAAAGGGCAAGAAAGCAGAGCTGTTACTAAAAAAACTGTGTTTATGCCGAAATCATTATTTAACATGTGGGCACCTAAAAAGGAACTATACAACAGAAGAAAGCAAATCAAAAAATATGTTGACAGTATTATAACCTCCACCAGGGATTTGAGAAACATTTTTTTGTCATTGGAGGGAGAAAACAGAGGCCTTTGACACGCCATTAATTTCCACCCAATGACTATTCTATAATTTCTCCATCCAAAGAATGACAGGATTCAAAGGTAAGTTCACTTATTTATTAAATAAGTGGGAAGTAACAGAATAAACTGTTAACAGGCCTGAGCTAACTGTCCCTCTGTGGAATTTGGACAACTCACAGCTTGTTCCAGATTCCATTAAAGAACACAGAACATTCTGGTAGTGATAAGCCCTTCCCTTATTTACAAGGCGGCATTAAATCACTTAACTTGGCTTAACGCCACCTTGTAAATAAGGCCTCTTTTCATGCAGCCCATTGCATGGGCGTTGCGGTGGGGATTCTGCCGCGACACCCATTGCTTTTGACGCTGCCTCCTATTTACAAGAGTGGCGTAAATATGGGGCAGTGCCAAAACTAAGACATGGGAAAACCTGGTCTTAACATGGCCAGACAAGGATAGATTATTCATTTCTTTTAGCTTTTGCTGTTTTAATGTGTGCTGTATTCTGTGGCACACAGAGAAAGAGCACAACTCCATTAGTGATTGTTCATGTGCAGGAAGGTGTCCCTTCCTGCTCACAAACATTCATTAGATAATGACGAGTTGTAACTTCCAAGTGTGCTGAACAAAGCAGCACACATAGAAGTTAAAAATCGCCATTAGTGATTGTTTATGTGTAGTAAGGGACACCTTCCTGCACATGAACAATCATTCCTTGCATCGCTGGTGCTAGGCAGATAGATTTAGTGCCGGATCTAGGGGAAACGCAGGGGTGAGCCACATTCTTTTCAAAACGGTGCATCCCTGCGTTTTTAAACTGACGGAGTGCGCCGTTAGCAATTCTAGAGCTACTCCGCGCTCCACCAGTTTATTGCAAATATGCCCCATAGTTTCATAAATTGAATCGTTTCGGATACTTTTCATACTTTACTGGATAGATAAGGTGATTTAGTACAGCCATTACAGTTTTGAGTGCTGTTATCCTTAAAGCAGTACTGTACAGATAGGCGATAAATCTATATAATTTACCTGCACCAATTTAGGGATTACATAGAATGCATAGGTGACTATGCAATTTTGCTCAAAAGTTTCCACCAACCTTTTATCTGAACAATCAATGCAAATTGTAATTTTTACATCAGGAAATTCATTGACATGCCTTTCTTTAGCCATGTCAGGCAGTGTTAATGGTGGTACTAAATTCCAGTGCAATCGATGTACCTCGGAAATGATGGTGAAGAGTTTCGCAGGCACCGTAGTAGTCTAAGTAATCTGGCAGCTCAGTATTTTCCAAACTGAAGGCCATATGTATGGCCAAGTCACGCAGCGCAGCAAGTCGCCTTCCTGTGCTGCATTGCGTGACAAGGAAAGGGCAGGAATAAGCCGTATTTAAGTCAATATGGGACATTCCTACCTTTTCCCCTGTGCCTTTCCTTTTTGACTGCCTAGCGCAAACACAGGCACCCTTGCACCCTTGCACCATGGTGCAAGGGTTATAAGGAGGATTGTTTTTGTGCAGGAAGAGGGACCTTCCGGCACAAAAACAATCCCCTAAGGCTTTTTCCTCTTTCTATGTGTGCTGCAGAATGGAAAGAAAAATAAGAGGAGAAATAAACATATTTATCTTCATTTTACACCACGTGGGAAGGCATAGGTGTTTTGCATATTCCCAGGTCCAACACCTTTGGTAAATCTGGGAATGTTCAAAATCCATGGATGTTGCCTGGTGCAAGAGTGACGCAAAAGGGCTCATAAATTTGCCCCTGAGTCCAAATGAAGGAGAATGAACTAAGGAGGTGTGAGGTCGATTTAAGACTACACAATCTTGGTACTCAGTGTGCTGCATTTAATTGCACGGGCTGCGGGATTCTGAGTAGAGCTTCAGGCATTGGCAATTATAACTAAAAAAATCGAGCACTGCACATATACACTAAGATAAGTAGGGAAAAAGCATAAAATATTTACATAAATAGGCAGGATATTATAGTCTTATAAAACAGTAAAACACATCAGATGATATTTACCACTAAAGAGCCAGATATTTCTTCAAAGGGAGCCCATCCCTGTAGGATTTATCAACCTCAGGCAGCTGGCCTTTCCCATGTGACACAAGGTGATAAAAGTCAATCAGAGTGTCAGTCTATTAACTCTAGCTTTATACATAAGTGTGCCACAATTGTGGCCACAAAAACCAAAGCAGCAGCCTTGCTATTTACATTGACTACATTGACTATTCATAACCTCATTTTTACCACCCAGGACAAAGGCAACAAGACCCTCTCTGCTGGTGTCAACCAAGCAGAATGGCATCGCCGCTCGGGCCAGTCCTGTCGTTTATTTCCGTTGGGATTGTCATTGCAGTGCAAAGTTCTTTCAGTACTGTAGGTAGGTGACTTACTCTAGTCTAGAGAGAAGATTTCTAGTGATGTTTGAAGATTTGTATTTACTGAGCAGATAATTGGTTGAAATGTTTACGTGGGAGCATTAAGGATTTCCAAATGTATCATTCAATGAATGGTTTTTTTTATCTAGAGAATTGATTTCAAAGGGTGGGGTGAACGTCTCTAAAAATCACCCAGAGGTTTAAAGTGGTAAATTCTTTAACTAATGGACAATTGTGATATCTGGCTTGATGCAATGCTCCTTTTTATGTAATTTACACAAGTGTGCTTTTTTGTTTTTACTAATTTTGTTTGTTTGTTTTTAATTTTAACTCAAATAAAATACCTTCACATTTAAAATTTAATTACAGCTGATGCTTGTTTGTGACGGTTGGTATAATGTTAGAGGCATTTCATATTAGTTAAAAAAATAACAAAGACAAGCATTTCATATTAGTTAAAAAAACATGAAGATAGATAGATAGATAGATAGATAGATAGATAGATAGATAGATAGATAGATAGATAGATAGATAGATAGATAGATAGATCGATAGATCGATAGATAGATAGATATCAGTACCTGTATAATATTGGTAATTTGCCATAAGGGTGTTCTGGTGACATCATTCTTAAACCACGACCCTGAAAGCAGAGTGGTGTGCAAATGTTACCAGAACCCTGAGATAGTAATATATGGGCCATGTATTGTGCTCATTACCCAATACGTATATTGTATATTACATGTTTATTTTGGGGTACGTAACTTGAAAAGGCATTTTTTACCAACTGCAGCTGACAATGGGCACTGATTACAATTGAAATGTTTAGATTTTCCATTCACGAATACATTGTTAATAAAACAATGAACATTGGTAAGGGCCAATGGTTTCATGCAATTCTGTGACTGAATGCTTTTTACAATGTACAATTGCCACATACGTTTGCCACATATTGTGCATAATATGCAGATCTCACAAAACTGCTATTTCTAGCTGAAAGGGTCCATATAAATAGCTGTAGAGTCCATATTTTTAGCTATTTCTAGAGCCTTGTCTAAGGTTAAATCTTGTGTCGTTAACAACTTTTCCTGAATCTTTTTGCTATTAGTTTTTCTCAACTAATTGATCTCTCAACATTTCATCATGAAGTGGAATCTAATACTCTTAAATCACTTATAAATGTATCAATAGGTTCAGCAGGTAACTGTTTTCTCATATAAAATTTGCATCTCTCTATAATAATGTTACGTTTCTTTTTAAATCTGGTGTTTAACATTTTTATGGCAGAAGAATATTCATCAATAGCATCACCTTCAAAACTTTTCTTCCTTCAGTGCCAAAAGAATGACGCAGTAAAGCAATTTTAATTTTTGTAAAAACTTCAGTTTTAATGGCTTCTAAGTAAGCCTCGAAACCTTCAAACCATAAGTCCCACTCTACACCAGGTTCACCAGGAATGGAAAGAAAAGGAGAAGGTGGTAGTACAGATTGTTGCATGATGCCAATTGAATATGCAAAACTATTAGCAAAATTACAAATACAATAAAGCACAATAATAAAATAGTCACAAGTGTGCAAATTATGCTAATTAAATTAAAGCTGTGCACATCGGCGAAATATGAATCCTGTGAATAATGTAAAATATCACAATGACATTTATTTGAATCTGTGCGAGTCAGAGATGAGAAAATCACTGTACGCACGCTGTAGAAATTTTGTACAGGAAACAGTGCACATCAGCTTTGAAAATATGAGTTGCATTTAATGTAGAACTTCAGAAGAAATGTGCTGGAAGCTGTGCAAATCAGCGATTGATAAATGGCTGCACACACGGTGCCTGAATCATAACACAATGTGTATGAGCAGCTGAGACGAAGCAAAGTCTCTTTAGCGTAGCGTAAAACCGGACTGATAAAGTGCAGCGTGAAGTCAAGAAGCAGAATTCACAGAATTCACCAGAGTTGCTACGTGACGAACGTCGGAATGATGTGGAGCAACACAAACGGGAACGCGCAAGAGTCTTCAGAGGCCGTAATCAGAGCTCGAGCGGTCGGGGTCAGGAAATTAGGCAAAGTCCCAAAATATAGGAAAATCCTACCAGACCACGCTCAGCCTCAAAAGAATGCTCCTTCAACGATTGTGAACAGACCTTCAGAAGAACTACCAGGCAGCAGGAAACGACAAACAGGGAAAAAGAAAAATTCTCCTTAGCCACCAGGATGCCCCCAGCCGGTCCAGGGTTCAAGTCCCGTTGTCGCCAATGAAAAGATGAAGGAACTCCAATTCTGGTAAGATTAATTTTCTTTAATGAAGAAGAGGAAGTCCAGGAACATGACCGGCCAGGGCAACAGCAAGATACAACTGCCGTCCTGACCATTCCACATGCCACCATTCTAGACTAGAACAGTAATGGTGGCATGTGCGCTACTTCAAAGAATAACAACAGTTAAAGGCAAAGAGGCATTATAAATACATACAAGACCTAACACTTAGGGGCCCATTAGGATGGCGGACGGACTTTGCCCGCCCGCCATCCTCGTGCAAAACGGGACCACCCGCCATAGGAGTGGCAGGCCCGCCTTGAGCATTAGGATGCGCCCGCCATACAGGCGGCCGCACCCTGTATTTTTACCATTGCGGCAGGCGGTGCAGAAAGCGCCACCCGCCGCAATGCTAAAAATGCACGTTGTGGATTTCAAAGCACAACATGACAGGCACCACGCGGTGCCTGCCATGTAGCATTTTGAAATGCGGGGGGTACCATAGGTACCCCCCATGTGCAGCCGCCACTGCCCGAACTCCTAGGGGGGCCGCAACAGGCCCCCGCAGGGAGTCTCCGCATGCCTTTCCATGGCGGCATTGCCGCCACGGAAAAGCATGTCAGGAAGGGCATCCTAATATGGCTGGCGGTGTCTGATAGACACCGCCACCATATTATTTCTTTTCCGCCCCGGCCGCAAGGCGACCGGGGCGGAAAAGCCACAGACGGTCTTTCCGTCCGCTGAGGTCCCCCCCGCCATCCTAATATGGCGGGGGTCTTTAGTGCAACGATGTCGGGCGGATTGCCCCTGCCAGGCTGGCGGTGGCTACCGCCAGCCTGGCGGGGGCAATCCGCCCGACATCGTAATGGGCCCCTTAGTGTACATGCTGAGGTTTCCCATATATAGGGGAGTTCTTTCACGCCCCGTCACTCTGCAACAACACTGCTCTATTAAACTATATCGTGCATGCCACAGTACTTCGCTGGAACTCTCCTGCACCTTGGATGTTACTGCCTTTGGTCTAATTTTGGTACCTACACCCATAGTCTTGCTTACTGCTAGTGCTCTAACTTTGAACCCAATGCTTTTCTGTAGCCTATTTTTAAGTGGTAGTTATGCTTTAAAGTATGCTCTATGCTCCATTTCATGAAGTCCAAAGGAGTCCTGAGCTTCCTAATGGGACTCGAATTTTGTTAGTTAACAGTGAAAAACGAGTGCATTTTCTCTTAACATTACCGTGGTAACTGATGACATTTGTCTTGCATGTGTTTACTATGGCGTGCAGGACTTACCACCTCTGATGTATTTAGCCTCTTTTCCATGACGGACAACCCAAGCGAAGGAATCACAGGTAGCCAGCACAGCTTCTGGATTTTTAATTTTGATGTTTCCTTCCTCAAGGACTTTTGCACTTTTCTCTTGAGACCTTGGTATGCCTGCAGAACTTGGTATACCTACAGCACTTGATAGCCCACAGAACTTGGTATACCTACAGCACTTGGTACGCCTGCAGAACTTGGTACGCCCACAGAACTTGGTATGCCTGCAGAGAGCTGATTGTTTGAGTTTCTGTCACTGGTGTTCCATTGCTGCCTGTGTGTAAAAGCCCTTAAAAACTCAAGTTGCTGGAGGGAAAGGAATTAGCATCAGCCATGGCCCGTGGAGGGAGTTCCGGTGGGGCAGAAAGGCGGGGCCTTTTTATTAATTTATTAATAAATAAAATTAATTTTGTAGCGCGCCCTGCATCGCAAAATGCGATGCAGCACGCGCTATGAAATTCGTTTTATTAATTAAATTGTTTACTTACCTGCAATTATCCATATTTCGTTTTTTAGCACCCTCCCCCGCCCCGCCTTTCTGCCCCACCGGAACTCCCTCTACGGGCCACGGCTGATTTGCATTTAATGCTCACTGTGGTTAAAGGAGAAACCCTTTGTTGTTTTATTTTGTGATATTACTCTTCACTGATTTGTGCTTAATAAACAGGCTCAGACCTCAAAGTCAGGTGTGAGGGGATTCTACGTTGACAAGATGCTTTGTGTTGTTTCCTTTTGCTCTACTTTAGTGTAACTTCTTCGTATTCTTGGGTTGAGCACCAAGCTTTGTATTATGTTATCCCCATATCCTGCTGTGTGTCAGAATATAATGGAAAAATATCACTCTGTAAAAATATTGTAACCTAAATATTGAGGACCGCAATAACATGAAGGTAAGTAAATTATAGGTAAGTGTAGATAAGCATATGCCTGCAAATATTTTCCTGCACAACATTTTCGTACATATAGGCTACAGTACAATATTTGTCAGTGATATTATGGAGACCTGCCAAATCACAGGCTGCCAGTGGCAGAGAAGGTGAGCTGGACCCCCTTACACTGAGTGAATTTTCAGCTCTTCTTTGGAGGCTTTAGACAGCCGATGTCCATTAAGGGATGTAAATACACCCCAGGGCATTGTGGCCTTCTCAGCAAGCTTTTGTTCTTTGGAAACTGAAGGCCAGTGGGAGGGGGGGTGTCAGGCAGAAGTGCCTCAGAGGGAGTACTCAGCATGAGGCTCTTCCTCCTGTAATGCCCACCCCTTCCTCACACTGTGAAATTATTTTTAAAGTTGGCAGGTCTGATTCTGGTAATATACCACTGTCCTAGTTGGATGTTTTAGTTAGTGATAAATACTTCCACAGACTGATCATGCTTTGCTTGTAAAACTATCTAGATTTACTGTACAGCTTTGAGAGGGTCTAATGACATTGTTCACTATCTATCTTTCCATTATTTTTCATTTAATACAGGCTCCTGCCCCTTGACTCAATTGCCCATGTGAATTCATATCCACTTGTGTCATATGGCATCATTTCTTGAAGCATCTATTGAAATTCGCACACATTTTTACATCATAAAGATACTACCAGTGTTTACTTAACAAGTCCGGTCCACAGTTATGTTGTGCAGCAAAACCTTGAAGCCATTATCCTCTTGTGTCTTTTAACTTACACATTACCCTTTGAAGACTAGATTAAATTTGATAAAGTTGAATTCACTAAATGCTGTACAGAACTAATGCAATGAACATTAGTGTAAACATTTGCTGTGCCATAGCGCAGAATGTCTGACAGGAGTGGCCAGGAAGGTGTGCAGCTATTTGTTGTGTAAATGGTCACATTTGGTCCCTAGCCCACTGTGGATTCTGCAGCTTACACAAGTGCCACTAGATACTCCAGCCTTTGGTTATAGACATTAGGTAAAACTACACCCCAAACACCAATGTACCCCAAATCAGACTCTTCCTGCAAGGAGAAGAGCAGGGGCCCACCATCAACACACACACAAAGTAACTCCCCCACCACTGTAGGAATTGTAGTGATGAGCCTATGTTATAGACAACCAATAGAGTGGTAGCCAATGTATGTTACTTGAACAGGAAGCAATGAATCCATACTTCCCTTGTGATCTGGACTATGCTGGTATCTTCAAACGTTACAAATCTGCATTAGACCCGGCTATTAGGTCTTCACTAAGACCAAAGGGTCATGGTGCTCTTCCTGCAACGCATATGCGCACACATAGTGCAAATTTGAAACTGCACAAATATGTGGTTCTACTATACAATATGTATCCTGGGTCTCTGTACATTTGCAAGATTATTATACAATCTTTATGACTCTGTTGTTTTCTTGCTTTTCTGAGTTTGGCTAACTGCCAACTCTTCATTTGAGAAATCCATATGTGCACCTAGAATTGGGTGACTTTTGGAAAAATAGTCCTATAAAATTTATGTATGCTTGTATTTATTTTTCTTTTAAGATCACAAAATTAGCCAGTGGGTCAGCATAGAGATTTACAAATAACAAGAGCAAAAACGTAACAGTATCAAATGTAGCGAAAGCTTAAAGTGTAAGAAAAGAGACACTGTTTCTGGGAAAGGTAATCTGTAAAGGGGAGTCGTCGAGTCTTTTCTGAATGCTAAAAGATTTGGATTTCGTTTGATGTGGTTTGGGGTAGCATCTCACTGTCTAGGGGAATGCTTGTTTTAGGGTTTTGATTCATTTCATATTTCAAATCACAGAATGGATTTCATTAAAAAAGAAAACAAATTTGAAAAAAGTATTTTTTCTGCCACACAAATGTGTTATAGTTTTGGCAAAGGCAGATGTTTAGGTTTTGCCTGAGACAGTGCATGTGCTGTTGCTTGAGACAATCTTTTGTTAGTTAAACATTTTTTAATGGTTTTGCGCCTTCCCACTACTTGCAATTGGTTGACTTCATTGTCAACTTTTTTCTTGCTTTTCATTGGTGAGAGTGTGTTAGCGTGTGTTGGCTCTCAGTTTGTCTCAGTTTATTTTTTCCCTGGAGCATGTACCAAGTACTGATTGATTTATTTATTAGTGTTCTTCCGTGCTGCTTGCGCTGGAATTGTGGTCCTTTTTTTGTTTTACTTACAAGACAGCCTAATTTTTTTTGTGCTTGCCAGAGAACTTGATTATGGGTTGGTAAGAACTTTGTAGCATCAGCTTTACCTCCTTCTACCTCTGCCCACCTTGAACCCTAAAATCACCTAACCTACCTTTACCTCTATACATCCCTGAACCATAGATTTACTCTTACCGCCCTTTACCTGTACCCACCCTAAACACTAAGGGGCATATCTACAAGCCCCTATCACCACAGGAACATCACTTTTAGTGACAGACGTGTGGCGATAAACCCTTTGCCTTACTTACAAGGTGGTGTTAAGCCACTTAACATGGCTTAACACCACCTTGTAAATAAGCGTAAAAGGGGGCCTTATCGCGAAAGGGGCATGCAATGGGTGTTGTGGTGAGCGTTGTGCAGCAACACCCATTGATGTTGACGCTGTATCCTATTTACAAGGGTGGCATACATTGGAGGAAGTGCCAAAATTAAGACCATGGAAAACCTGGTCTTACCATGGCAAAATGAGGAGAAATGCTTTATTTCTCCTAGTTTTTGCTGTTTCCATGTGTGCGGCATTGTGCAGCCCACATAGAAACAGCAGATTGCCATGAATTATTGTTTTGTGCAGGAAGATGTCCTTTCCTGCACATAAACAATCATCTAAAAAATTACGATTTGCAACTTCTATGTGTGCAGCGCAATGCAGCACATTTAGACGTTACAAATTCTGGATTGTTTTTTATGCGCAGGAAGAGACACCTTCCTGCACACAAACAATAATTCCCTCAATGCATGCACCCTTGCACTATGGCAAAAGGGTGCCTGAGTTGGCACTAGGCAGCTGAATTTAGCGCCAGTGCACTTAGAAACGCAGGAGTGCACCATATTATTGTAAATACGGTGCTTCCCTGTGTTTTGAAAGTGACGGAGTGCAGCATTAGCAATTTAGGAGCTCAGCCACGCTCCGCCACTTTCTTATACATATGACCCTAAATTCACCCATATCTCCCTTTACTTCTATCCCGAACCATAAAATCACTTGTACCTCCCTTTACCTCTATCCACCCCTAAACACTAAAATCAGCCTTATCTCTCTTTACCTCAACCCACCACAAAACTCTAAAACCACCCTTCACCTTGCTTTACCACTACCCAGCCCTGAAACTTCAAATCATCCTTACCTCTCTTTACCTCTACCCATCCATACACCCTGAAATCATCCTTACTGTACTTTACCTCTACCCACACCTGAACCTTAAAATCACTCATCTCTTTTTACTAGTACTTCATGGTAAAGATACCAATAAATACTGCAATCTACGGGCCCAACACTGATGACCCGGACTTCTTTGCCAAGATATGGCATCTAATTACAAATATTGGTCTACGGACAATACTATGGGGCAGTGACTTTAATGTCCCACTAGATGACTCACTTGACAGGTCCGGCAGCTCTCATCATCCTCACCCCCAAGCGGCCAAAACACTACACACATTACTTCCACTCAACCTTCTTACGAACATCTCGTGTCCTACACATGGAGCAACCGGAGAGGGCACTTGCATCTCCGTACACCACAACAAATGGTCTAACATTGATTATTGGCTAACCACTAAAGATGCACAGCAGTGGCCAATGTCTGTCACTCACATCCCTCACACCCTCTCCGACCACGCCCCTCTGCAACTGGTCCCACAATTGCCACTGAATCTCCCTCGCGTCTTCGCTTGGTGGTTGCCACAAGGTGCTCTACAAGGCACCGTCTTCAGGGAGGAGATCCGTCCGGCCAACCCGGAGTATTTTCAACTGAATACGGGCCTGCTAGTTGCCCTCCCATCCTCTGGGAAGCCTTCAAAGTGGTTACATGGGGCATATGCATGGCCAAGCAAAATGGTATCCTCAGAGCTATCCTTGGGATGCTTGCTAGACTGGAAGCTGATATTGGAGCTCTGGAATCAGACCTCTTTCACTCCAATGATCTGGTCACTATGGCTGGTATCTGTGACAAAAAGTCTGATTACCAGGAAGAAGCAATGCTTGAGACGTACTTCCTGAGCATGAAAAGAAAAGAAGGGCTTGGACAGCACACCTCTTGTCATTTTCTAGTCATACTGATATGAATCACATCCATGGGTATAAGTAACCCCATTTAACTCAAGTATAGAGACATTTACAACAACAATGGTCCAAAACATAAGGACGTATGATAATCTTGATAGTCTTTATTCCAAAAATCACTTCAATAAAAGCTCCCAGCACACGACTTGCCGACACGTGTTTCGTCTTATCAAGAAGACTTTTTCAAGGCTGGAAATATTAAGATATACACCAATAAATATTTTGTACACATAAATATACATCAACACAGGACAACATGAATATTTACAATTTTACACATAGATTTGTTTTTTACACAAACACTACTGAAATATATATATATATATGTACGCATATATAGAACACACAACAGCAGCTAACAATTTGACATCTTTGAAAAAAGAGGAACATCAACATTGATAAGATACTGTCAAATAAATAATCTTTTTATAGATTAGTATAGAACACAGTGCTTTTGTACAGAGAACAGTACAAAATAACATAGTCACTCTAAAACTGAAAGGGATAAAAGTAGACAATGATATGAATTGAGTGAAAGAAGCAAAGTAAAAGTGAACACCCAAATAGACCAAAGATTAAAAGCATCCACGGAGTAGTATGAGATTGAAAAGTGCATGTAACCCACCAAAGGTAATGTGTGTGTCCTAGATATCCAGAAGGTGTGGGGACCAAGCCTGGTCACAAATACAGTAAGAAATTCACAAAATGCCACCCTGTAACTGCGGTCTTCCCAATGGTCTATAAAGACACAGAAAAAGAAAACTCTAATACCAAAGCAAACCATCTTCTGTAGTAAACATACTCCTATGGTTGAGGGGTACATACTTACCTACAAACTATCAACTGTTTTAAGATTATACCAATAGTAACATCCTTTGCAGTCAGCCCAATAAACTGCAAATTACATGGAATAGTAACTGATTCCATAATTGTCATATATCAAACCTGTAGGTATAATGGAATAACATCATAACCTACACCTTACCTCCTCTTATGTTGGTAAGTAATCAACATCTACCATCTATATGCAGGGATTAAATGAGGCCACAATGATTGTGCTACGCAAGTTCCTTTATTTTTTCGTGAATATCCCAACCCCCCTCACTATCATCTTTAAGCGCCTATTATGTAACTTGATCTCAATAATCTGGGCTGGCCGTCAGCCAAGGATCACATATGAACTATGTAAATTGCAGGAATCACAGGGAGGGATGGAAGCTCTAGACATGTATCTCTATGCCCTGTGCGCTCAGGTCCAATTTTTATACTACAGGATTCATCCGGCACCATTTCAGCCTCACGTTGCAATCGACTTAGACAAATCTTCCCCCGGCCTTTTGCCACGGCTCTACACCTCCCTTACAAGCCTCCCGGGCCCTAGATTGACATGACCCAGTGCGTTCGCTGGGCATGGCACGGTCTACGAAAGCACGCAGCTATCCCACTCTTATACGCCCCTTCAGCCCCGGTAGCTAATCACCCCTCATTACAGCCCCTATATGATAAAGGCGCGATTGGCTGTGCGAGTAGACCGCCCCCTCTAGTCGGAGTCAGTATCACTGTCCAACTGCGGTGGGTCACAGATGAACCCTCTATACTCATTCCACGCCCCCCCAGATCTTGGCCCACTTCCGCGGGCATTTTTGATTCAAATACACCGCTCTTTCTGCTACCATCGCAAAATACAGATCAACACACCAGTCCCTGAGCGCCGGTACCAGGGGGGACCCCCAAGCTTTGGCTACGTTTCGTTTAGCATACATAATACCTAGCGTAGCCCAATATTGCATGAGGTGACTCAAATCGTTGGGCTCCCAAATGTTGAGCAGGCAACAGCGCGGCTCTGGAACCAGTGAGACCTTTGCTACTTGAGATATGGCTCGCATAACCTTGGCCCAGAAACTAGCAATCAATGGGCAGTCCCAAATGGTATGGAAGAAAGTTCCCTCCTTCCCGCACCACAGCAAGCAATACTGATTTGTAATTCTCCCTATCCTGTGAAGAGTGACCCTAGTATAATACACTCGGTGTAAAATTTTCAGCTGCACCAATTGAAGCCTAGATGGCACAGCAACCTCCCTAGGAGAGGAAAGCGCGGTCTGCCAGTCAGACTCATCCATATCGCCTATCTCCACCATCCAGGCTGCCTTCAGCTTCAAAGTGAGGTCAGGCAAATTATTGACAAGCTTACGATAGACCAACGAGGTCGCCTTTTTGGGCATATGCTCTGTAAGCAATCTATCTTCCAGCGGAGTGGATTCAGGCAGCTCTTCACCAGCGGGAATCACTGACCGGAGGGCATGGCTAACTTGTAAATACCGGAAGCGCTCCGTGGGTGCCAAATCATATTGGTCCACTAGTTGGTCAAACGTGAGGGCTGCGCCCCGCCGCCAAAGGTCCCCAACCGTTGAAATACCAATCAAGTCCCAGGCCTCAAATCCCTTACTATTAGAGAGCTGGCCGAGTCGACGCGATGACCACAGTGGCGTCATCTGTGTAATCTTATCTTTACATTTAAGACGAGCCGAGGCCAAGTACCATAACCTTACCGTATGGGCCGTAGAGCCCAACAAGGCCGCTGCACTTTTAATATCATAGAGCGCTGCCAGTACACCCCGCCTCCTAAATCGTACCTATCCACTTTATACGCCGGTTCAGTCTGCGGAGCATGAAGCCAGTGATTTATAATCTTTAACTGGGCCGTACAATATCTGTTTTTAAGTTGATTTAGGTTCTTTTAAGTGCACAAATAAAATAATGGATAAATAGCTTTCTCGTCATCCATACTTGTGACATCAGACTAGAATCTGGCAAGTTGCTTGTGATTCAATTGCCTAGCATTCCCAGCAGATTTATATCAATCAAATGACTGCATTCTGGAGCATAATCATGGGTGCCAGAAATGTGATTAGCCCAGACATTTGTTCAGCTCCATCGAGATCTCTCAGGTATGACCTCGTAAGGTTAGGAGTTAGTGTGTGTGAGGAGATTCAACACTATCCAATTCTGGAAGCAAATTTTGCAAATGATTACTTTATATAATATATAACATGTAGTATTGTAAGAGATACGTACAACATAGGGTTGCATGGAAAACATTCCTGAATGTTTACATTCCTGCCTGTTACTGCCTCTTCCCCAGCGGCATCTGGCCAAATAAATGAATTCTTGTGGTGTTAGTTGGGTCTAATGTGTCAGTGGACAGAATTTCTCGTAGCGATCCAAGAATAAAAGACAAAACAGTGACCTTTGATGTAAATGGGCAGAGAGACAGTGATACACATCTGGTGACTGAATTACAAAATGTGAAACCAGATAAGCTGGAATCCAGACAGGCTTCCCAGCTTGTCCAAATTGTGTGATCCTAGGCAAACATTAAGGGGCACATTTATTAAAGGTTTATGCAACACAGGGCAGCCAGCAAATTTGCTGCGCTGCATTATATGAATGGGAAAGAGTGCTCATCTATAAAGATATGGCACTCTTCAGCTCTCTGCCAGTGCTGGTGCACTTAAGGCTGCTTAGCACCCAATGCTGCTGCCCATGCACCATGGTGCAAGAGGGCCTGCGTTATAGGCAGGATTGTTTTGGTGCAGAACTTTCTGTGCAAAAATAATCCCTATAGGCATATTCCTCTTTTTATGTGTGCTACACAATTCAGCATTAATGGAACGAGGAAGTAAAGAAGAGAAATAGAAATATTTCTCCTTGTTATGACTCTCTCTATTTGGCACACCATTTTGGCACAACACCTGTTTGAAAAGTCTTCTTTCATCTGGATTTACATCAAAATGCATGGGTGAATCCAGGTAACGCCTACGCGACACAAAGTAATGCAAGGCAGTGTTATGGACTGCGTTGTGTTACTTTGGATTTAACTAAGCCATGCTAAGTGACTTTGCGTGGCTAAGTAAACACCAAAAATGATTTTGCAACGGGCTGCAACAAAAACGTGACACAACCCTGATGCAAAATCATAGTAAATCTGGGCTTTAATTTCACGGAGCCTCCTTTTTCTTTATAATCACATATGAGAGCATGTTTATATACTTGTGTTCAGGATGTGCGCTTTATAAGCACTTCTTACGTTATGTTTGATTTATTAAAGTATAATGTTGCTCCATGTATTTTAAGAATCTAGGCCACATTTACAGTTTACATGACTATAGGCTTGCTTCTTAGTTCACTAAGTTCTTAGTTGCATCACCACCCCCTTTTGTACCGCTTTTGGCCTCCATAAGTGTGGCAGGGTATGCTCAGACGTGAGTCCCTTGCTCACTTTGCCACTGGATTCATACAAGCCGGGCTGAAGACGGCTGTAATGCCAGAAACCGGTCCTCGGAAGCTTGTTTCCGGTCCAGGGAAGGCATGGCTTGGCAGTTCGGGCTGGACTGTTCTCATGAGGCACAGGGTCAGACTGATTTGCATATAGCCATGTCTGAACTGGGGTGGCAGAGTGGGCTAAAGAACGGTGATGGATTAAACCCAGATCTTTTGACTGGGTGTGAGTGTTTGATTGGTTCAGATGCTCCGTCCATCACCACCCCCTTTTGTACCGCTTTTGGCCTCCATAAGTGTGGCAGGGTATGCTCAGACGTGAGTCCCCTGCTCACTTTGCCACTGGATTCAAGCAAGCCGGGCTGAAGACGGCTGTAATGCCAGAAACCGGTCCTCGGAAGCTTGTTTCCGGTCCAGGGAAGGCATGGCTTGGCAGTTCGGGCTGGACTGTTCTCATGAGGCCCAGGGTCAGACTGATTTGCATATAGCCATGTCTGAACTGGGGTGGCAGAGTGGGCTAAAGAACGGTGATGGATTAAACCCAGATCTTTTGACTGGGTGTAAGTGTTTGATTGGTTCAGATGCTCCGTCCATCACCACCCCCTTTTATACCGCTTTTGGCCTCCATAAGTGTAGCAGGGTATGCTCAGACGTGAGTCCCTTGCTCACTTTGCCACTGGATTCAAGCAAGCCGGGCTGAAGACGGCTGTAATGCCAGAAACCGGTCCTCGGAAGCTTGTTTCCGGTCCAGGGAAGGCATGGCTTGGCAGTTCGGGCTGGACTGTTCTCATGAGGCACAGGGTCAGACTGATTTGCATATAGCCATGTCTGAACTGGGGTAGCAGAGTGGGCTAAAGAACGGTGATGGATTAAACCCAGATCTTTTGACTGGGTGTGAGTGTTTGATTGGTTCAGATGCTCCGTCCATCACCACCCCCTTTTGTACCGCTTTTGGCCTCCATAAGTGTGGCAGGGTATGCTCAGACGTGAGTCCCTTGTTCACTTTGCCACTGGATTCAAGCAAGCCGGGCTGAAGACGGCTGTAATGACAGAAACCGGTCCTCGGAAGCTTGTTTCTGGTCCAGGGAAGGCATGGCTTGGCAGTTTGGGCTGGACGGTTCTCATGAGGCACAGGGTCAGACTGATTTGCATATAGCCATGTCTGAACTGGGGTGGCAGAGTGGGCTAAAGAACGGTGATGGATTAAACCCAGATCTTTTGACTGGGTGTGAGTGTTTGATTGGTTCAGATGCTCCATTCATCACCACCCCCTTTTGTACCGCTTTTGGCCTCCATAAGTGTGGCAGAGTATGCTCAGACGTGAGTCCCTTGCTCACTTTGCCACTGGATTCAAGCAAGCCGGGCTGAAGACGGCTGTAATGCCAGAAACCGGTCCTCGGAAGCTTATTTCCGGTCCAGGGAAGGCATGGCTTGGCAGTTCGGGCAGGACTGTTCTCATGAGGCACAGGGTCAGACTGATTTGCATATAGCCATGTCTGAACTGGGGTGGCAGAGTGGGCTAAAGAACGGTGATGGATTAAACCCAGATCTTTTGACTGGGTGTGAGTGTTTGATTGGTTCAGATGCTCCGTCCATCACCACCCCCTTTTGTACCGCTTTTGGCCTCCATAAGTGTGGCAGGGTATGCTCAGACGTGAGTCCCTTGCTCACTTTTCCACTGGATTCAAGCAAGCCGGGCTGAAGACGGCTGTAATGCCAGAAACCGGTCCTCCGAAGCTTGTTTCCGGTCCAGGGAAGGCATGGCTTGGCAGTTCGGGCTGGACTGTTCTCATGAGGCACAGGGTCAGACTGATTTGCATATAGCCATGTCTGAACTGGGGTGGCAGAGTGGGCTAAAGAACGGTGATGGATTAAACCCATATCTTTTGACTGGGTGTGAGTGTTTGATTGGTTCAGATGCTCCGTCCATCACCACCCCCTTTTGCACCGCTTTTGGCCTCCATAAGTGTGGCAGGGTATGCTCAGACGTGAGTCCCTTGCTCACTTTGCCACTGGATTCAAGCAAGCCGGGCTGAAGAAGGCTGTAATGCCAGAAACTGGTCCTCGGAAGCCTGTTTCCGGTCCAGGGAAGGCATGGCTTGGCAGTTCGGGGTGGACTGTTCTCATGAGGCACAGGGTCAGACTGATTTGCATATAGCCATGTCTGAACTGGGGTGGCAGAGTGGGCTAAAGAACGGTGATGGATTAAACCCAGATCTTTTGACTGGGTGTGAGTGTTTGATTGGTTCAGATGCTCCGTCCATCACCACCCCCTTTTGTACCGCTCTTAGTTCACTAATTGCATTGCTGTTAGGGAGTGAGATGGTAATGTTTCTAGGTTCACTTTTACAAACTATCACTTTTAATAAATGTCTATCTACGCAGTGATATAATTTGCTGTACTAAGGTGAAGTGCTTCCGCATGTTAAAGAAATAACATTTTGGGATGTTGAAGAGACTATTTCAAATGTTTCTAATAAGCTTGTTGCACAACTACATGTGAAATATTTTCTTTGCGTTGCTCGTACTTGGACTCTTAGAGCCACACAATACCCTCGGCTAGGTTGCCCTAATAATTTGCTAGAGCGCCCATCTCTATTTGCAACTTGATGAAATGATTTGGAGAAAGGGAGGACTGGAAACGTGGAGCCCTACCTTCATGCACTGATTTGACAACGCTGCCATTAAGGATTCTAATAGCAGAGATCAAAAAGAGTGTGTGTAAAAAAATACATTTAAAAAAAGTGATCCCAGGGCATAGACTCCAGGCCATTGTGCTGTACGTCACTGTAGCCATGAGCGACCAGGGAGAACTACCAGGCCCAGGTGGGACAGGCATGGGGCCTAGGTTCAGGGGGCTGTTTTAGGGTGTGCCACCCTCTCATTGCATTCTTGGCTTGGTAGTTGGGTCTGAGGGCCCTGAGTGGGATTTGCTATGTCTGTGTTAATTTTTCTCACCAATCTAATTTCGCTAAGAACTTTTGACTGGTTAATTTTTTGGAGCGGAGACTTAATTGTATAGTGGCTGGTTTATCAAAAAATAGTAAATCTGTGCCCACAGACGTAGTCCTTGAAGTTTGCAAATTTACTAATTTTAGGGATTTCAAAAACATTGGCACTAGTAGGCTTGGTATGCTGCACGAGTCTCAGGTTTCCAGGAATAACACTGGAAATCAAACACTCAAAAGGTGATGCTTGCAAATAGTCTACCCAGTGGCAATATCTCGGGTAATGTTCTAATCTATTGTTTTCACCAACTGTGCCACTCTAGACAGATGCCCACTGTGGAGAAATTGGATAGGTGGTTGAGGGAGGTTAATCCCTACTCAAGCAACACACACAATGCCTGGCAGGGTGAACCACAAAACGTCACTAAATAAACCTGTGCTTAACATTTTGGTGGATTGGGACAAGATTAGTCAGGATTAAATTAGAGGCAATGTGTAAAATATTTATGGAATACCTAAATATTATTTTTTTATTGGCATACAAATAGTACATGCATTTCTCTTGACAGATACACCTCACAATACACCTTCTTAGACAGTCTCAGATAGTGAACCATTAGATTATTAACATTGTGGAAGCAAAACAGCCCATCCATAACATTGTGTAAATAGCCTTTCAACAATATTGGACAAAGAGGCATACCTGGCAACATAGGATACCTATATTAACAGCAGGAGAGAGAGGGATAATCACTCTTATTCCCCCTGACGAGTATACTCAGTAACAACTGAAGAGTGACTGAAGAATTATAAAGAAAAGAACACTAAAGAAATGAACAGCATGAGTAAAAAACTCTTTGTTTAAAAGAACCCTCACTCACCAACCTAGTTGGTGACATGCTTCATCATTGGGTTCCCACCAGAGAGGCCGAGTGCCCCCCTGGTGTGCTACGATGCCTGAATTACTGCGGAGCGTGTTTTCTTCGTGAGAGAGTGTAAGTGCAAAAGTGGTGCAAGTTTCAAAGATGGCTGGTTTTATCCAAAAGTGATTTTAATGGTGGAAAACCAGAAATCGTTAAAAGCAGGTGAGATGGATGTAAGCTGGCTGGTTAGGTTGACCAGACCCGTCCGGTTTAGTATAAAAAGTGAAAGGTGGTCGACATGTTTCTGCTTTTAAGGTGCAATTATGCTAAGCATTCATCAGGACCAGAGCTCCATGGCGGTATACGCTCTCTAAGGAGTATGTTGACCTGTGGAGACGTATGGAAGGTAAAACTCACGGTTTTACCTACACAGCCTTCTGGGATTTCCAAAAGCCACAGGACTCTGAAAGAGAAAAGAAAACACATAAAAACACACGCAACTATTCAGTGAAGTCAGTGGTATCTTTTTGTCAGACATCCAAGAGGTCTATTGCACTTGGCGACCATGTGCTGTGAATTAGCCGGGTTTCCCAAACCGATGGAACCATGTGTGCCCCTGACTCAGGCACGCATGTGTTTTGAGTTTATTCCTGGGGAGTGTCAACTCCAGTCTATGTTCCGAGTATTTCCGTGGGAGTTCCAGTAACACAAGTTATTCCTTTGGAAGTGTATAGCTCCAATCCTTGGTTCGGTTTATTCTGTTTCCTTGCTGAGTTTCTGAAAGAAACTTTAAGTGTATGTTACTGATGTTATTACAAATCCGTTGTGTTGAGAGGCTTGTAGTGTATTGATGGTAATTGTTATTTCTAGTGCATTGCATCTTACGAAAATCAGAGGTCACGGTCATGTGTACATCTAACTAGCTGACTCAAAGAGTCTCCAGTTAATGCAGTGCCACACAGTTGCTGACCGGACAGCACCTTGCTTAGAGAGAATCTATTCCTTGAATGGGTCAAGCCCTGCAGGGATTGGAGGTCCAGCATCATCGCCGCGGTTGGAACAAGGTGTGTGCATGACACAAGGCAGGGCTAACTTTTAAAATGACAGCAGGTGACACAGCAGTACACACTTAAGTTCATTAAATCTACAGAGCCTCTAAACATACATGCTCTACCATATACTAGGGACTTACAGGTAGGTTGTCAGTACCAATTGGAATTATACCTAAGTACCATGTACCTTTCACACAGGGCTCAGGTCTTGTTAGCAGAGCCCAGGGCACAATCAGAACCAGAAAACCAGCATCTAGCAGTCAAAATGGGGCCAAAAAGTGGAGGGGACACTGCAAAAAGCCCTGTTTTTTCATATATATATATATATTACCTAGTGTTGGTTGCCACCAGGTAGTTGTAGTTAGGTCTGCTTTTCCATAGTAAGAGCATTTTTTAGTCTGCTAATAACTATGGCCCTGTTTGACAAATCTTCACGAAACTCAGCTGTGGCCCATGCAGGTAAGAGCGGTAGGGCAGTGGGGCTCCGTCCGTCAGAATCCCCCCCCAGCCATCCCCACCGCTTTTACCTGCACGGCCTGCGGCTGAGTTTCGTGAAGATTTGTCAAATGGGGTCAAAGTCATTAGCAAACAAAAAAATGCTCTTTCTATGGAAAAGCAGACCTAACTATAACTACCTAGTGGTAGCTGCACAGGCCACTGCTGCTAAAACTTTTTTTTTTGAAAGGTCAGAAAGGTCATTCACCTCAGCTCCTGTCTGAAAAGTTTCTGATTGATTCGTCAAGTGGCGGCCAAGAAAAAAGGTGGGTCCCAAAACACAAAATTCCCATGCACTTTTCATAGGCTTCTCTAAGACTGTTTACAGCAATAACTGCTAATTGGAATTACACCAAATTCAGCAGGAAGCTAGATCTTGGTCTACAGATTGCGCTTTTTATAATTTGATGTAATTAATTTCAGTAGTTTTTGAGAAATTAAGGATCTAAAATAATTGTATATTTGGCAGTTGGGCTTTCCAGAGCCTCAAGACTCTCATGGGAGTGCCAATTTAAAAATAGAGCATTCTGATTGGCCCAGGTAGCTTTATTTGCCTTGGGCTGTCTTGCTCCCGCTGGAGTCAGACTTTGATTGGCTGCCAGCAACATGAGAAAAATGTTGCTTACAGCCATTACAGGATTCGAGAACTTAGTTCCTTGTCCAAAAGCTGTAAATAAAAAGAGGTATATGGTGACAGGTAAGGGATGCTCTGATTACCTAGTTTCCATAGTGGAAACACAAAGGGACCCCCTCTGGAGCCAAAGCAGAAACAAATTGTAAAAATGCCACTATCCTGCAGGACTCTTGCAAGATCAGTAAAAAGCAAAAACAAAATGGCGGGCGGGGAGGCTGATTTTGATCTTTATAAGCCCCAGCGAGGCTAC
The DNA here is from genome assembly GCF_964261635.1 of Lissotriton helveticus. NCBI lineage: Eukaryota > Metazoa > Chordata > Amphibia > Caudata > Salamandridae > Lissotriton > Lissotriton helveticus. The sequence goes on along the minus strand of NC_136061.1, from coordinate 756,100,453 downwards.
CCCTGGAGCTTTGTTTATAAAGGAGGGGGGCTGTGTGGGCCCCCTCACCAAGCCTCCAAACCCACCCTTCCGGCCCAAAATAATTTTTATGTGGAGAGGGGATGCATGGCTCTCCTCTCTTACCCATTAGACGCCCTGGGGAGCCCACCCCCTGGGCCGATCTTATTATTTATGGGAAGGGGGGCCATGTGCCCCTCCTCCTTAAACAATTAATGGCCTCATCCCACCTCAGCCACTATGTCTCGGAGTGCCCACCCCCGGGACATAGCGGTTTCCCTGGCGACGTCAGTGAGGGCAGTAAAACCTGTGTTTACTCTGGCTTGGCAGGAGCATTTTCAAATCTTGTGCCAAGAGGGAGCAAACACCAAGTGGACTCCGAGCTGGAAGGAGCTTCAAAAAGGCGCCCTCCCACTGGGAGTGGACTTTCGGTATGTTTCCCTGCCTTCGGTGATGTAGGCAGAGAAAGAGAACTAAATATTACTTCCCCCCCGCAGGGAGCAGCATCATTAGCTAATTCCTGTGGACGAGAGCAATGCCGGCTCCTGCTGGATGCCGGAATTCGACTAGGGCTGCAGGGGCCATAGGGACACCTCCTGTGGCCCCCAACAGCAGTGTGGTGGGTACCCTGAGTGGGCAATAGGGCACCCAACTTTTATTATGCTGGGTCCTGGGTGATGGGGTCCCCAGGGGCAGAATCAGCCACGTGCCCCTGAAATCGGCCCGGAGGGGGCTGTGTGCCTCTCTCTCCCTTCAATATGGTAAAGGACTCAGAAGGATGGGGTCCCTGGGGCTGAAGTCGGCATGGAGGGGGGGCTGTGTGCCTCGATCCCTGTAAAGATTGCACCGGCTCTGGGGGATGGGGTCCCGGGGACAAAATCCACCCAAGCAGAGGGGTTGTGTGCCTGTCACCCCAAATATAACGTACGTAGTTGCGGAGATAGCATGCAAGATCGGCATATCACAAGAGCAATTGCTAATAAAGTTAAGTTTTCCGGCTACGGCATTGAAAAGGTAAATGCAAAGTGATTTGAATTTTTGAGATGGAAGTTGTGGAGGAGGGTTGGTAAGGGATGCGGGAGAAAGTGTTTAGGATCATAAGGCATATAGGAAGGTTTCATAGTGTCACAATGGTGAGTTCGCTAGGAGTTGTTTACACAAGCACCAAAAGTATTTTTTTACACGCATAGAATAGTTTGTGATAATGCAGCGGTGGTGGTAGAAGACTGGGGTAGTTACTTTTGTTTGAGGACTTTCACAATGGTAATGATGAGATTTTGATAGGGAGGTAAGGGGTCAGTGAGTGATTAGATGAGATTACTATGTTAGTAATAGTGCAGCCATTTCAGTCGTGTTTTTATTTGTTTTAGCGTACCCCTGAAGAAGAGCCGAATGGCTTGAAATGCATTGGGTTATTTAAAGAGTTCACGCTTTGGAAGTATGGTTGACCTAACATGTAGCTGTAAAAGCTTGGATTGGCAACAGGAGACACGTGAAAATATACAGATAAAAAGAAAACATTTGTCACAATTATTCAAAGGCAACATTGCTGTCTCCGTGATGATTTACAAAGCAAGATAAAAATGTCAAATAAATGGAGTAATACAAAGAGAAGTTTAAAAAAACGACATAACTGAAAACAATGGATTACAGTTGGTTAAATGGAGGTATAATCCCCTACTTTGTAGTGCAACAGTGGGGCGCGCAAATGGCGCACCCTGTGTTTTTGACTTTTCATAAGCAGTGAGATCGGACGGTTCACTCACACTGTCTGCACGCACTATAAAATAAAGAGAGAAATGATGGTTAATACACAAGGGAATGTGTGCATCTCCAAATCCTATTTGTTTGCTCGTCACCCCAAATAAGCAAACTGGCCCCAGGGGATGAGGTCCCCATGGCCACAATCAGCCCAGGGAGGGGGGTGGTCCCCCCCTCCCTCAAACAAGCAAGCGGGTCCCAGGGGATGGGGATAAAAGAGTGGCCCTGGGGGATTGGGTCCCCAGAACCAAACAAGGCTTGTGGAGGGAGGTCACATGGCCCCTTCCCCTTTATTTAAATAAGGGCTGCCTGGGGTTGGGCTCCTTGGGCTGATAACGACTCAGGGAGGGCCCCCCTTGAATTAAAAAACAAAATAGCCCTGGGAGATGGGGTCCCAGCGGCCAGTTTCGGGTTGGCTCTATGGGGAGGTAATGGCTGCAGAGCCTGGTCTTTGGCCAGACCCTTTAGCCAATTCTCCACAGCCGCACATGGCGGTTACGCTTAGTTATAGCTAGGAAAATTAATTTTATTATTTCTATGCAAAACCAACTTAAACAGCATCGACATTAGAAATTCAAAAGTTATAATTACTACTTAAAGTTAGAATTTGCACCCCGACGAAAACTTACTATAACTCGCACACCTCTGTATAGAGTATTACCTCCTCGTCAGCCCTCCCCGTCCCAGTCCTAACTACATGAGCATAGCTCCTCCCACCAGAAACTCCCAAGCAACTTGAAACCCATCCCTTCCCTCCAGGCCACACCCATACCCTGAGGCATATAACCCTGTGACCTGCCAATCAACAACCTGTTTGTTTTTTCTGCGGAATCACTTCCGAGCAGTCTTCGTCGAGGGGGGCACTGGAATTGGCCTCCTATCTGGTGAGTGTGGAACGGGATGCTAAGCGCCCGTTTTTAACCCCTATTGTGCCTGTTTTTCTTTACCTTGTAGGCATTTGCTTTGAGTCCCTGCTGTAGCGGGACCGTGGGGTTGGGGGTCCTGACTGCCTGCTGTGGGGTGGTGGCTCCCTGCTGCAGCCTCCCCTCTTCCGGGTTCGTCCCTGCTCTAGCCGGTACACCCGGGGAGGGAGGGGGGGGTGTGTGGCTGGCTTTTTCAGCACGCCGAGGGCGTGCCGGATTGGCTTCTCTGTCTGTAACTCTCGGGGCTCGTTTCTTCGAGCCCGTGTTTTAACCCCTTTTTCTTTATGCTTCCTGCAATCCTTGGTGGAGTCTGGGGTTGCGGGGAGGGGGGGGGACTGCCTTTGTTTGGTCCGTGGGGGCCCGATATTTAGGTTCGGTCCGACTTTGTTGATTGTTTCCTGGGTTAGTGTTCTCTTCCCCCGCGTTTCTGTTGTTGGAGCTCCCTCTGCTGGCGGTCCAATTTTGCTTTATTGCCGTTTTTTACTGGAGGGATTTGCATGGGGCTTGATTTCGTGTCTTGGCCTCTTGCTGCTCTGCTGTGGAGTTCTGCTGGGGAGTTGGGGAGTTCTTACCTCTGGGTTCACTGGTTCCTGGGACGGGGTCTTCTGGGTTTCTTTGTATCCTTACAGTTGGGCCCTGTTCAGTCTTTTCCTTTTGTAGTTTGGTAGTCTTCTCTGATAGGGCGGTTTGAAGGCCGGCCTTCGGTCCTGTGTAGGGATTGGCTCCAGGTCTGGGTGGCTTTCCCTGGTTGGCCCTTGGGGATTTTTGCTTTGATTGGTCTGGGTATATCTTGGGGTCTGGATTTCTGTTCTCCTGTTTACAACATGGAGGGTAGAGGTGCAGACGTGCGTGAACTCGGCTGTGAGGATGGGGAGGTGGTCGCAGGTTCTTCCACTGCTCCTTCCATGGCAAATATTCAAAAAATGATTGAGGTTGCTGTGGCGGCGGCCTTTGTGGCTCATGTTCCCAAGGGGCCTAAGAGACAGAAATTGGATGCCTCGGCTGAGGTGGATCCGGACGTTGACTCTGATGAGGAAGTGAAGGGTCGTTTTGTCCAAGGGGCTGACCTTCGCTGTGTTATGCAGCATGTTCGAGACAATCTGGGATTCCCTGATCCTGTGGAGGGTGGAGAGTCTGAAGACTTCTTCGCCAATTACCTGAAGAAAGATCCGGAAAGCCTCCCCATTCATACGTCTGTGAGGAAGGTGCTGGAGGGGGAGTGGAAGGATGTTGACAGGCATGCCTTTCCCCGGTTTCTGGCTAAGAGGTATCCCTTGCAGGGCTTCGCGGAGGAGTTTCCGGCTGTGGTGAAAGTGGATTCTCTGCTGGCTGGTATGGCGTCTCAGAGCCTGGTGGTGTCTGAAGATGCGGTGCCTTCTGATCCTGGGGACAAGCGTGTCGAGGGGGCCTTGAAGCGGTCCTTTGCAGCCTCCAATCTGGCTGTTCGGTCTGCTGCTTACACCAGCTATCTTGTTCAGTCGCTTCTTAAGGACTGTCAGGGTATTTCTGCGCAGCTCATGCAGGAAGAGGATCCCTCTGAGTCTTTGTCCATGTTGGAACAGCAGTTGCGTTTCATGGCTGACTTGTCCTTCGACTCCCTTAGTGCTGCGGCGGCGGCTGCTGGGGCCTCGGTTGCTGCTAGGAGGCAGTTGTGGCTTAAGTCTTGGAAGGCGGAAGCTGCTCAGAAGGCGGCCGTGATGAAGATTCCTTTCACGGGCTCTAAGCTGTTTGGGGAGCCGTTGGAAGCTTTGATTAAAAAGACAGCTGAGGACGAAAATTTGTTGGCTCCGGTCCGCTCTTCTCAGAAAGGGAAGTTTGCGGGTTATAAGCGGGCTTTTGGGCAGGCGTTTCAATCTAAGATGGCTGCTCAGCCCTTTCGTGGTAGGGGACGTGGCCGGGGTGTCCCTTCCTTCCACAAGTCCCGGGGTCAACAAGGTGCTTCCTCTTCTGCAGGTCCCTCCAAGTCGTGACTATGTGATGGATTCCTTGAAGGTGCCGGTTGGGGGTCGCCTCACCTCTTTTTTGCCAGTCTGGGAGGAGTTCGTTCGGGATCTGTGGGTTCTGCAGGTGGTACGACTGGGCTACAGAATAGAATTTGGGACTCCTCCGGTGGATGTGTTCAAAGCTACCCCTGTTCCCAGGTCTCTGGCAAGATGTCGTGCTCTATTGGACGGAGTTCGGGCTTTGGTGTCGAAGGGTGCTGTGGTGAGGGTGCCTGTGAGTCAACAGGGTCGGGGGGTGTACTCAATCCTGTTTTTGATCCAAAAGCCAAATGGGGACTTCCGTCCGGTCCTGGATCTAAAGGCGGTGAACTTGTGTGTCCCTCATCGGTCCTTCAAAATGGTGACTCTACAGTTGATTCTTCCCTTCCTGTCGGTGGGGGATTTCCTGACTTCTCTCGATCTACGGGATGCCTATTTTCATGTGCCAGTGCACGCGGATTCGCAGAGGTTCCTGCGTTTCTGTGTGGGGGTGGATCACTACCAGTTCCAGGTATTGCCGTTTGGCCTGTCCGCCTCTCCGAGGGTGTTTACTAAGGTGTTGGCGCCCTTGGTGGGTTTGTTGCATGCTAAGGGTATACAGGTTTTCCCTTACTTGGACGATTGGTTGATTTCTTCCTCTTCTTTCCTTCAGGCTCAGTCACATTCCCGGGTGGTTTGCAGTCTCCTTCAACGGTTCGGGTGGATTCTGAACTTGGAGAAATCCCATCTTCACCCCACTCAGGAACTGTTGTTCATTGGGGGGGTGTTCAACACCAGGTTGGGGAAGGTCTTCCTGTCGGAGCCCCGCAGACTGACTCTTGTGCACGAACTGAAGAAGGTGTTGGGGGCTCGGTCTTCCACGGCTCGCCAGTGGTTGCGTGTTCAGGGGCTGATGTCAGCAACTGTGATGATTGTTCCTTGGGCCCGTTTACACTTATACCCCCTTGTGAATCATCTTCTGGAGCATTGGGATCCGGCCTCTCTGGGTTACGAGCTGTTGGTTCCGGGGGGTGTGTCCATCGCCCGGGAGTTGTCCTGGTGGCTGGTGGATCTGAACCTCTTGCAGGGCTCGCCCTTTGTGTCCCAGGTGAGGTTGGTCCTGACGACCGACGCCAGCGTACTGGGTTGGGGTGCGGTCTTGGGTCAGGAGTCTGTGCAGGGTCTTTGGTCTGTGCCGGAGGCGGAAATGTCCTCGAATTGGCGAGAATTGAAGGCGGTTCAGTTGGCGTTGTCTCATTTTCTGCCTTGGGTCCTCCAGAGGGATGTGATGGTGCGGTCCGACAACACGGTGGTGGTGTGTTATATCAACCGCCAGGGGAGCGCGAGGGTGGCTTCCCTCAATTTGTTGGCTCAAAGTATAGGCCTGTGGGCGGAGTCTCACTTGTTGTCTCTGAGGGCTTTACATCTGCCTGGGATTTTGAACTCGGAGGCGGATAGCCTGAGCAGGGTGTTTCCTTCCCTGTCGGACATGTGCCTGTCTCAGGATGTGTTTCGCTGCCTGATGGCCCGGTTCGGGGTCCCTGTGGTGGACCTGTTTGCGGCCCCGGGGAACGCCTTGAGGGAGACGTTTTGTTCTCTGGTTCGCTCTGCCGAGGTTTGGAGGGTGGATGCCCTGTCCTTCCGGTGGGAGGGGGGCCTGATGTATGCCTTTCCCCCTATTGCCCTGCTGCCGCGTGTTCTGCTGAAGGTCAAGTTGGATCGGGCTTCGGTGATCCTGGTGGCTCCGGATTGGTCCAGGCGGCCTTGGTTCCCTCTGTTATTGAAGTTGGCAGTGGGGCCTTGCTGGAGGTTGCCAGTGGTCCCTTGTCCCTTGTCGTTTCCCCCTCTGTCTCTGGAGTGTCTGGTCCGCCTGAGGCTGGCGGGTTGGCTGTTGAAAGGATGAACCTTGTGGCGTTGGGGTGTTCTCCTTCTGTGGCGGAATTTATTCAGAGGTCCAGGCGCCCTTCGACTCTCAAATCCTATGCCCGGCATTGGGTTTCTTTTCAGTCTTGGTGTACGGCGCGTAGGTGGTCTGCGTTGGCAGTGGATCCAGTATTGGTCTTGGACTTTTTGAAGGACGGCTTTGACTTGGGTCTGGCTGTGTCCTCCCTGAGGGCTCAGTGGGCTGCTGTTCGGGCCTTTCGGGGTTCGGTCTGTGACCCGGTGGTTCCCCTGGTGTCCCGTTTGTTGCGGAGTTGCTTCCTTCAGAAGCCTGTCATTCGGTCCTTTGCTCCTAGTTGGGATCTGCCTCTGGTTTTGGGGGCTTTGCAGGGGGCTCCCTTTGAACCTCTGCTGGAGGTGTCTTTGAGGTTTCTGACGATCAAGGTGCTGTTCCTGGTGGCTATTACGTCAGCTAGGCGGATTGGGGAATTGGGCTCCTTGCTTTGTTCGGCCCCTTTTTTACGTTTCTTTCCTGATCGGGTGGTACTGCGGCCTGATCCTTCCTTTGTTCCCAAGGTCCCTTCCTCTTTTCACTGCTCTGCGGATCTGGTTTTGCCTGTTTTATGTCCTGATCCTCTTTCAGAGGTTGAGGTGCGGCTGCACTGTTTGGATGTTCGGCGGGCTCTTGAGATCTATTTGTTACGTACTGGGCCGTTTCGTAAGGTGGAATCCCTTTTTGTGACCTTTGGCCTGGCTGGTCAGGGTCTTAAGCCTTCTGGGGCTACCCTCAGTCGTTGGCTACGATGGGCTGTGGGTGCTGCGTATGAGGCCTGTGGTGTGTTGGCTCCAGGGTCTGTTCAGGGAAGGTCGACTCGGGGGGTGGCGGCTTCCTGGGCTTGTTTTCAGGGGGCTTCCATGGCTGAAATCTGCAGGGCTGCTACCTGGAGTTCTCCGCACACCTTTATGTCCCATTATCGTTTGGTGGTTGGGGGGACTGATTCTGCTGGGTTTGGGGACGCTGTGTTGCGTTCTACTCCGGTGGTGTGACTTTCTGTGCTTTAATAAAGTCTGTTTTTTGCTACTGAGTGAAGCCGATTATTGCTTTGGTATCTGCTCATGTAGTTAGGACTGGGACGGGGAGGGCTGACGAGGAGGTAATGACCGGTTACTCACCGGTAATATTCATTACTCCGAGTCGTAGCCCTCCCCGTCCCAGTCCAGGTTCCCATCCCTCCCTCCCTGTTTCGGCTTCTTGTGCTTGTTGGGTACAGGTTGTTGATTGGCAGGTCACAGGGTTATATGCCTCAGGGTATGGGTGTGGCCTGGAGGGAAGGGATGGGTTTCAAGTTGCTTGGGAGTTTCTGGTGGGAGGAGCTATGCTCATGTAGTTAGGACTGGGACGGGGAGGGCTACGACTCGGAGTAATGAATATTACCGGTGAGTAACCGGTCATTATCAACTAGTAACAAGTAAGACTGAATGAACTATAATTCGTGCCTTCCCATTGCACTCCTTATACCCTTTCATATTACATAAGCTTTTAAAATCATAGCATTCATAACAACACCCATGCCATCTCAAATTACATTATTTAGGAGAAGACTGTGCATGATAGCAGGCTGAAATGTAGTTAATTTAGTCTAGCTAGTGAGTTGGGAACACTCTGTACGGAGGTGCGCAAGACATAGTAAGTTTTAGGTGGGGCGTAAATGCTAAATTTTAGGTCCAATTATAACTTTGGAGTTTCTATGCTTTTTGTAGTTTAAGTTGACTTTGTAAAGAAATAAAAATAAGTTTTCCTAACTGCAACTAATCTTAAACCTTTGGTTTGTTATTGTTTCATGTGTGATTCACTATTAACTTCCGCCGGACGTGGCCAGCACAAGTAAGAACGGTGAGGCGGGAGTGGTGGGGGAGAGGGGAGGTGACAGACGACGGAATAGGTAAAATTAGATTAAAAAATGAATAAAACTGCTCACCTTGCGCTTGTCGAGTTGGCGATGCGGCAAGCGCAGGGTAAGTGGTTTTATTTCTGTTTTTTACTTAATTGTACCTATCCCGTCGTCTGACGACTTCCCCCTCCCCGCCTCACCGCTCTTACCTGTGCAGGCTGAGCCTAGCTTCTACCCTCCACAGTCTACAGCATCGGGCAGTAGTTTAGACCCCCAGCCACTGATTCTCCTCTCCGTGAAAGACGTAATTTTGCTCTTGCAGGTGTGAACATCCACTTAGAAAGTAATCCATTTCAACATCAGGGCTGGTAGGCTTATCTCTACTTTCATCTCACTTTTTGTTAAAGATTGCAAAGAGGAATTTTAGCGATGGGCCATTTTTTCTTTGCTTTTTTGCAAAGATATGCGTACCACCTTTTGATATTGTTGATTTTTAAATTTTAATGGCTTTTTATACTACTTTTAATGCCATTTGCATATGTTTGAAAGAAAAAAAATAAAAACAAAGGCTTGCCGATGCGAGCAGTAATGACTTTGCCAGTGCTTACTAAACTACAAATCACGCTTGGTGGACAGATAATAATTCCTGTGCATCTACATAATGATCCAAAAGAACAATAAAAGACAATGCATGCGTCCTCCTTCCTGACATATTGTGGATTATTGCTTTTAATGACGACCAAGTGCGTAAATCGGAAAGTTGCCCTCTGGTGACAGAAGTGATTCGTTATTTCCTCAAGCTGAACCTCGAATGATCTCTTGTATCTTGCAGCCCGGAAATCCATTTCATTGTGTTCTGTGGTGTGTATCCGCTGAAACAAGAGCAGGTGACTGGTTTCTAGTGATCAGGTCACTTGTAAATTCAGTCAAGAGTTTAGGAGACCGCTTAACAAAACTCGGGGTATAGGCAACGCAGTAACACCGCTATCCCTGTATTTTAGAGATTTGTGCTAAGAACGATTGTGCCACAATTTCCCGTTGAGCCATATTTGGAGGATGTAAAAAATATCCACGTGCGTGTCTTTTGCTGCCTGCTGTGTCAGTGATGCGATAAAAACATCCTCTGAATGAAAGATCCAGGTCTGGCTGCCAGGAGCAAAAGATTGCATGCAAAACAAGCATTTACAATGCAATGGGTCTCACACTTGTGAGAGTTAGAGCTCTTGGCGTTGTAAATGACAATCTCTTTTACCCATTTGTTTTGGTTTAGAGTAGAGTGGATGTATTTCGTGCGGAGTGGAATTATGTGGATTGGATTGGAATTGTTAGTTGTGCAATTGTGTGGTGTGGAATGGATTTCTGTAGTGGAATTATGTGTCATGGGTTGCAGTGGAATTATGTGGATATTACTGATGTGGTTTATTGAATGTACTTGAGTAATGTGACATGGGATTGTGTGCCATGGAGTGTCATTATGTAGAATGGTATTTTGTGTTGTAGAGTGGTATGTAGTGGAGTTAAATTATGTGATGTGTTGTCAAATTTTGTGGCATGAGGTAGAATTCTGTGGTGTGGATTGGATGTATGTGGTGTGCTGTGTACTTGTGTTGTTGAGTTGAATTCTATGGTTTGTTGTCAAATTATGTGGTGTGGAATGGAAATGTGAAGATGGAAGTGTGTGGCGTTCGGTGAAATTATGCTGATTGGAATTATGTGGCATGAGGTGCAGTGTATGTGTGGATTGTGTTACCAAGTTTAACCAGAAGAGTATCTGAGATGTGCTGTGAAGAGGTGAAAGGATGCGAAGCTAAACATTTGCCGAGCCTACCCACATTCTTCTGAGGACTAGCACCTGCACTAACTGACTTTTTTTCTATCTAAAATTGGCCAATGGCGGTGCTCACTCTCTCCAGCTTTGCCGCATCACGGTACTCACCGGGGCTGGCCTCTGCTGTCGATGCATGGCTATGTAAGCATCCAGTTCGCTGTCAGCATGTACTGTGTGCTTAAACACTGCTGGTACCTGTAAGAAGCACTCGTCTGCTAGGTGGCTACCGTTCTGTCCACTGCAGATGCTCAGGGCAAAAGAGTCTAAGACCTAGGCATGCATACAGACTTGTACACACAGACCTATTAGAGCGCACATATAAAATAAAAACGGGCCGATTTACAAGCCCCTTGCGCCACTTTTGTGTCACTTTTAACATGGGACAAGTGATGCAAAAGTGGTGCAAGAGGCTTGTAAATCTGCCTCTACATTTTTTGCGCATTTATAGTAGCTGGAATGTGATGTGCACATTGCGCCTAAGAAGTATGGAATGTATGACATATAGATTGGTAGTGGAACCCATACCCTAGTTAATCAAGGCAAGATTCGTCCATGTGTGAGGGGCTGTTACAGGAATAAAGACGTTTAGAGGTAACATCTGTGTCAGGCTTGCTTTCCTGTTGAAGTACTGTTATAAACCGAACCCAAACACTCAACTCCCGGACACACCAAAAACCCAGAGCTGCCCAAACAACAGAAGTAGAAATAAGAAAATAGAACAAGACATAGTCTAAATAAATATAGTTGTTATGGGACAATTGACGAGGCAACAGGTATGGAGAGCTACTGTTTACATGCTTGCGTTTGTAATTATCTAAATGCATTCCTTTTTTATTCCATTTTAGGCGTAAGAATACCAACAAATGCGCATTACACACGTAGTAAACAGAAGGATGAAGTGAAAGGGATGGGGAGGAACGGGATGTGGGTCAGAATAGAAGGGCAGACATGAGGACAGACAAAAGAGGTATAATGAATGGGGGAAAGGACAGACGGGAGGAGAAAGGAAAGGGGCAGAAAGGAGAACAGACGAAAAGGGAGGAGGCAGTAGGAAAAGGGAAAGACAAGAAGATAGAGAACATGGTCAGACCTCCTGACAAAGGAAAAAAAGACAGATGAGAGAAAAGAAGACAAACGGAAGATAAGAAAGGTTGGTAAATAGTGGAAAGAGACTGAAAGTGCAGTACAGAGGTCAGAGACCGTTTTAGTTTGTGCGGGGTTGGTGTGGTGTATGAAACAGGCGGGAGGCGGACACATGAAAGAAACACTTTGTAGGAGCAGCTGAAGGGCACTTAAAGCTCCTCAGTGTCAGTGAAAGATGCTGCTGTTAGATTAGCCATCAGGGCCTCCCCAATGCTATCTGCAGTCTCAGCCATCCGGGGAACCACTGTCAGAGCTAGAACAAGCAGTGACTATTGAGTAACCGCAATAGGTTCCCCTAGCTCGCTGGTGTCCTGAGGAAGCCGCATACTACACTTTTGAAGGTACAGATACTACAGATCTGACCTCATAAACCAAGGGTGGTGAGTACACCCCCCTCCTACACTGAGAGCCAGAATGTGCTCTTTTTATTCCTGGCCACTACTGACAAACCAGTTGGTATTCCTCCATGCGTATGTCAACATACTGACAAAGGAAAAGACCCTATGATCATGCTGTTACGGTACACTGAGGCGGAGAATCAACATATACGCCTATCGCCTGTGTACGTATATGAGGGTTTTTTACAACGATGGTCTCCCACGTTAACTAAGACCCTGGTTATACAGTACAAGTGGTCCACTCTCTCCCCATTTTTGATTTTTGTACTAGCCATTGAAAGCCGAATGGATCACAGCTTGTTCTTCCCTCTTCATTGATGTTTTGAGTCTCAGCCATTCACATTCAACGTTTTTAATTAACAAGAAGACATCATAGTTGATTCTAATCTCTTATTGAGAGGGCACTGGACAACGTGGCAGCAGGAACCCTGGCAGAGGACAACCAGAACTGCAAATATGACCCCGCCCCCAATCACACAGATCTGATGCAAAGTGACACATTAATACAAAGTACGTACAAGCAGCAGAAAAAAATGCAAATATCAGATGTAATTATACATTACTGAAGTGACTTTAGCAAAGTGACTAAAGAAACGTGAGGGACAGCAGGAGGATGTATGACAAAGAAGGTGGAAGGATTATGCCTCATGCTTCCACGGAAAGTAAATCTAAAAGTAAACAAACAGTGCAAGGTGGGGTAGGTGGGGGTAAAAACATAAAGTGTAGCGGCAGCCATGAAGATTCGAGTCCCGGTGTAGGCTCAACATCCTGTGAATCTGGGCAAATCAGTATATCATTAGGGCCTAAAGATAAGATTACCGTGTTTAAAGTAAGTGGTGCTTAAATAACTGGTGCTCAAGTAAAGTACGTTGCCCCATTACCTTGCCCATTCCGCTGCACCTCGACAGCAGCCACTGCTGTGACCCGTTACCCCCGCCCTTTCCATGCGCAACTAATGCTACTGCCAGCAGGAACCCAGGCAGGGGACAGCCAGCACTGCGAAAACACCCTGCCCCCAATTGTAAAGAGGGCGGCACTCCTAGACTCCTAGCCAGATATATATATATATATATATATATATATATATATATATATATATATATATATATATATATATATATATTTATATTTATATTTATATATGAAGCAACAGCCCTTGAGCTTAGACAGTGCACTCTCACGCTGACACCCACCATCCGGTTTTGTGACCTTGCTCATCTCGTTCGGACTAATAATACCAGCATGCAGCTGGATGACTGTCTAAAAGCCACTCCTATGGGAGGCGCTTTTCCCATCAATAAAAGGTTGGAAAAGAACGAGTTACTGAGTCCTTTGCTTCACTCTGTGCACAAATCCATGATGAAGGGGCGGAACAGCCTTGAAACGCGTCGGATTGGAGTATAATGCAGTGAGAGGATGTCCGTGTGTTTCAGCAAGGTCACAAAACCGGATGGTGGGTGTCAGCGTGAGAGTGCACTGTCTAAGCTCGAGGGCTGTTGCTTCATACATTATTACACGGCTACCCTTGGCCGTGGGACAGTGGCACCATTCTCCTTCTCCATGAAGTCAGCGTGTGAGGGAGAAAGCTTCGGAGGGAAACATTTTCCATGGCGCAAAGAACGCTTTCACAGGGCGAAAATGCACACGGATTTAACTTCTCACACCTACTTAAGGAATGTAAATAAGAAGTGCAATTAGCAGCGGAAGCAAAACCTACTCAAGGATTTCATACTCATCTCGTTCGGACTAATAATACCAGCATGCAGCTGGATGACTGTCTAAAAGCCACGCCTATGGGAGGCGCTTTTTCCATCAATAAAAGGTTGGAAAAGAACGAGTTACTGAGTCCTTTGCTTCACTCTGTGCACAAATCCATGATGAAGGGGCGGAACAGCCTTGAAACGCATTGGATTGGAGTATAATGCAGTGAGAGGATGTCCGTGTGTTTCAGCAAGGTCACAAAACCGGATGGTGGGTGTCAGCGTGAGAGTGCACTGTCTAAGCTCGAGGGCTGTTGCTTCATACATTATTACACGGCTACCCTTGGCCGTGGGACAGTGGCACCATTCTCCTTCTCCATGAAGTCAGCGTGTGAGGGATTTCAGATTTGTAAGCTTTATTCGATTTTCCAAAAATCATAAAAGCACAGCAAATACATCAATTAAAAATTCATATACATTAAAAAATGAAATATAACATCAATTTTTATAAACTTGAGATCCAATATCATCACACAACAATGTGCATTGGTTTACCAGAAAGAGAAATATTTTACCACATAGATTTACGGTACTTTATGACTGTTTTCAAATAACATGAAACGGCAAAAATCACATGGTCATCTTCTAACCGTAGCAGTTTATGAAAAGCTGGTTTACAATTCCTCAAGCCCCATCGCTTTAATAAAGATTTAAAAAATTGTTGTCTGGGGTAAGTATATAATTTGCATAAAAACATTATATGTATGTTAGATTGCACTGCGATGTTATCGCAAGGGCAAACCAACTTATTAGGAGACCAATTATTCGCATCAGGTAGAGTGACCATGCGAAAAAAAGTCCCTAGACGCAGACGAGACAAAAGCATTCGATGATACGGACTAGGGACGACAGTCAGATAAGTTTGCAAACCTTCGTGGGGGGTAATTTCCTGGAAATTTAAAACTGAGTATTTTTGTTTTTCACGATTCCATCTCCCAGTTTCCAGGTGGATGTTTATCATTTTTTTAAGAACTGGTCTTGAGATGCCCTCCATAGTGCTTGGATTCTCAAAATATTCTGGGTGTCCCAGCTCGGTAAATGTTGATCTTACATATGTTAACCATCTAAACTTGACTACCCTATCTAAAGCTAAACAGTCTTCTATGAGGTCCCTGTTAAAACTAGCTTCGGGTGTTACCCACACCTTATACCACAAGGTGATTGGGGACATCTTAATAGTGTCACTAAGGTATTTAACCCCTGCTTCAATATGCGCCATAAATGTGGAGGTGCTTTTAGATACTCCCAATAAATAGCAGATAAACTTGTTTTCGCAGCCCTGCAGGGAGTAATCATTCTCAAAGCCCCATAAGCCTGCCCCATAGGTAGCTGTTGAAGCACATTTAGCCCGGTAAATCTGTAACAGCTCCTTGATTGGCTTACCACCAAGTCTGTCAGAAAAAGCGCGCAAGGCGCCTAAGGTGCGGATGAAAGCCAGCTTCCTTGCTGCAATCGCCGGCTTCCAGCGGGACCGTCTGTCAAACAGTACTCCTAGGTAGCTAAAGTTATCGGTGGTAGCTATTTTTTGTTTTTCGAGGAATATATTACAAGGGGCTCTGTTAAGCTTCCTAGTGCATGGCATGGTAAATGTTTTTGATATGTTCACTCTGAGACCTCTGTCCTTCATATAAGTTGCAAACTTGGATACCGCCCTCTGTAAGCCGACTTGGGTCTGGGACATTATGGCTGCATCGTCGGCATACAGCAAAATTGGGACTGGTAAACCTTTCACCGTGGGGTAATCATTTGGTTCAAGAGAGAGGTGTTGTCCCACTGAGTTAATATAATAAGTAAAAAGCCGTGGGGCCAAAATGCAACCTTGCCTCACCCCTCTTGATAGGGGAAATTTTTCAGTGCATTCCCCCTGTTTGCCATACCTCACTCTTGCCCCTGAATTATTATAAAGCTCTTTGATGAAAATTATTAATCGAGCGTCAATACCCAGTTCGCCCAGCATGGTCCATAATAAAGAATGGTCCACGCAGTCGAAAGCAGAGCTTAGATCAATAAAGGTTATAAAAAGTGCTCCGCTTCTGGCTTGGGTGTATTTGGAGATAAGGAGGGACAGGTTTAGACATTGTTCGATTGTCCCAATACCTTTCCTAAACCCATACTGCAAGTGTGACACAACTTTATGATCTTCTTCCCATAATTGTAATCTTTTTAAGATGATTCTACCTGCTACTTTCATGAGACCATCCAATAAGGATATCGGCCTATAGCAGGAAGGGTCGTCCCTACTGCCCTTTTTAAAAATAGGGACTACTATGGCATCCGACCATGTTTCAATAAACCCCCTTCGGTTTCCCTTGTTTAAAACATTTGTAAGCAAGGGTGCCCAGAAGTCCGGTTCAGCTTTGTACACATCTACCGGAGTGCAATCTGGCCCCGGTGCCTTACCTGATGCACTTTCCCTGATTGCGGCGCATACTTCTTCTACAGTAAAGGCTAGATCTATTGGGAATGAATGGGAAGAGGGGTAAGCACATACGCTCTTGGCCATAGTTTTATCTGCGGGTAGATTCGCCCCTAAAGGTGACATGGTATCATCTTTCCTCGTTAGATTATATAGTTGGCTAAAGTGGGTTAGCCATCTTTCCCCAGGTATGGCAAGGTCCATTGTGTTACCACTTTCCCTCGGTTGGTATAATGTTTTAACCAGCCTCCAAAAGCGAGAGCTATTTTTCTCACTAGAGGCCTCCATCAATGAATCCCATGCACCTTTTTTTAATGCCAGTCTTCTTTCTTTGATGGCAAATTTGTATAGTTTCCTGGCCTCACATATAATAGAGGGGTTTCTTGGTTTTAGGGACAGGGCTCCTTTTAAAGCTTTCAGTGCTTTTGTACAATTCCCGTTAAACCACCCTTCAGAGTTTATTGGGTTATTTTTGGGCACTCGTACCAGCAAATTTTTGATATGGTGTTGAATGTTAGCAAAAGCTGACATGACATTAATGGGCTCCCCATGTTCCTCCAAACAGACATTAACATCAACGGTACAGTGAGTAATCAGCTTCTGTAGGAACGTACGGGGCACGATTTTTCCCCATTTTACCACGTATCCATTTGTTTTAGATAAGTCGAGCTTAAATGGGTACATGCGGGAAATCCCCTTATCGACAGAGCACCCTTTTACATTTGCACCAATTATCAATGGATAGTGGTCACTAAATGTAACTTTACCCACTTCCCAGGAAGTTATAAACCCTGGGTTGGCATGATTTGTTAGGGCAAAATCAATAATCGAATTACATCCTCTGCCAAAGAAGGTTGGCTCAAAAGGAATAGAGGGAGAACAAATCTGATTTACAAAAGAAAAGCGTGTGAGGGAGAAAGCTTCGGAGGGAAACATTTTCCATGCCGCGAAGAACGCTTTGATGCAACAAGGGGGGGTAGCTGAACTGTTCCTATAGAGAGAGAAAAATAGGTTGGCTGGCGTGACCAAAGGTGTGTGTGTGACACCTTGGGGCATCCATTTTGTTGGATGTAGTTGCCTCACACACCCAGAAGGGTGTCATGCTTCATCAAGAACGCTTTCACAGGGCGAAAATGCACACGGATTTAACTTCTCACACCTACTTAAGGAATGTAAATAAGAAGTGCAATTAGCAGCGGAAGCAAAACCTACTCAAGGATTTCATACTCATCTCGTTCGGACTAATAATACCAGCATGCAGCTGGATGACTGTCTAAAAGCCACGCCTATGGGAGGCGCTTTTCCCATCAATAAAAGGTTGGAAAAGAACGAGTTACTGAGTCCTTTGCTTGACTCTGTGCACAAATCCATGATGAAGGGGCGGAACAGCCTTGAAACGCGTCGGATTGGAGTATAATGCAGTGAGAGGATGTCCGTGTGTTTCAGCAGGGTCACACAACCGGATGGTGGGTGTCAGCGTGAGAGTGCACTGTCTAAGCTCGAGGGCTGTTGCTTCATATATATATATATATATATATATATATATATATATATTCACAGAAAAAACATAGGTTTCAGGGGTGTTATAGTTAGCTAGACATTTCACTCATACAAAACCATAGAAATTCCTCTGTTATAGTTAGTTCTGCTAACTATTACTTGCACACCCTCAATGAACTGCTGATGATGTCACATATTACATCATTCATTACATGTTCAGTGACATCACTGATGACATCTCAAATGACATCACTGATGACATCATCCAGTGAATGTGGTTTAGTTTGAAATTTAAATATGTATTATATATATATATATATACACCAATCTGTATTGAAGATTGAGTGGATATATAACTGTCTGGATGGAGGATTTAGTAGCTGTCTGACTGTCTGTTTAGGTGAGTAATTAAAAGTGTCTCACTTAATACATGGATTAGTAACTAAACTATTTGAATGTGTGCATCACTGTCTCTGCTGTTGTGTCAGTGAATTTCAAAGCTTTTTTAAATGCTAATTTCTAACTATAACGTCTCTGAAACCTATGGTTTTTTCAGTGAGTCTCAAAGGTTTTTTAAATGCTAATTTTTAAGTGTGTTAGTAGTTATACGTATTTTTTTGTACTGATTTTCTACAGTTTTTTAACTGTTCATTTATGAATATTTAATTCACTAAATAACAGTATATATTTTTCTGAAAATTGTAAAAAACATTCAAACTGAAATATTGTTTAATTTCTTTGTTTTATTCCTTTATTTTAATATATTTATATTATTTTTATTTTTCCAATTTTTTTTTCGTAGTCGCGTACTCAAAACGTACACATCATGGTGGGAGCGCGGATTCTAGCTGCCATTTTAGAAAAGTTGTGAGGGATCCGCGTGTGGTGTGCAACGACTGCGTGTTTTTCAGTTACATCATATACATTTAATATTACGTGATGTGCGCGATCGGTATGCGACCAGTCCGTGATTCCTGCTCCCGCGCATTCTCGACACATGCGCATTACAGTACGCGATGTTTGTGGGGTGGCGGGTACCGCGTGACATCATATATGCGCTCTGGGGCATGCTGGGTGCGTGACTCCTGCAAAAAAAATTATGTTTTAAAATAATATGTATGCTGTAGGAGACGTCGGGCATTCCCGTGCGCTGACTCTTCTGACATACGGCCCCTTTGGTTTCCTTCCCCAACACTACTCGGTATGTCGTGACGCTGAGACCGCTTCTCCAGGTAAGCCCAGGAATGCACTTTTTCTGCCACTTACTTAATCGCGCTCTGGTATGTTCTGGCCGCGTGTATCCCTTCTCATTTTAGCTGCAGTTAGTGTACTTTTATTTTTAGTCACCATAATTTTGAAAAATGCTGTTTTAATATTTTTCTCTGTGCATTTTTTGCCTGTGCGCTTTTTGGGCTAACTTTCTGATTGCCTATATTCACACTTCTTTTCACTATTTTGGCATTCACTTAGTAGCCATTTAACAGGATTTGCTGCTCTACCCTCACCCCCCCCACCCCCTCCCTTCATCTGGCGACTTTTTATGTGTGTTCTGTTATCGCTTCTTAGTTCAGGCCACCAGCCCAAGCTTTAGCGATGTGAGGCCCTTGTGTTTCCCTGTGCCGACTCCGATATGTAATAATTGGTGTCTCATTTCGATATGCGATAATTGGTGTCTCGTGCTTATATCCCATCGTTATGCTTTTCATTTCTGCCTTCACCTTGGTGCCCTTTTGCTTTCAGACTTATGTGTCTTGTTTCTGTTATGTGTGACCCCTGCGCCTCATTGCTGTTACTTTACTATATGACAATTCTCTGACTCATGTAACTATTCCTCCTGCATCTAATCTCTCTGTTGTCCACCACCGACTTTTTGCTCCTTAAATTTAGTTGTGTTTAGACTTATCCCATTTAGTAAATTGTGGCAGCACGCTAATATTTACACATTTTTTATCAATTTTACCCCCACGGGGGAAGTTTTTGCTCCCTACATTCATGCGTGTTTAGTATACATCATTCATTTGAGCCAACTCGAACTGTATTTTGCGGTTTGGACCTTATGTCTGATTGTTTGTAATCCGCCACGTGTTTATTGTGGTTAAACGCAGATACTTCCACTGTGTTTCATATTTGACTGACTGAAGTACTTATAAAGCGCTCGAATGCCGCGGCGTCTTGGCGCTAGGATGACTAAAGAGAGCGATGAGAGCCGATCTTAATGCGAAGAAAAGAGCCAGGTTTTCAGTGCCTTTCTGAAACATAGTTTAGATTTTTGTGAGCGCAGTTCAAGGGGCAGAGAATTCCATAATCTAGAAGCTTGGTAGGAAAAAGATCTGCCACCCCAGCGCATTCTTCTTATTTTAGGTTGGCAAGATTGGCTATTTATGTTCTCATTTCGCAAGTTTTCGTTTTTTCCGTCCTTGACACACATATTAAGGGCAATCCTTAACGGTCTTGACCGGAGGAGCACCTCTCCCATTCATAACCCCAATTATGCTTATCGCAGGGGCAGATTTATTCCAGCTTCTCGGGATTCTTTATTTAGATCACTCTATTACTTGCCCGCTCTCCCTCTGCAGGATGATCTGTGACCTCTCTGCTCTTTTCACTTCATTTTCAGCTTATTTCCGCTGGCTCTTATCATGGAGACCCACGCTACATATTGATGCTCTACTGGACAGACTCCCATTCCCTTAAGGGACGCTTTTGCTCTTAACACATTATTATGTACATGGGTATTAAATGCAGTTTTTTGGGTTAATGCCATTTTCTTTAACATCCTGACCCAGTTCTTTTAGCATACCATATTGTTATACACAGAAGGGCGAGAATTTGGATGTTATCTTATAGGGGATTTCGGATTTGTTTATTACATCTCACGCAGGGGCCGGTCATGCTCTGTGATTACCTTAGAGGCTAACCTGCTGGCCATATTGTGGATTACAGAGGCATATATTGATTTTATATGTTCAAATTTCCCATCCCTACGCCCTCTTAAACAAATAGGGACTGTATATGTGTTTCAGATGCATCCATTTGAGTACACACTAGAAAAATAATTATTACGGTACTGCTGCATTTAGTCAAGCACAGACTCTAGAGGACCACCATGGATCCCCCCTTCCCACCGCATGAGTCCTTAAATATGTCTATGTGCTTTGACATGCTGGTACACCATTCAGTTTCAATACAACAACTGGGACATTTTCACTCCTGGTTATTGCTAGCAAGGTTTTATTAGTTGTATTTTATGTCGTTTTTTAACTTATGGCACCAGTGTGGCCCTTGGTTCCACCTTTGTATATAGCACCCTTTGTCGTATATGTTATGTTCTCAAGAGTGTTAGTATTGTTAAATGGTTGTTCACTGTGTACTTTTCACAGCACTCATGTATGTCATTTATGTTTGTTTTCCAGCCCTGACGAAGTTCATTTGATGAACCAAGCACGTTGGCTGTTATTTGTTTCTATGAATTTGGATGTACTTTAATAAAGATAATACCTACGAAGGAACTACTACGCTTCATTTCTGAAAAAATAGAATGGGACGAGGAAAACTGGTCTCAAATGACGGCTGCCCTTACACTGCGAGATGCCCGAAAATTCTGGCAAATCGTTAAGCATGGCTCAGCTGAACCTTTAACGGCAGTAGAAGCAAATATTGCATCTGATGTCTGGGAGGATCACATCAAAACCCTGTATAGTGCGCATGACCTGGACCAATCGGGGAACCCACCCGAACTAACAACGGGCCAATTTAATGAAAGTGAAGCCCCTATGGATGGGTTTACTCTGGAAGAAGTCACTATGGCGATCTTGGGTCTTGCTGCCGGAAAAGCGCCAGGCTTAGATAGGCTCCCAGGTGATCTGTATAGGCACGAAGTTAAAATCTGGGCCCCGTATCTCAGGGTGTTGTTCAATGCGATATTGAATGGCATGACGACCCCCCCCCAACTTGGCTGGGGGCAGAGATAATCCCCATATTTAAGAAGGGCTCGGCTCTGCTCCCAGCCAACTATAGGCCAATAAGCCTGATAGACGTTTCACAGAAGCTCTTTACTAGGATACTTCTGGATCGTCTGACGGAATGGATGACGGAATACGATATTCTGAGTCCTTTCCAAGCGGGCTTTAGGAGGAAGGTTTCCACCATAGACCAGGTCTTTCGGCTAGCCCTCATTTTTTGGAAAACGGTACAGCTGGAGGGTGGCAGCCTCTACACTGTATTCGTGGACCTGAGGGCGGCCTTTGACCTGGTTCCCCGCAGAAAGCTTTGGGAGGTGTTGGCCAAACTGGGGGTCCCTAAGGGCTTGTTGGAGATGATTATTCGTCTCCACACTGCCAACTTCGCACAGGTGAGGTGTGGCAAGGAGGGAGCATTGTCGAACAGGTTCCCCGTTGACAGGGGGGTAAGGCAGGGTTGTGTGCTCGCACCGACCCTGTTCTGCCTCTACGTCAACGGGGTTATTTCCCACCTGAATGGGGTTGCCAACTCCGATGCTCCTAAGCTGGCAGGCTGCAGGGTGCCGGCGATCATGTTCGCCGACGACACCCTGCTGCTTTCAAAGTCAGCGATGGGTATCCAGCGCGTTCTTGATGGCTTTGTGGGTATTTGTGGGGATCATGGTTTAGAAATCAACACCCTAAAGACCAAATTTATGGTGTTTAATCCCCCACCAAAACTCCACTCCAGCCCCAACATCGGGCAAACCAGACTCGAAAGGGTGAGAACCTTTGAGTACCTTGGAGTCATGCTAAATGAGAGAATGTCCTGGCGTACACATCAAGAGAAAGCACTCCTTAAATTGGTTCAGTATTCGAGTGGAATCATGAAGCTCGTGGGTAAAAACAAGTCATCTATCCGGCCTGTTGGTCCACCTCTCCAGATCTATAGGGCACAGGCAAGAGGGGCCGCCATGTATGGTTGTGAGCTTTGGGGCCACGCAGTTTCTTCAGACCTGGTAAAAGAGGAGAACAAATTCATTCGGAGGGTGGTTGCACTGCCCCCCAGCACGCCTCTTGTCCCCTTAAGGTTAGATCTAGGGATGAGACCCCTTGATGAAGAACTGGCACTGCGACCCCTGGCATATTGGCGTAGGTTGTGGGATGTCCCAGAATTGATTAGCTATAGGCAGGGACTCCAGGAGGTGCTTGCTATGCCTAATGTAGGGAAAATTAAATGGCTGAAATTTATTAAAACTGAGTTGGAGGGTCTACGCCTCCTGAAGTTGTGAAAACACCAAGGAGTATAGAGGGAAAAACAAAACTACGGCGCCCTCCACTCAATACATCATTACACATCCAATGCCGTAGTTTTAACGGCGTTTATAAATTCTTGATCTGTAGACAAAACTGGATAAACTACAAGTGTTTCCAGGAAAACTCTAGCCTTTAGAGATTTATCAAAATTGTCTCAGTCTAACGCCTTTATAAAATAGCCCCTCCCTGATCCATCTACATTGAAACAGCACATGACCCACACACATTTAACACACATGAAAAAAGTGGGGAAGGCGAGATGGCACCTCACGGGCGCACCACCAATGGGACCCCTGGCTGGTACTCACCAGGATGGCCCTGTTCTCATCATTGGTGCCATCAAGCCTTAACGAAAACGTGCCTAAACCCAGGGTGGGGAGACAGTGAATGGTGCAATGGACACAACTTATATGTGACAAAACTTACGACATTGGACATATAACATACAACATATAAGTTACTGTGCAACTAGAACCAAAACACTTTTATTCGTGTTCTAATCTTTGTTGCAAACAGTGTACACTTAAATATAAAAAAGAAGGATGTGAATACTACCCATCGATACACATCCTACTTACAGCCGACATGTTTCATTGCCTTGGTTTTTATCAGGCAATTTCCTCAGGGCAAAACCAATAAATGCCACCGCACAAGCCACTGGCCGTTGTGTACCTTTAGTTGGCTGTGACTTTCATACCAGCCACGAGGAGTTTAAAAACAGGGGTGCAGCTCCCATGGGTGAGCATGCTCCAATCTCCCTTCGATTATTCTACAGTGGAGAATACTGATCCGGCGTCTTCTCAGCACTCGAACTCCTGAAGTTGTGGTCTGACCCTTTATCCACTTGTCCATTTTTTCCCAAAAAGAGACTGGCAAAGGCTTTTCACGACAGAAAATTAGCGGCACTTTGCCGCCGACAAAACCATGGGACACTCACGGAGTCATTCTTACGCGTCAAGGACACCTACAGCTTTGAGCCAGTCTTGAACAAATTATATCCTCCTTTACTCAGGAAACTCTATCTGCAATGGAGGCACGGGTTCCTTCCACTCCAAGCATTCACAAGTAAGTGGAGTGAACAAGCAGTCAGTGTATGTCCAGCTTGCAGAGTGGACAGCGAATCTGAGCTCCACATAATTTTTTTCTTCCCGGCTTATAATGTGACCCGTAAGAAATGGATCGTCCCCCTATGTAGAAATCTGGGGTTTGCAGAGTGCCTGGCTGCGTTCAGAGTGCTGAAAACAGATCTCTCGAACCACATTGTTTTTGCAGTGGCTAAATACCTAGGTGCAATGTGGTCCCTGAGAAGACAATGCCTCAAGGCTGGTCACTGACCTTACTGTACCAAAAATGTGAAATCTTGTACTAATGAAATTTTCTAACGGACTCCAAGGACCTTCCAACGCCTTAAATCTTTTATCTTTTAATAGTTTTATGAAATGTTTTAATGTCTTTTATGGTGATAAAATTACCGAAATAAAGATTTATGAAATATTATTACCTTGGGAGTGCACTGCTCCATTGTTTTCACAGTTTGTCTCCTGCCTGAGCGGGTTGCATCCCTCAACGGCGGGTGCAGGAGTAGCTCGTGCACACCACTCAACCATCTGATACCTAGACTACACCTTGGGGACTACTTTGAGGATTGTGCGACATTTGGAATCCACCGTTGGTTCTCTATTGTCTCAGTATGTAGGTAGCTAGTTAGAGGTCTGCTTGGATAGTGCACAAAATATTATAGCTGTACTTGTGTTAGTAGCTAGGCCATTCCATAAGTTCATGACTAGTAACTGGAATAATTTCAGTATTACAAACAGAGTGTATAGTGAATTTATAAGTGCTTAGGTATTGGTTGAGTAATAGGATAAGTAGATAGTGCTGGATGGGTGATTGGAGAAATATATGGGACAGACAGGAGGATTCCTACACTGCATAGGTACTAACTGAGTATTTAGAAGAGCGTATCAATAGTTTGTAGCTGGTTAGAGGTGTGCATGCATAGTGTACAAAATATTGTACCTGAACTTGTGTTAGTGACTACGCCATTCCTTAAGTATACGACTAATAACTGGTGTAATTTCAGTGCTGCAAAGAGAATGCATGATAAATGTATTAGTGCTTAGGTATTGGCAGAGTGATAGGATACGTAGATAGTGCTGGGTGGATGGATGGAGAACTGCATGGGACAGACAGAAGGATTCCTGGACTGTATAGGTACTAACTGAGTATTTAAAAGACTGTATCAATGCTACGTAGCTGATTAGAGGTCTGCATGCATAGTGCACAGTTATGAAGTTTCCTAATTTCCTCATTTACTGTAGTCTCCTCATTAGGAAATGCTTTCAGTTTTTTACTTTGATTCCATCAAGAAAGTATTCAGATATGTCACACATATGCCATACATTTTGAATGCTAGCACTCTAGTTGCTCATTAGATCACTGTAGTAAAGCTACTGCTCACCAGGGAAGTCTGCTGCTGGTATTAAAAGTGCATGTTACAGTCTGTATGTCAGAATTTTTTAATGAAATAGAAGAGGATTTGAGAAGTCAGTCAAAATGTGCAATAATCATAATTTCTATGGCAAAATGAGCCCCCTCAATGTGTTCCTTTTTAAATTAAATGTTTTAAGTGTTACAAGTTTATTCCAATCAAGATGGCTTCAGGTGTGCCATACGTTTGTCATAAGTAAGACAGTAAGCGCTCTAGTTGTTCTTAAGAACACTCTGGGACATTCTGTCATTGAGCTATAAGTGGGCTACATCTGGATGATATTTGTGCTACACTTGGGCTCTTCTGTCTCTGGTGGCCATCTTGGGAGACTTATTTCTTATCAAGTTTCCTAATTTCCTCATTTACTGCAGTCTCCTCAGTAGGAAATACTTTCAGTTTTTTACTTTGGTTCCATCAAAAAGGCATACAGATGTGTCACACATTTACCATAAATTCTGAATGTTAGCTCTCTAGTTGCTCATTAGATCACTGTTGTAAAGCTACTGCTCACCAGGGAGGTCTGCTGCTGGTATTCAAAGTGCACGTTTCAGTCTGCATGTCAGATTTTTTTAATGAAATAGAAGAGGATTTGAGAAGTCAAAATGTGCCCTAATTTTTTCTTTCTGCAGCACTAATCATACTTTCTATGGCAACATGAACCCCCTCATTTTGTTCCTTTGCAAATTAAATGTTTTAAGTGTTACCATTTTATTCCAATCAAGATGGCTTCAGGAGTTCCATACTTATGTCATAAGTAAGACTGTTAGCGCTCTAGAACACTCGGGGACATTCTGTCATTGAGCTATAAGTGGGCTACATCTGAATGATATTTATGCTACATTTGAGCTCTTCTGTCTCTGGTGGCCATCTTGGGAGACTTATTTGTTATGAAGTTCCTAATTTCCTCATTTACTTCAGTCTCCTCAGTAGGAAGTACTTCCAGTTTCAGTTTGGCAAAATGAACCCCCTCATTTTTTTCCTTTTTAAATTAAATGTTTTAAGAGTTACCACTTTATTCCAATCAAGATGGCTTCAGGTGTGCAATACGTTTGTCATAAGTTATACTGTTTAGCACTCTAATTGTTCTTTAGAACACTCTGAGAAGCTGCAGTAGAACACAAAGGAATCAACTGGCAGTCTCTGCCCTTGTTGGATGTGCATGTTTTACTGAGTATGTCATACTTCATTCTCACATGACTGAGAAAGATAATCTGAATTTACAGAAAATATGCTCTCAGTTTAGCTTATAGATCACCTTCCAAACCTCTGTGGGAAAAGCATGAGAAAATAGTTTTCTCTCACACATTATTCATGATATCCCAGCAGAAGGCTTTTTCACATGGTAAAAACACCTTAGAACCCACCACAATTCCTAAAATGAGTATGGTACCATCAACAAATGATTTATAAAGTAACTAAAGTCTTAAAACCTTCTATTAACTGCAATGCCTTTTAATGAGGTGCTATCATGTACATTGGTCCAAAGATGGCTGCCAACACTTCTTGGATGAAGTGCTGACAGCCAACCAGAACTCACGATGAGATGTGTGGTTGGGCTCCGCCCAGATATATATATTTTTTTGCATTAATATTAAAAAAAAACTACTGAACAGATTTACACCATTTAACAAAAATAACTCTTTCTGAACCAAGGGCTACCTTTTTGAAAAATGTGGTGTAATTTGGTTCAGCAGTTCGGGCTGTAGCCGTGTCTAATATTTCCTACAGGAAATAACATGGGGAAAATGCGTTTTGGGACCCCCCTTTTGTCTCGGCCCCTGCTTGAGGAATCACCCCCAAATTTTCAGGATAGGAGTGGACCGGAGCGGCCCACAAGTTTTGAAAATGTCGCAAAGATTTGTCAATCGGCGCCAAAGTTATTGGGAATAGAATGTTGCTGATTTCCTATGGAAAATAGGTCCTAACTATAACTACCAACTGGCGATGCCAGCAGGTAATATATATCCCACTCCTCACACAAAGTAAATTGGACCAGGACTCACATTAGTTAAATCTTATTTTTAGAGTTATTGCGAAATAATCAAGGACAAGCGCGTTTCGGCAATTTTGCCTTTGTCAATGTCAGCGGATGCCGTTGTCATGGCAATATTTAACACATATTTCAGCTTTGAAAATGGAAACGGGCAAAACAATTCAAAGCATTTCTGTGAGCGCCATCTTGAAACATGTCAGGAACTTAGAAAATTAATCCTCTGAACAGCCTACATATTTCATCATAAGCATGTCCTTCATCATTATGGTCACCTTGCCACTAAATTCTTTATTAATCAGTTCATATTCACTATCTATACACAATATTTATACACAGCACAGTTTATATACATAGCATCATCACTGGGTGTGCTGACCTATTTCTCACATCTATACTGGATACACTAATGTCGTAATACTTCTTTTAAGTAGCATGATCAAATAAATATGGTCACACACGTCTTATACTGCCCTCGATGGGCTACCTTCCTCTTGCAGTAATCAACCTGAAGTTAACTTGAAAATTGTGCCCCATATGGGCTATGTGTCCCTGGCAGGAAACCCCCAATCTATGTGATCAGGCGCGCTTCAGTATACACCTTATCCATTGCTGTGTCGCACCATATCCTATATATATATATATCATTGAAACAGGTCCCACCTACGTGCATCTGAAAGGTGTGAGGGTAGGACTTATGTAATATGCATTGTCCAGGAAAACACGGAGCACTCAAGGTATATTCTTTATTGTTTGGTTAAAACCATTACAAATTAAAACTTGATCGTTTCATCGTAAAAAGGACCTCTGAACAGAAACCGACTAGAGCATTATAGATAAATGATTGTCTACTTCAAAACATGATAAAAACCGCAGGTTTCAAAACAGAGTGCAGAATTTACAAATTATTTAAAACCTTCAAATGCATAGTGGGCAGATAATATTCGCCTGGGTGACCGGGAACAGTACAACTGATATTAGCAGTTTGAGATTCTGTTGTTAATCCAGCAAGCTGGCTGCTGCCCTGCTGAAGTAGAGGAGATTTGGAGGCACTCATTTCTTCCAGCAACTTTGACGCTTTGTTGACAAATTTAGTAAACCCAATGTTCAACTTGGTGTTTTCAGGGTTTAGGGCTGCTGTTATGGCCTGGTGGCAGGTCTGAACTCCTAGCCTGATCCATTCGCCCCGCAGTAGTAGCCGTCTGTCTGTAAGCATAGCGGGGCATGCACAAACTATGTGTTCTATCGCTTCAAAGTGATACCCACACATTCTGCATTCAATGTTATTACCTGGGTGACGCCAGTTGGGCAAGTTTTTTAGAAATGGCCAGTCACTCATCCTTAGAGCAAAGAACTTTTGTTTCAAGTAAAATGCAAAAGTGCTTGATAGGTGAGGCAACTCGACTCCTGGTATGAAATTGGAAATTACTGCCCAGGCATGTTTCCTTTTTGACAGAGTTGTCCTCTCTGAATGAAATAACCACAATCGGACGCTCTTCTTAATAACGGCCTTTAGCACCGGCTGGCAGGGGTTTGTTGCCCAGAATTCTTTGACTCCTAGTAGTTTTAAGCTGTGATCCAGGTGTTGCCGGTGATTCTAGCTGGTGTGGCATTTCGCTATTTCTCGCCAAAGTTTAGCCTCCACAGAGCCCTCCCTTGAATGGCGCAGTCTGTTACAGAACTTTAGAAAAGCACCAGACTCAACGGCGTGATGATCCAATAGGCCCAGTGCGAGATGAACCTGCGATGGTGAACTTGATTTTGGTAGACAAAAATCACGTTTAAAGATTTTGGTTGTTAATTTGTTTAATAAAGAGCTAGTTATGCCCTTCTTGATCTCGTGCCCATATGACAGAGTTGATTATCCGTGCCTGCATCACTTACAGCATGGGTGTTAGACTTGGGCCAAGTAGCTGTTTTGATAATTTCACGGCTGCGGCCTCTTGTGACAGGGCTTTGGTCCTTAGCGTTTCTTTTCTTTTTTTTAAAAAACATTTTATTAAGTAGAACATTGGTTATTATGACAGCGTTTACATAGGCAGGTTACATTTGAACAGGAAGAGTTAGGTAAGCAATCGATTCGCAATATAGACACATGATCAATCATTATCAATTAGGCAGTGCATCAATTCTCAAGACAGTAGATACATTGTATGGATCCCGTCTAGGCAAGCCCACTCCCGAGAACAGTTCATGTCTAACCCCCATCGTCCTCATCCTCCGAACTATCAAAATCTTCTTCTGGGAGCATTTCACATAAGTCCCCTCTAAAGGTATTCCAAGGAGCCCATATTTTGTTCCATTTACGTGGGCTTCCCCTGGTCTCATAGACTGTGCGCTCCGTTACCATGATCAGGTCCATATTTCTACACCACAACGCTAATGTAGGGGGGGTCTGCCACGCCCCACCTCTGCGCTATATCTCTCTTTGCAACCATGAGGCCATGTGTAACCCAAGTTTGTCCATAGTGAGTGAGATCAGTGGGGTCCCATACATTAGGCAGACACTTCCGCGGTTCGGGCAAAAGGGAGACCTCCAGCTTCTGGGAAATGGTGCGCATGACCTGACGCCAGTAGTCTACTATAACTGGGCAGTCCCACAGGGTATGGAAAAGTGTACCTTCCTCCCCACACCCCCTAAGGCAGAATGGGTGCGCCGCGTGATTTATTTTGTGTAAGGTGGTTCTGGTATAGTATACTCGATGTACTATTTTTAGTTGCACCAGCCGAAATTTGGCTGATATGCCCACCTCCCTAGGGGATGCCAGGGCCGCCAACCAGTCTGTTTCGTCCATGTCACCCACCTCCTCCATCCATTGATTCCGGAGCCTAAGGGTAGGGTCAGGCATATTGTTGAGAATCTTTCTGTCATGACTCTGAGTGAGTGTGTGTTTTTAAGGGTTGGATTTGATGGAACTACTACTCCCAGAATGCCTGGCGTTATGTGTGTCCTCTTTCTATTTCTCCCTTCACGCATTTAGGCTTTCCTTTTCCTGTGCTCAGGTGCTTGTCACCTGTTTTTCAGTGAGAGTCCTGGTCCTGGAAGGAACACTCGTGTTTTGGAGCCGAGAAGAG
This sequence comes from Lissotriton helveticus, assembly GCF_964261635.1. Taxonomy (NCBI): domain Eukaryota; kingdom Metazoa; phylum Chordata; class Amphibia; order Caudata; family Salamandridae; genus Lissotriton; species Lissotriton helveticus. Next base: position 756,070,182 of record NC_136061.1, on the reverse strand, counting down.
AAAACGCTGTTTTCCCCTGTTTGTGCGGTAGCGCATAACGCGCTGGATTGGAAACCGCGAAGATTATTATTCGTATTGCTGAGGCGCGGACTGTTTAGAGGTGCTGTGCAATTCTGGAAGCGTGAGGAAACGCTTGATTTTGTTGAAAGACTGTCGCGGGGACTTTTACAAGTCGTGCAGGATTTCAAGATGCTGTAGTTAGCTTTTTCGCGCATGCCGCGCTGGATTAGAGAGGTTCCGACTCGTGAGATTAACGAGTGTGTAGCAGTTGCAACGGATACTGCTTTATGCGGACCAAGAACTACAAAGGACTCTCACTGGTCAGATAAGTAGCGAATGAAGGGTTTGAACGCGCAGCAGGAATATTTTCTCTGTGTATAAGAGAGTGGCTATCTGCTGCCATTATCGTTTTTTCTTTATCTTTACTTTATTTTTCTCTTTTGTGCTGTTTTGAGTATTGCCATCTGCAGCAGTGATTACTGTAAGTTAGTCACACACATAGTTTTCATTGTATATTTACGTGTTGCGTGGTGTGTGGTGACGTGTGCTTTCTTCCTATGCAGGGTCCTTGATTTGGAAGAAGTGATTCTGCCATTCTGATCTATCAAGACCTGCTGATTTACACCGCTGCATTTTTATGTTTATTTATCCACTTTTCCCCTTCCCCGTGTGTGATGCCTGTGGTGGAGTTGTTTAACATCGCTCCAACGGGGTATTGCAGATAGGGGTAGTGGAATTAAGCATCACCATCGCTCCTGCTGTATCCTGCCTTGAGAGGTTAGTTCACTCATGTTTTGAAGTCTGACACTTTCGATATGTGTGGGACGTTGCTCGCTGCTGCATGAAGTCTGTGAGTAGACGGTCCTCCAGTGGTGAGGCCTCTGGGATGTCAGTGTCTGCTGGGATTGCTGCTAGCAAGGCATGTCTGATTTGCACATATCTATAAGTTTCAGTCTGACCCAAATCATACGGTTGTTGGAGTTGTGTAAATGCGATTACCATTCCTCTCTCCCACATGTCTCCCACCGTGGAAATTCCAATATTGTCCCACTGTGTAAAGCCTTTGCTACTCCTTAAGTGTCCCAATGCCCTGGTATCCCAGAGCGGGGTGAGTTTGGTGATAGTTCCCTTCCATCCCAATTTCGCCTGGGCTTTATACCATAATGTGACTGTCTGCTTTGTGGGTCCGATTAGTTTCGTGGTTAGACTACTATTGTAGAGCACCGCTAGCATGTTATTTGTGCCTAGTTGTGTTCTGTCTGCTCGGTATGCCGGGTCGTCTTGGGGTGCATGAATCCAGTGATTGATGACTTTAAGCTGAGTTGCCCAATAGTATAACTGTAGGTTCGGCAATGCAATCCCTCCATCATACCAGCTCCTATTCAATTTACTCTGGGCTATTCATGCCGGCAGGTTGCCCCATAGTAGAGCCGAGACCTGTGCTGCTACTTGTTTAAAGTATTGTGTATGGTGCGTTGTCAAGAACATAGAGGAATCGCGGCAAGGCCATCATCTTATATAGTGCCGCTCTTCCCAGTAATGTTAGGGGCAAGGATGACCAGTGTTTGACGTCACGCTTCAGTCGGTCCATGGGGGGCGTTAGATTTTTACTAAAGAAGTCTGCTGCGTTTCCTGTAATATGTATACCTAAATATTTAAACGAGTCTCTGGTCATCACAACCGGGCAATCGGCGGGTAGCGACGGGTCTGGACCTGTCATAATGTAAAGAACCGATTTGGACCAGTTGATCGTGTACCCTGATGTTTTCCCGTGTGTATTACAGATTTCAAGAAGCTCGGGTATACTATGGTCAGGGTCGGTCAGGTAGAGCAGCATGTCGTCGGCGTAAAGGGAGATGCGATCTTCCCATCCCGTCACCCAGTTAATTCCTTTTAGTAGCGGGGTCGTTCTAATTAGGGTTGCTAATGGTTCCAACGCCAGCGCAAATAGTAACGGCGATAGTGGACAGCCCTGTCGTGTTCCCCTTGCTAGTTTTATAGTATGTGGCCGTGGCCGTTGGCTGCCACTTGAGCTACCGATTCTATGTATAAGAGTCGTATCCACGCCAGGAATTTAGGGCCAAAACCCATATGCGTGAGGACTGCGAGGAGGTACTGCCATTCTACTAAGTCAAAAGCCATTTTTGCGTCTAGAGACAGTATTACTGCCGGCTCTGGCAGTGTTGGAGCCCGGGCCAGTACTCCGTGCACCCGCCTGAGGTTAAGAGCCGCGTTGCGGTGCGGCATGAAGCCTGATTGGTCCGGGTGTATCAGCTGGGAGAGTTGGGGCATTAACCGATTTGCCAGTACTTTTACCAAGATTTTGGCTTCCGCATGCAGAAGTGATATCAGGCGGTAGGAGGTGCACGCTGTGGGGGGCTTACCCGGCTTGGGATTTGCCACTATCGTCGCTGTGCGCTGGTCTAGCGGAAGTATCGCTGTCGCTAGGCTGTCGTTATACATTGCCAGTAGCGGCTCGCTCAACGTGTCAGACATGAGCTTGTACCATTCTATGGGGATCCCGTTGGGGCCCAGCGCTTTTCCAGACTGTGTAGCACCTATGGCAGAGTGTAACTCCTCTGTCGTGAGATCTGCCTCTAACTCCGCGACTGCCTCAGGTGGGAGGGAACGGGTTACTATGTGGCTAAGCGAATCGAGTGCTTCGGATCCCAATATTTCTCGTTCTGGGGTGTAAACTTCTTTGAAGTGATCAGCTAACGTATGTACTATTTCTTCTGGATGCACCTGTAGGGTACCTGCCTTTGAATATAGCTGTTGTATCCCTCCAGGTCCCCTCTTTGTGTGATCTAGCCATGCCAGCCTTTTCCCCGCTTTATCACCTATATCGTATATTTTGTGTGCCGTAGCAGTGATGTAGGTCACGGTCCGGTGCTGTAAATAGTCTCTATGGTGCTGCTGCTGCAGCTTTAGTTCATGGGCTGAGTCTTCGGAGGGGTCTGCCATGTGTGCTACATGCGCCGTGTGTAAGGCGAGCTCCACCTCAGATGGAGGCTATAGCCTGTCCACGGAGGACTGTCTTATAAGCTTCCCAAAGAATAGATGGTGACTTAACCGAGGTAGCATTTTCCTCGAAAAAATGCTTAGTAGTGTGTTTGAGATCCTTCCGTATGCCGGGGTTTTTCAGATAATTAGGGTAGATGGGGTATACTCTCCTGTGGGATTTCTCCCTGCAAGAGAGAGTTAGTAGTACAGGAGAGTGGTCTGAGATGCCCCTGGGTTTAATTTCTACCTCTTCGACATTATGTAACCTAGATCCCACCATTAGAAAGTAATCTATTCGCGACAGACTATTGTGCACCGTGGAGTGATATGTGTATTGGTTCGCCGTTGGGTGAGTGTGTCGCCAAACATCTATGAGTCCCATTGCTTCTATAAAGCCCTGGAATCGGGAGGGACCTGACGTTTGTTGCTGTGCCGGAAATCTGTCAATTGTCGTGTTTATGGCAGTGTTAAAGTATCCTCCCAGAATGAGGTCCCCCTCCGGTAGGGTTAAGAGGAACGTTCCTAGTGCAGGCAGTGCCACTGACTGTAGTGCTGGAGGGATGTATACCGAGACTATGTTCAGAAGTTTCCCTTCCTATTGGCCTTGAATCGCTGCAAAGCGACCCTGGTCGTCTGTCTTAGTCTTTAGCAGTATGAATGATGATGTTTTTTTGATTAGGACACCCGTCCCTCTGGAGCCTGAAGTAAACTCAGCGTGTGCCGCCATTTTGTACCCTCGTCTGTCCAGTGCTTGTCGAGCCCTCCCTGTTAGGTGGGTCTCCTGTAAAAGGACTACTGTGGGGCTATGTCTTTTCAAGGCCTGCAGTACGAGACCTCTCTTTATTTTATCCCCCAGACCTCTTACATTCCATGTCAGTATTCTTAGGGGTGGCATGGGGGCCTTTTGCGTCATGTCGTGAATGATTCTACCCTGTTGATTGCTCGTCAGGGAGGGCCTACCAGACGCCACGGAATCGCTGTCGTGTATGGACATCAAAACGTTTATGGTGTAGTTGCGGATCCGCCACGCGTGTCCCCTCTATCTCAATTGTGATGCAACTGTCCTCTCCCTGTATATTCTGTGTGTACCTGTTGTCAATTCTTGCCATAATACTCAAACATAAACAAAGCAAAGCTTTCCCTCCCCTCCCTGCCTCCCTGCTCAACAGACTTAGAACCGCCCGCCACCCCAACTTAGCAGAGTGCTTTACCCCAACCCAAACCATTGTACTTGCTTGTCGGGGTACAAGGACCGTCGTGGCGGCAGCCCTTGCTGGCTCCCCCGGGCTCTCCTCAGTCCAGAAACCAGAGCTGGGTAATATGTACTAATCAGTACTGCAGTAATGCCGGTCAAAGTCAAGAGGTTAAAGTTCTTGTTCTAGTTCATTTTCTTCCATCTCTGGTCCAGGCAAGTGGTGCTCCCACCTGTCTCCAACCCTCTAGCCAATCGTGCGCTGATTCTGGCGAGTCGAAGAACCACGTCTTACTGTCAGCCACTACCCGTAGCCGGGACGGGAATAACATGGAGTAGGGCAGTTCTCGCGCCCTCAATTCTCTTTTGACCTCCATGAAGCTTTTCCTACGACGTGCCACCTCTGCGGTGTAGTCTGGAAAGAATGCAAGTGTGGAGTTATGAACACGGATCGGCTGGGATGTTCTTGCCGCTTGTAGAATCGTGTCTCTGTCGCGAAAGTTGAACAACCTAGCCAGGACCGGTCGTGGGGGCACCCCCGGCTTTGGTTTGCCACCTGGGACTCTATGGGCTCTCTCAACCGAAAAGAAGTGTGATAATCCCTTCGCCTGCAGTTTGGTTTTGATTAAGTCTTCTACATATAAGTCCATAGCTTGGGTCCCTTCCGTTTCAGGAAGACCAAGAATTCGCACATTATTGCGCCTTGAGCGTCCTTCCTGGTCGTCCAGCTTTTCTTTCAGGAGTTTATTTTCTGTCTCGATTCGCTCCATTGCTCTCTGTAGTTCTGACGTGACCTCCACCAGCGATTTCGTAACTATTTCTACTTCCTTGATTCGCTCCGTCATTTTGTGAAAGTCTGCTCTTAGTAAAGATATGTCTGTTGAGATCATTCCAACCGTCGTCTGGGCCGCTGATAATGCTTTCATTATGTCTTCTAATGTGACTTTTTAGTCCCATCTCTGTCAGGTGGTTTTCCCGTGGACGGACGGCCCTCCGGAGGTTGTGAGTTGCTCTTTTCGTATGCATATTTATCCAACTTAGCCTGTGTTGAGTGGTTTCTTGGGCCTCTTCCGGCCATGGTGCCTCTTCCTGAAGGTTCGCTGTTGCCAGGCTGGTGTGGGGGGGGACAAGCGACCAGGCCAAGTCTGTAAGAGGGATGGTACGGTGTGGTTGTCACACCAGTGGTTCTCCTGTAGCAACCGGTGGGCGTTCACGTGTGTCCGAGGGTGAGTCACTAGCCAGTGATACACCGCAGGCGCCTGCCAGGGTCTTCAGTGTAGTGATGACGGTGTTATTGTGGGCAAACAATGGAGCTGAAGCTGCCCAGGATACAGTTCATGCGGTCATATGGGGCAGTCCGGCAGGGTGGGAGGAGGGGCCTCCGTTCACGGTACTGCCGCTGTTGTCAGCTGTTGAGCGGCTCAGCTCTGCATGCGCCACTGGGCTTACTGATGTTTGGATCACTTGTCGGCAGCGTACGCTCTGCGCCTTCACCTCTGGTATCGGCAGCTATGCCTTCCCACTCTATTGCTGGGGGGGGCGTCGGGGAGGTCTGCATATACGTTTCTGCCCCACGTCTGTCCTGACGCTCACCGTGAGGTGGTGCCGGTAAGTTCTGAAAGTGCCGCCGTGTCCGCTACTGGCGTCACTGCACTGCCTGATGGGGGGTCCTCACTCAATAGGTCTACATGCGCGCCGCCGTCTCTCGCTCTCCCCGTCTAACGCCACCGGTCGGTGCGCTGCTGTGGTTGCGTTCTCTGTGGGGCGGGGCCGGTAAGTGTCGCAGTTACCGCCGTTGTCTCTACTGGTGCTGCTTCACTGCTGGGGGGGACACAATGCCTTAGGGAGGCGCTGGTTTTATCCGCGTGGCAGCAGGTAGAGCCCAGTGGTTCCGGTGGCCGATTACAGGGCTGTCGTTCCTTCCCGTGGCTTTCGGGAATCCGAGGTGCACCGCTACCGTGTGCCCAATGCTGCCGGCGGGTCTTTAGATGGCCGTCTTCCGTAACGGCTGAAGTGAGGGGTCCGTCCGCTGTCGCGATAGCCGGCTTGCTACCACTTCCGCCGGCTCCAGAAATGCAGCAGGTCGCGGCTTGATGGTATTGCAAAGGCCCGCAGGGCCCGACGCTCGTCACCTCCAGGCCACCGCTTCGGAGCGCCTCTTGACTCTGCCAGTGTGTGCCGCTCCGCTCCGGACGTCAGCTCTTGCCCCGGGGGCCTTGTTACAGGACGGATAATTGAACGCATTAAAGAGCAAGGGTGCCTCTCACACGGAGCTCAGCAGCTACACAGCCATCTCTATCGGCTGCTAGCCACGCCCCCCCATAGCGTTTCTTTTTGTTTGACGAAAGACCATCTGAGGTCCAAAAAGTTACCCAAAAATTAATAGGAGGATGTTGATTCGATTTTTGTTTTGTTAAAGAACCACCCGCCACATGGCATTTTTTACTTCCCGTAAGATATTGTTTTGGTTTTGAACAGGTTCAGTTCCAAGGAGTTTCTTATGGTGTAGGGAAGCAGCACGTCAAGAATCCTTTGAAGGCCCACTTTTGTATGACTTAGTAACACCAAGTCATCGGCATAGAGCAGGTTGCTGATGCGGGTTCCATCTAGTTGAGGGGGATGGCAGTAGACACTATGTAGTGATGGAGATAGGTCTGATATAAACAGGTTAAAAAGAAATAGAGCCAGCACACAACCTTGTTTTACGCCGGAATTGGTTCTGATTTTTCTGGACACATGAGAGCCTTCGCCCAGTTTGATTCTGATCCATGTTTCCAAATGGAGTTGGACGATTGCATGTAAAAGAGTCAGGGGTATGCCCCAGGACTCTAATTTTTGCAACAGGACTGCCCGGGGTACACGGTCAAAGGCTGCTTTTAAATCAACAAAACAGCAGTGCAACTGGGTTTGGCGGGTTGCCGCTTTCTCCGTCAGGACAGTCAGGGTGAATAAGTTAGTTGTTGTGCCAGAGTTAGTCACAAATCTGGTCTGGTTGAAAGGGATGCGCTTTATTGAGTCAGCCCATGTCTGCAACTCTTCTAATAAAATTCTGGCGTAATATTTGGACTCAGAAAAACCAAAGGTGGTGATGGACGGAGCGTTGACAATACAAACACTCACCCCCCCGTCAACTGATCTGGGTTTAATCCATCACCGTTCTTTAGCTCACTACGCCACCCCAGTTCAGACATGGCCATATGCAAATCAGTCTGACCCTGTGCCTCATGGGAACAGTCCAGCCCGAACTGCCAAGCCACGTCTTCCCTGGACCGGAATCAAGCTTCCCAGGACCGGTTTCTGGCATTACAGCCGTCTTCAGCCGGGCTTGCTTGACTCCAGTGGCAAAGTGAGCAAGGGACTCACGTCTGAGCATACCCTGCCAACTTAGGGCGAACAAAGAAAAACCAACATCTAGGAGTGCTATAATTCGGTAATTGTTGCGGTCATTTCTCTTCCCGCCGTTTGTAAATTGGATGGATTATAGCACCTCACCAAGACTCAGGGACGTGTTGTATAGCCAGCAATGGAGAAACAGGGTGGTCAGGTTAGCAGACCATAAGTCCACGTCGAATTTGAACATGGCCTGGGGAAGACCATTAGGCCCTGGAGGTCCTTTGGCCCTGGCTTTACTTATGGAACATGAGATCCTGTTTTTTAACTCATCTGATGTCCAGATGGACTCCGACAGAAAGTCGTTGTTAATTGCCAGGCCTTTGATTATTGGCACTTCAGGCACTTTATTGGGTGAGTAACTGAGATCAAGTCGTCTTTGGCTCCTTGGTTCTAAATGTGGAATCGCCGAGTTAGATGAGCTGGCTAAGCTATGGGCTTCAGAATGGTCATCCTTTGTGTTCCGGTCTTTAAAGTGCAATGATAAGAATTGGCTTCATCCGGCTGCGCTGATGTGTGCGTTACCAACACCTCTTCTGCCTCGTAGCTCCCGGTTAGCAAGAGACCAGAATTGTTTTGAGTTGGGGTTCTTGCTTTCGTGGATGATCTTCAGCCAAAATTGATCCAAGGCCGCTTGTTTTTCCCTGCGTAATGCGACCTTGAAGGCTGTCTGGGCTGGCTTGTAGGTTATAAATTTGGTTTTGTCGCCTGGGCTCTTCCTCGATTGGCGTAGTGCTCGGTTTCTTTGGACTTTTAATTTTTTTGTTGCAGGGAAAATACGGAATTGAAATGCTTGTTGCCTTGTGCTCCTCTTTGAAGACGAGTTATCAAATAGTTGGTTTATGAAGCTAGCCCAGCTGATAATGACTGGCGTGTCTGCCTCTTGAGATAGGTGTAATAGGGCTCTACATTTTTCCATCATGGGGAGAGCCGTGGCATCCGTCCATTTTATTTGCTTTACATTTTCTATTTGACACTCTGAGTGGGTGTGGACGAGTTCCTGGTGACGTGGGGTAGTAGCTGATAGTGTTATGATTTGTGGCCGGTGGTCGCTCTCGGCTTGTGATGCGATGTGGTAACTCTGAATTAAGGGAAGAACCTCTCTGCTCCCTAGAGTGAAGTCCAGAAAGGCATGTGTTCGACCGTCTGAACGGGTCCATGCAGGGGGAATGTCCGTGGCATAACGCTGCCTTGTACATAAGGCACCCTATCACGTTATGGTTAGCGTGAAAGGGGCAAGCAGTGGGTGTTGTGGTGGGCGTTCCATCACAACTCCCATTGTATTTGACGCTGCCCCCTATGTACAAGGTTGGCGTACATAGGAGGCAGCGCCAAAATTAAGATCAGGAAAAACCTTGTCTTAAAGTGGCAAAACGAGGAGAAATGCAATATTTCTCCTTGTTTCTTTTTCCATGTGTGCTGCCTTGTGCAGCACACATGGAAAAAGCAAAATGCCATGGTTTGTTTATGTACACAAAGGTGTCCCTTCCTGGACATAAACAAACCTTTTTAAAAAATGCCATTTTGTCACTTTTATGTGTGCTGCATAAAGCAGCACACATGAAAGTGACAGAATTGCATTTTAGGATTGTTTATGTACAGGAAAGGACACCTTCCTACCCATAAACAATCCTCACCTGCACGCAGACACACTTGCACTCTGGTACAAGGGTGCCTGCGTTGGCGCTAAGTTGTTGAACTTAGCACCATTGCAAGGGGAATCGCAAGGCTGCACCACATTCTTGTAAATATGGTGCAGCCTTGCATTTCCAAAGTGGCAGAGTGTGTCGTTAAACCAAGGAGGCTAGAGACTCGCACGTCACTTTATTGTACATTTCCCCCACAATCTTTTAAAGTCACAATCATTACTACAATTGGAGCATATCACATCATTGGCAGCGACACAGGACTGCAGCCATTCTTCGCTGAATTTCCGCCATGTTAGTGTGTAGGTACTTTGATTAACCCCCAAATGGCAGCGCCGGTATTTTACCTCATTCAGTTTGTCTCAAGTAAAATGCCTTGATAAACTTCTCCCCAAATAGGCATCGGAACATACAGGTACTGTCCATGGCATTTGCGCTTCCTCTGGCTTCATTTATACACTCCTGCCACTTGACTGAGCGTGCCATATAACCCTCACCACAGCTACATAATTTGAAAATCCTGCCCGCAGGTGTCAGTTAAATAACCACACATCCTTGAGTTTGAATAACTCACACTTGAGCATTATGAGTTTGAATAACTCACACTTGGGCAATAGGAATCCTTTCAATGTGGTGTTTAAGGCACTGTCAAAATTACTACATTGAAACAAGTCCCATCTGAAGTGCCGAACTCAGGGCCGGTGCATCCGAAAAGCATGATGGTGGGACTCACATAATATGCATTCTCCTGGAAAACACAGAGCACTCACGGGGTAACCATAACATACTTCTTTCAGGGTGATTTGTTAAGTGGGGGCAGAGATAAAAGGGGGTCCCAAAATGTGTTTACCCCATGTTATGTCTATTGGGATTTTCCATTTTTTGAACATGACTACAGCCCGAACCGCTGAATGGAATTACACCAAATTTGGCAGAAAGTTAGATGTTGGTCTAGAAAGCATGCTTTTTGTAATTTGGTGTAAATCCGTTCAGTAGTTTTAGCAATATTTAAGTTTGATTGGCTGCCAACACTTCAACCGGAAAGTGTTGGCAGCCATCTTGGGACTCGGTTGAGCCGAGTCCCACAAAAAATAGAAAACAAAAAGAATAGGGGGCAGGGTAGAAACACCTTGACCCCCTAGGCCTCTTGGGGGGTCCCACTAGGACCCCCAGGGCCAAAAAAGCCGGAATATAGTTAGATCAGATAGCTATAACTGCTGAATTTCACTGGTTGTATACAAGTGAAACCTGAACCTAACTATGACGTCCCTGTAACCTTTTGCTTTTTCAGTGAAAAAAAAATACATATATAAGAATTATAATTATATAAGTTATATTTACTTTAGGGCACAAGGTATAGTTTCTTGAGTAACTATGACTGGTCAATACTGGTGAACCATATGTTTTAACTGACACTTTCACATATATATTTATATAACGCGCTACAGGGGCCCGTTCTTCAAAGTGGCCCGGGCTCATCTGGTCTCTACTTCGGCGGTTTTGCTTCATGTCCAAGGTATTGGAATAGCCTGGTGCCCGCCTCTCTACATGATGGAAACCAGGGTGGCTGCAGCGCAGGCCGTGACTTCACGGAGGATCAGAATGCAATTCCAATGAACCACAAGCAGTGAGCAGACAGCCTATGAGGGGGTGTGGCGATCTCCATCCAATGGAACAGTGGCAGGGTGATTTTGAAACGGGTGAAGGAGTCTCCAGAAACATTGATGGCATCTGAGGAAGGCCGATTTGCAGCCGAAATGCATTATGCCTTTACATCAAATAAAGAGCTTCCACCAGATTCCCCGCTGAGACCTCTGCTTCTTCACTCGTTGGAGGAGTTGCTCTGCTATTTTGCGCAGTATCCAGAAACGCGAATACAGGGGCCCCGTTCTTCAAAGTGGCCCGGGCTTATCTGGTCTCTGCTTCGGCGGTTTTGCTTCATGTCCAAGGTATTGGAATAGCCTGGTGCCCACCTCTTTACACAATGGAAACCAGGGCGGCTGCAGCGAGGTCCGTGACTTCACGGAGGATCAGAATGCATTGTCTTCCGACTCCTGCCCAGCTGAAAATTGTTGCTGGGGGGTTGGAACGTTTGGGGACTGGAGGAAGCACTGAGTGATCTTATTTACTGAACATTGACTTTTATTTACACCACCACCTTCCCGCACATCGCAAATCCACATGGGCACACCCTGTGCAGCACTTACCTGGGCAATGAACTCTGGGGCTTGTAGTTCCAATGAACTACTAGCAGTGAGCAGATATCCTACAAGGAGGTGTGGCGATCTCCATCCAATGGAACAGTAGCAGGGTGATTTTAAAATGGGTGAAGGAGTCTCCAGAAACATTGATGGCATCTGAGGAAGGCCGATTTGCGGCCGAAATGCATTATGCCTTTTCATCAAATAAAGAGCTTCCACCAGATTCCCCGCTGTGGCCTCTGCTTCTTCGCTCATTGGAGGAGTTGCTGTGATATACACACACACACATATATATATATCCACGGCTAGATGTTGTCACATTATATAATTTGTATAATTATTAATTTTTGTATTTACCACTTGTTTTCCTAACCGATATACGGTTTGATTTCTCTATTGGAAGGGTAATTGTATGTGTTAATGTGCACATTTTATCCACTACAAGATGGTGCCTATATTAGACCTAGGGTTTGTCCTTCACCTATGTCTGTCACCATGAGGGAGCTTTAAAATCAAATCATGTGCCTAGTGTCATTGACACTGACGAAGGCTGATGCCGAAACGCGTTTGTTGTTCACTTTTTATTTAAATAAACAAGACCGCTGCTAATTTCATCACCCCCGGAATGCTGTCGTTCCTTTGAGGGAAGGGACCTTTTGAGCGTTATATATATATATATATATATATGTATATATATAAAAGCAAAGCGCCCCTGCGCTACTGGAAGGGCTCACCGCAGCATTCACTGGACATACGGCTTGTTATGGCTCCCGGCAACATCAAAGCTTGACCCCAATTAAAAGTTGGATGAGTCCGACGCGTTTCGGGCCAAGAACGCCCCTTCTTCATGGACAGATTACCAAGGCATGGTGTTCTCACCTGACTTTCAAACATGTTTCTTTTTATTTGAATATGGCCGCCCTGAGTGGGTGTGGCTCTTGGGATTTCTGCCAGGAATCCTGGTAATTGTAGTACCACAGGTGGGAAAACAGTGTTAACCTTGAGTAGGTGCTGTGCCTTAGTTCATTGTTGCCAATAGTATTATTCCTTGAGTAGGTAGGGGAAAAACCATTGAGGTTGCAGCATTAATCTGAATGACGCGCTGAATGGCAGGAGGCTTGAAACCTGCCTCAGCCTTCACTACGTGCTGTGTTTCTTAGCGCGTATGAAGTGGTGCTCCTTCCACGGTTCGGGCCAACCGTAGACATGTGAAAAAAAGCAAAGCGCCCCTGCGCTACTGGAAGGGCTCACTGCAGCATCCACTGGCCATCCGGCTTGTTATGGCTCCCGGCAACATCAAAGCTTGACCCCAATTAAAAGTTGGATGAGTTTGACGCGTTTCGGGGCCAAGAACGCCCCTTCTTCATGGACAGATTACCAAGGAATGGGGTTCTCACCTGACATTCAGCCTTCACTACGCGCTATGTTTCTTAGCGGGTATGAAGTGGAGCTCCTTCCAACAATTGACAACAATGAACTAAGGCACAGCACCTACTCAAGGTGAACACTTGAAGTCTGCCAGAGGGAGGGCAGCCCTTCCTTCGTCTACCTTTCTCTGTGCTCACACCAAATGCTCATGGAAGTCCTGTGACTGGTGTGGTTTCGAGCGCGTCATGCCCCCTCCTTGTATATTTTCACTTGTATACAAGGATTTACGATACTGTGGCACCTAAGTGCACTATGCTTTTTATTTTTCCACTCTGCATCAAGATGTAAATATGGACATTGGCAAATGTGGATAGCTATTGTAGCAACAACATAATGAGATGCGAGCCAAGTTGCCAAATCTGAATAATGGTGCATTCTGGGTATGTCGGTCCGAAACTAGGACCATGTGACCACTGGGACACTAATTACAAAACCAACTTACCTGTGATCAAGGCGTATGGCGCCGAAATGCGTAGGGATTTATTGGTTGACAAAAAACTGCCACATGATCAGACCAAATAAAGTATCAGTGTACAAGCATGCCGAAGCTGTGGGCTCTACTTTGCTTTTCGTTGGAATTACTTTCAGGATCTCCATTCCTGCCTAAGAGCCTGCCCTGCAGCGTGGGTGGCCCCGATAAAATGGAGCAACTCGAGTGTATATATATATATATATATATATATATATATATATATATATATATATATATATCTATATAACTTGATATTAGCTGTAAATTGTTCCAATGTTCTATTTCCTGCATTCCATAGATATGCAATAAGGCAGCATCTTACATGTCGCTCAACATGCATTATTTATGTGATTCAGTGCCAACAGCAAAGCTGTAAAAAACAATATGTAGGCCAAACAGTGAATGACCTCCGCACACGATTCAGGAACCACAAATCAGCAATAATTAATAAGAAAATTGACCAGCATGTAGCCAATCATTTTAACCTTGTGTATTATTCACTATCAGATTTGAAGATTTTCCCCATGGAACATGTCTCAAAGGAAGAACTACTGGACTCCAGGGAAAACTTCTGGATGTACCGTTTAAAATCATTGCATCCAGATGGACTGAACATTACTGACAATACAACCTGAATACTGCATATCTCAAGAACTCTCAGGACTGCATTGATTCCACATTCCAAATGGAATCTTCACTCATGATGCTTTTTGAAAATTCAGCTGTGTCATCTGTGCAGACATTGAGCTTACCATCTTGAAACTACCTGAGGAACGCGGAAGCTGAAACGTTGTAGTGGAAATATATTTTTGTTCTTTGGTGAATCTATCTGTTTGAGTCACTTCTTTCTTGGATATTTTATTTCTTTGTGACTCATTGTATCCTTTGGGATCCAGATTTTTGCCCTGGCTGGCTGTTGTTTTCTTGTGATCCTTCATCCTCAAGTATATATATTTGTGGTACGAAAAGGAAGGACTGCACTCACGGGGGGTCAAATCCAGGTCGGATTTATTATGCACACAAAATCAAAGGTTCAGATGCGTTTCGTCAGTTTATATATATTTATATATATATATATATATATATACATATATATATATATATATATATATATTTCTACAGCAAATTCTTTAAGCATAGGACTGGCACAGTGCTGTCCATGCCGAGCTGTAAAATTACATAAGCCATTTACCACTCCAGGCACAGCATTAAAGCTTTGAATTGGTAAAATAACAACAAAGCCAACCTGAAATGAGTAAAATCAACCCCTGACACATTGTTTTGCTCTAATTAGAGCTCTTCAGAGAGGTATAGCTTTGTCCAAACACAAGGCAACACCCAGTATAAGTCAAAACAATACCCTTTCAGGCATAGAGTGATGCATAAATTATGCAAAAAAAGAAACAGGGAACTCTGGGCAGTTCTCAAGTTTAGGTGGAAAGCAGCTCCTGTTAGAGCACTCTCAACTCCAGCGACACTCGAGATCTGCTCACCTTAAATGTCTGGTTTTCTATCAAAGTATTTGAGCATAGGATTAGCACAGTGCCATCGAGAGGAGGTCGACCTTGGCATGTTTCCAGTCGTCGGGGAAGGACGCAGTTGCCAGGGAGCGGTTGATGGTGTGGCGAAGCATGAGTGCGATGGAGTTGGCAGCTCTGTTGAAGATGTGGTGGGAACAGGGGTCCTGTTAGGCGCCGGAGTGGATTGACTTCATCGTCTTCAGTGTGTCTTCGATGCTGAGGGCTGTCCAGCTGCCAATCGTTGGTTTCAGGGTGTCGGGTGGCTGGTGAGGGTTCAGTGTGTTGTTTGTCTTCGTCGAAGTTGTTGTAGATGTTCTTGATTTTGTGGTGGAAGAAGGCGCTGAGTTTGTTGCAGAGGTCGTGTGAGGGAGGAATCTCAGTAAACTTGCTGGTGGGTTGGGCGAACTCCTTGATGATGCTGAAGAGTTCTTTACTGTTGTGTGCATGTGTGGAGATTCTGTCTTCGATCGCTGTTTTTCTCGTATTTCTGATGAGTTGGTGGTGGGCATTAGAGGCGGTTCTGAAGTTGTTGTGGGCTTCTGTGGAATTAGAGTTCCTCCAGGCTTTTTCGAGGCGGTGGCATGTGTGTCTGGACTTTCGGAGCTCAGTGGTAAAGCATCTGGCTTTCGAGGTGTATGTGTTGTTGTTCTTCTTGAGGGGGCTATGGTGTTGGTGCTGTCGGAGATCCCTCTGTGCGGGGTTCGGGCTGCGGTGTTGGGGTCGTTGTCTTCCGCGGTGGTTTGGGTCGAGTTGCCGAGTGAGGAGGTGAGCTGGTCGTCAGTGATTTTGGTCCAGTTTCTTTGTGGGAGCAGGTGCGGGTGGTGGGTGTTCTGAAGGTGAAGTGGATGCATCAATGGTATGTCCACGGGAGTTCGGTGGTGTGGCTGAAAGTGATGGCGTTTCTTGATGTGAAGAGGGGGTCTCTACAAACAATTAAACTGGGATACATAAAATAGATACACACATTGCCCCACCCAAAAAATTAAATTTGCCCATCAGTTCTATAGTGTATGTCCATCTCAGCCAACAGACACAGATCCAACTTTGGCGCTGCCAGAGTAGTAATTCCCTACTCTGCTGCCATAGTAAAGAACCCATCCAATCATCCTACCAATTGATTGGCAAAGATTAATGTCCAGTCGCTGCTACCACAATAAAGAACTCATCCTTTTCTGCTGCCAAAACAAACAGTCGTCCACCATCAGTCCCAAGCAAACAACACTTCCATGTCAAATGAAAAAAAAACATTCTGTGGCTAATAAGTGAACACCTCATCCCGCTTTTGCTAAAGAAATAGGTCCACTTCATTGCTACCAGGAAGCAAACTCACTGTTCCACTGCCAAGGAAAGCACACACCATATTTAAGAGAATCGCCTGTCCTACAACTGCCATAAAATAGAATGAACCTTACAGTTGCCAAATCAAAGGACCAACCATCACCGCAAAAAGCAAATTTCTCAAACCATTATTATAAAGTAACTAATTCTTCAAAACACTGCAAAAGCAAGAACTAAGCACTGCACATCCAAAATAAAAAACAACCCATGCCACTGTCACAAGTGACACCGTACACTTTTACAATCTTGCTACTGCCACAGTTTGATACTCTCCACTCAAATACTAAAGAAGGAAAACACCATGCTACTATACAACAAAGAACACCCCTCAGTGTCACAGCGAGAACCCCCCAAAACCAACAGAGTGAAGCAGAAGGACAAAAGCACACTTGCACATACCAGAAAGCAACACATTCTGACTTCTGACAACAGTCATCCACATTGCCTACAATATGTTGTGCAGCTGCTATTTCAAATGTAAAATACATTTTCATTTCAGGGAGCTCGATATCAAAATAAAAATATGATACAAACAACTAAAAATTAATGTGATTAGAATGATATATTAAAATTACCTTCATTCCACCAAGCTCAGAAGAAAGGAACACACATTATTTACATTCCATGCAAAGAAACTGATACAAGAAATAAAGAAAAGCGTTTGGAAATATTTTATTATTTAAACTCAAGTATGTGCCTTTCTACAGTACAATATTAGCACACATTGTGCAAAGTTTAACGCTGCCAAAAATATTAATTTTCTCTCAACAATTGTGATTGCTATTCATTTATCCTAAAAATCTCAGTGCAGTGCTAGGAAATATTAACAATACATTCACCACGTGACATAGTAAAGCAGAACACTGATAAGGTAGAGTAAAAAATATTGCACATGAAGATAAGATAAAACGAGAAAAAGTATGTATAAGACGTCTTCAGTAACGGTGGTCTAAGCACAATGTAAGGCATTCTTGATTTCTAGAACAGTTTCCAAAACAAACAGTATTTAGTTTATACTTTTGAGGCTGCAACATAGATAGGTGGAGAATCTCAAAGTGCTGTATGCAAAGAAAAGATTAATTAAAACATCAATGCACTTCAAAACTGGATCCTGTGAGTGGACAGGGAGTAAGGTTAGTGCACAAGTTTCCATTAATGATGATGGTAGTGTATACACACAGTAGATGAATTATTCCTTTCAGAGCTCACCATTTGCTTTTATTGTTTAACTGGTAGGCGCATCTTGCTTTAAATTGAGAGGATTTTACTTTATTCCAGTTTGTGATATCAGCTGTGCCTCCTCGTGGAGAGCAGACAATGCCAAAGATTTTACAGACTAACAGGATGGGCGTTAGCTCACTGCAGATGACACATTCTCTCCAGTCTCTTTGTCAAATTCTATCTTCACATCCTTAAATATCATAACAAAAGCATAATTACAACACCTCTCTTACCAGAGTGGTTTCCCACTAAAAAGCTCATGAATTGCACACTTTCCCAAAATGCACACCTTACGCATATTCAAATTATCAAACTGAATCTGCACCACAGTGAAATGTGATATATTTGGGCAAACTAAAGTATTCATATGCATTTGCCACTTGTGCATTTGTGTGGGACAAGAGGTATGGTCAGGCATAACTTTCATTCATAGAGGAGTACACAGTTTCTCAGATCTCTGTCAGTCTCCATTTCCCTTTATGAGCGCTGGCCTAGTGCTATGTGGACAGAGGACACATATGCTTCCTTCCTTGGTTGTGGTAATTTGGGACTTATGCAGCAAATATATGCAGCGAGGATATCCTCTCTGATTATACAACCAAGTACACAGACGAGCAAGCAGGTCATGGTCATTGCTAGTAAGGATTGCATTTCCACCCCTAAAAAAGGGCGAAGAATGTGATTTCAAAATATATGCACCCTTTAATGATCATGCAAGAAAATGACCACTTGATGGAATAGTGGGCAGCGACTAACATTAAGAGGCACTTGTCTGATTATCCACATGGTCAATGCCGGCTGAAGCAGTGGACATGTGTCAGCTGCTTTAGTATTGAAGGGAAATGGGCTGGAAAAGACTCAGCAGTTTTGCACTGTTGCCTCAGCCCCCTGAATCCATGCACCTCTGCTTCGTGTACTGACAGACTGCAGTTAAATAGCTCATGCACGTTTATGATGTGCAAAACGTGCACAGTGTTTGTCACTTTTCATAAATTAGGTCATGTTATTGTAGTGGTTCTAAGTCATCTCTGAACACACGAAGTGGAACATCAAGTTGTGCTCATTTCACTATCTTCAGTGCTTCATGCCCAGAATGCAGATTATGAATTAATGTGCAGATCATATGTCAGGAGTGCTCAAAATGAACTTTTCTGAACGTGTTTGAGTGTATGATCCAATATTAAAATGTACTGGAGATAACGCTTAAATAGGATGATTGACCAAGGCTTATATGTTGCCTTTGGACACCTTCCAGGGGTACTGAGAAAACACCACCAGATGGCGATTGTAAATTTTAATTTGTAATTTCTATTTGTATAGCGCGTTATCACCAATGGTCTCTAAGCGCGGTGAGAGGGGGTCTGCGGTTGGTTGTGATGAGTAGAGGGTACGCTACCGTGTGCTCCAAGCCTCCTGGTAGAGACTGGTCTTAAGTTTTTTTCTGAAAGGCAACAGGGAGTGTTCCTTTCAAATGTTGTCGGGCAGCTTGTTCCAGATCTGTGGGATGATTGTGGAGAAAGCTCTACCTCCGAGGGAGGCCAGTCGGGAGCGGGGGCAAACCAGGAGCCTGGCATCTGAGGAGCGGAGCGCTCTGCTAGGGATGTAGTTAGCTAGGCTATTTTTGATGTAGCTAGGGGCCTGGCCAAAGATGGATTTGTGTGCAATGCAGAGACTTTTGAACTTTGTCCTTTGCCTGATCTGGAGCCCGTGGAGCTGGCGGAGGAGAGCAGTGGCGTGCGTGCGTCGGGGTACTTTGAACACCAGCCTAGCCGCATCGTCCATTACAATTTGAAGTCTGGCCAGTTGTTTTTCTGGAAGTCCAAGGTAGAGCGAGTTCCCGTAGTCCAATCTTGATATTATGAGTGCTACTACCACTCGTTTCAGGGTATCAAAGGTGAGGAGGGGGGCCAGTTTCCGCAGCTGCCTCAGAAGGCTTGAGCAGGCGCCCACTATTGCTGACACCTGTTGGATCATGGACAGTTTGTTGTCAATCTTGATGCCAAATCTTTTGACCGCCACGGCTGGCTCAAGGTATTTGCCTAGCTTTTGTGGCCAGAAGAGATTGCTCCATGAGTTGGTGTCTGTGGTGATGGCCAACACCTCTGTCTTATCGGGGTTGATTTTTAGGGAGTTGGCCGACATCCAGTTGATATTTAAGAATGTTTTGGACTCTGGCGTGGACTACTGGGGAGTTATCAATCTGAATGATAATTTGGGTATCATCTGCGTAGTTGTATATCTGGCACTCCAACTGATTAAATGCCGCTATCAGAGGTTGAAGGTATGCATTGAACAGAAGGGGTGACAGTGCAGACCCCTGAGGGGCTCCACATGGGAGTGTGCCTGGCCTGGACACCGCGTCGGCCAGTTGCACTCTCTGGGACCGGTCCTTCAAAAAGGATGTGAGCCTTGCGAGTGCCATGCCCTGAATCCAAAGGTCGGCCATCCGCGACAAGAGTAGATCGTGATTTACAGTGTCAAATGCCACGGATATATCTAATAGGATCAGGGCGCAGGGTTTATTGGAGTCATCCCTCAGTCTTAGACCGTCTAGTACCGATAGCATGACTAATTCTGTGCTATGGTGTGCTCGAAATCCTGCCTGATTGAATTGTAGGAGGTGGTTGGCCTCCAGGTGATGTGAGAGTGAGGAGAGCACATGCTGTTCTAGGACTTTGGACAGGAAGGGGAGCTGGGACATTGGCCGAAAATTCTTCAGGTTTTTGATATCCGCTGCAGGTTTTTTCAGGAGTGGGATCACGCGTGCCTCCTTGAAGTCTCTGGGAACTTGTCCAGTTTCAAGGGAGGAGTTAAGGAGTGATATGATCTCAGCTTCGATCCCTGGTAGAGCCATCTTAAAGGTCGTAGGAGGAAGAGATCCGCCGGTGAGCCTGATTTCACGCGTCCTATAAGCAATGCCAGGGCTTCGGGTGAGACCGTGGGGAAAGAAGTGAGGGGTTGGTTGAAGGAGGGGCAAATGGGTGAGGGTTCCAGAGGGCATGGAAGTGGAAGAGTGTCCTTAATTGTGGTCAGGAGATCTTCTACTTTGGCGGAGAAGAAGGTTTGAAAATTATCGCTGTCTTCCAGACCGAAGGAGGGCTTCTGTTCTTTTACCTGTCTTAGTTCTTTTAAGATTTTGAATGTCTCTTTTTGTGTGTTATGTGCGGACATGATTTTGGCTTCATAGAATTCCGCTTTCCTAGTTTGAATTGCTTTTTTGTAAGTGGCAAATGTTACATGGTATTTTGAGAGGGCAGCTGGGTCGTAGGCTTTCCGCCAGGCTCTTTCACTTTGGCGGAGCAGTTGTTTCAGGCTTCGGAGGTTCTCACTGAACCATGGTGCCCCCTTCCCTTTGTCTCTTATTTTTTCCCTGCGTGCGGGTGCTAGGGTGTTAATGGCGGTATTCAGCCTTTGCGTGAGGGCGCAGTTTTGAGCATCTGGGTCTCCCAGAGGGTGACCATGGGGGCTGGATTTTCGTAGGGCTGAGACCAAGTCTTCGGCCCTAATTTTGTTCCAGCTCCTAATGGTTTTCCAACTTGGAGGTGAAGGGGCTCCTTGCTCTGAGAGTTGGAGGGTGCCACAGATGATGTGGTGGTCAGACCATGGGCAAGGTCTCGTGACTGGGGGGTCTATGAGGGACTGGGAGGACCAGACTAGGTCGAGTGTATGTCCTTTTTCATGAGTGGGGCCAGTCACGGTTTGGAGTAGTTCCAGTGCAGTCAGAGCTTCGTCCATTTGGATGGCTTGTCTCTCTTTGGGGGATAGCTCCCAGTGGAAGTTAAAATCTCCCAATATTAGTAGGCACTGGTATCGTGAACGCATATCATGTGCCAGTTCCGTCAGCCATTCAATGAACTTGGGCGGCGTTCTCGGGCAGCGGTATATGATCAGGATGATGGCACAGGCTGAAGAGGAGAGGAATTTTGCCCCTAAAACCTACTCCACTTCGATGCTCTCTGCGAGGAGTGTCTCTGCCTTTTTGTAGAGGAGAGCCACCCCTCCCCCTCGGGTATTACCCGGCCTGTTGTGATAGAGGGCCGCATAGTTAGGGGGCATGGCTGCTACTAAATCCGGGGTTGAGGATTCCTCAAGCCAGGTCTCAGTGATGCCTAAGATGTCTATGGTTTCATCTTGTAGTAGTGAAAAAAACCTCGAGGTAGTGTTTTTGTAATGAACGAGTGTTTAGGGTGGCGAAGGTGAGGGCCGGGGGGTTAAGGGGCACAGAGGGTCTTGGAAGGTTGCCAGGGGCCCTATGAGTTAGAGGTCTTAGCAGCCCTTTTGATTCCAGTAGGGTAGCTACCTTCTTGTCGAGGGGCATAAGGTCACTTTTTAGATGGTAGAGTTCTGCCAGAAGGTATGTCAGGCCCTGGTCAGGGGTTCTGGCCCCTGGGCCCGGCAGGGCGCGGACGGGCACGGACTTGCTCAAGTGTGGAGTAAGTAGGCTGCAGCTCTACCCACCCACCAATCACCCCTGCTGTGCAGCGGCTGTCTGTTCTCAGCAACCAACCGGAAGTGCTTCTGACAGGAAGAGGGGCCGTTAGTGAGGTGAAGGTAGGTTTCTTGCCAACACACAGTGAGATATTGATTTTAAACTTTTCCCTTGGTTAAAAACATCAAACACAGTGCAAACGAGCAAAATTACAATTTTAAGAATTCGGCAGCAAGCGCAGCAGTGTTGCGATCGTCCCACCACACCTTGGCAGGGCTCTCTGATCTGCACGCCTGCTTCAGCGGGGAGTAAGTAGGTGGAGGCTCCACTCACCCGCCAATCAGCCCTGCTGTGCAGCGGCTGTCTGTTCTCAGCACTAGACCGGCAACCAACCGGAAGTGCTTCTGACAGGAAGAGGGGCGCGTTAGTGAGGTGAAGGTAGGTTTCTTGCCAACACACAGTGAGATATTGATTTTAAAATTTTCCCTTGGTTAAAAACATCAAACACAGTGCAAACTAGCAAAATTACAATTTTAAAAATTCGGCAGCGAGCTCAGCAGCAGCACATTGTAAGTGAATGTGCCGAACATCCCTGGTGTCACAATGTTGTAATGCCCCTGTGGCCACATGACTTCAAACACAAACATGATCTCCTGTCAATACTGGCATGCTCCTGTTGATGCTGTCCCCCTGAAATTAGATGAATGAGCTGCATCTCAATACTGATGGTATGCAGCTTTTTTTTTTTTAATAGTGCTTGAATCTCCATATGCTTAGCTACAGGAAAACCGGAGCAATCCATAATGCTTCTGCTTTCATTTTGTGAGGAGTGCGTGATGTAAAAACTTGCTGGTTCACGCATGATTAAGACTCATTCGGGAACACTCATATGCACGTCTTTAATAGGATCGAGTGCTCTCTTTGAAGTTATAAGCATGTGGGTCCAAGTAATATTGAGGATCATTTTCTTTGTACCACACAGTGAATGTTGAGACCGCGATACAGGCACACACGAGCCAGCCCTCTGGGTGAAGCTTCATAAGTTATTCCTTATACCCTTGTCCTGATGAAGCCCGAATGAAGGGCTGAAACGCGTTGACAATTGAACAGAAGACAGGAACAATCCATGAAAGTGCAAATACCATGTTAAAAATGGATGCACAATATTAAAAGTTTGTAGATGTGGAATAGGTACCTAAGGATTACCTCACAGTGGATTGCAATGAATTAGAAAGCAAACACTTCATTGTAAAAACGGGGGATAGGAAACAATTGTGTTTTGATTGTGATTATTCATGTTTTGTTATGTATGTTTTGTGTACTATCCGTTATGGATAATGTAATAGAGAACAATGGAAATAAATTAATAATTGTTCCAACCAGGAATAAACTGTGGTATGTGGTTTTTCTGAAACATTGTTAAATAAGATGGGACTATGTACCAAGTTATAGGTGTAATTGATTGTACCCTACGACTATTGGCGAACATATCCATCCCTCTGCATCAGTTATTGTATAATGTGATATTTACCTGCCCAGAAGGTGGAGGGTCATTTGGGCAAACCCCATTGATTTTGTATTGCTTTCATTTTGTGGTTACACATACCATCTTCCAATATTACTATTAACAACGAACACTTTTCACATGCAAATTATCATTTCATCAGTACAAAATAGTCGGTGAAATGGAAATTGATTTTGACAACTGTTCGTTTTCAGAAGATTTTCGTCTTCTTAAAAAGTTTGAAGGGCTGTCAAAATTATTTCAAAGTCAAGGTTTTTCACCATTTCGTATCATGTCTCTGTTAAACGCTCCCTACATAAAAAAAAAATGTGTGTGTTGATAAGACTTAGCTGAATAGAAAGAGCAGTGGAAATAAATAACAATAATACAAAACAGAAGAAAAGAAGAAACAATGGTCAATAGAGTTTCTTGTGCGTTTTGTTGTATGTATGTGGTCTAACAAAGCAAGTGCTTTGGTGAGGTGGGTCTGTTTTGTCTCAAATACATTTATAATCTACTTAAACCAAGATATTTGACACAACCATTTTATTCGCTGCTCAAAATGAAGACTCCATAATTTGTGCACATATAATGAAGTCTATTCTCTGCACCAAAAGCTATAAAGGCTTGATGTCGGCATCATAAATCCCAACAGTGACAGGATGTGATACCTCTAACGTTACCTTTGTGGCTTGATAGTGCATTGCAATTCTTCTCTCTGCCTTAAGAAAGAATTCACTTGCTCGATTATTGTCGATTAGTGCTGAAAAAGTGGTCATATAGTAGAACAGAACGAACAAGGAGCATTTATCAAATTATTGTGACAGCACAAAATTCGAGAACATACTTTATCTGATTTATGTATCTGAAAAGCAACAAATGGTGGAGTCTGTAACTATTTGACAGAATTCTTAATGTTTTCAAGATATTCGCCAACATTGTCAACCAGACTTAACTTCAAACGGCAAACCATCTGCCTCTTATGATGGGTACACGCTGTGTGTAAGCAAAGGCGTTTGAATGTACTTAACCCTGGATCCTATTCCAAAGAAGGGTTATATTACGTAAAGATGTTTGTGAGGTGACACTGGCAGACTTAGTTTAACTCAAAGAACATAAAGCTTTTCACTCTGGTACTATTACTGGTAAGTAATTTGCAGCTCTTTGGCACCAGGGTAGACAATAGGTATTGGCCCCTTTACAGGTTGTTTTCCTTGTTCCTCAGTTGAAAGTCCATTCCACTTTACCAATGACTGATAAACTAAGGCATGAGGCAAGCTGCAATGCTGTGTGCTGATTTTCATGCTGGTGTTTCTTGATTTCCGTAGATCTGACAGACTGTTGTGCAATTCCCTACTCAGAGCACTGCTTCTGCTGAAGTCCCGGGTTCCACCAGGAATACTTCCGGCCAGCTGAACATGTCTCTTTTCCTTGAGATTCTCCAGAAGACTCGGTACAACAAGTATAAGAGTTATAAATGCTCATAATCAGCGCAAAGAGGATTATCGCGGCTGCTACGAGTGAGAAAATGTTCCAGTGTTTCAATAGTTTAGGATAAAGGATATATAAATAATCTATGTATTCTTCAATTTTGCTGAAAAACAGAAAATAAGAATAGGTTATTTATTTCAACAGACTCCTGTTACCGTTCATTTATTATCCTTACATGAATGCTCTAAAGAAGGTTGAGATCTCCCTGCCTGTGCGGGTAGGAGCTCCTTCCTCTTTAGTTAGCAGTGGGTGTAGGCTAGAGCAAATGGTAAAACAATATAGGCAGAGAGCAAGAGAAACGTTTGGGTATATGCAGATAGGTGTAACACACAGAAACCAGGAAGGCAAACTATACTCGCACATCACCAGTGAGGCCCCATCTTGTATACTGCACCCATGTCTGGAGACCTGATTTAAGTAGAAGAGAGACTTAGGGAATGGTATTTAGGCCATTGGTGGAGGTTAGGAAGAAGTCCCACTACCATCAGATGGAAACAAACCATAAACACACTTGCCTGCGGGCAATCCTGGTATTACAGAAGTATATGGCATACCAGTGCCAGGCACACTCAAAGAACCCTCTAAAGAGGTTGGGCTATGGCTCGGAAAGCCCAACATTTTGGTCTTCCTCACACCTTAATTGAGGAGCAGCATTCTGCCATTTCTGGAAGGAAGTATGTTAAGCATTTTCATTAGTTAGGCCTTGCTAATCACTTTCTCCACATAAAAGTGAGTTTAATCCACACAATAGGAACCTACCTACCTGAGTCTCAGCTTTAAGATGATACAGTGCATTTAATTTATTTAGTTTAAAAGCAATACTGCTGTACCCATATAAACATTAATTTTCAATGCTATCCCTGAATGGGTGGGTACCCAGTACATGAGTTTCAATGAGGACACTAAGAAGCATTTATCTAGCAAAGGATTATGTGGGAGGCACAATTCTGAAAAAATAATATTTCTCACAGAATGAAAGTGAGCCAGATATTGAGAAGGAAAGACAGACGTTTTAGATTGTTGTTTCTTTTAAAATCACCAAATAAAGAACCTGCTTGGCTGTCACTTCAATGATGTGCCCAACACTGCGTCTACTCAGTCACACAACACTGGTACTTCACAATCATCCTTCACCAGGAAATAATTTGAGAAATAGAAATCCCAGCATGTTAACTACTTGTCATTCTGGTCTTGCACTTCGAGGTGGAGGTGTGTGTGTGTGTATATATATATGTCATGTGATCAAGGGGCGGAGGTCCCGAAACGCGTCATGGCGGCGTGTTCTCTGCACAATAGGATGGAATAAACTTTAAATTTTGCAAAACTATCCGTGTGGGTCCGGTTTCGTTGTTGTTCTGAGGGTGATTCTTCGGGACTTGACGGAGTTCGTGGCATATATATATATATATATATATATATATATATATATATATATATATATATATTTATTTTTCCAAAGTTCCTCTTCAAGGAAAACACCGCACTCCAACAGGGTCAAAATTGACAGTGATTTATTTCTGTGCAGTAACAAACACCATTGACCACCACCTACTCGTTTCAACCACAATTGGTCTTGCTCACGGTATGTGAGTCCTACTTTAGTTTCAGTGGCTTCTGATGATAGCTGCGAGGGTGGCCATGTAGATGTTGAAAAGGGTAGGGCTCAAGGAGAAGCACTGGCAGATTCCACAGCTGATCTCTGTGGGTTTTGAGAGGAACAGTGGTAATCTGACTCGTTGGGTCCGTCCGGTGAGGAAGGAGTGGATTTAGTCCAGAGCCTGGTGCGTATGCCGGCGTTGTGGAGTCTGTCGATTAAGGTTCGGTGGGAGACGGTCTCGATGGCGGGTGAGATGTCTAGTAGGATGAGGGGCGCAGTCTCGCCCTAGTCGAAGAGGGAGCGGATGTCATCTGTGGCGGTGAGGAGTGCAGTCTCTGTGCTATGGTTGCTTCGGAAGCTGGATTGAGAGGTGTCTAGGACGTGGTTCTCTTCGATAAACTCGAAGAGTTGGGCATTGATGGCCTTCTCTATCGCCTTGGCTGAGAAGGGGAGGAGGGAGATCGGTCTGAAGTTCATGAGGTCTTTTGGGTGCACGGATAGCAGGGGGTTGATCTTGGCTTGTTTCCAGGCATTGGGGAAGGTAGCGGTTTTCATGGAGCAGTTGATGGTGCGGTGAAGCTGGGAGGCGATGGCGGCCGCTGCTCTGTGGAAGATGTGGTACGGGCGAAAGGTCCGTCGGGCCCCTGAGTGGATAATCTTCATAGTCTTGTGCGTGTCCTCTGTAGAGAGCCGGGTCCAGCAGGGAATAGCTTGTTGAAGGGCTGCTTGGTTGTATGCAATGGTGGCGGGTGTGGCAGTCGGGTTTTGGGTGTCGAAGCTGTCGTAGGTCTTCCTGATCTTGTGGTGGAAGAAGGTGCAGAGTTTGCTGTAGAGGTCTAGGGAGAGGGGAACATCTGAGGTCCTGCTGTTGGGCCTGGGAAACTCCTTGTTGATGGTAAAGAGTTCTGTACTGTTGTGTGAGCTAGTGTTGATTCTGTCCCGGATGGCTGATTTCCTAGTGGTTTAGAAGAAGAGGTGGTGATGTGGTACTTGAAGGTTGCGTGAGTTTCCGGAGTTTTGTTGCTCCTCCATTTCTTATTGAGACGTCTGCAGGTGTGTCTGGGTTTGTGGAGGGTGGGGGTAAACCAGCTGGCCATCTTGTATCGTTGTTTGCCTGGTCTTCTCTTGAGGGGAGCCAGGGTGTTGGCGTAGTTGGAGGTCCATTGGTGGAGGTTGAATGCTGCGGTGTTGGTGTCCGCAGGTGGTGGCGGAGTGGTAGTGTAGAGGGAGTAGACGAGGAGTTCTTCAGTGGCCTTTGTCCAGCTGTGGCTGGGGGGTGGCAATGGCGACGGTCGTGTGTGGTAGGCGCATCAAAGGTGAGGTGTACGCAGTGATGGTCGGTCCAGGGGAGTTCAGTGGTGTGGATGAAGCTGATGTTCCCACTGGCGGACAAGATGGGGTCGAGCGTGGGTCTGGCTGTGTGGGTCGGGCAGCAGCCAGCTGCTTGAGTCTGATGTTGGTGAGGTTCTCCAGGAGGGAGGCGATGTTCTGGTTGCTGGGGTTGCCCATGTGGAAGTTGAGATCTCCAAGCAGGATGTAGTCGGTGAATGCGAGAGCCTGGGGTGCGATGAGGTCTACAATAGAGTCAGTGAAGGGTGGTCAGGCCGAGGGGCCTGTAGACGAGGGTGCCACAGAGGGTGGTGTTGGGTTTGGGTCGGATCTGGAAGTGGAGGTGTTCCATGTTTCTAGTGGGGTCGTTAGAGTGCGTGGTTACTCGGAGCATGCTTTTGTGGATGATATCGATGCCTCCTCCCGGGCAGTCGGCCATCCTTGTGGGTGATCTTGTAGCCGTGGGGGATGGCGATGGTGATGTCCAATCCGGAGCAGGGATTGGTCCAGGTTTTCATGAAAAAGTCGATTTCAGGAGCGGTGGCGTTGAGGAGGTCTAAAATTTACGCTGCGTTATTGTGGAGGGATCGCACTTTGAGGAGGATGTAGGTGAGGTGGACGAGTGTGCTGTTGGTTGGCTGGGGAGCAAGGGGGCTGGCGTGGAGGCATGGCTGAAGGTGCGGTTGCAGTTCCGGCAGGTGAATGGTCCTAGGGCTAGGGTCTTCTCCGGTGAAGTTAGGTGGCATGTCGTCCCGGGTTGAGGGCGAGGAGGGTCCTGGCGTCGTATCTGGGAGGCAGGATCCCTGGCACTGGGCACGGTTCTGGCGCCGATGGGTGCAGAAGGGCTTGCCTTGGGTGCGGCCTCCACTAAGTAGTGCTGCAGAGGGGTTGGACAGCTGGGAGGCAGGAAACGCGGGAGCGGGAAAAGGACACTGGAGGGGCTTGGGGATTGCAGTGGCAATGAAGGAGTTGGCAGAAAAAACAGCAAATAAGAAGGAAAATCACAAAGCCACCAAGAGAAAGAACAAAGGCAGAAAAAGAAGAAAAAATAGAATTTAAAGCGGAGAGAGAGAGAGACAGAAACAGCAAAGAGAGGGACAGGAGGGCAGTCAGGCAACAGAGCAGTGACCACTAGAGATGAGGGACAGGCATGAGCCTGTGGGTGGAAGAGGGCCTCAAACTTCTGACCTCCAGGTAAGTGGTGTCAACAGCAGCAGATGGGGACAGCAGTAACAGGTACCAGACGGCGCTGTGGAAGGAGCATGCCCACTAAGGATACTACTTAGTGTACTGTACTGTATTGTATTTCAGTTGCATTTATACAGAGTTTCATGTCTTGATGAGGCACCAATCCACCTAAGAGGATGGGTTCTATGCTACACAATTGTGTTTGCTTGGTTGAAAGGATGTTAATTTGCTGTGCCACCTATCTGGATTGTTTTTTCACTGAGAGTTTTATATTTAAAGCGCTAGTCCATGTTGTTCTAGGACACAGAGACATAAAATATCTTCATCTAATATACCATTTGGCATCATACATTCTTACCTGCCTTTTGCCTCCTCCTCCTTTTCAACCTTTTCAGGTTCACTTTGTGTTTCCTTTATATTTTCTTCCTCTTCATCCAACTCTTGAATTACTTGGGTTTTCTTAATGCCTTCGCGATAGCTATAGAAAAAGGAGCAGGACATTAAAGAATCATATCTAGTCAATCTTATCTATTTGTGCAAGAATGATTGTCTCCTAGGGCCCTATGTTGTAAAGGGTGCTGTACAGTACCTCTAGCACTTCTGTACCAGTCATTATCTTGTCAGATGGGATATCTTCAGAAAGTGGAATATTCACCACTAGGAACATTCAGGCCTCCAGTGGGAGATGCTTATCTGTCTAACTACTACTGCGAATAATAATAATAATAACAATAAAAAGAAGAAGAAAAAGAAGAAAATTCCCTGATTATGAGCGTCAAACTAATGCATTTTTTGCCACTGCGAGCAAGCTACATCATTTAAAAAGCCTACTCTTATAAATTCTATTCTGTACATTAAGTTGAGGCTTCACAAGGAATTGATATCATTATCATAAACAGAAAATGTGGAGAGCTTTCACTTGAACTTGAATGGTCTAACAATATGATTATCCACCAAATACTATTTACACTATTTACAATTACAACCATTTTACAATACTCCATTGAGGTGCCAGTATAATAGATCACTCTTTCTTTTTCACTCTGTGCACTTTAATTTAGCAAACGCTTTGCACATAGCAGTCAGGCTTAACTCATAGGCAATGTGTAAAGTATTTGTGCACAACTGCAAATCGTCGTAAAGTGAAAAGACTACACAAAAAGTAATCCATATCGAGTTAGAAAAACAGGGTTATTTTTAATAAATAAAACAAGAGTGAAACGACAAAACCCCAATCAGCAGAACTGGAGATATGCAAGTTTTAAAAAAAATTGTGAAAACACAACGCTCCAACTGTGGATATCTAGTTGCACCAGACTGGGACAAAGTTACAAGTTCAGGCCCAAGATGAAATAGCACGGAGCTTAACAAAGTACCTTGAATCCTGGTTGAGGAGTGTTGCAAGGTTTCGTGTCGAAGGTGCATCGCGCAGCCAAAGCATTGCAATGGTTCCGAGATGCAGCAAGGCCGCAATGCAAGGTCCTGTTTTGTTGACAAGGATCCTGTGGACAAGGGCTTGCGATGCAAAGTCAGGGATTGAGGGTGCGTTGTACAGTCGGTTGGTTCCGTGATACTGCGAGGCTGCTATGAGGAGTCCGTTGGTTCCGTGATACTGCGAGGCTGCTATGAGGAGTACTCGCATCCCTATCAGTGAGGGATGCGAGGGCCTATGCCAAGGTTGCTTTGCAGAGTGGCGGTTCTAAAGAGGTTGCGGCTGATCTTTGCAACTGGACTAATCGTCACAACAGCGGCAATGCGTTGGTTCTGCTCAGGGTTGCGCCGTACCGCTTTGGCCCCTTTTGTACCGCTTTGGCCGCCATAAGTGTGGCAGGGTATGCTCAGACGTGAGTCCATTGCTCACTTTGCCACTGGATTCAAGCAAGCCGGGCTGAAGACGGCTGTAATGCCAGAAACCGGTCCTCGGAAGCTTGTTTCCGGTCCAGGGAAGGCATGGCTAGGCAGTTCGGGCTGGACTGTTCCCATGAGGCACAGGGTCAGACTGATTTGCATATAGCCATGTCTGAACTGGGGCGGCAGAGTGGGCTAAAGAACGGTGATGGATCAAACCCAGATCTTTTGACTGGGTGTGAGTTTTTGATTGGTTCAGATGCTCCGTCCATCACCACCCCCTTTTGTACCGCTTTGGCCGCCATAAGTGTGGCAGGGTATGCTCAGTCGTGAGTCCCTTGCTCACTTTGCCACTGGATTCAAGCAAGACGGCCAGAAGACGGCTGTAATGCCAGAAACCGGTCCTCGGAAGCTTGTTTCCGGTCCAGGGAAGGCATGGCTTGGCAGTTCGGGCTGGACTGTTCCCATGAGGCACAGGGTCAGACTGATTTGCATATAGCCATGTCTGAACTGGGGTGGCAGAGTGGGCTAAAGAACGGTGATGGATCAAACCCAGATCTTTTGACTGGGTGTGAGTGTTTGATTGGTTCAGATGCTCCGTCCATCACCACCCCCTTTTGTACTACTTTGGCCGCCATAAGTGTGGCAGGGTATGCTCAGATGTGAGTCCCTTGCTCACTTTGCCACTGGATTCAAGCAAGCCGGGCTGAAGACGGCTGTAATGCCAGAAACCGGTCCTCGGAAGCTTGTTTCCGGTCCAGGGAAGGCATGGCTTGGCAGTTCGGGCTGGACTGTTCCCATGAGGCACAGGGTCAGACTGATTTGCATATAGCCATGTCTGAACTGGGGTGGCAGAGTGGGCAAAAGAACGGTGATGGATCAAACCCAGATCTTTTGACTGGGTGTGAGTGTTTGATTGGTTCAGATGCTCTGTCCATCACCACCCCGTTTTGTACAGCAGAGGAGAAGCATAGCTTCTGCTGGATCCACAAAGCCTCGCAGAGCACCTAAGGCCCACTTCCAAGGGTGAAGGACTGGGTGGCATCACTTGGCAGGATTGGCTAACATATGGCAAAGTCTTAGTGTGGGGTTCTATTTTGTTGGAGCCTTCTGTCCCCGAGGTGCAAGTCAGGAGGCCAGCCTACAAACTCTTGAAATCACTCTGGAGTCCTGGGTTCAACAGATGCAGGTTCAGTCCTTCTCACCAGGCAAGAGGGCAGCGGGCATCATGTCAGCACATCAGGGCAGCAGTCTTCCAGAGCAGCAGTCCTGCAGAGTGGCAGTCCTATCATCAGCACAGCAGTCCTTCTACCAGAGTATCCACAGGTCTAGAATTGTACTCAAGAGTTGGTGACTGAGGTCCAGTATTTATACCAAGTTGTGCCTTTGAATTGGGGAGAAGCTTCTAGAAGCAAGCCTTTGAAGTGCATGGGTGCCCTGCCTTCCTGTCTCCCACAGGGGGTATGCAGCCCTTTGTATGGAGTCAGGATAAAGCCCCTTCAAGTGTAAGTGGGGTAGGGCTCAGTTCCTCCCTCCATGCTGCGAGTGATGGCCCATCCAGGCCCAGCTAAGCTCTCAAGGAATAATACAAAAAGCCCAACTGTCAACTACATCCAGACATGTGACCCATACACAGACTGCAAGCAGCAAATAGCTAAGGCAGGAAAATGCCAACGTTCTGAAAGCTAAATTTATAAAATTGTAATTTAAAATCTGACTTCATCATGTAAGTATTTTTCATTAGAATTTCAAAGACATCAAACATGATTTCATTACCAGGACATGCAGAGCTTAAACGTACATGTCTTATGTTATACATACACATTACCCTGCCCTCTGGGCTGTCCAGGGCCTACCCTAGGGAGGACTAATATGTATTATAAAGGAAGATTTGGGCCTGGCAAAAGGTTTATTTTTCCAGGTCGAAATGGCAATTTAAAAGTGCACACACAGGTTTAAATGACATGTCTGAGACATGTTTAAAGTGCTACTTAAGTAGGCAGCAGAATCAGTGCTGAAGTCCCACTAGTAGCATTCAATTTACAGTCCCTGGGCACAGGTACTGCCACATTATTAGGCACTGACAAGTAAATTAAATATGCCAATTGTGTACACGTCATTCTTACCATGTTTTACGGAGAAAGTACAAGTCCTTTAGCCCTGTTTAGCAGTGGTAAAGTGTGCAGAGTTCTAAGGCCAGCAAAACTAAAGTCAGCAAAACAGGAGGGCTGAAGGCAACCGGTTAGGGGGGGAACCATGCCAAGGACACCAGGTCTAACAGGACCCTTTACACAAATAAACTTCAAACAGAAATGTATAATGTCAGATGAAACGAAGATATTGTGGATCACGTTTATGAAGGGAATACACTTTGGGACTAATCATGAATTTCAGGTACTCCAGTGAGACTGCTAAGAATTGCAGAAAATAGCACTGATTTTCCTGGAAAACACTTTAGACTGGGTTTAGTTATAGGTGGGGAGAAGTGAGGAATACCTAAAGCACAAAATCTCACGATCTAGGCATTAGAGCAATTAAGTGCATTAACTCCCAATCTAACGTTCTTTTTTTTATAGCCACACAATTTCACACCTACACTCGCACATTATATCATTTAAAAAATTGGGAAAATATATTAGTAATCCTTACAAATTCATAGATTAACATGAGAAGAGACATAAATGATGCACAAACTACAGTCATACTCTTGAGATTAATAAATCTCAATGAGGATTAATGAAGAACATAGAATGAAACATCTTCATCACAGAAAAGAAGAAATCTAGATATAATTTCCTCTACATCACCTGGTGTGAGTAAATTTCAATATGTATTCATAATAAACATATAATAAATCAAATTACATTCCTTTCTCACTTCCCCAAACTAAAGACTGAATCATGGAGTCTCACACACTAAATAACATATTCACTCATTTTTTTCTTGAAATATTATTGCCACCTTTCTCATCAAAGAGGGTAGGGTGGAAGTTAACATACCACATTTAGGGCCCGGTGTATGTAGGCATTTACCGGTCAGTAACAGCCTTTTCCAATGTAGGGGGCATGTATTTACAGATTCGGTATTTTTACCGAATCTGTATTTACCGAATCGGTAAAATTACCGAATTGGTAAATACAGACTCGGTAAAAATACCGAATCTGTAAATGCAGATGTAGGTGGCGCTTTAAACAGTGCCACAGGCCCCTAAGAATTCGTTATTTACCATGTAAAACTATTGCATGGTAAATAACGAATTCAGGTGTACATGCACATCTGTGCATGTACACCTGTGCCATGTGACACACAGACCTAAGGGCATGTCTGTGTGTCACATGGCACACAAGCCTGACATTGGGGTGCTACAGGGTGTCAAAGTGACACCCCGTTCCCCCTAGCAGGATTCGGTATTTACCGATTCGTTAATTACCGAATCGGTATTTGCCATTGATTCCTATGGGCTTCAAGGCCCATAGGAATCAATGGCAAATACCGATTCGGTATTTACCGAATCGGTAAATACCGAATCTTACAGATTCGGTAATTGAAAAAGAAAAATTACCTACATCTGCCTACTTCCAATTTACCTACTCTTAAATACCGAATCGGTATGATTCGGTATTTAAGAGTAGGTAAATCGAGATTACCTACCTACCTTACTGTCTTATTTCCTGCCTTTTGAGGTCTTGTATGTCATATGCATTATTTACCTCCAGTCAAGTTTAACTTGTTGCCTCAAAGTGTTGCGAGTGAATTGGTATTTCTTGTTTGCAAGCACATTCCAAATCCACAATAGACTAATCTTTTAATGAGATCATTGTCCTCCAGAAGACTTAGTAGTATTCCTCCACCCCATGGTAGGGGTTATAAATTGTTAGCCACTAGGTTGATCATATGTTAGAAAGATTACAGTAGTCTCCCACCTTGGCTAACAGTATTGTTTGGGCTTTTTTATCTACCTTGCCCGGCCTATGGGTGGAGGACATTGGTACGCCTGCTGCCTTGCCCATGGGAGGAGCTGGGATATTCACTCTTGCCAAGGATGGGGGCATTTTGTCAAGCCCTTTATGCCCATAAGCAAGGGGGATTTCACAGCCATCCATCTTCAGAGAGGATTTATTTAGCCTCTCAATCTGCACAAGCATGGGATGCATTTCCAACTTCTCTCACCTTGCCAAAAAGCACAGGGCCTTTTGTGCCCCCTCTTGGTGTAAGCAAAGCTGGGAGGTTGTAAGTTCTGCTAAGATTGTAGAAGAGTGAGGAGATATTCTACCTCATTAAAAAAATCTGCAGGGGTATGTTTGCTTCCTGGCTGTGCCCCAGAGCAGGACTTAGCCTTGGCCAAGAGCCAGGGTGAATTTGTTTACCAGGCACCTCCTGCTTACCCAAGGGCAGGGGTATTGTACCTGGTAAAAACAAAACTGTGCAGTGTTCATCACTTCAATTTGGACCACAATTAAAAGGTTGCTAAGAGTTAGTAAACTATTTTTAAACCTCTCTCATTGTATGCATCCACCAAAAGAGATTCATATTTTGCTGAACTACAATGCTTATGGCAATTGTTCCATGAAGTGACACAGCTGCCCCTGTCCTTAGGCAGCTGCCCTTGTCCTTAGGCAACCCAAATGGACAATGACAGCTGACAGCTCATCTGCCCACCCTTAAAAAAAATAGTGGGAAAGAAACAACAAATAACCCCACCTCTGCCATCAATAAATGTGGTGGATGCGGCTCTGACCATTACCCTCATTTGGGACATTCCCCACCATTCTCATGGGCAAGGTAGGGAAGGTTAGGACCACTGACAATTTGCCTCACCCTTGGGCAAAGTGGAAGGTAATGCATCACACTCACTTTGGGGCAAGGTGCAGGGATACAAAATCCACCCATGTCCTTGATCAAAGCAAGGTGGCAAACACATGTACCAGTAAGGCAGAGGAATTCACAAGGTCCTACAAGAAAGGCCAGGAAGGGGGGAAACACTTTCCCATCATTTGGCAAAACAGGAGGACACAAAATCCTCCCAGCCTTAAAAAAACAGACATGGAGGATTTATCATACACCAGAATATCTGCAAACAATCCAGAGAGTGTATTGATATATTTTTTAAGGATCATAATCTCACAATTTCACGCCCTTACACAAGCCTGGGGAGAGGAATCAGAGAATAAGAACCACCACACCATCCTTGCACAAGGCAGAGAGTGATGTTTTGAAACAGAGGTACCACAAACACAATCTTCCCTTTAATAAGCTGGGTGTGAAGATATATGTGTAATGCCATGGTGGAAGCCAAACAAGAGGCATTGCAAGGTGAAGGACCTTTTGTTTTTGATCTTTGCCTGGCTTGGCATACTGGGCAAGGAGAGGTCTGCTTGAGTGGGCGGGCAAATGATTAAGCAGCAAACAGATCCCAGCCAAACACAATCTGTGATGTTCATGGACATTGCCACAGTTTGCCTAATGGGCACAAATAATACTCAATTTAAACAAATGCTGGCATAGTATGTGATCATTAACTGAAATATACCTCCTGCTGATTAATATCTACATTGTAATTTGTCTACATCTGAAAAAGGTACCAAATGGAGGCATAAACCAATGGCATGTCAATTTCTGTGTTCTTTTAAACAGCCATTGTTTAGTAAATATGTTAGATAATGATCTTTGCAAGTGGTGGGGTGTAATAAACGCTCTGATTTCCAGTGGGTGAGCGAAGCAAGTGAGCCCAAATTGTTTACAGATAGCTTGAAGGGATCTCCCCTGAGCCATTTGTTTTGAATGGCTTCAAATGGTGGATTTTAAAGCACAGTTTCAAGAGAATGTGCTAAACTACCATAGTCTCAGAAAAGGCACTAATTAAATATCCCAGTACTTTAATGGCATGCCAATGAAGCCTAACCCTTCCCTGTAGTTGGCCTATTTTTTCCAAACGTTGCTATAGGTTTCCTTATATGGTAAAAATTATCTCTAGTGTGCCAGTGCCAGATTTAGTAAAAGGTAAACCCTTTATGACAAGAATTACATACAATATGCTGGTAACAGACGTTTGGCATGTGTGGCCTCATATTACAAGAATAAATTCCAGTATGCCAGGCCTGCATTGTGACATGGGTCAATTCCCTTACCAGAATTACCTCAAACAGGCTAGTGCCAGGGCATGGACTTGGGTACCTCCATAGGCCAATAATTGCCCTGAGTATGCCATGGCCAGTGGCAAACATGAAAGCATAAGGCACACTTGCGCACAATCACAGTCACTTATTCCAGCTCACTCATATCGACACTCTCTCACTCTTTAAATCTACGAGGTACCTACACTCACTCACTCAAATATACTGACATACTCACACACTTACTCTATTTCACACTTTGTCTCATTCTCATTCACTGATTCTCACCCTCTCTCACTCACACACTCACTGTCACCCTTTCACACTTCATATAGGTACCCTAATATAGGCCCGGGTAATATCATATACCTTCACCTACATTATCTCCCTTATACTACACAGTAACGAGCCTTTAGGATTGAACCTTTACCTAGTTCTAGTCCTGGGTGCAGAAGGAGGTTTTTCCTGAACAATAGCATCCTATAACTTCATCAATGGACTCATACTGTATGAATGAATATTCATGAGAGTTCTTGGAATCCAGGCAGGGGCTAACCCTGCCTGGATTCCTAACCCCACTATATCTACATACAAGGTTCATCCCACACGCCATCCTCAAATCCAACAATGGCTGATACATGAGACAAGGGACAAAGAAACCCTAGATACTTTTTGTATAAATACAGCACATCTTGCTAGGGTTGACAGAGGAAACTGAGACTTCCAGACCAACACACTGACCAGAGATGCCGAGGCTCCTGCATGCAGACGCTCCAGCTAGCTGACAGTGGTCTAACACATCCCTTGCAGGGTGTCCAACTCGAGACCAGGACAGGACCCCACGCTCTCTCACTTCAGGTAATGGGGCTCTACTAAATCTTAGAGGGATTCTTGCCTTCCCACCTACTCACAAGCTAGGTACACTTAGATACATCGTAGCATCGTAGGAGTACACGCACTTTTATCATGCATTTCATATTCATGTATTTATTCATGCTTATTGCAAGATGGTAGAACTGTACTATCCTTTTATATTCACGGTCCTGCTACTAATATATATCTAGTACTGTCTAACGATTATCGCTGCACAACTATTTTTCACTAGAAGAACAACTGTGCAATAAATTCTTATTGTAGCATGCCCAACTGTTTTCTTCTGTGTAACTCTCTGAGACCGCATAAGTGAGCACGAGTGACTGAGCGAAAAGTTGTACATTGTTTCCATGATCCTGAGGGATCAGGGTTGTCATGTTCTAAGGTTGGCAGAAACTGTTCTCTCCCCGATAAGAGGAGATACTAGTGGCACTGTGAGCTAGCTAATGCAAATAGGCTAACATTCTTGTGGGGTTGCTCAGAGACAGTCTGCCTCCAAACCCACAGTTTATGTTATCCAAACGCGCAGGTCATGTATGGGTAATATAGGAACTACATAACAACACTGCACCTGTCTAACTCACCTCACTTATGCTAATTTACTCTCACAATCTCACATACTATCACTGCTTTATACACTTCTCACTCACTCTCAATGTCTCCCTTTCTCGCTCAATCCTTCTCACGCATTGTCACTTTCACTCATTCTCAGATACACACCCTCATACTTGCTGTCACTCAGACACATTCGCACATACACTCATCTTACTTTCACAAATTCTCACTAATTTCCATCACTCTCATTCATGAACAGTCACAAACAAAATCACACATGCTCACCCTCATTCACTCATTGATTCTCACTCATCTCTCTCACACACACACACTCACTCTATTTCATACTCTCACCCGCTCCTACTCTCACTCACAGCAACACATCAACATATACTCTTTCACATCGCTCTCCCGCTCCCCCTTAATGACTCATTCTAACTCACTTGTTCTCACTCTCACTCCCACACTCACCCTCATAACTCAGTACATTGGACGTGTTAAGGCATAAGCAAAGTGGGAAAATGCCCATGGCTCCAATATTTCAAAGGTCACACTGGTATGCTATTGAGATTAAAACGTCCCATTCTGCTGGTGCGTGAGAAACAGTTATTGTCTTCGCTTAACACTTAGAAAGTATGTGAGACATAAACTAAGTGACTGACATTCTCCACCTTTACCCAGTTGTGAGAGCATTGCAAGGGTTATCTGAATC
Organism: Lissotriton helveticus; assembly: GCF_964261635.1. Classification (NCBI taxonomy): domain Eukaryota; kingdom Metazoa; phylum Chordata; class Amphibia; order Caudata; family Salamandridae; genus Lissotriton; species Lissotriton helveticus. The sequence continues at coordinate 756,031,132 of NC_136061.1, read as the reverse complement.
AAGGGTGACTTGATCTGTGCATTAAGCTTCTGTGAAGTGTGCAAGCCTAGAAGACAGCCAAGCTGAATCACATGTGCTATTGCTTTCCCTCCTGCACTGAAGTCAGGCTTATACAACAAGCCAGGATTGCAGGCAAAGGACAGGTGTAATGTGGAGGCGAAGAAGTTGCACATCATAGCCTCTCTCCTGCATCATCAAATACATCAGATCTGCCAAAGAGTAAAATAGGAGGCTCTAATGCAGGCAGCCCGAGGCAGCAGCCAGTTCAGGTCCATGGGACAAGGGACTACTTTCTGCTTATGTTATCTCCCTGCATCAGGACCGGCTAGCATCAGGGTGGGAGGGAAATTTCGCTGTTGCCTCCGTATCTTCCAGAAAGTCCCTCAAAGTGTACAGGGGATTGGAGGTTCATTGTGCATTTATGTGATTTCTTTTGATATATCTAAATCTCCCTAAGAGCTCTGAGTGAATCTTCCTCCATATATATCCTGATAGTCTTCCCTTATAAGGGATAAAGCTCTCTTCAAATTTTTCCTGTGGGCCAGCGCAAGCATTCAGCGCCTCTTTCCAGCCCGCTGCCCCCTAGCCACAAGGGTGAAATGGGTAGTGACACTACTATGTCGATGTTTTACTTTTGACAAGAGTGGGGTTGTGGGTATGAAAGATATAAACGTACCAATAAGCATTGAATAACCCAATTGTTTGAGTTGAAACAGACGAAAGCAGAGAAATAACAGAAAACGTATTGTAAACTTCACATTTACATGTATGATGAATCGTGATGTCTTTTATGTTACCACTTGATTATGCAGAGTGCTCTAGCGAACTGATTGGAATTGAAATTGATTGAATAATTTTAATTGTCCCAGCACTGATCCCGACCCCGCATCCATCGCATTTTTTAAATTGATCTTAGAATTTTAAAATCCCAGCACTTACCCTGATTGTTCGTGTTTAAAATTGATGTACAAATTTTGAATGCGCATAGAGCTAACTGTGTGTATATCGCTCTTTGTAATTACTGAAACACCAGCGCCTGACGGAGCTCAGAGGGGCTCCCACGGCATCACCAGCTGTCTTTGCCCAATCCTCAAGCCTGCCCGCCCCGGTCCGACTCGGTAGCCTATACCGTTGAGCGGAGGGCGGGGCAGGTAAGAGCAAGACACCTCCCCAAAGACAGCCCAGAGGGACGCTAGGGGTACCGACGGAGAGAGCGGTGCTCCATGTACCTGAGCTGAAGCCAGGTGAGGTGGGGCTTTGCCTTCCTGCCAACAAGTCAGGAAGATGGTATCAGATCACGTCTAAGGTGATATTATTCTTATATATTTTAGCAGTAGCATATAACGGTCCTGATGAAGCAGCAGGAGACCACCTGGCTCCGGTAGACTGCAGAAACATGTCAAGATACCAGTAGTTATAACATTATACTACTGTTGCACTGGTTTTTAGATTTTGGGATTGCAGAGGTACTGAATAAATTTGTTTTCCCCTGTCTCTACCCAATCTTAATTCTTTATCTTTCTTTATCACTCATTGATACACTTTCACTATTTTCCGGCACTGCTATTTAGTCATCCAATAAGATACGCTCTCTCTCTGAGACTGGAGAAATAGATTAGGCTCAATATATCTGCCAATCTATTGTGGAGACTTGTCTTTCCAATACGTGACGGTCCCAAATGATGAAGGGCGGTCTCATGAGTTGACTGATGGGAACTCACACACTTGGATGATATTTCCACAGGGTAGACTTTTTGTTCACTTCCTGTTTTGTCTAGCTATCCAGATACATGTTAAAGGTTTTTTGACGTATTGTTTGGACTCACTGCTATTTTTTGTTGGTGTACTAAAGAGCAAGACACGCCCAGGAAGGCGAGCAGTTAGCGCTCCAGCTCTCCACTGCACAGGGCTATTTAGCCCTCATCGGCCCTAGCGCGCAGCGGTAGTGCTCAGTGGAGCGTCTTAGCCAGCGCCGAAGACAAGCCAAAGACCTGCCCGTCTTCGCCCGTCCGCGGCAGGATGAGGCCAGGGGCCGGAGGCTATGGCGCTACACTCAGACGCACGTCTAACATATTCAACACAGGTATTATTAAATATCTTACACCACCAACCCATGGAATGTCCTAACAGGGTGGAGGACAGTTTAGAGGGCCCATTTTCATGTCGCCATTGTAAAACCCAATTTGAAGCACTCACAGAGCCCAGATACCCCTCTGATTCCCTCCCTAAACGCGGCGCACTCAATAATGGCATACTGCCTTACAACTCAACCCCTATGATTAAAAAGGCTACCAATACGCCACTGAGATTTAAAAATCTGTTATGTAACATTAGATCACTACCAAAACACGCCGTAGAAGTATGGGATCTGATTTCCTCTGAGGAACCAGACCTATGCTTCCTGACGGAAACATGGCTCAAACCTCATTGGGTTCCTGCCATTACTTTGGGAATCCCTATGGGCTATAAAATTGTTAGGCTGGATCGTCCCACGAAAATTGGAGGTGGAATAGCGATTGTCACAAACAGGAAATTAATGTCACTGTGCTGGATGAGATATGCACCCCCGAATTAGAACTTATGATTTTTAAAATTCATATCTCATCTAAAAGGAGTAGAAAGGGAGCATTAATATACTGCCCCCCTGGTCCATGCTCCAATATATCTGTAGTATTGATGGAAGCACTGGTACCCCATATACATGACAATTCTGATTTCCTACTACTAGGTGATTTTAACGTCCACAGTGAGTCAGACAAAAGCACCGAGGTACAGACTTTTATGGCAGACCTCAACTCACTGGGTTTAAGGCAGATTAACACCGGGCCCACTCATGAGGCAGGACACACGCTAGACTTAGTTCTAACCAACTCCCTACAGGTCGAGTGTACACCCCCTTATCAAGTTGAATGGACAGACCACTTCATTATTGAATTTTATACCCCCCCTCCTATTTTGCAGGACATGGGGCATACGGCCCTATCAAGCAAAAGAAGACCTTGGCATAAATTGACCCAGCAAGATTTCAATAAAAATTTTGTAGCGCCGATACCAAGCACCAGTGATAGCATTGAAAATGCCTTAAATAAATACGAAGAGACGCTACTTAAAACCATAGATGGGATCATTCCACTAAAAACTTTTAAACCAAGACCTGCACATAAACAGGAAATCTGGTTTTCAGAACAACTCAGATCGCTCAAACAATCCACAAGAAAACTAGAAAAGAAATGGAGGGCTACCCGCCAAATCAGGGACAAACAATTGTACAAAAATTCCTTGACAACATACCATAAAGCTATTCGTCTGGCGCGGAAAAACCACATTGCATCACAATTATTGGTGGCTGGTAACAACCCCAAAGCACTATATCAGATCTTACAAACTTTTACAAAACCTATAGCTTGCGAAAGCCAGGAAGTGGCTTCACAGCAATTATGCGACAACACTTCTCAGTTCTTCACTCAAAAAATTGATGCAATTTATGACAAAATCATACATTTGAATCAAACCAATAGGAATGATAATAACCCTATTTTTATGGAAATACAACCCCTAGCCATACATTCCCTCTCTGTATTTCCCCCTATCTCGACTGAGGAAGTATTAGCACTCATTTCCCAGATAAAAAGTGGTTGCCCGACGGACATCATTCCTGCACGGGTTATGCCCACTCTGGCAACGGAGCTGGGACCTGTTATCCAGAGGCTGATAAACCTCTCGTTAAGCACAGGACGGGTTCCGCAAGGATGGAAAAAGGCACTGGTTAAGCCTCTTAGGAAAAACACCGCAATTCTCAGGAATGAGCTAGCCAACGTCAGGCCTATATCTCTGCTCCCCTTCTTAGGCAAAGTTATTGAAAAATACGTTAACAAACATTTGTCTCAATACATCGAATCCGCAGGAGTGTTGGACCACTCACAATCGGGCTTCAGGCCTAGACACAGCACCGAGACCGCCCTGATGTCAGTCGCAGACGATCTACATATGTACCAGGATGGTGGCCACTCCGTTATCCTGGTACTATTGGATGTGTCTGCGGCATTTGACACGTATCTCATTCCATCCTGACTGCCAGGCTAGTTAACATCGGCCTGAAGCACAAAGCCCTGGCATGGTTGAGGAGTTTCCTAACAAACCGCACCCAGCAAGTAACAATGGGTGCGTATCGGTCAGAGAAAGTTGAAATCTCCAAAGGGGTGCCACAGGGCTCATGCTTGAGCCCCACGCTCTTTAACATATATGTGGCACCCCTGGCTAACATCATGAGAACGTATGGATTCGTTCCAATATCCTACGTGGATGATACGCAACTCCTCTTTCCTTTTAAGACCTTTACTCCCGAGGTTAGGAATTCCTTCTCCCAGGGCATGGAAGCAGTGGCACACTGGATGTCTTCCAACTACTTGCAGTGCAACGTTGGAAAGACAGAAGTCATGCTGTTTGGGGAGGCAAAACTACTCTGGACTCCAGACTGGTGGCCACAAGATCTCGGACCAGTTCCTAAGCCCAAACAATTAGTCAAGAATTTGGGAGTCCGACTAGACCAAGAACTGACTCTCAAACAGCATGGCAACCAGGTGGTGAGAGCCTGCTTCCATGTAATTGGCATGCTGCGTAAAATCTTCCCCCTTTTACCAGATGAAACCAGGAGGACGCTAGTGCAGGCTCTAGTCCTGAGTTGATTGGACTACTGCAATGGCCTGCTCCTATCTGCTAACGAGGGAGTCACGACAAGACTTCAGGTGGTCCAGACACGGCTGCTCGCCTGGTTCTGAACGCCCCTCCCCATACGCCTTCCAAACCTTTACTGACAAAACTGCACTGGCTATCCGTCAAACAGAGGGCCAAGTTCAAGGTATGCTGCACCATACATAAAAGCCTGAATGGAATGGGTCCTGCATACCTGACCACTAAATTTGTCCCCTACATACCCTCCCGGTCACTCAGGTCGAGCGAACAAGGCCTCCTCTGCGTACCTAGAGCTAAAAAGGCCAGACACGGAACCAAAGCACTATCAGTAGCAGGACCCTCCCTTTGGAATAGTCTCCCAAAATCTCTTAGGCTCTTCTCAGAACACTTTCCTTTTAGAAAAATGCTTAAGACTTTCTTGTTCCAAAACTAGGTACACTGCTAAAACAGCCCTTCCCCTAAACCTGTCGTAGAAGCCAAAGGCGCGGAGATACTCCTTCGGGAGTCGAAGCCAGCGCGGTACAAACCTGCAAATAAAATAAAATAAATAAATAAATTATTGATAGGTCTTAGTCTGCCATACAATAAATGCAGATAGGAGTGAGGGTAACCCAATCAACAATAAATGTATCAACCTGCCTAAAATACAGACAGGGGTATTGCAGCTATCACTGCGGCTCAGAGATGTGAGGGGTGATTTGTACTAGAATTCCTGTGGGCCAGCGCGAGCATTCAGCGCCTCTTTCCAGCCCGCTGCCCCCTAGCCACAAGGGTGAAATGGGTAGTGACACTACTATGTCGATGTTTTACTTGTGACAAGAGTGGGGTTGTGGGTATGGAAGATATAAACGTACCAATAAGCATTGAATAAACCAATTGTTTGAGTTGAAACAGACGAAAGCAGAGAAATAACAGAAAACTTATTGTAAACTTCACATTTACATGTATGATGAATCGTGATGTCTTTTATGTTACCACTTGATTATTGATAGGTCTTAGCCTGCCATACAATAAATGCATCAATCTGCCTAAAATACAGACAGGGGTATTGCAGCTATCGCTGCGGTTCAGAGATGTGAGGGGTGATTTGTACTAGAATTGTGGGCAACTGGAAAGCAAGGGGGCCATTTTCCTTACTTACATTGGGGCTCATGGCACCAATGATACTTAACTGAATAAAAGGCTGCTTTTAGGATCAGAACCTTCCATCGAGCCTTAATTTCAAGCCAGACCTGGAATAAGTCATGTTACACTTTTGTCCAGGCCTTCAACACACACTGTGGCTGGTGACTGACTCAGAGAGCTAAAACATGCAGTGTACAGTTCACAGGTTCATATCTTGGTAAGGCTTATCAGCCTTTCATTCTGCTGAAGATAGGTAAAGTAATTACATAGATTAACTAGTAATACCTGTTATTAACAACACTCAAAAGCTGTGGTATGAAGTGCTCTATCATAAACAAGGGATTGTTCCATAGACCATAAAGAGCCATTTTGTCTCTGATCCCCAACTAGCACTTATACTGACTTCACTTTCAATGAGGTCTGGGTTCCCGTGGACTCTAGTATTGAAGAAATTCCCTCGAGACCTATATACTTTTAATTACCAACATGATTTGCTTATTTCATTTTGTTCACACACAACAATAATCTCAAAACTAGTGAGTAACATTTCTTTAGTATTTTATTTCATTATTCTTTGTTTATCATTTTCATTTCTTATGAATTTCATCATTCTTTGTTTAGCATTTCCATTTCTTGTAACATTTTTTTATCTTTTTGTATATAATTTTGTGCAAAATACATATTCCAACAAATGCAAAAACAATTTTATAATAAATAGCCCCTTGGCTATAAACCCACAATAATAATAATACACTTACACTCATACACTACCATACATTCTAACTTACTACCATCCACTCACTCCATACAAATGCAGTATCTTAATAAATCTTGATATCATATGGCAAAAAAAGAGAATATTTTTTGCCTAATGTTAACCATCAGCTGTTAAAGATAGCTTCCACGCAAGGTCGACGCGCGTTTCGGTGGGTTGTCCACCACCTTCCTCAGGACCTATGTAGATACAAACATTTCTTACATAACCAAAGCCAGGGGATTTTTCACTTATAAGCTATGCGACCGATGTCTTCTTTAAAATCCAGTCAGTAGTAAAATCCAGTCAGTAGTATTAGGATTTTTAACAGATGATACTACGCTGTATGGTGCTTTTGTAATTCCTTAAAAGGTCCCTTTGCTGTGCAGCAACACGGGTATGCGGGATACCCAGATGAGGAAGACGTAGAATGACAAAGGTCGCAACAGTGACGTCTATGAGAAATTACGAATTTTAAGCATAAGGAGGGATCTCTGCCCGTTAAGACATTAATCTCCCCCAAAAAAATGCCTTTTTAAGGAATTACAAAAGCACCATACAGCGTAGTATCATCTTTAGTGAGAAGGGATCCACCTGTTGAGAGGAAGAAGGGAATATATACGAAAATTATTTCGTGTCAGCTAATAGAAATATGGCAGGAGTAAGAATATTTTGTCGTTAACTTAGACTGTTGAAAATCCTAATACTACTGACTGGATTTTAAAGAAGACATCGGTCGCATAGCTTATAAGAGAAAAATCTCCTGGCTTTGGTTATGTAAGAAATGTTTGTATCTACATAGGTCCTGAGGAAGGTGGTGGACAACCCACCGAAACGCGCGTCGACCTTGCGTGGAAGATATCTTTAACAGCTGATGGTTAAAATTAGGCAAAAAATATTCTCTTTTTTTGCCATATGATATCAAGATTTATTAAGATACTGCATTTGTATGGAGTGAGTGGATGGTAGTTAGTTAGAATGTATGGTAGTGTATGAGTGTAAGTGTATTATTATTGTTGTGGTTTTATAGCCAAGGGGCTATTTATTATAAAATTGTTTTTGCATTTGTTGGAATATGTATTTTGCACAAAATTATATACAAAAAGATAAAAAAATGTTACAAGAAATGGAAATGCTAAACAAAGAATGATGACATTCATAAGAAATGAAAATGATAAACAAAGAATAATGAAATAAAATACTAATGAAATGTTACTCACTAGTTTTGAGATTATTGTTGTGTGTGAACAAAATGAAATAAGCAAATCATGTTGGTAATTAAAAGTATATAGGTCTCGAGGGAATTTCTTCAATACTTGTTCTCTTTTTCCCCTCTTTTCCCTGACCTTAAAGTAACGTTAGAGGGGTCCCCTCCTTTATGTGTTTCCCGTGGACTCTAGTCATGGAGATTCCTGGCTCTTATAGTTTATTGTTTTACATCAAGAAAATCTGCCAAATGAATTCTCACAGTTCAGACAGTGCTGGAACACAAGCCCTATCAAAAGATGGGCTAGGGTTTCAGATCCCACCCCAGATGCCCTGTGTGAATTCCTGTTGTGCATAGGGACTCACTGATGGGCACCCTCAGACCCATTTTACCAAATATACTGTGCTGCTTGAGGCATGCACAATATGCCTGCTAAATAAAATGGATTGTGCCTATGCGAGGGGACTTTAGAATAATTGAATATGCCCCTCACAAATGAAGAATCCAGACAGACAACCATTTAAACAGTGCAGAGTTTTTAAATTGCACTTTGTAGATGGATTATGGCTCAGCCCCCTTAACCCACCACTCCTCCTCTACATCCTTTCATAAGAAGCCCGGTGAGGATGAGAGGGTTGACGTGTGCTCTGGCAGCATTAATGAAAACTGTTGGACTTGGCCATTTTTGCAGAGTCATCCCTGAACTTTTTACCTTCCTCCTAGTCTTTTTTCTGACCTGGTTTCAGTGGTTTTAGGACTCTGGGTACTTTAGCACTGCTGTCCAGTGTAAAGTACGTGTGCTCTCTGAGGTAAACATCGTAACATTAGTCTACACCTGTTTGGCATATTTAATTTACCTGTCAGTCCTCAGTAATGCGGTATCTCATATACCCGGGGCCAGTAAATTAAATGCTTCTGGTGGGCTTGTAGCGCTGATTGCGCCACCCACCAAAGTAGCCTTTCAAACCTGTCTCAGGCCACTGCCATTGCAGGGCCTGTGCATGTGATGTGACACATCTGTGACTCCCCTTTTTACTGCATGTCAGTCACCCCTAAGGTAGGTCCTAGCTAGCCCTATGGGCAGGGTGCATTTTAGGTAAAAGGTAGGACATGCACCTTAAGTGTGTGGCAGTCATTTTTGTTTCTCACTGCTGAGGCTGCCCTCCCATGGAATGCATTGGGGATTCCCTGATAAGTGTTTCAGTGGTAATTCCTGATATGAGAGGAGCAACGTGGTCAAGTTTGGTATGTTTCCCTTTTAGATGCTGCCATGGCATTCGACTCGGTGGAATGGGATTTTATGTTCGTCACACTTCGCAAAATGGGGTTCCCAGAGCCATTCCTGAAATGGATATCGTTACTATATGCAGAGCCTAAGGCAAGGGTCAGAATAAATGGCTACACATCCAATCCCATAGAGATAAAGCGCGGTACCAGACATGCCTGCCCGCTATCACCAATGCTCTTTGCACTAATCCTAGAACCACTAGCCTGTATGATCCGACAGAAGCACTCTGACTCGGCTCTGCAATTTGGCCTCCGCCCCATTGGAATAGCATTGTATGCCGACGATGTGGTCCTTTATACCACGAACCCGGACAGGAACCTAAACCCGCTTATGAGGGAATATGTCAGGTACGAACAGTATGCCGGCCCCCGAATGAACTGGGACAAATCAGTTGTGATACCTTTAACTGAGGCAACAGGAGAACCTCATTTGGAATACCCTTTAAAATGGCGGACAGATCCAGTTAAATATTTAGGGGCCTGGATCCACCATGACCCAGACTTAGTTATCAGGGAGAGCTATGGAAAGGCGCTGGTGAGGTTAGAGGAACAGGTAGATAAATGGATAAAAACGCCTCTCTCAATGGCGGATAGAATAGCCTTACAGAAAATGATTGTATTACCCAGGTTTCTACATCTGTTCTGGGATGTACCAATATGGTTGAATACAGCCTTTTTCATAAGAGTACGCTCTTTTGTGCAAAAACTCACATGGGCAGGTAAACAGGCCAGAACGAGCTGGAAGATATTAACCCAACCATACCATTTAGGAGGTTTTGGGGTGCCAGATATCCACCTATATTACCTCTGCGCACAGGCACAACACGTACACTACTGGACAAAACGCCATGCATATATACCACACACCGCGGTGGAAAAAGACAGTGCTGCTCCCTTGCCCCTAACTGCGCTCATAGCCGACCCGATAAGGTACGTATCGAGTGACAAGATCTGCACGGCCCAATGCACCTCCAGGGCGTGGCATGTGCTGGCACACAGAGCACGCAAGGTACCAGTGTATGCACGGGCGCTGCCCACAACGAGACATCCTAGACTTACCCTAAAGCAAGAAAAGAAAATGCATACATTACTGATGGAGATGGGATTGACCTCCATAGAACAACTATATCCCCATAATACCTTCATTAAATGAACAGACCCTCACTTTGTGCTCATGATCTCCACCTGAAGAAATTTGTATATATACGACTACGCACGGCTGTCCGGTCCTTATACACTACATTCCCAGATGAACCCACACAACTGAACACACTACAAATATTGTTAATGGCTCCCAACCGGAAGAATCTGGTAACGCGCTTATATAACGCAGCCCAAGAGGAACAGGCCGAGAAACCTACAGCAGCGCTGGGTAGATGGGAGATAATGCTGGGGGAGACAATAGACGAACAAGACTGGCACTACAGCTGCACAAAACTCACACTTCTCACGTCAAATTGCAACTTGCGAATTATCCATTTCAAATTCCTCCATCAACTATATTATACGCCGGCCAAACTACACAGACTGGGCCTAAGCGAGACAGACACCTGCCAGAGATGCAATGCACCAAGAGCTGACTTTTTACACACAGCATGGTCATGCCCACAACTGCAGACATATTGGGATGAAGTCACCGCCACACTATCCAAAATGCTGTCAGAGCAGATCCCCAACTCTCCCTTGGTGTGCATTTTAGGAGTCAGGAAACTTAAACACGCTAGACGCAGGAAACTCTTGGCGGTAGCATTGCTGCTTGCAAAAAGGCACATTGCGATGAAGTGGGGCAGTAAGAGAGCCCCCAGACTGAAGGACTTGATCACAGACATGACCTATTGTAAAACTACGCTAGAGACTTATGTAGAGGACATTCCACAAGCTTCGCGGCCCAGAGACTTCTGGGAGCCACTAGTCCAGTTCTTAGAGGCAGCACCGGAACCCGAACCATGTTCTGACTCATGAAGTAACCGGCCTTTAGGATACTATGACCTGGGCACCACACTGGCAATGGATGTTGAGGGACACAGTGAGTGTCGAGTGGTGGGGAGTGAAGAGACCTTATATCCCACCTTGCATGTGTAAGGTGGGATAAAATCTGCTGATGCGGGAATTACGAAAGTGTCATCTGATATGTATATGATACAGATTGTAAATCCAAATGTTATGCATTGCTGAACATCGATGATTGAAATGTCTTAAATGATATGCAACTGCTGGTTGAATGAAAAATAAAATAATAAATAAAAAAAAGTTTGGTATGTTTGGAATAGTAATAAATGCTGCGCAGTTGTGTTTGCAGATTTATTATCACTATTTTAGAAATTACACTTTTAGAAGTTGGCATTTCTGTGTGCTATGTGTCTGCCTGCCTGATGTGTATTGCATGTCTGGCTCTGGAGTAACAGGTGCTGGTGAGGTGTGTGGCTCCAGGGAGGGCAGGGTGAGTAAGAGCTAGGCTGAATGGAAGATCTGCATTTGGAGTAGTGGGAGTAGTAGTCCCCTGACACTGAATAGGTCTGTGCCTGCTTAGGTGAATGCTGGCTCCGCCCTTGTGGTGTGTCTGAGGACCGAGCCCCATCTGACAAAGGAGGGTGGAAGCTTGGTAAACAGAGTGCTTCAACACCCCCCAGAGCCAGTTGAGGCTGGTTCCACAAGCCCTGTGCCAGGGCAGAAGTAAGGGAAAATTAGTGTAAGTACTTGGGCTGTGACCGCATCAGAGTGTGCTTTCTTGTGCTTTGGGATACTTGCTGCTGGCTGGCCCGCAGGAGGAATCGCCACGAGGGACTACTTCCCTTCTCGAGGGCCCTGTGAGCTGGCCTGCCTGGGCCCAGCCTTGTTTCCGTGGAACTTTGGAATTCCTGGCTCCTAGCACCTTGTGAGCGCTGCGCTGCTCTTCTTGGTTCTCCCAGGGCCTGAGAAACTTTTGTTTCCTGCATCGCTGGGATGCGAAGTATTCAGAGAGAATCCCAATGTAGGGATTCCCCCGTGCCGCTGGTGGTGGACTGGGAACCCACCCTGCATTTCTGCATTTCGGTGGAGCAGGAGCCCACCCGCATCTATGCCCTGAGTAGCGGGAGCCTACCCTGCATTTGTGCACCAGAACGTCACCAGCGGGACCCGAAAGACAGGCACCTGTGCCTGGTTGTGGGAAGAGTTGCGGCAGAGAGGAATTGCCGGCCGGAATACAGGCGACGGAAGGCCTGGTCGTGGGTGGGACCTAAGGCTCAGGAAGCCGAGAGCCCCAGATGCCTCCGATGGAGAGTGCCTGAAGACCGGAGCTTCGCGGGCTCCCTTCTGCTGCTTCCCGCCTTTCTTCTGTGAGCGGAACCGATGAGAGCAGGAATGCTCCAGGCTCTCATGCAATTCAGCCGATGGCTGTGAGGAGAACCGCTCAGCCCCCACAGGAATGGTGAGTGGGGCTGACATTTTGGGCATTGAGCTCCGATCGCCATTAGGGCGGGAGCATTACTCATTCTGGGCCGGGGCAGAGGAGGGGTAGCAAAGTGTTGGCTTCCTTCCCCACTCGGGGTCCGAGATTGCCCGGTGTACTTTGTGTTGCCCTGAGTTAGGGGCAAAGATTGATGTTCGCGGCGGCACTGCTGGGACGTGGGCATCTGCTGAAAAAGCACGCAGGGCAAAGAGAGCCCTGACTTTGGAGGACAAAGGGCGTTGAGAACCGTCCAGACGGACTCCGGAGGAAGGCCAGTTGGCCTGGGGTCATTCATTGTGTTGATATGACCTAAGGGGCAATTATGTATTCGCCCAAGAGGGGTTAAGAAGATATGCGCCGGGCTAGGGGTTTTGTCACCAGTGTTCAACACGGTGCCCTGTGGTTAATTATGATTTATGCATAATATGTTCATGCCTCATGTGCCTGTATAATGTAGTTATGACTAAATGTGGTTTCATAATATCGGTCATACCTAATGTGATGCAGACATAATGCGTTTATGCTGCTTATGATAATGCGGAGTACATTATTTTACCAGTAGTTACTGGTTGTGTGATTACCTGATCTTATGGTTCTGACAGCGGACTGATTGGCCCTGCCTTGTATATAATCCCTGTAAATTACTACCTGGTGCCAGTTGGCACAGTGTATATGTGTGGTTATGATATAATGTGTTTTGGATAATACAAAGGCTATTTTTATATAACCTTGTGTGGGGTTTCTTTTGTGGTGTGCCTAGTGTGTTGTTGCTCTGTGTGTGTGTTGTGCACACGCTTTACACATTGCCTCTGGGATAAGCCTGACTGCTCGTGCCAAGCTACCAGTAGAATATGATGATAGACCTCTGAGTTTCCCATATCTCCCAGATATTCATTGGCTTTGGGCTGAATGGGAACCCCCTGAAGGGTTGGAGGTTCCATGAACGGTTGAGCACCTCTCTGCTCCTCAGATGCTGTATGCACTAAGCCCCCTGGTGATAATCAAATGGGTATTCCAATGGAGTGCTGGGTGAACATGCACTTGTAATGATGTTGCGTTCCTTAACCAACATGGCAGAGATTCAAATAATAGGTATCTGATATACTGCAAACCTAGCTCCAAAGAGTTGTGAAATGCCTTAAAGTAAACATTTTATTTCAGCATAAGGATGGATGAATTGAATGAAACTCTTAAATAAAGGCTATACATTGAATAGCCTTGTGGTGTGCAGATGAAACCAGATTACAGACACCAGAATTCACATAGTAAACTGTTTTAATGAGAAAAGACACAATATTGGGAAAAGGTAATGTTATTCAACTGACTGATATTAAAATAAATGGCACAGTGATAACAAGGTCTTTTAACACGGTAGACCCGTAACTGATTCTAATCGTCTTTTTTTGCATTTATAAGAAAGGACATTCATAAAATAAATGTGTTTGTAGAGGCAAAATGGTAGGTCGCCTTGTAAATGCTCACCCTTTCTTGTATGCTTCCGCCTCTATTTTTGCTTTCAGCTCAGCGTTGATCTCCTGTATAGACACCTGGGGCTGCACAGCGACAGGCACATCAGGCTCACGGTCTACTGGTGACTTCCCACTTGACAAGTTAAAAATAAAATTTGTGAGTTTTGAGCAAGTAGAGATTACTGAATTTTTAAAATGTTTAATTACATAGTTTCCTTAATTATATATAAAAAAGAAGTCAAAACGAAGGCAACACTGGAAATGAAAGAAGATTGAAAATAGTATACTATTGCACCGCTAAGATTAATACCGGGGTAAATCCAGTAATAATCATTTGTAATCCATGAACACTTCTATTTAAAAATAAGACAGAAATTGGAAACTATACTGGTGCCTGTGCCTCTTGTATTCAATCACCAGATGCCTCAAAATAAAAAATAAGTATATTAGCAACTAATTATGGCAATAGCATAACAGGCTACGGGCAAACTTTCAGTCAGAGAACAAGATTACCCACTAAAAAGCACAGCAGAAATCTGAAGTTTTTTCCAACTGGTGTCTGGTCTATTGAAAGGGTGCTGGTTCTTGGAAAGCTGGTAACTGATTCAGAGAGGTAAAACATGCAGTGATCTACAAGAAATTAATATTAATCATTTTAAACAGCCTGTAATCCTGTCTGAATCAAAACAAAGGGGTGGCTCTGCTATATGCTTGCACATCTGCACAATTCTATGGGGTAGTCCAAGAGAAATATCAAGTATCCAAGCTGCAACAAGAGAGAGTCCTATTTCGTGGTAATCATGCGGCGACGGTACCCAGCCACATGATGTGCTAATTACCATACCAATTACCTAATTACCATACAACACTGAAGATCACACTCTTTTCTTGTAGATTCCTTAAGTAAGTCAAGGTGTGAGCAGATACATTTCAATTTCTCCTATTAATTTGCTTTAAAATCCTGTATATGGTCCAAAAAAGTTTCATCCATGTAGGCAGCCAACTTGTGTTTCATCCACAGGTCTTTTTCAAGGCTAAGGACTATGTACAACTACCAATGTAGTAAACTGGTATGCAATATATCACCAATCTTGGTAGGTTCTTCTAATCAGAAGCCAATTTAAAGTAATCGTCATGCCACAGTATCAATCTGCAAAAATATATTGATGGCAAACCAATCCAATGAAAAATCCAAATCAGTAATATCCAGAAGGTGCCGAGCAGTGATTGTCAAACAGGAAGAGTAGCAGGATAACAGTCAGACCCAGCAATATCTTTTTTAAGGACTATAAGCATGACATAAGTAAGAGCCCGAAGACACCCAACCTGTATATATACATACATGTTTATATACATGTGCAGGCTTGGCTTCTTCGGGTCTTGAAAAAGACCTGTGGACGAAACACATGTCATATGCCTACATGGTGAAAAACTGCTTATACCATATACGGGAAGTTGATGCAGCTGCTCAAAATACCATAATACACTGTGTGGGCAAATTAGGGGTTTGGGGCATCTTCATTACTCGTGTGCAGTGGCTGGGTACATATATTTCCTCTGTATGTGTTCCAAGGGCCCCATACCCAGTCCCATTTCCCCGGACACCCTCTCGCTATGTAGACTGAATTCTCTTTAAACATGCACCAGTCTAGATCTTCCTTCCAGGTCTCTAATTTGGGCGGTTGAAAGGCTCCCCAGTTTCGAGCAATATTTCCCTTCCCTATCATCACAGCCAGGGTTGCCCAGAGTTTGTTGTAAGAAGTGAGGTCTGTAGGCTCCCATATATTTAGGAGGCACCTACGAGCCTCCGAACAGAGTTCAAGTGCAAGTACCTGTGAGAAAGTGCCATCTTTCTTGCCTTGGTATGCCCCCACTTTTTTCTGAACTGCTGATGTGCTTTGACTGAGTGTGCCCTGGGTCCCTGCCAATCAGGTACCCAGGGCCTGTGTTCCTTTCCTAAAAAGAAAAGCTATGCTGAAACAAAATACCCAATTGGCATCTCTGGTCACCTGTGAGCCCCTAGTAAATGGTACCCTAGGTACCCAGGGCATGGCGACCAGAGAAGACAGCCACACACTACCTTTGCAGGCTGAGTGCCTAAGTACAGAACCAAACCAAGAGTCGACATGGCACACATCCCTGTGTGCCATGCCCACAGAACTCACTGCCCTGGCATACTTCAGTCACCCCTCTAGCTGGGTGCCTTATGCCAGAGGTGAGGGCACAGGTGCATGAGCCCTGTGCCCCTAAAGTACCCAGGGCCATTCCTGGGCACTGTAAGTGCAGTGATGCCATTTAAGAGTATATAGTGCTGGGAGGTTGTCATTACGAACTCCACAGCACAATAATGGCTACACTGAAGACTGACAAGTTTGGTACCAAACTTCTCAGCACATTAAACCCGCACTGATGCCAGTGTGGGATTTAATGTAAGATGCGCAAGAGGGCACCTTAGAGATGCCGTCCAAAACCCGAACCTACAATCCACGTCTGGGCTGAGTGGCTGCAGAGGCTGCCACACAGCAGACATGTTGCTGGACCCCTTGGTGGAGAGCCCCTGCTCTCCTGGGCCTGCAACAATGCACATCCTGGGCGAGGTGCTATGTCCCCTCCCCCAGGATGGACAGGGGGAAGCTTCAAAGGCATACCCCCTCTGAGAGCTTCTCCAGACCATTTGCTGTACTAAGCAACTGGCCCCCCACCCATTCTACCCCCACTCTGGCGGGAAGACTGGCGGGAAAAACTACGTCCGGAAGGAGGGTGTGCCAACCTTTGCCAACTCCACCCCTCAGGTGAAGGAGGCGAGGTGAAGCACGACCCCGGGCTCCGGCCATCTTCTAGATGGGGAGCCCTGCCCAATCCCAGCTAGGCTTCTGCCCCCCTCCCACAGGAGAGGAGCATGCTAGGGGGTGTCCTCACCCCAGGACAGGGACCCATTGGTCCCTGCCCTTACCCTACCTGTAATGCCCCTAAATGTATTATTTAGGGGCTCCCTGAACCTTCTTTCCTTAAATCTCGATATCAAAAGAAGAAAGAAGATCAAGAAGAACAAGACCCGCAGCGCAGCTGTTAACAACAGGACAACAACAGCTGACTTGGCCCCAGCCCTACCGGCCTGTTGATCCTGGAACCTGCTTCTGCCTAATCCCGGCGACCTCCGCGGACGGCAACCTTGGGACACCCAGAGGACCTGCCTGCCTTGACCCTCTCGAAGATTGGGACTTCCATCAGCAGAGGCTCTGCTGCATCAACCCACCTGGTGCTCACCAGGAAGCTCCGGACCAGCCCACTCTGCACCAGCCGAGCCCGGGCCAGGCCAACTCGAACCAAGACCACGAGGACGTCCCCCCGGTGACTGGGACCCAAAGTCCAGTGCCCAAAGACCCTCCTCGACGAACCAGCCGACGCCTGCAGACTCAGAAACAGAGGCCACCCCAACCACGACCAGCCAAGGGTAAGCTTTTCCGACCCCCAAAGACACCCCTGCACCCAGTGCCCCGCGGCCCCCTGTCCCTCCCTTTGGGGTACCTACCTGTGCTCCATCATCCCAACTTACCTTTCGAAGTGCTGGTCGCCCCTGGAGAGTCACTGTCACCGTCCCCGAGCCTGCAGCCTTTGTTCCTTTTTCAAGATCCTCATTGGATAACATTGAGCGCCCGACGGCTCAAAAGCACCCTGCACCCAGCCGCCCGATTGCAGCTGGCTGTGACCTCTTTGCCCTATCCTACTTCCCCCCTTGCCCTGAGCAACTGACCAGGAGCCCAGCTCCCAGAGCCGCGTGTCCTGCCAGCCAGCAGCCACCAACCGAAGGCCCCCTTACCCTCATTGGATTACATTGGTCCTACCTACCTCTGCACCCGGCCGCCCCTGTGCCGCTGGGACTGAACTAACTGTACTCACCTGACCTTGGGGGACCCCTGAGTCTATGCCCAGAACCCTAACTTCACCAACCAAGTACTCACCTGGAAACCGGTAATTCACTTACCTGCCATTGGATAACATTGACCCATTTTGACTCGAAAAGTGTGAAGTTTTGAAAACTGAAAATATTCCTATAAAATCAGCCAAAGTCCGAATTCGAAAGTACTCACCTGTGATCAGGAGGGAAGCCAGTACTGTACCTTTCAGCCCAGTACTGAACCGCAAAAGTAATCCCTAGCGGGTTTACCAGTAACCTGTATTTTCTCCATCGGAACCCATTGTCTGCTTTTCTATGAAATTTCTTCTAAGTGTCTACTTTTGAAAACTGGAAATATTCTTTAAAAATCGTACGAAATATTGAAACGCATTTACCTACCTGTTTTGAGTTAAGCCCCCAGTGCTGGCCCCAGGAGACCAGTGCTGGGTTACAAAAGTAACGCGATCGTACTTTACCTGTAACCTGAATTTCCTCCCATTGAATAACATTGTCAGAATTACCTTGAAAAGTTTCTATGTGTGAACTTTTAAAACAGCTTTATATTCAGGAAAATTCATCACAGTAACTAAAACGTTTTTGCTAATCTGGTTTCAGCTTAGACCCCAGGACTGAATCTGAGATCTAGTCCTAGAACTACCAAAGTAATCCATAAAGTAATCAACTGTACTTACCTGTGAAAGACCCGTTGAGCTCAATGCTCGAGTGTGTTTCAGAACTGTGTTGCTTACTAGCTATCCTGTAATTGCTGTGAGCTCAAACTTTATTGCTCCTCTGCAAAGTATTGACATGAGAGTACTCATAACTTGAAACGTATATTTTTATACTGTTGGTTCTAAAAATAAAACAACTATATCTAAGGATATAATAACAATTGGCCTGGAGTTCAGTTCTTGAGTGTGTAAAACCATTTGCTGACTGAGTGTGTGCAAAAAATGCTTTACACTGTCCTCTGGTACTGCCTTACTGCTCGACCAAGCTACCACTTTGGAGAGTAAGGTCAGTTCTGACTTTAACCTCTGTTATACCTTTGGGGTTGGTGGACTCTATATACACTGTACTACATTATTGTCCAGTATATATAGAGTCACTTTCTCACAGTACCTCACTGAGGATGAAAAGTGTTGCGCGCCAGTAGGCTTGTATTTGGTCACACTCCCATAGGATACGCATGAAGGTGCCCTCTTTTCCACATTTACATCTACACTCCCCACTCTCTGCTCTACCCATGCAGACCAGACACAGTCCTGTTATGTAGATTCTTTGGAGAATTTTGAGTTGGACTAAGCGCAATCTAGCCTGGATTGCCATCTCCCTCGGGGAAGACGCCGCCTCTTGCCACTCTTCCTCATCGAGCTCAATTCCATCCTCTATCCATGTTTCTTTAAGTGACTGAAGCTGTCTGTCATGTTATTGATTAGTTTTTTATAAATCAGGGAGATAGCCTTTTCAGGCAGGTGGCCGTCCAATACTCTATCCTCTAAGGGAGATGCGTCCGGGGGGAAAGAAACCTTGGGAAGGTGGGTCTGTAAAGCACAGCGGACCTGGAAATATCTGAAGCGCTCAGTTTCTGCCAAGCTATATTGCTTTTGGAGGGAGGCAAAGAATATAATTTCGCCTTTGACCCACAAATCCTTGATCTGCGAGATCACGATAAGATCCCACTTATCAAATCCCTGTGTACTCCACAAATTACCCAGTTTTTGGGAATCCCACAAAGGGGTTGCCAGTGTGAGCCTACGGCCCCAGCCCAGGTGTTTGTTAACTACATGCCATATCTGGACAAAGTGGTTGGTCGGTCCTGTTAAGGAGTATCTCCGTGGTCGGGAGTAGTGTGCTCTATTATAGTTCACGCCCGGCAAAAACCATCATTCCATGGCGTATCCCGGGTCGTCAGGATGGCCATAAGAACCTTGGTTTATGGCTGCGAGCTGGGTCGCCCAATAGTACTTATTGATATCCGGGAGGCTAATCCCCCGTCGTACCAATTTAAGGTAAATTTAGTCAATGTGATTCTGGGCTTCCCGTCCCACAATAGGTCCCTCTGGAGCCCTCGATTTCTTGGAAGTATGACTTAAGGACTGGGTCCAATGAGTTATGTAGGGCGTACAGGAAGCGGGGTAGCACCATCATTTTAGGTTTAAATATCTTTATTGAAGGTTTAAGGCACAGCACAAATACATAGCAACACTAATAGTTATCAGGTGTTAGTGCTCCAGAGTAGTCGTTCACAGTCTACGAGCTCAACTATTGGTACATCTTCAAATAGTGTCGTCACCAATTATATATGCAACTAAGGAAACAACCCCCATAAACCCTCCCTCCCCCCAACCGTCCCCCCCCTATCTCCCGTTCCACGTCTCCTGTCAAATATTTCTGTTTTCTTCTGCAATTCTCTTTCCTCTTCAGATTGTCTCCTGTGGGTCAGTGAGACGCAGTAGTCTCAAGTATCTGAGCACGTTATTTCCCTAAATTCTGTGGCCAGAAGTGACAGGAAGGTTTGCCACAATTCATTGTATTTATTTCCCTCCCCGGCCAGAGTGAGTGACAATTTTTCCATACCGAGGACGTGCCATAGGCGATGCAACCATCCAGGGAATGTGGGGACATTGGAGGTACGCCAATGCGTGAGAATGTTTTGTGTCGCAGATCCTAACGCTATTGCTATCTGTCTACCTCTACGGGAGCGTAGCGGGTACATCAAGGGGTTGGGGAGGCCAAGCAACACATACGATGGGAAGCGCGGAAGCTCTATCTCAAAGTGCTTATCCACTTCATCTAAGACCTGTGTCCAGTATGCCTGCACGTGCTCACATTCCCACCATACATGTACAAATGTACCTATCTTACCACAGCCTCTACAGTGCCTCTTGTGTTTTGTCCATCGCATGCAGCCGCTCCGGAGTGTAGTACCAGTATGTGGCTATCTTCATGAGTGTGTCGGTGAGCCCCATATGGTATGCGGAGTGTCGAGCCCTGTAGTAGATGTTATCCCACTCTTTCTGGCTGAGGACTCTACCGATCTCCCTCTCCCACCTTTTCTTGCTAGGATTGTAAGTATGTGTTAGGCGCCCCTGTAGCATCTTATACAAATAAGAGATGAGCTTCTTGTCGGATGTGCTGGTGATTAACCATCTTTCGTAAGGAAGTAGGAGTCTATTGGCATGGGTACAGACGCTAGGCTGAAGCGCCCAGTGCCTTACTTGTAGGTATTGAAATCTGTCTGCCTCTGAGAGACCATAAACCTGCTTCATCTGGGTAAAAGGAAGGGCTTCCTCCGCACTGTAGACCTGATATAGGACGCGACATCTGGCCTGTCCCCATCTTGCAAAGGCCACCGGATCTGTGCCAGGGGTAAAGTCTGGGTTATCCTGTAGTGGTGTAAGTGGGGAGGGAAAGGACGTAAGTTTGTGCTTGATGTTAGTAGCGTCCCACACCTCCAAGGGAACCCGTGTAATATGCGAGGCATATAGATTAGGAGGTCTATGCGCTTTAGGGAGGAATGGGACGCTCTGTGAGGGTCGCGTCGCTACCGCTTGGTCTTGAAAGAGCCAATGTTTCTCCGATTCCCACCGGCTCCACTCTACCAAATACCGCAACTGGGCAGCTTGAAAATACAGATGGAGATTTGGATTCCCAGTCCACCGCCCTCGGGGGCAAGCATCGACAACTCCCGTCGCATTCGGGGTTTCCGTCCGTTCCAGATGAATTGCGCGAGTTCGGCCTGTATCTGGCGTATCCATCCTACTGGGGGCCGGAGAGGAATGGCCCGGAAGAGATATAATATTTGGGGAAAAATGGTCTTTTTAACCGCCGCGATTTTACCAAGCCATGATATATGGTAATGTTTCCACCTACCGAGTTCTCGTCGGATCTTTTGACTCAAAAGGGAATAATTAGTGCTGACCACCTCTGGGAGTGAAGCGGCCAGTAGGATCCCCAAGTATGGGGTCGTAGTCTTAGCCCAGTGTAGAGGGAGCAGGGCCTGCAGGCCCTCCCATGTAGATTTTGACAATGAGAGGTCAATGACGACTGCCTTATCTGTGTTCACCTTAAAACCTGTAGCGCGGGTAAATGCAGCCAAGTCTTCCATACAGGCTGGCAGCGCCGTCTCCGGGTTGGTGAGGGCGATCAGGACATCATCCGCTTAGAGGCATATTGTGTGCACATAACCGCCGAACTTCATGCCCGTAACGGCCGGGTTTTCCCACAGTCTCGCTGCCAGCGGCTCCACATAAAGGGCGAAGAGGAGGGGCGACAGGGGGCACCCCTGCCTCGTGCCTCTCTCAATGGGAAACCGCGCTGATGTATGTCCGTTCACTCGCATTACCGCCGTAGGATACTTATAACAATTAATAATATAGGTACGGAACTTCTCACCCATCCCCGAGCGCACCAATACTTGCGCTAGTTATGGCCAGTGAACCCGGTCAAACGCTTTCTCAGCGTCGATAGTGAGCATCATATATTCACCCGGGATTCGTGTGGCCTTCTCGATGAGGCGGAGAACCCGCTTAGTATTATCCGATGTCTGGTGTTCGGGAATAAATCCCGCTTGATCTGGATCTATAAGCCTTGGCATGAGGGGGCCGAGGCGAGCCGCTAGAATGCTAGTGTATAGGTTTAGATCTATATTGAGGAGAGATATCGGCCGGTAAGCTCCGCACTCCGTTTTATCTTTCCCCGGTTTGGGAATGACTGTGATTGACGCCCCTAAGACATCGCTCGGGATTGCCCCGGGGACAGCGAATGAGTTGAACAGCTTAGTGAGCAAGGGCGCCAAAGTGGCACAAAACGTCTTATAGTATATAGCAGTAATGCGATCTGGCCCTGGTGCCTTTGCCGGTTTAAGACGTGAGATGGCTGAGATGGCCTCTTCCGGGTGTATGTCCCGATCCAGGTGATCGGCCTGCGCTTGGGTGAGAGTCGGCAGAGTGACTGAATCTAAAAAGGCAGTCCTGTCCGTGCTATCAAGTGGGGCGCCAGTGTAAAGGGTGGCGTTGAAGTCACGAAATGCCCCAGCTATCGTCACATCCTCGATAACGCACGAACCATCTGCTCTACGGATTTCTCGGACCCCCTGTTTTTGGCGCGTCTCTCTCAACCAATGGGCCAACAGGCATCCACATCTATCTCCACCCGTATAATAGGAGTGTCTCAGGTGCAGCGCAGCGAACTCTGCCCTGTCCTGATCCAGCGCTGCTAACTGACCGCGCGGAGCTTTCCCTGGGAGCTCCCGTCCTCTGGTGTATCCTCTCTAGTTTGTTGCGTCAGTTCATCAATCTTACGTTTGCGTTCGACATTGTATGCCACCGCAATGGCAATAAACTCCCCCCTCACCACTGGTTTTAACGCTGCCCACTGTGTTGCCAGGGTGGGGTCCGGATTAGCGTTATGGAAGAGGTACTCAGTAATGGAAGCCTGTATACGCTTAACCATGTCTGCCCGATGAAGGAGTGTGTCTCGAAGGCGCCACACTCTAGAAGGTAGAGTTCTAGGTGGAAGGGTGATGGTAGCAATGACCGGCGAATGATCCTACAGAGAGGCCGTCCCTATCTCAACCCCAGCTGTGAGTGTGCGGACCTGTGTGGACGCTAAAAAGTGGTCTAATCTCGCATATGTCTTGTGTGCATTGGAGTAATATGAATACTCCCGCTCTTGTGGGTGAAGGTCGCGCCAGAGATCACATGGGCCCAACTCACTAATGCGGGTGATTCCCTCCCCAGAAATAGCACCCGTTTGGTGCGAGCGTTGACTCGACCTATCTCCATGATTATCAAAGACCAGGTTCAGGTCCCCCCCCGGAATGATGTGCCTGTCTGTGGTGTCTGTGGCCTTCACTAGGGCTTCGTGTAGGAATCTTTCTTGGTCTTCGTTGGGTGCATAAATGACGCCAATGGTAAAAGTCATGCCATTAATAGCAAAACGATAGACCAAGAGTCTCCCCTTGATTTCCGCTTCTTTCTGCAAGATCTCTCCCTGGAACCTCCAGGCAACCAGAATCGCTACTCCTGCTGCCTTAGTGGGGCCGGAGGAAAAAAGTTGAGAGGGAAATTTCGGGGAGCGCAGCCGCTGGCAGTCTCTCGCTAATAGGTGCGTTTCTTGTAAGAGCCAAATATCCGCCTGTGTATTTTCTAGGCATGACAGGACCGCTCTGCGCTTTACTGGGTTATTAAGACCCCGTACAGTTAGGGTCACGATCCTAATTGTGGAGGTCGGCATACTCAGTGTTCAATCAGGACAGAAAAATGGTGACTCCATGCAGTGACCATCGTGAGGGAAAGTCTTGGGGCAGGAGCCCCGCATAAACGAAGTGTGAACAAGAACCTCGGGGTGCCAGATGTTGCTATAGATCTAAGGGACGCGCGGCCTCGGTCCCCCATCGTATCAGGAAGACGTGGAACCACCCCCCATCCCCCTCCCTATCCCTCTCCCCAAACCCCTCTCCCCCAACCTGAAACCCCCAACAACATAAACAAAAATAAAGCTAACCAAACAATAGTCCATCATCTTCATAGGTGATTGGCAGTAATATAGCATGGGGTAATGCAAGTCAATCAATCCCTCTCCCCCTCCCTCCGCCGACCATGTAGGTCGCAACTAGCAACCCTCAGTCTCAAGGGATGCGGGTGGAGTATTCAACTTGTATGTGAAGAGGCGAAGTCCGACGCCACAGCTTCCACTGCTGCCCGCTGGCCGTCCTCGATCTTGATTTTCGGGGGTTTCTTGATGCGACGTCTTCTGCGTTGTTGACACCATTGGGATGTCGGGCCCCCCGGACCACCAGGGCGGGTTGTCGATTCTTCCTCCTCCGTCGGTGGGTCAATACCCAACAGATGACATGCTTCCTTCAGGAAGCGGAGCTGGTAGAGCTTGTTTTCCAATTTAAACACGATACGGAAGGGATGGCCCCAGCTGTAGGGAATGTTATGCTGCTGGAGATAACTTGTGACAGGCTTGAAGATTCGGCGTTTCTGCAACGTAAGTGCTGACACGTCCTGAAACAGGGTCGGCGATTGATTTTTGAAAGAGATAGGGTGCAGTTGTCGCGCTTTCTGGAGAATTTCCTCTTTTGTTCGGAAGTCCTGTATACAGACTAAGATGTCGGATGGGGGGCCGGCGCGGATCGCTGGGGTCCCACCCTATGTGCCCTGTCTAGCCTCAGTTCTGCCTCCAGGGGCCGTCCCAGGACATGGTTGACAAGTTCTCTAGAGAATTTAAACAGGTCCTTGGTGTCCTCCGACAACGCCACCCCTCGGATTTGTTTATTGAGCCGCCAAGAGCGGTTTTCTAGGTCCTCGAGGTGGGTTTGCAAGTCCACCTGTTGATCATGAATTCTTATTATCTCTTGCTGCATTGCCTCAATCTCGGCGTCTCGACCCTCCTGTTTGGTTTCGAGCTTCATTACCCGTTCCCCAATGCCATCCATGTCTCTACGCACTTCCCGGATCTCTTCCGAAAACTCCTTCTTGAGAGTGTGGATGTCATCTCTCAGGGCTGTGAAAAGAGATTCCAAGAAGGCTTTCGTGATGGGTTCCATACCAACTGTCGCAGTCTCAGCTTGGCGTGCCTCAGCCGTCGACTTGTCTTTAGATGGCGGGGACAGTTGGGCTTAAGCAAACATCTCTTTCACCGTTTTATCTTTGCAGACCCTCGCCCCCGACATGACGCCTGCGTCGCAGACCTGGGAGCACTGTCCCGGAGAGATCCTCTCAGCTCTGGGGTGCCCCTGGGCCCGTGGTTTCCCGATGGGCCTACTTCGAGAGTGCAATTCTGGCCACGTGGTGAGCTTGGCGGTTAGTTAGGCCTTAGTGTGCTATCGTGGGGGGCGCGTCTCTGACGGCCGTGCTCCGTGCTGGGCTGGCAACCTCGGGTCCGGCCTGACCCGCAAGCACCGGACGTATGGGACCTTCCTGCAGTACTGGGCATTTCAAAATCTCAGTCGCTCCTCCGTGTATTGCCCTCACCAGGCCAGGTCCCCTAGTTGCTCGCCGCCGCAGACAAATGCCCGCCGACTATACCCCCAGACCTCCTCCATAACTGTCCCCCTGGGGTGTGTTCAGGACACCGAAGCTGGCTCCACGCTATTGAGGGCTACAGCCCGGCCGCTGTGCCCCTCTGCCGCTGAGCCTGGAAGTGTATGTCCGGCCCCCTGGTAGTAGGCTTCCGTAAGTTGTCCCTGTTGCCCACTGCCTGCTCAACTCTGTCCCTGGCTGCGGCCGCTCACCGTAAGGAACCCTCTGGCTCCAAGCGTTGGGATGCAGGGTCTCAGTTAGTCTCCGTGCTGGCCTCCAATGGTCACCAGTCACTACATAGTTCGCCGCCTACAGTGTCAGGGGGCCCGCAGTGTTTTCTCCCCCAGCCAGCCGTGGCCATCATACGCCTCCAGCGCTGTGGGCTGTGCTGCCAATGTCCGCCCTCCTAGGCTGACACGCCGTCCCTCACCTCCGGTCTGCTGTTTGGCGTCCAAGGTGTCTACCTCCACTCTCTGCCGCGATTTGGGTGCCGGCCGGCCCTCGCTCCACTCTCCACGCTGACCACCCGCGGGGGCCAGGGAAGGCTGCGCCCAGCCCGCTGCCGCACTTGCCTCCTCACCTCCGTGGCCGTCGGCGGGGGCTCACGCCGATCAGGCCTTCCGGCAGGCCCGCAATAGCTACCAGGTAGTGCCAAACCTGGTGCCTCGCGCTACATGCACGCGCAGCCCGGACCCACCATGGCCTCACCGGGCCTTGAATAGAGCTTCCCCAGGCCGCCGCCTCCGGACCCGGCTGTTCCCGGGCTTAACTCCGGCTCCGCCCCCTCACTGTTCCACAATTGTAGGCCGCACAGTAGGCCGCGTGGCCGTCGCCGCAGAAAGGCCCCCGCTGCTCGCTGCCGGCCCCCACCCACGCCAGGGGCCACTGGGGGTGCCGGCCGATCTGTTGAGGTGGCTAATAAAGGGCTCCGGATAGCGAAAGCCCGTGCTGAAAAAGGCCGGTGGCGGGAGCTCGGGAGGACACGTCCGCTCACGCCGCCATCTTGGCCACGCCCCAGCACCATCATTTTAAAGAGGGTTGCTTTGCCCAGCAATGAGAGTGGCAGTGTTTTCCAACTTGGTATATTGCGTTTCAATCTCTGTATTGGTGGTAGGAGATTCTGGTTAAAATGAAGTGACTGACTCAGTGAGATGAAAATACCAAGGTATTTAAAGCCCTCTGCTGCTGTTTGTATTGGACAATTCAGCGGTGGGATAGGTGGCTCTCCCTTAAGGACATAAATAAGTGACTTACTCAGTTTATGGTGAACCATGAATATCTGCCAAATATTGCCAGAATATCCAGTATGCACGCTAAGGATGCTTTCGGGGATGCCAAATATAGCAGGATGTCGTCCACATACAGGGAGATCCTGTCCTCCCAGCCAGGGGACCAGCGCAGACGTCGGATGACCGGGTTTTACGTATTCGTGCCGTGAGAGGCGCCAGGGCGAGAGCAAACAGGAGAGGGGACAAGGGACATCCCTGGCATGTCCCGCGGCTCAGTAGAAACACTGCCAACTTCCTATTGTTTACCACCACCTGTGCCATCAGTTTCGAGAATATTAGCCGAACCCAGACCTTCAAGGTAGACCCAAACTGCATTTTGGTGAGCACTGCAAAGAGATACGGCCATTCAACCATGTCGAACGCCATGGTGGCGTCCAATGACACCAGTATTGCCACCTCTTGGATAGTAGCTGCGCTCCCCAACACCCCGTGCACCCGACGTAGATTTAAGGCAGTGTTTCGATGCAGCATAAATCCTGACTGATCAGGATGCACTAGGCTGCCTATTACTTTCACTAACCGATTTGTGAGACGTTTCACAAGGATTTTGGGTTCCGCGTTGAGGAGGGAAATCGGCCTATAAGAGGCACAGCTGGTTTTTGGTTTACCTTCCTTGTGGATAACTAAAATGGTGGCTACTCAATGGTCATCTGGGAGCATTCCCTTTTCCCTGATGTCCATAAACATTGATCGGAGGTGCGAGGCTACCTTGTCGGGTCTGAGCTTGTATAGCTCGATGGGTATTCCATTGGGGCCTAGGGCTTTCCCTGAGTGAAGAGCTCTGATTGCTTGTGCAGTTTCGTCATTGGTAAACTCGGCTTCTAAATAGTTTCGATTTTCTTCCGTCAGGGAGGGGAGTCTAATGCCATGTATTAACGCCCGAGAGTCTTCTTCGGAGTACTGTCCGCTAGTGTGATACATGATCTGATAATATTCGGCGAATTGGTTTGCTATTTCTTGTGAGTCAGTGATTGGAGTGTCGTCCTCCCCCCTCAACTCAGGTACCAGACGGCTGGCCCACTCTTTCTTGTCAAGCCATGCAATTAATTTCCCACCTTTATCCCCCTGCTCATATATTCTGCTTTGTGCTTCTCTCCCCAGGGTCCTGGCTCTATCAGTGGCTAATGCTTTAAACTCATCTTGTTTGAGGTGTAGTGCGTGAAGTTTCTCAGGGGTAACTTCCAGCTCTAGCTCATCCTCCAATCTACAGACTTCATCCTCTGCCTGCTCTATATCTTTCTGTCTGTCTTTCTTTTTACCAGCGATCAGGGACAGGCCCTGCCCACAGATTACTGATTTATAAGCCTCCTACAATGTTTGGGCAGAATCCACTGTACCCACATTCTCCTGAAAGTAATGCTCCGTAGCCTGATTTAGTTCTTTCCGGATTCCTGGGTCCCCAAGATACCAGGGACTGATGGGAGCGACTCTCCCAACCCTTGCTTGGCCTAAGACCATATGTACCCATATTGGTGAGTTTCGGAAATTCCCCAGGCCAGGTGCTGGACCTTGCAAATATTGAGTACTTGTAATGCTGGGACCAGAATATAGTCAATGCGAGAGAGGCTCTGGTGGGCCCCTGACAGAAAGGTGTGCTGGATCCTATCTGGGTTGTGTGTTCTCCACCCATCCACCAACCCCATCGCCTCGAGAAAATTGGGCAACCGCCTATTAGAAGGCCTTATTTCATGGGGTGCTGGCCTAGCATCATTGAGACCACTGCATTAAAGTCACCCCCTACTACTAGTAGACCCTCCAGTAGTGATAAGAGGATAGTGCCTAGGTTCTTATATATATCACCTTGGAAACAAGGGGGCATGTAGACCGATATAAATGTTACAGCTTTCCCCTCCCAGAGCCTTGAGACTCCTATGTATCTACCCTGTACGGAGAAAGGAAATATGTTTCTGACCATTATGCCAACCCCTTGCGAGCTGGTCGTGAAGCCAGCATGAGCTATCAATTTGTATCCCCCTCTATTCATTGCCTTGCAGGTGTTCCCCACGAGGTGTGTTTCTTGCAGAAGGATAGTGTCTGGGGCTTCTCGCTTTATGTACTGTTGGACCACGTTATGCTTTACTTTATCACCAAGCCCATTGACATTCCAACTTAGGATCTTAATCCCGTGTCCCACTGTGCATTCATCTAAATCTGTGTCT
The DNA here is from genome assembly GCF_964261635.1 of Lissotriton helveticus. Classification (NCBI taxonomy): domain Eukaryota; kingdom Metazoa; phylum Chordata; class Amphibia; order Caudata; family Salamandridae; genus Lissotriton; species Lissotriton helveticus. Next base: position 756,001,789 of record NC_136061.1, on the reverse strand, counting down.
GTGTATTTCTCCTCTGTTGCGATGCAATCTTGTGCTGTTGATATAGCAAATACTACATTAACCTTAAATCCTAACAATTCTAGGACCCCATCCCAACTGCCCCCTCCATGCGGCCCTGCACTCTGTGCTCAAAACTGCCCATTTTTAAACTTGTAGAGTGCCTGTCACCCAACTAGTTAACTAAGTGTAGAAAAGTGGGGTGCGTGGTGCTTCGTCCCTCCCTCCTCCCCCCATTTGTGACTCCCTTACAGTTCCCCGAGAGGAAATCAAAACCAGTTTATGTCTTTTGTCTTTGGAAGGCACCCGCCCTGTGTATAAGTCCGACGGTGCTCCCCGGTGTCTGTTCCCAAACCCTGCCAGGGCTAGACGTACCTCGCACTGGAGCGCGTTCTGTCATAGGCTTCCTCGGGCCACAACCTGCACGGTCTGATTATAGTCCACCACATCTACTTTTATAACCTGCTGCTCAGCGGCTCTCCAACCATTCTGCTGCCGACTCTGGATGGTCAAAGAACCAGGTCCTTCCATCCGACTTCACCCGGAGCCGGGCCGGGAACAACATACCATACTTGAAGCCTCTGTCTCTAAGTGTCTTCTTGATTCCCAGAAATGATCTTCGTTGCCTCTGAACCATTTGGGTGAAGTCAGAAAAGAAGGTTATATCTGCATTTTCATATCAGAGCGGGAGCCCCGCTCTGGCATGCTGGAGTATAACATCACGATCTCGGAAGTTGAGAACTCTGGCGAGTATTGGACGGGGGTTGGCTCCCTGTTTCGGATGAACCCCGTGGACTCTGTGAGCTCTCTCTATGACAAAGAATTTTCCTAGCCCCTTGGGTTGTAGGTGCTTAAGGATGAAGTCCTCCACGAAGAGATCTGTTGGTTGGCCCTCAGGTTTCTCTGGAACCCCCACACGTTGTTACACCTAAGACGTCCTTCACAGTCATCCAGCTTAGTTTCTGCTAATTTTCAGAAAGTCTGTAAGTCTTTCACGTCAGATTGAGGTTGTGAGGTGTCTTCTACTAGGCTTGCGGTTGTGAGTTCCACCTGCTTGACTCGTTCACTATTTTTGGTTAGGTCTGCCCGTATTAGATTCACTTCTATTGTTATGGAGTCCATCTTTTTTTCCAGCGAGGTTTTGACCCCTGCTATTGCCGCCATGACGTCTTTAAGGGTGGGTTCTGGGTTCATTCCTCCCTGTTCTCCAGTGCTTTTGTCCTTGGGTGAAAGATCCTGCGAGGACTCCTTGGGGAGCGTATATCGATCGAGTTTATTAATTTGTACAGTTTTGGGGCCTCTCGTGGATGACATCGTGCAGCTCGTAGACTGCCTCAGTCCCTCCGGTTGGCGGTAGTAGGCGGCAGGGCCAGGTTTCTTCACCCTCTATTGGCGCCGGTGATGGGAAAACACTATGGGTCCTGATCTCAACCTCCCTTGTATGGACCGGCCGGGCCGTTAGGGAAAAACGGTGGGTGGACAAGGGTCTATTGTCTCTCTTGAAGCCCCACCGTGGCATCAATGAGTTCTGCACCTTAGCTCCACTATTTGTGCAATCCCTGGTTTGGTACTGTAGGGTGCCACAGTTTGTGGGCTGTGAGACGATTCCTGCCGTGACATTGTGCCACAACATGGGAGGTTGCCCTTCTCCTCCCTCCAATCTGTCGTCCCTTTTGGGGGCGGAGGGAAGACCCCACCTCCATCTCTCAGCACGGATGGGACGGCAGGGGACGACTGTGTATCTCTCGCTCTAGGTCTCCATTCGCTCCCACTTACTCCCCGTTTGTGGCAGGCCAAATTCACAAACTCACTGCATCACCGGTACACTTCCTCTCCATGGTGCCGCCCGGTGTCCGTTTGTTGGGTGCTCTCGCCCCTGCCTCGCGATTTCTCGGCTTAGCCCCCTCTTCTCTAGTGCATCAATCAATCACCGCTGTGTATTTATCCCCAGAGGTGGAGCAGTGAGGCAGTTCCAGGATCAGGGGCAGGATCCCTCCGTCGGCTCCTGTTGCAGGCCCTAAACTGCGGCTGCCTCTATCTTGACTCGTGGGCGGCCGGCGCATACCGCTTTTGCTGGATCCGAGCCGGGTGCCTTCCGGTCACTTTATTCCCTCTCAGGGTGTTGGACAATTGTATTGGATATGCTGGGAAGAGTTACAGTTCCTGGAGCTTCACTAGGCAGCGGCCATTATGCTACGCTGTGTAGCCACGCCCCCTTAATTGTACTTTTAATCATACTAGAAGACAATGGTATTAACATAGAGATTTCATAATACTCTAGAGTATGCCATATGGACTCAATTTCACATAAAATTACAATAATTAAATGTATTACAGTATATCATACAAAAATTCAATATCATTTAAACATACAAAACAGTTTTAAAATAGAACAATATATGTTTCCCTTTAGTACATTGTAAAAAAGTTGTTTATTCAGACCTGACTTGAAAAACCCTTTTTGTTCGTCATTCAATGTCTGACCTATGAATTAATTACACATATATTGCGAACTTGTATTCGTTCCGTATATTTTAGAATTTTGGGTTGTATGTAACAGATTAGCACATTGTTCAATGCTATTCTTATAATGTAATGAAGGGATTTTGTTTTAAACTGTGTTTTGTATGTATAACTAATATTGAATATTTATATGATAAATTATAATAAATGTAAGTATCATTGTAATTTTATGTGAGATTGAGTCTATATGGCATGCTCCAGGCTATTAGGAGGTATTATACTCTGTATGGCTGTTAGCAATTTTCGTATTTACACTCCGTAGCAGCAGGAGTGTTGTCTGTTGCAGAACCTTTTTTCATTAAGATGTAACTGTTTTTTTTATAGTGACCATATTCTGTGGGGGATTGGGCAGGTGCATTGTTCCCACTGCTTCGAGATGTGATAGTTAAAATAAAGACTGCAGTATGTTTATCATCAAAAGCATTTTACTGATGGGCATCCACACTGCTCCATAAGTAAAGAAAATATGTTGTGCTACTTGATTCACAGTTTTAGTTCTTATTTCTTGAAAATAAACCATCTCCCTACTTTTTATGGCTAAGTTGCTTTTTTCTGGCTTTTCGATTTTGACACTTGCTATTACTGTCTTTGTTTCTAATATTGTTTTACATATTTGTAAATTGAAAGAATATCCCTGGGCCATCACGGGGATAGAAAGGGTAAAATTAACAAAGCAATTGATAGAAAAAATCAAAGCCAGACATTTATACATATTAGCAGAGGGGAGAGTGGAATAGGAGTAAGATAGGTGTCAAGAGTAAACACGTTCCAAATTCTGAGAACAACAGATGATTAGGATCGTTTTGAGTAAATGGAAATCCTTTGATATTTGCAGTAGTAAATCCAGTGGAAATCCCTATATCAAATGACAGGAAATTCTACCTGGTAATTCTCAATTAGATTTAGCACTATCTCCAAAAATCTTAGGATTTTCAAGGCACCAAGGGGGTAATTTACACATTGGTGGGTGGCCCACCAGTCTGCCAGTCTGAAGAGAACCATTTGACATATTATGAGATCCCTTCGGGCCTCACTATCTTCTCTGCATCTCCCACTGCGGCAGAAGCACAGACAGCAGTGCTACTAGTCTTCTGAGCTTGTGCCATTTTTAGGTTTCGCCTGTCGAAAGCTGCGCACCGCGCAGCTTTGCGGCGCAGGCGAAATCTTATGTGTACAGTATGTATGTGTTGTCCTGCCCCTCTGTTCCATTGGCTAGCTCCATAAATGGAGGCTAGCCATTGGAACAGAGATCTGTCCGTCAATGCCGGAGATTCGTGGGCGTTCCCGCGATTTTTACTCATCCCGCCCCTTTGCGATTGTCATGCGGCGGTTGGCGGTGTTTTTTTTTTTTTTAAAGCTTTGTTTTCGCCACACTTTCAAAATGTCGTTTTCAGGGGTGGGTTGCGCGATGTCCCGCTGTCCGTTCCCGCCCCCCTCCCGCTGTCCGTGTGCCCGTTCCTGCCCCCCCTCCCGCTGTCTGTGTGCCCGTTCCCACCCCCCCTTCCGCTGTCCGTTCCCGCCCCCCCCTCCCGCTGTCCGTGTGCCCGTAGGTGCTTGTTTACTTCTGGCATCCTTCCAGATGCGAGGATGTGCTCGCTGCTGACAGCCTCAGATGGGTGGGATCCACTACACCACTGATAGTGGTAGCTTGGGAGGATAAGTAGCTCTTAGTACTGAGCCCCCTGTATTGGAGGGTGCTGAAAGGACCGACCCCCTGGGTGATGGAAGTCCAAGAAGCCCAGAAGGGTGCCGTGGGAGCAGCAGTCGTGTAGGGGCAGTACGTTAGGTGGTCCCAGATGGAAGGATGGGCAGCACAGATGCCCCCGTCTGTCTGAAGGTGTCACAGCCTGGTGTTGCACGTGCGCTTCCGGTGCCCTCGGCTTGTAAACAGACTCGGTGTCACTTTCCCTGGCTCGGACATCACAGGGACTCCCCCGCTGCGGGCTCTGCTAATAGACTCCTTCCTGCTCTGTATCCACTTCTGCAAAGCCCCGGGAGGGGGGTGGAAGGGGCCTCTCTCCACTCTGGTGCAACAGGTTACCTTACCTCTTGTCTACACTGAGCCCCCATCGGCTGCTTTGTCAGCTTTGTTTGCAGTTGCTGTTTTGCGCATGTTTTTAGTACACAGCCCATGGCCTCCATTGTGCGCGGCCTGTGGCTGCGTTTTGTTTTCCTCCACGGGGGCTGAGTGGGTGTACAAAGCGGCAGCAGCACGAGGAGTTTATGGTCTAAAACGGGCCTGTTCCTAAAGTAAGGGCAGTGTTTGGAATGCGTCGACCCCCGTGCCTCTGCTGCTCGCAGAAGCGGTACTTGCAATGTACAACGTTGAAAGGCCGCCCTGCGAAAGTATACATGTTATTTTGCCTGTAAAGAGTTAAATGACCCTCTCACCACCCGTGTTTGCCAGTGCAGTTGCATAAGACTTTGGGGAAGGGTATCTCATTCAAAAATCCCTCTGTTCCCATACACAGGGGTCTACTGGAAGTGTCAAAACAAATATAATGTTGCAAACAATCAAGGGTCTTCGGGGAGCTGGCCAGTTTGGTATACATTTTAGTAATTTTCTTCCCTCGGTGTCTTTAGTTCTAGACATATCTACTAACGAGTAATAAACGTCGCAGCCTTGTAAAGCGCCGTGTAAGGCACCCGATGGCTCCTCTTGGCCCTGAAACGGTTAACTGTGAAATGCATCACGAGTATGTGGACTGGTGAAGAAACAGGCGGGCTCAGGGGTCTTCCGAAAGGTCAGATCTAATTCAAGAGCTTTCAGACCCAGACCTGGCGCTTAAATAGCGCCAAGAGGAGGCGTACCGCTTAAACCATGCCAGGCTGGCTTGCATTGGACTCAATCTTGCAGACTTCGCCTGCACCCGGGCCCGTGTCTAGAGATGGCCCCGAGGCCTTAGACTTGGCAGACGAGTGCAGAACCCCGCCCTGGCCCGGGGTGGCTTGTTTCACAGGGCCCAGGACACTGCACGAGCAGGAAGACCCCTCATCCGAGCTCCGCAGAGTGGGCTGGATCTGGGGCCCTAGTGCATTTCAGAGTCCGTGGGGTGTAGGCCTGGCCGCAGAGGACGGGAGACCACTATGTTGTCTTAGCTGAGACAGCTTGGTTCAAAGGCGGCACTGCCTGCCGCGTGCATCACTATCTCCATTCATCTGTCATCGCTGCCCCTTCTCTGCCCTCTGTCTCTACAATCGCGATCTGCCCGCTTTTCCTCTCTCACCCTCTTTGGTTATTTTACTTCGTCCTTGCCTTCTCTTTATTGCCTTTTTCTCTCCCACTCCTTCTTTTCCCTCTTTGTTTGCCTGCAGTCATTCTGTTCTCTTCTCTCTCCTGCCTCCCCTCTCGTGCTTTTCTTTGCCTCCTACTTTATTCCTCTCTTTCTCCCTCTCTCACTGCCACACGGGCCTGTGCCTCCTTGAAGGGCCCTGCTCGTCCGGCTCTTCCGGTTGCAACACACAAAACCTCCCCCTTTCAGTGGAAAAGACCAAGGTTTTCTTCCTGAAGCAGAAGGGGGGTCTCAAATCTATGATTTCGCTTTTATTTTTTGCAAGCTTAAGATAGTCAGCGGGGTGGGGTGACGCCGGCCTCCTAAAAACGGGCCCTGAAATGATAGCTCTGTTCTGTGGCCGAGGCCTCCTGATTTGCATGAAAACGCCTTGTGGGTTTTAATGAGTGTCTGGGCTCGCGGACCTACGGTCTGGAAACCCCACAGTGCACATACATCTTGTAAGGGGGGTCTGTTCTCTTCTCCGTGGAGCTGCCATAAACCAGAACATGTGTCAGCGACGCCTTATCTTCCTTTATAGCGCCTTGTCATCGTCACATGATGCGTTCAATGACATAACTTTTGTATCTTGCGATGGGGCTTCAAGCGCTATATCCCGTTTCAGAGCAGGGCTTCCGGAGTGGGAAGTACTGGACATGCACTGTGTGGTCACCCAGCAGTGATGGCGTGTACTCCCGGTTAAGGACGTCACAGCCCGAGCCAGCCTTTACTGTAGCATTTATATAGTGTTTAATGTAAAGCTGACAAGGGCGACGAAGCACTTAAATTCCCATCATCTGCAGTGAACAGGTACCTGCGTGGAATCATGAGGTTCTACAGAACAATGTGAGTAGGGGCAGGGGCGTATCTACCTGGAGCTGACCCTACGACTTGCATCAGCCCTGCCAAGTACCACGCATCAGCCGTTAGAATAACACATTTCAGTGTGGTGGTCCGCATCATTTCCTGACCACCTTCCCGCTGTCCGTCCCCCCTCCCGCTGTTCGTGTGCCCGTTAACCCGCCCCCCCTTCCCGCTGTCCGTGAGCCCGTTCACCCGCCCCCCCTCCCGCTGTCCGTGAGCCCGTTAACCCGCCCCCCCTCCCGCTGTCCGTGAGCCCGTTAACCCTCCCGCTGTCCATGTGCTCGCCCCCTCCCGCTGTCCGTGTGCCCGCCCCCCTCCCGCTGTCCGTGTGCCATTAACCCGCCCCCCTCCCGCTGTCCGTGAGCCCGTCCCCCCTCCCGCTGTCCGTGTGCACGTGCTTCTTGTTTTAAAGTGCAATTGCATAACAGAGATTAAGTGGCCATTACTTGAACGCACATGCCTCTAGGGAGACAGATGTGCACCAAGAAGTTGAGATGATGTGTCAGATTACCATTCTGAGAAATATCGTCTGTAATAAATATAGTTTCCCAATTATCATTTGTAGCTGTTCTCTTGTTACCTCCAGTACAGTGATATTTTGGTAAACGGTTTCTAGGAGACGATATTCATGTCAGTTTGTCAGTTGATATTCTGACAATGTATTCTAGTGCTACCATGCCTGTGTGTCTATGCACTAACGTTTAGGCGCATGCTTGGTTGTGCTCTGTTTATGCTGGAATCTTGCTGTTGTGCAGTTGCGCCCTGAACCTCAAACTTGTATGCCATTTCCAGGGGTCGATGTCTGGAGCAGCCAAGGATACCAGCTGCTGTGGTATAAATTGAGGGCAGGGGCCTGGATATTTATACCCAGAGGCAGTGCTTGTGGCAGACCCAGAAACCCATTAACATGCATAATGCCAGGTGGTTAGAAGGTCACTGGGGACTGAGATAAAAGGACGCGCACGAATTGCTTTGATATGAAAAGTTTTATCTACTCTTAGGCTAACCCAGTTCGGCGCTTTGTTGTAAGGAAGAGATCTCTTTCAAGAGGCTGCCTGCTATCATTTGCTTTGTAGATGTTTGTTTACTGGCCTGCCTTAGAGTCACTGATTATACTGCAGCCCCATATGGTATCATTAATGACGAATTAAAGCCTTGCAGAGAGATGATTGCTCAGAGGATAGGTCAGAGAGGCGACCTGTTGCTGTTTCGGACTCCTACCTATTTCAGAGACAGAGGTGCCAGGCTGCCTACCTGGGGTTGCTGCCGTCCCGTCCCGGTGTGCTCCGGCGGGGGTTGCTCCGATGGCCGTGTGTGCTGAGTCCGGGCTCTACGCCCCTGACCCCGTGGCTTGAGATTCTTTTCCCCTTTCGTCCCTCTCCCTGCTCTGTTTCCCTTTTCTCGTGTGCTTTATCACTACCCTCTCTCTTAATTTCTTTGCACCCTTTCACTTTTGTCCTGCTCTCGCCGTGTGTCTTTTCTCCCCCTTTAATGATGTGGGTCGTTTTCGTTTTAGCCTTCTCTTCCTGTCTTTCCTGGCCTCTCCCAAGTCTCACTCGTTATGTTCTGCTTCTCTTCCTGTCTTTCCTGGCCTCTCCCAAGTCTCACTTGTTATGTTCTGCTTCTTTTTCCCCACCCTCTCTTTCACTGGCCCTCTTTCACACTTAATGACACGCATCTCTCCCTCTCTCTTATTCCTGATTCCCTCTCATGGCCATTATTTCACAGGAAAGTTCGTGCCGCATATCTTCCTAACTGCTCACCCTTTCTTACCAGTCTAGAACAAAGCCGCCTGGAGAAGAATCAACACCGCTGTGTAATGCACAATAATTCCAAAGTAAAATACCGTGGCATCGGTCAGCACCTCGCCCCACAACACCCGCTGCAACAGGTTGTAACACCAAAACTTGTAGCTTGCGCTTCTGTTTTGTTGCTGCTACTGTGAATTCATGGATTGTTTCTTTCTCGTGTATTTTGATGCGGCGGCAGTAAATGAACCAGGCTCAGAGCTTCTGAAAACTTCGCGCCCTTCTGTCCTAACGCCGCCTGATAGGATCCGAAAATACTAAAAAGCAAACCGGTAACGTGATTAAAGGACGTAGTATATGATATGGTACTACCACTTTATTTATATTGATGGGAATACATTTATACGGTTATGATTGTGTTTGTGCTCATGTGTTTATTGAACATGCATACAAGTAAATATTTATGTCAGAGTAATGACAATACATGCGATTTTACCTTGGACACAGTGCAGCTGTTGTTGTTCTGAATATGGTATTGGTATTTGCGTCCCAGCTTTTGCTTCTCAAAATCTGGCCACCATACATAGCTGTGTTCCATGTTTATACCACTGTGTTCACCCTCATTCTTTCTCTATTCACGTCTCCTCTTTTTATTCTTCCCTGACCCTTTCTTCCTTCCCTCGCTTCAATCTTCATCCTGCCATTTCCTCTCTTCCTTTCCTCTTCCATTACTTCCCAGGAAACTTTGCGCCTGCCTACCCTTCAGAGGACATTTATGAGTGCCTGTGAGCCATAAAGCACATTTCTTGTGCTTCATGCAAAACGGTCAACCACCAACCAGCCCTTTGATAAAGCTCTTGTTGAGCGTAGGTGCTTGTATTGCCCACATTTGGATAATTACTTTACATATATATATATGGCTCTGTGTGTGTGTGTGTGTGTGTGTGGGGCTCTGGGTGTGTTGCTCTGGGTGTGTGTGTGTGTGTGTGGCTCTGGATGTGTGTGTGTGGCTCTGGGTGTGTGTGTGTGGCTCTGGGTGTGTGTGTGTGTGGTAGTAATTGCTGTCTGCTGAGCTCGTCCGTAGGGTACATTAGGTCTCACATTTACGAGAGATTAAGCTAATGGCAATGTAAATGACAATGCCATTTATTTATCTGTTTTCAAAACCAACACATAAATACAAATTTTGTCATTAACAATGCCAATAGCTCTAACTTTTCCAAAGGCGAAACCATTGCATTGTAAATGCTTGTTATTATTTTTTCCAGTTCATATACTTTATTTTAGCATAACAAACTCCCAAAGTGGGAGTTTGTTACATTAAAAAATACAAAGCAAAGTCCCTGACTCACTGAGATTTTTTTTCTCCTGAGCCTCGGTGCCATTGTAAGATTTTTTAATTATCGTCCTTCCACTGCTCCCCTCTTTGTTAAAAATCTTTGCGTGGGCTCGTCCCACGGAAACATCTAGGTTACCTCAAGCCACAAATTGCTGTGTGGTCCAACGGGTACCTCGAATTACTAGTTGCATTAGAGTGTACACCTTATCCCTTCTACCATACCCACCACTTCCCTCGATTCTATACCCCTAGTCGACCGTCCCATAATGGAGGACGTCCCGGGCATTAGTTTCGATGAGGAAGCTATAGCCGAAGCCTTGAGATCAGCACCCTCGCTCCTTGGAGCATCAGAAGCAGCCGCCACAGGCTCTTCCAATGATGATTGGACAACACTCACTACCCTGAAAAAGGAATGGCTTAGAATCACCATACATGGACTAATGATGACCGAGTACCTGAGAGTTAATATCGCCCCCCAGGGACTCATAGTTAACATCTTCCCCAGAATTTTCCTTGAGGACATCCAGTTTAAGGGGGACTGGTGCCAGGTCTCCTGGAAATGTACGAAGGATCTTTTATTCTTAATTGTCAAGACAGCCAAAAGACTTGCTGATGCTCTGCTAGATAAGATCACAGCAATAGAAACGACAATGAAGGCAGCTGTCAATAAAAACTCTAAGACGGCCTTTACTTCTAAACTCGCAGAAATAAACCAGGAGATTGCTGATAATCAAGAGTATCTCCTCAAACAGAAGCTGGCCAAACTTGAAAAAGACGTGGCAAGGTTTGACAAGGAGAAAGTTTACCCTTACCTCAAGGAAGGATATACCAATAAGAAAACCGGGTACTCTTCCGACGAGAATTCTGGCGTTGATAGCCGCAGAGGGTCATCAAGCAGTGACTCAACAGGAAGCATTACATCTAACAATAACCGCCGCCAACGCCGCTCGAACTGGAACCGAGGTTACCATCAAGGACCCATGTTCCAAGGACCACCCCAAATGCTGCCCCCTTGGCAATACCCTTTCTATCCGCAGGGACCCCCACAATTCTACCCCCAGAACCCCCCTTTTCACGACAGAGGTTGGGGCAGAGGAAAAGAGCGCAAGCGGGGCGGCGGAAGAGGGGTGCAGTGGAAAGACCAGCCGTCGACATCCGCCCCGATGGAAACCAGGAGCGCAACGAGGGAGAGGAGAGCCTAATCGTCAACCTCTCTAGGAGAGTACACACTTCCATTGAAATGGCCATCCTCGAGAAGGGTTTAGGTTTTGTCCCCACCCCCACCCCGGACAACTTCACAGAAATGTGCGAGATAAAACAGCTTTTTCGCAAAGTACGCCTCAGGGCTTACTTCCGAGATCAACCAGCAACTGAAAAGACTGATACAGGGCTGCGCAATCCATCCACTTTCACCCCAACGGATGGGATGGTCCCACCAGAGGTGTTGACATTTGAGAGGGCTGTATTAAGGTCCTTAGAGAACAAACCACATACCAGTAGTTTTAATAATCTGAGTAGAGCTGAAAGACAGGCAGTCTTATCTCTGGGTAATGACACCTCCATCGTCATCAAACAAGCCGACAAAGGGGGAGCAACTGTCATACAAGACGCCATTGACTACGACACAGAGTGTAAGCGCCAATTAGCCAACACCACCCACTACAGACCCCTTCCGGCAGATCCGACTAACAGATTGACCACAGACATCTCCAGCCTGATCATTGAAGGCGAGACCAACGGCTGGATTTCGAAAAATGAAGCAGAATTCCTCCTGACGACAGATCCAGTGGTCCCTTATTTCTATACTTTGCCTAAGATCCATAAGGGTACCAGTCCAGTCCCAGGGAGACCCATCGTCTCGGGAATCGGCTCTTTGCTGGAGCCATTGTCCAAGTTCTGTGACGTATTCCTTCAGCCCATTGTAAAGAAAATACCATCATACCTGCAGGATACAAGAGATGTCCTACGCCTCATAGATTCCCTCGAAGGCAGAGAAGAAGTGGACCTCCTCCTCAAGCTTGATGTGGAAGCTTTATATACTAATATTCCCCAAGCAGCCACACTAGAAGCCGTAGAATCTGCCCTTATGCAGGAGGAATGGTCCACACCCACTCCAATACCTTTCATCATGGCATGTGCGAGCATTGCCCTAACAGAAAACTTTTTCCAATACGGATCGCAGATGTACCATCAAATCAGGGGTACCTCAATGGGTTCTACATTTGCTCCTAGCATAGCCTGTATTTACATGGCAGCCTTTGAGAACCAGTTCATCTACCCAGAATCCAACCCTTTCAGACAACATCTGACATTATGGCGTCGTTATATTGACGACATACTAATACTATGGAAGGGTGACCGCGATAGCTGCACTCAATTTTGTACTTGGATCAACCAACAGAACCCTTATCTGAAATTTACAGGCTCCATGTCTGAGACAACCCTGCCCTTCCTGGACCTCACGATACGCCTGGGCCCAGCCGGTCTGAGTACTACCCTGTTCCGCAAGGACACGGACAGAAACAGCCTTCTCTTGTTCAATAGTCCCCACCCTAGAGCTCTACGCGAAAATCTTCCCTTTGGCCAATTCCTGAGGGTGCGCAGAAACTGCTCCTCTAGGGATGATTATAGGCAAGAAGCCAATACCCTCCAACACAAACTGCAAGATAGGGGATACCCCACCAAACTGATTCGTGACTCCAGTAAGAGAGCCCTTAACAACCATAGGGAGGCCCTCCTTGAAGTACATCAAAAGGAGCGTGATGACCTAATAACGTGCGTCACCAGTTTCACAAGAAACTCCAACTTCCTTAAAAAAACTGTGAACAAACACTGGGGCATCCTGAACTCAGGAGGCACTGAGTTACCCAAACCAAGGTTCGCTTTTAAACACACGGCCAACTTAAAAGACTCCCTGATACATACACGCCCTAAGAGACATCCAGGTGGCGGGCAACGGACACTGTGGCACCTCCCCCCTGTTGTTGGGCACTACCCGTGTGGTGGCTGTGCTGTATGTCCTCAGTCCAGACAATGTAAAGAAATCAAGCTTACTGATACCTTCACGTGGAAACTCAACAGACACACAAATTGCCACAGTACTAAATGTATCTACCTTCTTATTTGTCCATGCGACAAATTCTATGTAGGAATGACCATGAGACAGGTGAAGCTCAGAATAACGGAGCACAAAAGCAACATACGGTGCTCCAAGACCCACACGAGATTGTATGAACACTACCAATCACACAATCACCCCGCAGACAGCATCCAATGGTTAGTGCTCGAGTCCCAACCAGCCATGACCAAACAGGCACTGTTCAGGCTTGAACAGAGATGGGTACATCGCCTGCGGCTTGATATAGTAGGCTCAATGATGCTATCCCCTGGGCTACCGTCTCTAGATAACATTCCCCAGCCAGCCCCCTTAAAAAATCATAATCGCACACATCCTAGCTCGGCACAGGTCCTCCCACTATAGAGGGTTACTGACTTGACATAGGACCTTATGATACCTCCCCCTGGGCTATTGTCTCCAGATAACCTTCCCTAGATAGCCCATGGACCCAGCTATCCTTTGAATCACCCTTTTCCTACCTTGGAATAGGGCTTCCAACTTCAGAGGCTAAATGGCATGCACCATCATTGATGACTCACAGCTCCTGATCGACCCTTACCATCCCTGAGATGAACCTCACGTCCCGGCCACAAGAAGAGCTTCCTTTAACATTACCGGGGTTTCTGTAAATTGGTGATAGCCCCATTTCTCTTACAGCTACACGGTTCCACGCCTTTCCATATTCGAACACCACTGCTTCCACCAAAACATCCCCTCCAATAATATACGCCCCGCGCGCTAGTAGATCAAAAGGTCCTTCTTACAGTAATACCTGTATGAGACTCTGTTATCGGGAGCTACCCGATTTTACCACCTTCCTTGACATGCCTCATCCACGGCCATAGCGACCTCTCCAACATGGCCGCATTTCCTTGCCTCCATGATCCCGATGTAGGTCTAGTCTCCACAAAGCTTACACGCATGCGCATTACGCACGTTATGCGCGACGTCACCGACGGCGCCACGGCGGACTACCAAAATAACCTACATAAAGGCGGACCCCTCCGGGATCCATCACCAGCTGCTCCGCACCCCGACCAGGTGCCGCGAGCGTGAGGGGTAGGTGTCCCGCCGTTGCAGCGCCTGTACCGAGGTAAGCCATGTCTCCCTCCCCTGACCCCCTGAGGCTCGTCTCACTGTTTACTACTGAGCTTTATTGGCATTGACAGGGACTACTTCGAGTCCCGGTTTAGACCTGTGCACCTTCATCAAAGTCCCAGATCAAGCTGATGCCCTTCTCCCTCCCCCGACCCCGGCAGACTCGTCTCAATGCTTACTACCCGGCGTCAATGATATTGACAGAAACTGCTTCTAGTCCCGATTTGGACCTGCGCAAACCCGTCACAGTGCCAGACCGGGCTGTTGCCTTTCTCCATACTTATAGCTCTAATCCCATAATTGACCCACGCAACCTTGTATAGTGCGGCCATAAGTCTAGCGGAGTGTGGGGCCTGCCCCCCTGCCCCCGACTAAACTAACTTGGTCTATCCCATATTTTGAAGGCTGTGATCCCCGCGGTGACCCACAGCATCACGACGCAGGGTTCAAGAACACCTTAGGCTTGCTAATATGTGATATCATTGGGGCACCGTTCTGAAATACTGGGCTCCGCTCAGGGGCCATTTTGACCTTCATACTCATAATGTGGATAGGGTGGTCTTCCTTGCTCCAGCTTCATGATTGCTTACAAGGACGTGTGTTGTAACCCCGGGGGGCACCTGTTCAAATAGCCTCCATCATCAGGCGCCAATATTTTTAATAATAAACTCCCCCCCCCCTTGATGTGTAACACAAAAACCAATACCTCTCTTACACACCCTACAGGTTCATTCACCAGACAGCGCTGGCCTCACGGGAGCATGCTGCGAGGCCCGTGTTACTCTCCCTTAGGGTAAGAACCTGCCTGCTATCCTCCTAGGAATGGGTGTCACTTTGAAAGATTCGGCTCCACACTTTAGATTAGTGTTTTATTTGCACTCTGGTTCCTCCATTGAGAGATAATAATCGCGCCATCACGAGACCGATTATAAAAAGGGAAATCTCACCCAGTGTCCGGTATGTTCGGTTTCCCTACACGCCCCCCCTTCATCCCTCACAGTGTGGAGAGCATTCACTGAAGTCACTCTGCATCTCCTGATTATACAGTCATATAATTAAGATCTGATGTGACTCTCTCTCTTTTAACCCTTGTTTTTCCCCCCTACCTCTAGGTCGCCTAATTAGAGCAGGACCCCGTGGCCCTCTTTGCACCCAACCAAGAGAGGTTGTATTTGCTTTTTACTATGTGAATGAGCATTTAATCACCTGTTTTCCTGTGTAGTACCTTCCTTAGGTCCTGACGAATCGCCGGTTGGCGAGAAACATGTTGACCACACCAGGGGGTTGAGGTAGTTTGCTGTATACTTTCACAGCTTCTAGCTCCCCTCTCACCCCTTTTAACCAGGGAATCAGCCACGTCAATAAAACTCATTGTGGACTGATTACCCTTTTTAACATTCACTCACCTTGCACCGACTACACGCTCTTTCGTCCTCACTTACACTCATCATCGGCAAGGAACAAAAGAACTCCGCCATAAGAGTGCCTTTGGGCACTCCGTCAGACATTGCAGTGCCGGTCTGACGAGGGGCAGTGAGCCGATGATGATACTGGACATCCTTCAGCCAGGGTGTGTTTCACACCTAACGCTCTGGGTGTGTGAGGCTCTCTAGTTCCGACAAGGGAACCCTCCTGGTTCCCTGACTCCATACATCCACTCTCTTCTCCACACTGTAGTATGCTCCCCGGGGAACTTTGTATTCTTCTGTGTGCTCAAGATTTTTTCCTGCTCATGAAGATCCAGGCAGGGAAAATTATTGACTGTCAAATGTCTCTCGATAGGGGAACGTGCCGGTCCATGCGACCATGTGGCCCAGTGGCGGATGGCTTTTTAGATCTAAGGCTCTTCTGTCAGTGTACCATTCCTCCACCCCACTGTACCATTCAGTGGGGTGGAGGAATGTTTGGTAGATAGGAGCACGACTAATTTATAGCAGTGCTCTTATCCCCCCAAACTAAATGAGCCCCTTACCAATTTTTGATGATGAAATCACCTAACATAAGACTCTTTATCATTGTAACTAATGTAATCCACCACTGATATGATGCCCATCATTTAGCAATGCTGGCTCACATTGGACAGATTCCTGTCAACAGGATTTTTTTATATTGTATTGCAAAAGTGTATTTCTACAACTTACTTTTCCATCAGTGGTGTTAACACGGGTACTGGTGGCTGGCTGGTCCTTCCATTCGGTGATTCAGACTATTAAATAAAATAGAGTCAAAAATATATTTTATTAAACTAAAGAATAGTATGATCATTTATAATACCTGACAAACAGCGACTCTTGGGATATGAATATTGACAAAAATGAAATGTTATTCAAAGGCCTTGTCAGATCACTTTATCATGCATTCACCGTTTAATTTATTGGTGCATATACCCTTTGTGCACCCTATATGTCTTTTGTCCGAGGGTTATATGATGCTGGTAGTTAGCCAATGAAAGCATCTGTTAATAGGGTGAATAGAATAAACACACCTAATGTCTATAAATGTTTCAAAACCTATGATGTTGGAAAGTAGATAGGCCTCCCTAGATACACTGGGTTTACCTTGTTTGAGTTAAGAACTATCTGTTGTGACCTAATTCTTCCCAGCGCATCCTTTCCTCAGCTGCTCAGCCAGAATGAATGTGATGTCTGCGTGGAATGTTGGTATGCCTGATGACAGTGAGATTGGAATGTGAGTGTGCTTGTTGGTGTGGAAGAATGACAGTTGAAGAGAGTGGGCTGAGCAGCAACCAAGCAGCTCCTGGTGGGACCTCTTTGAAGCTTGTAACAACTCATCAATAAACCTTCTACTTGAAATATACCTCCTGGCTACCTCTGGTCATCTGTACAAGTTATCTTACAACACTATCCTCTTTTAGAGGACTTCAAATATGAGGTTTTCATCTAAAATCACAATTGACAAAAAAGCTGTACCTAAGAGACACCAGAGTGTAATCTGCAGCAATAGCGAAATTCCAATTTCGAACAATTTAAGAGGTCTAATATTTTAGTTGTAATTCATAAATCCTGTGCAAAGTCCTAGATGAAATGGCCATTTAACTTGTCTAAACCTTGCACAAAAGAAGGTCAAACAATCTGGTGAATAAAATCCTCTCAGCACATCCACCAAACCCTACCCGAAAGGGTGACGGTTTTCTGTGAGTTGTTCTCCCTACATCCAGGAATCTTCCAGATTACTGATATTTGGTGAAATAACTAAATTGCATAGCCTCGTGCAATGGGTTTTTCTCATCAATGGTAATAGTATATTGATAGTATTGGCATGCAACCCTCACAGGCAGGTGGAGCTAAAAGATGTACAATATATATATAAGACTTTTTGAATCAACACTAACCAATTTTTCGAAATAAGTGCCTTATGAACCTATTACGTTGTTTGAAGATATGCTACTTGATACAAGGCTACGATTTGTGAAGTTACCACTCTGGTTGAGTCACTGCCACTGGCAAGGCCTATGAAATTGCTACCTGGGCTGGTATTACTGTAAGGGCGCACTTTCTCAGTTAACACCACAGCGCACCTTAAATAAGGTGAGACAGGCACAAACAGGTAAAGCGCGCCCTATTATGGTGAATAGCCTGCCCTATATTTCACAGTGCAGGAAGCACCCACCTGCACTTTCAAAAGGGATTAGAGATCCCCTTGCAGGTGGGTGCAGCAAGTGACTGTTCCCACCTGCACAGGGATGTGTTTCCCCTCCAGGAGGTGCCTTTTAGTGCACCTCCAAAAAGGCTTGTTTACCTCTACACCCATGTCCACATTATGGTGTGGGTGCAGAGGCAAAGCGATTCCCTCGTTTGCCTGGAGCGACGTCCAAGGCAAATGAGGGAACACGCCCTTGAGATAGCACGGGTGCTACATATGCGCCTGCACTATCAGTATTACTTTGTACTCACAATCACCCAGGTGAGTTGCTATAATTCTGTTCACCATCTATAATGCCTCAAGGAGCAGCTACTTTTAGTAACCCATGCTACAATACAGTATGACTAATTTTATCGAATATAGTACTGATTCTATTGCAATAACATTGACAGGTAAATGAGTGTCATAAAGTAATTTAAAAATAATCTAAGTATGATTTAAACTCCACCCAGAGCGAATGGGAAAGACACGTCCAACCTGAACAATACAGAGTCGTATTTCTAAAGGTAGCTATTTATACTTTGGACTAGGATGGTTTGCCTGTCAGGATTACACCGTTGTTTTTGCTATGGTGGTTGTGGGGAGGACTTCCACTCCCAACATTCCTGCATCCAAGTGCCATCAGAGTCACTTATGCCCATGCCCGGAGACGCAGAAAAGGAGACAGAGATTCCTGCAGTGCGGGACGCACGTGGGCCAACGGCAGGTCCGTCCAGGCCAGTTGGAGCCCGGTGGAGACTGGGCTGAGTCCCCCCTCTAAATCCTGGAACCCAGGGTCCTTTGAGACTTGAGGTACAGCACCATTACTATTTTTCATCAATAGTCTGAGTGATATTCCTCACAACTATGAGCAAACGTAAGGGCCTCAGTGATCATGCATGGTGTGGAGTAGTAGGAACACTTGACGCTTTTCTAATGAGGGCTGAGTCAGTTCTCACTCACAAAAGTGAATTAAAGGAGCGGCGGCTGTGCCTGGAGCCCCTGATCTTGCAGAAACGCTCCTCCCTCGGCAATCAAATCATGGATAGTATTCCTCTAAATCCCCCCAAACCTCGCCCCCACAACATTTGGTGCCAGTACTACACGTGCCTCCAACTCTCCTCAGGCTGTGAAAACTCAGCAAGACAACAATAATGAGCCGCCAGTAAAAAGAAGACGGGGTGGCGGTCTGCAAAAACAAAAGCCATTGAAACTCACCCGAACTGGTAAATTAAAAGGAAATGGAAACTGGTGAATTAAAAGGAAATAGAAACTGGTAATTTAAAAGGAAATGGGAACAGAGAAGTTTAACTCGGGTTAAGTTCTGTGTTGAAGACTACTGACGCTGTTATACTGCCTTCCCGGGAGAATAACAAGGACTTTTGGAAAAGAGTAGAGAAAATGGTTACTGAGCTCATGAGCCCTCTGCTATCAAACTTAACTCAAACTGAAGAAAGACTTTCACACGTTGAGGGCTCCGGTATAAGCAACTGTTCCCTCCCTCAGGGCACACGTCCTGGCAGGGGTTCTGGGCCTCAAACACATCTGGGGTGGGGGCACGCCAAATGGAAACCAACACTGAGGGGGCAAGTTGCTTCACCCAAATATTAACCCACATATTAACGGGAGCATTCATGAATCCACTGCTCACCCTTACTGTCAAAAGCCCACCCCATTGGGGGGGCCCACAACTTCCTATCTACAAGAAAGTATTATTACAAACAGGTCTGCAACTAATATACGGGCATTATATCCAGGGGACGGAAGGAGTGATGCTCCTGTAATACAGCAGCACAGATCTTATCTGACCCACCTTACCACCCCAAATCACACCTTGCACATCCCACCGGAGGCCACACCCTACACAAGAGTTCTGGCAAACGTCCCTTCACTTCCCGCTCACGTGTACAAACTCTGGCCTGCCCTTAGGAACAACTCACTACACAGGTTAAGTACTAGAACTGGACTAACCGAAATCCTCTTTTCTGAATTTAAAATGGCCAGAAGAATAGGTTAGGTAGGTAAAGCCTGTAAAACCTTTGCAGGAGATTGCATGGTCTTACATTTCAGACCCCCCCCCCCCCCCACCTGGTGCAGACTATCCTTGATAGGGCAGGGAACCACCTAATTAGAGCCCAGGGAATCAATATTGGCCCATTAGGGTTTCTACCAACCACCAAAGGTACAGCGGAGCAGACCTATGACTGCAGATATGATGCATTACAGTTATAGGGTCCCGGTCAGAAAGCGCTTTGACACTCTCAACATTCCAGAAGATATAGACTGACTAACCGAAGTAACAGATCCACACCCCACACAAAAAGAGGACTCTGACAGAAATAGGTCTGGTAAATTAAACATATGCAGGATTGTCCCAGACCAATCACAAAATGATACAAAAAAACAAGCTTTGCCATTGACCCAGTCCAATGTGAGAAATGAGATATCAGACATTAAATATCCTGTTTAGGGCTCCACATATACTCTAGTCACTAGCCCAAATCAGATACTAACTCCCGAACCTGTGACAAATCTCAAAAATACCAACGGAGTGAACACCATTGGTAGCAACTACATTAACTCCTGTAACCTGGTTTTATGGAACAATTCAGGTATACAATCAATGCTGGCTAACCCACTATGGGGAGACTTTACATCAAAGTTTGATGTAATGTGTTTCCAAGAAATCTGGGCAAAGGATATTGTACATATTAATGGATTTAGAACCTTCCACACTGCAGCTGATACAACGGTCCACAGGAGGGCAAACAGAGGGTTGTCTACATGTACCTAACATGGTGAACCAGATAAAAATAGAGTTGATAATAGAAGAAAAATACTACAAACTGAGTTTATTCCACATTGATGAGAAGCAATGCATTGCCCTAACGAAGTTTTATAATATTGTGCACCCTGATCAGACTGGGACAATGGTGAAGAAATTAGGCAATGACCTGAAAACTATCCATAGTAACAGTGAAAAGGATAAGTCTATCATCCTAGGAGGTGATTTGAATTCTGCCCTATGTCCTAACAATGGGGGAGAAATATGTGGATTCATTAACGAGGATGGGAATAGCTACACACATTTCCCACATACTAAACTCGGAGAAACTGTTTAGTGAAGTAATGTTTGGCCTTGCTCTAGGGTTTGCTAATGAGCTATGAGCATCACCTGTCCCCCTAAGCCATACTTTTAATGGTAGAGGACCTTTTACAGCTATACACTATATATTGATGTCAAAGAGCCACTCGAACAGAGTTAAATTCTTTACTACTCGTAATACTATTTCGAGCGACCACTTTCCACTGAGCATCATTTTTACACTGCAGAAAAGACAGTTAGGCCCTGGGGATTAACCTGTACATGTTGCACAAAACTTAGCTATTAATAAAACAAATGGATACTCTTTGCGCTGGTCGATGGTGAACCCCCTAGACATTTTAAAGCATATGATAACCAAGTGTAAACCTGCTTTCGAAGCCTGCTTGGGTGAAACAACCACGCATGACAATGTTTGAACTTCTTTCCAAGAGATATCAGGAGTAATTAAAGAGGCTCTATTCGTGCAGAATAGGAAAATGGGCAGAAAACAACAAGGGTGGTTTGATACTAAATGTATACAGGCCTATACACAATTAAAATATGAAACACATAAGACACCAAGAAACCCAAACGATATTAGACAGGCCAGAGGGGATTATAAACGAGCAGTTAAGGAGCGAAGAGCAACATTGAGAACCAAGGCATGGTTAGCCTTGCATGATGCCTCTTTATCCAAAGATGGCTCGGCCTTTTGGAAAGCTGTAACAACTCCATTCCTGTTACCTGGTGATGTACCGACTATTGAAATAGCTATTGCAGAAGAGAAACGGGTCGAGCACTTCACCAAGGTGTGTGCTGATCTTTTAGATAACCAATCACAAGGAAATGTTACTCTGACACCTTTGTCTCACCCTACTGATCTCCAGTTCACCCTGGAAGAAGTCAAGCGGGCCATTATGGCAAGCGTGGGTGGAAAGGCTCCAGTGCCTGGCGGGTTCCCCGGAGACTTATATAAATTCAATGTGGTGCTAAGGGGTCCATTTTTAACACAGGGAATCACTGCAAGTTTTCACTGCGGTTTGGTTCCAAGGGTGAATGCACTAATCTGTTCTCAATAAGGAGAGGGGTAAGGCAAGGCTGCTTGCTAGCCCCCTTCCTACTTAACCTCTATATAAACTGACTTGGCCAGGCACTGGCGAATGACTGCCAAGATCTCTCACACAAAGGTGGATGCCCCATACCCCCCCCTCTTGTATGCGGACGACGCCGTCTTGATGTTGCGCACCCAAGTGGGATTGCAAGGGGTTATGGATAGTTTTTAACTCTTTATGCACAACCTGGGTCTTAGGGTTGATATGTTGAAAACCTTTATTATGAGATGAGGAATAGGTAGTCAAAAGTGCAGAGATATGTATATTGATAAGCAGAAGGTAGAGTTTACCAAAAGATTTCATACCTAGGCATCTTTTTTGACCAAAATGACTCATGGACCCAGGCACTCCCAGCTAGAAAATTGTCATTCATGAAGGCCCCACTTGCCCATGCCAATTTCTCAAGAAAACTGGGTAGGAGGCGGCCAACTGAGCTTTTACATATTTATAGGCCAAATGTGTTTCTACGGCGATGTATGGCGCCGGGGTTTGGGGCCTTGTCGATTCGCACTCATTACAAATAGTGGAAAATGTGTTTTTAAGGTTTATATTGGCAATCCCGTACAGCACATCCTCATATGCCGTTCTGAATTGGGTGTGCTATATATCGCAGATCTTATAAAAATGGAACCCAACCTTTGGTATGGTCAACAACAAAAACCACACTTAACCAGGATATCTTAAATGATATTGGAAAGGGTTTTAACCATCTCGTGGCTAGGGTCTGTCCAGGACTTAATGAGCGACCTGGGCAATCCAGAGTTTTATGCTAAGCCCAGAATCATGACTACCATCACAAGAAAGGATTTAAAAAAAGAGGGCCTAATTTAACCTGAATACCTCGGGCTATCAGTAGAAATAACAAAGCCCACTGTACTGTATAACCAAATATTTTTAACAACTTTTAGTATCCAAGCTTACCTAAATATTATCCCTGGTGGTCATTACAGATTCCTATTGACCAGATTCAAACTAGGGATTCTACTTAGATTAACAAGATTCCCAAGAATGAACGACTGGTCAAGAGTTATGCACTTGTGTCCCTGCGATGAAAACTCAGAACAATCAACACTTCAAGTTGTTTTATTTTGCTAATTTTATGATGCACAAAGGAAAATATGGATTCTACTAATTTTAAAGTCACTGGGTCTTAAACAATGCCATCCTGCTTTTATACCATTACAGTTTCTGGAAAATGAGCATGTAGTATGGGGATTATCAATGTTTTAAAAAAGTATATTTAAATGTAGGAAAACCATTGTAATATGAATGTCCGATCTATTATGTAAAACATGATAACAATTAATTTATGTCTCAGATAGGTGGCGGATCACAATGAATTAATTTTGATATTTTTCATTCTTACTATTTAACATACTGTGATTTTATGTGCTTTTAGGATTTGTTATGACAGAAATCGAATAAAGCTTTGTTGACTGACTGACTGACACCGTTGTTTGAATGGGTTGCATTTAGCAAGTCTTAAAATAGAGCTTGAAGGATTAGAGAGTAGAGCACAACTTTGGCCTAAGATGTATCTGTAATGAACAGGCTCACCTTTTTATCTTGGGCAGGTGATGTTCCTCCCCGTATATTAACCTGCTCAGCTGTAATTGGGGTGTATTCATAACTGGACTCTCCTGACATTATGTAGCTCCCCTTTTTCTTGCGCCCTTTCATGCATTGAAATCCTTGGGTGCCTACGTTTTCAGAAAGGAGCATGTACCATATTGTACATGCCTAAGGTAGACCAGTTAATTACTGCAAGGTCCTGCTTAGACAACTAGTCATGCACTTTATAGAATAATATATAAACTATAAGACTAGTTCAAAAGCCTGGTTGTCCTGAACAACATCTGGCAACCACAATTGTACTAATGTTTCGAAATGCTGCTTAAAAAAAGAAACTTTTTTTGTGATACTGCTCTTTAGGAAGTGTAGAATATTGTTGTAAATAAAAATGTTAATGGAATATATGTGAATGGTCACTTGTATGGTGGTAACACCCGTGCATTAGAATATCCGTTGCCTTCACGCTCCACTCCCTGTACCCTTACGCTTTCCTAAGGTGGCCCTCCGGCATATTTCTTACTTATAATCATAATTTTAATGTATTGTAAGAGACATAATGTTGTTCCAAGACACCTAATACAATGCATGGATATTTTACCAGTTGTAATTTGCCTTCATTCATGTTATTTAGAATAAGGAAGGTTGCTTACCAGTGTTGGCATGGCTTGCATGTGGGAGGTCTGAGGTGACTGACCCGGGATGCTCAGTAATGTAAACTTTGGGACAACTGCAACACTGACTCTCCTGCGTGGCATATTCTATGAGAAAGAAATCAGAGATTATCAGAAAATGACTGATGGGTTAGGGTTAATTTTGCTGTAAATTCCAAGTCTTTTCATCACAAAATAATTGAGGTTTGATTACAAAGAACAGCGCAGCTCACCAGCCCAAAGTCCTCAGCACAACTGTGAACCCTGCAGAACACAGGACTGCACCATCTTTAGAAGGAAGCTGAAGTCAGGGAAGTCTGTTGTGAATGTGGACCTTTTCACTAAGGGTTGATATATGAGCAGTAGACAAGGCATTTCTGTTGTTTTTTGCACACCTTAGTGTTAACCACAGTTCCAGATTAAAGTGTTTTTCACAAGATCCAGTAAGTGGCTTATGGATTTTTGGACATCCAAGAAAATTTAAGTTGCTGTCATTCAGATACTAAAATGTTAATTGCAGTATCAAGTGACTGGTCTCAGTTGGTATTTTGTTTTAACCAATAGGATTTTATTTTTCAACAATTGCTTAATTTGTAAAAGAATAATTGCAGGGCCAAAGATTTTGCTCAGGAGCCCGCGGTCGATGCTACCAAAGGTTGTAGTGCAGAATACCAAGGTAGCATAGTCTTGAATCTACCTCATGCCTCTTGAACCCATCACCAGACACTCCCTGTCGCATTATCTCACTATTGCAAGGTATTTTATCTCTGCTTTACCCGTTTGTCACATTTTTTCCATCTTTCTCTTTCTCTCCTCTCCTCTTTTTGTGTTTTTCTCACTATTCCGCCGTATCAAAGCATGTTGAGAAAAAATAAGTGCTGATCTCAAAAAATGAGTGCCGGACTGCCCGACCTGTAACCACGTTTCGAATGTCCAAAATCCAAAATACAGCCACTGGATCCATTAGAACTCATGTGTAACTGGTGACCTGAAACTTCCACCTTGGATACATTTTTTATAGTTTGCAGAGGCCTATGGGCCAGAACCTACCCAGTATGAGACAATGAGATCTGAACATTCTATGGCAAGAGTAGGAGTGTAGCCTCAATTGGTGCAGAAGGCGCAGAGGCTTGAGGGGGTCCACACAATCCTGATTATTGCTGATTTTGACATTCAAACAGCAGCCAGAAGGCCTATTTCTTTCCTTGTACTAAGGCCCATGGCTATGGGTAGAGTTTGAGTAGATATATGTCCTCATTCTGACTAAGCTATACATTGTTATAGGCCTTTCTGGGCCCATCAGAATTATAAATTCAGTGGAAACACCACTGATAAGGGCACTCCATCCAGAGATTTCACTTACTGACTATAGGTGAAATGTCTGGGTGGAATACCAGGGGAAACCATGTGGAAAGCGACACAGTAAATCTGAGTCACACATCATTCCCCAACAATGTATAATCCTGTTAGTCCCCTCTGTGAACTTGATGGTACCTCTGATGGCAATTTTGAGGTATTGTGAGTTCCAGGGATTAGGAAAGACTCCCAGTAATGGTGGCCATAGTGCAACAAACAAAGCAGCTTTCCTCTGAGTAAGCCTGCTCAAGCTTTTGGTAGTAATGGAGAATCCTTGATTTCTTGAGAAAATGCTAATTACCGAGGAGAAGGCATAGCTTCAGTATAATGGATGACATTCAGATGGTGGATTCTTCACTATATTTCTCTTTTCCTCCAGAAAGTGGAGGTGTTTCAAGTACAACCACCTCTAAAGTTGGCCTAAAACTTGACCATACTCAGGTAAAGTATCACACTGTTGGGTTTGTGGCTTGCCACTTCTCTTCAATGCTATTTAAGTGCATTTGCATATAATACTTTTATGTTGTTTACATGCACTTGCATATACCACGTTAATTACATTTACATACATTTGCATATAATACATTCATTCCATTTACATGCACTTGAATAGAATACGTCAATAACGTTTACATGCACTAGCATGTAATACTTTAAGGACATTAACATGCACTTGAAAATAATGCTTCAATGACGTTTACATGCACTTGCATGTAACACTTTAATGACATTTACATGCACTTGCATAGAACACTTTAAGGACGTTCACTTGTACATGCATGGATAACTTTTAATGACATTTACATGCACTTGTATGCAATGCTTTAAAGGTGAAAATGTCAAGCATTAAGGATTTTTCATTTCTTAGCTGCTGTCGAAATTGACGTAACACCTAAATATGTGAGCAGAGAGCCAAGCAAACTGTGTGTGAAATGCACATGAACATTCCTTCCTAGTGTCCCCCCACACTTTCTGGAAGCAATGCCTCTGAGGAGAGTGGTTAGTTACGTGATGCCGACAGTACCGTACCTTTCCTATTGTAAGAGACATGGACCTGGCTGAACGAGGCACGCCATCTTCTGCATTACAAAATCAAAAAAATACATGGTCAGAGCTGCACATATATACAAGTCCAGAGGTGTTTGTACCATACATAGCTGCTAAGCGCACACACACAGAACATTCACATACATCAGACAGTAAAATTAACAACACATTAATTCAAAACACACAATGAGGGTTGTTTATAAGAAACACTAACTTCCAGGTTGGTCCCTGTCACGTGTATTATCATTGGACACTCTATGCTCTTTAAGCGGCATCGCATTGCGTGTGTGACGCATTGCGTCATTTTTCCACAAAGTTGCCACTCAAAAAGTCCCATACTGCAAGGTACGGTTAGTTAAAAGATAAAACAGGAGTCGTTGTAGGTGTGACGCATGATGGGGGGTGGGGATAGTTGGCAATTATGGCACAGTGGGGTGTTGTGACTGCCATTGTTGTCAAAGGAGCCATATCACATTTAACCCTTAAGCCCAATGAATTGACATAACCTATGAATGATCTGTTGATGTCTTCCTTCCGTCAGACTTATGGGCTTGAAATAAAAACCTTTCTTCCATAAGTAGGTGGCACTTCAGAAGCACGTCAAGAGTGAGTCAACGTCAGTCACATGTTCTCACAGAAAAATATTTCTTAAGCGGGCTTCATGTTCCGACGATAAATGGAGGTTCATTCAACTGAGCTTCCAACAATAAAGTTGCTTAGTTTGAGAATGGTTTCTCTGCTCAAATAACTTTTTGTTTTCAAGATTACAGAATATATATGAGTCTCAAATACTGCATAACCACTACGTATATCTTCATATAAATGGAGCACTGTGTAAGTGGAGCACCGTATGTTTTGAAATGCTGGCAGTCTAGCATAACCGTAGTCCAGAATTATTCCCCCGATATGACTCTCGGTCATTACCCGGCAGTAAAGTATGGTGGAAACAGATCTGGTTAAGATGGGAATGCATAGTATGAGTTTTGCACAGGTGCAGTATTATATGGTATCGTAGCAATTGTATAGCACTTTCTTATACCTAATTATGCCCCAAAGTACTTATAGGTGGTAGAGGAAGAGGCTACTCAATTTGTTGTGTATGGTTGGCAGAGTGTTGTGCTTTTTTTTTTTTTATAAAACTTTATTGTCAAGAAGGCATACAAGGCATTCACAGTAACATCACTTATTGTATTTTCATAACAGTACTTAGTGTAATCCAAAATCGGGATAAGTCTCAGCATGAGTCATTGCCTGCGGCAATTATATTAGTACGGATGAGAAGGAAATACATGCTATCGAGCAGCATACAGTCTTATTCGATAATACTTCACTCCCTGTTGCAATTCGCAAAGTGCCCCCTTAGAACAGAACAAGTAATTCCTAGCAGGTTCAATCAATAAAACTAAAATCATAACCATTAAAACCTAACAGGTGTCATCATCACAATAGTACATTGTAGTCTTACATAGACAAGTCCTCATCGACTGCACATATTCCGTAAATCCGTACAAAGCTTTCTCGTGGTCCCGCTCCATCCCACCACAACTCAGACTACCACTCACCATGCCCCTTTTCCTAATCTTCTTCTTCTTCCGACTCCACATCATCGTCCTCCGGTAAGGGTGCACACGGTTCCCCCCTGTATTTGTTCCAAGGCAGCCACACTTTATTCCATTTACGGGGACATGCCCGCAGCACATACACCGCCCTCTCTTTCACCAATAGAATGTCCATATTTTTAATCCAGCCGCGCACCGTAGGAACTTCCGGGGCACCCCATTTCTGAGCAATGTCTCTTTTGGCCACTGTCACAGCCAATGTGACCCACAACTGTCCATACCTGTTCAGGTCAGTAGGGTCCCAAATGTTCAATAGGCATTTAAGGGGTTCAGGGAGAAGTGACACCCCAAGGACTTGGGATATTGTGCGCATAATTTGTCTCCAGACTTCCTGGATCAATGGGCAGTCCCAGAGTGTGTGTAGCAATGTACCCTCCTCCCCACAGCCTCTCAGACAGAAGGGGTGTGGTGCTCTCTTTATCCTGTGTAGAAGTGTCCTGGTGTAATAGGTGCGGTGGAGGATCTTGAGTTGTACTAACCTGAACCTGGCCGATATGCCCACCTCCCTCGGGGACGCCAGCGCCTCATTCCACTCAGTGTCATCCATGTCTCCTACATCCCCCTCCCACCTCTCTCTAAGTTTCTGCGTGGGGATTGTCAGGTTGTTAACCAGTTTCTTGTATGTAAGAGAGGTCGCTTTTTGTTCCATAAACTCAGTCAACAACCTGTCTTCTAGTGGCGACGATTCCGGGAGTGTGGTGTCAGGTGGAATGGCTTGTAGGAGGGCGTGACGAATTTGCACATACCTAAATGTTTCAGTGGGGCCCATAGCATAACGCTGTTGTAGCTGTGAGAATGGAATGACTGTGCCCTGATCCCAGAGGTCGCCCACCACCGAAATCCCAATTTGATCCCAGCGTGTGAAGCCCTTACTGGACCTCAAGTTCCCCAATGATTTTGCGTCCCACAACGGCGTCATTCTAGTGATCTTCCCCTTCCATCCCATTCGAGATTGCGCTGTGTGCCATAGGGCAGCCGTATGCTGCGTTGGGCCAAGCAACGTGCGGACTTGTGAGTGGTTGTACAGCACCGATAGCATGCCGTCCGTCCCCAACTGCGACCAGTCCGCCTTATAAGCGGGGTCATCCCGCGGGACATGGATCCAACAATTAATCACCTTAAGTTGGGATGCCCAATAATACAGTTGAAGGTTGGGAAGTGCAATCCCTCCGTCGTACCAGCTCTGAACTAGTTTGGCGTGTGCTATACGGGCGGGGCCGCTGCCCCACAACAGGGCAGACACCTGCGCAGCCACCTGTTGGAAGTAACGTGGAGCCACTATGTATGGGGCGTTCTCCAGCACGTAGAGAAACCTAGGGAGAGCCATCATTTTAAATAACGCTGCCCGCCCAAGGAGGGTCAGCGGAAGGGTCGCCCAATATTTAACGTCCGCACGTAAACGTGTCAGTGGCGGCACCAGGTTCGCAGTGTAGAAGTCCGCTGCTGTAGCAGTGATGAAAATACCTAGGTATTTAAAGGAGCCGGTCGCTAATTGTAGGGGGCAGTCAGTCCGTAATATGGGCTCCCGGCCCTGAAGGACGAATATTATGGATTTAGACCAGTTTAGGGTGTACCCGGACGCCTTCCCGTGTTCATCGCACAGAGCCAACAGGGCAGGAATACCCTCATTGGGTTCGGTCATGTAGATCAGCATGTCATCTGCATATAAGGATACCTTATCCTCCCACCCGTCCTCCCAGGTGATGCCCCGAAATAATGGCGTTGCTCTGAGCAGGATAGCCAGCGGTTCTAGCACCAGTGCAAAGAGCAAGGGGGACAGTGGGCATCCCTGCCGGGTTCCTCGCCCCAAGGGGAAGGTCCGCGAAATGTGGCCGTTCGCCACCACCTGCGCCATGGGTGACCTATATAGTAGCCGTATCCATGCTATAAATTTTGGGCCGAAGCCCATACGAGCAAGGACCGCAAAGAGATACTCCCATTCCACCAGGTCAAAGGCCATTTTGGCGTCCAGAGACAATATGACTGCCTGGCCCGGGATGAGATGTGCTCGCGCCAGGACTCCATGGACTCTCCGCAAATTCAGTGCCGTACTTCTGTGTGGCATGAAACCTGATTGATCGGGGTGTATCAGGGTCTGTAGATGCGTAATCAGGCGACTAGCCAGGAGTTTCGCCAGGATCTTCGCTTCCACGTTTAGCAGAGAGATAGGTCGGTATGACGAGCACGCCGTCTGCGGTTTGTCAGGCTTAGGAATGGCCACTATCGTGGCTATGCGTTGGTCTAGAGGGAGTTCAGCCCTATCGAAACTCTCCATATACATATCCAGCAGGGGTTTGCTCAACAGGGGAGCCGACGCTTTATACCATTCCACGGGTATCCCGTTGGGACCCAGCGCCTTTCCGGATCGCAACGACTGTATAGCCAATTGGATTTCCTCTTCATTTAAGTCAGTTTCCAGTTCCCGTTGTGCGTCCTGTGAGAGCTCGGGGACCGCTATGTTATTCAGTGACGCTAACGCCTCCCGCTCTGTGACCTCACGAACCGGTGTGTATATGTCTTGATAGTGACGTGCCAGGGTGTGAACTATCTGCTCAGGGTGTGTCTGTAGCTGGCCGTCCTGTGTATAAAGCCTCTGAATACCTTTGTTACATCCACTCTTTTTATCTAACCACGCCAGCATCTTCCCGGCTTTATCACCCAGGTCATAAATCCTGTGTGCTGTGTTCGCCAAGTGCCCCTTGGTAACCGTTGTAAGATGCGACAAATGTTGTTGTTGACTGAGGTGTAGCGCATGAGCAGTGACAGGGGTAGGATCGGCCATGTGCGCTGCGTTCGCGGCATGCAATGCCAATTCTAACTGCGCGAGGTCACGTCTAGAGTCTCGCCTATGCCCCGTAATGGCTGCTATTGCTGCGCCGCGCAAGACTGTCTTGTACGCCTCCCAAAGCACCGAGGGCGAGGAAACTGTGCCTACATTTTCCGTAAAATAGTGTGATGTGGCCAATTTAAGCTTTTTCCTAACACCAGGGATTTGTAAGTAATTGGGGTAGATTGGATAGATCCTTGCGCGTCTCTTTTCTTTAGTTGTAATGTGGAGGGACATTGGGGAGTGATCAGATACACCTCTAGGCAGGATCTCCAATTTGTCCACCGAGCCCAGACCCAACCCCAAGAAGAAAAGGTAATCAATGCGTGAGAGGCTGTTGTGTGTAGCCGAGTAGTGCGTGTACTGAGTTGCTGTGGGGTTCAATTGACGCCAGGCATCAGTGAGGCCCAGCGCCGTCAGAAAACCAGGAAGCGTGGCCGTCCCTCTCAGGCGTTCTCGCACGGGAAAGGTGTCCAACCTCGGGTCGGATATGGCATTGAAGTCCCCCCCAATAATCATGTCACCCTCTGGGAGGTCAAGTAGAAATTGACCCAGCGCCGGCAAGGCCGTAGAGTGAAGCGCCGGTGGGATGTACACTGACACTATGTTGAGGGGCCTCCCTTCCCACTGGCCAAAGAGCGCCGCAAATCTACCCTGATCGTCCCTTTTGCGGCTTTCCACCATAAAGGAGGAGTTCTTCCTAAGGAGTATCCCGGTGCCCCTGGATCCCGTGGTGAACTCAGCATGCACCTCCATGGCATAGCCCCGTCTGTTGAGTGCTTTGCATGTAGACCCAGCAAGGTGCGTCTCCTGCAGCATCACCAAGTCAGGGCCGTGGCGTTTGATGGTTTGAAGAACCAATCCTCGCTTAATCTTGTCCCCCAGACCCCTAACATTCCATGTGAGTAGTTTTAAGGGAGACACCATTGTCATCAGCGGGCCACCGTCCGCGGGTGTGTCACTAGCCTGCTGGGCCATATGGGAGTATGATCAGTGCGATTGACATGTGGAGTCGGAGTGGAACACATATACAATGACGTGTGCTAGGATACCACGAGTGCATAGCCCGCAGTCGGACCTTGTGCCATAATGAAAAGATGATGACTAAGAACAGCAACCATAACAATACAACCAACCCCCCCCCACCCCCTCCCTGCTTCCCTGCACCACGGACTCGAACCCGCCCGCATCCCCAACTTGGCAGAGTGCATAATCCCATCCCCGTACACCTTACTTGCTCGTGGGGTTGGTGAGACCCCTACAGGCACCGGCCGATGCCCGCCCTACTCAGCTCCATCAGCATCAAGTTCCCAAGGCCATAACATAATGTCCCTCTGGCAGCCCAGTCAATTTAGCCCTGTACAGGTTGTCCAGAGTCAAAGGGGTCCCTTTCAAGATCCGAATCCAGTGCTGTTGCGCCCTCCGCGTCCGCGGGGCTCCTCGACGGTCGATCCGCCGGGTCTTCGCTGTGTTGACGACTTTGGTCCCCGTGCGGGCGGCGAGGCCGGCCCACCTGCCTCCATCCATCAAGCCAATCTCTAGCCACCTCCGGCGTGTCAAAAAACCACGTTTTTCCTTCGGCCACAATCCGCAGCTTGGCAGGGAAAAGCATTGAATACTGCAGGCCTTTGTCGCGTAGCGCTTTCTTCACCTCCGTGAATGACTTCCTGCGTCTAGCTACCTCCGCCGTGTAGTCCGGAAAAAAGGCCAAAGTGGAGTTCTGAATTTTTATGGGCGGGGAGACCCTCGCCGCCTGAAGGATGGCGTCCCTGTCCCAAAAATTGAATAATCTGGCCAGCACAGGTCTCGGAGTGGCCCCCTGTTTCGGTGTTCCGCCGGGAACTCGGTGCGCCCTTTCAACAGAAAAGAAGTGGGACAGACCTTTAGGTTTCAGCTGGGATTTGATCAGGTCCTCAACGTAAAGGTCCATAGCAGCTTTGCCCTCGGACTCCGGCAGGCCCAGGATGCGGACGTTGTTCCTCCGGGAGCGCCCTTCCTGATCATCGAGTTTCTCCTGCAACTGTTTAGTGACTTTCTCCATGCGTTCCATGGCAACCTGCAGGTCCGAGGTGTCCTCGATGAGCGATTTTGTAACCACCTCCACTTGCGACACTCTCTCTGCCATTTTTTTAAAGTCCGCTCGGAGCAGAGTGACCTCCGAAGAAATGGAACCCACTGTCGTCTTGACCTCTGTGAGTGTCTTCATAACGTCGTCCAATGTCACCTTGGGAGGGGCCCCCGCGTCCGGGGACGGTCCAGTCGAGTGGCGGCCGCCATTCTGTGCTTGCCCATGTTGTCCGTAAGCAAATTTGTCGAGCTTAGCCTGCGTCGACGTACTTCTTGTGCCCTTACCGGCCATGCTGGTTTGGCAAGGATGTAGGCAGTCGTAGAGGGTCGGTAGGGTGGTTTGTGGCCCACGCGTCGGTCACCCTCCTCGGGCGTCAGGCAAGCAATTGCGGGTACCGTCGGGTCCAAGATGGCGCCGCGCACCCTCCACAGGGCCCAGACGTGGCGTAGAGAGCAGCCCCCCGGGCTTCGCGGAGCTGCAGTGCGGCCTTCCGCGTGACCGAGTCTGCACTTCACATGCACTGTAGTGTAAATAATTGCGCCTCCAAAGGTTTCTCGCAGGGGGGCCTCCAACAGAGTGCGCCTGACTCCTTTCGTTTCTCACTACTTCTGTGCCAATGCGGGACCTCTCGCACGCACAGGGCACCGCACAATGACCCCTCTCCGCCAGTGAACGGGGCTCAGATGCGCCCCCCCTCCAAAGCGGGGCGAGAGTCTGGGAATGGTTGCGCAGGAGGATGACAGCGCCCCCAGAGCAGTCCGCCTCACCACGTCTCTGCACTAGCGCTTCTGGCCTCCCGGTCAGTCTCACCCTCCGTTGTCCGGGATCCCGGTGGATTTTCACTCCCGCCGGCAGCCTCCGCGTCTACAAACGGCGCCCCAGGCCAGACAATCTACGCAGCCACACCGGGGGCACACTCACTTCAAGCGGAGCGGCCGCCCACTTCACAGGACAGCAAGTAGTGGCGGCCGGTCTATGCCGCCGCGCCCAGCCGATGAGGATGTATTTCCGGTCGGGTCCGCCAGGCACTGTGGGTCGGTGTTGCAAGGCTGGCACAGGCCCCAGTCTGTCGCCTCCAACTGTAGCCGATCCCGGTGTTCAGTCACCACCGGGGTCGGAGCAGTGCGTGCCGCTCGGGTCCCTGAGCCGATGTCGCTCCTTCGAGCGGGTTGAAAAAACGGATCAATAACGGATATTAAATGCGGGCCGGTTTGCCTGGAGGAGCTCCCGCTTCAAGCTGCCACCATGTTCGGCAGTCGGCCACGCCCCCGAGTGTTGTGCTTTTAGAATGGTTGATGCGTTTAGCCTTTTGGTGTCATCATGAGATTCTAGCTGTATCTGCAATAATGACCTTACCGAATCACCATCTTCTGGTAGCTGGATGATCTAATAGGAGAAGAAGACTGGACCCACCCAGAACCTTTGCTAGGTGTCTGGCCTAGTCTGTTTCATGGCTGAGAACACTGGACAGAGCGTTTAACCTCTCATGAGTACTTTGACTTGGTTTTGATTTGCAAGCCTAGCCACACTTTCTCATGTAATGCTAATGTCCACATTTATTTATGTAGACTTGTTGGCTGCTTAATGTATGATACAGGCAGTATTATAAGTCCTAAGCTGCTTGAAAGTTGAAGTTGCATTGTCTTGTCTATTTCTGTTCATTGAAACAATCATATACAATATTCAATTTACCAGAACCATTGTAGCTCCTGCTTGAATTCTGATTTGCAAGTTTCTTGTACTCTGTCAGTTCTGCATGGTCCTTTTCATATGTCCGCTTTAAATTCTCGACGTACTGCATCATGACTTCTGTTGCTCTTGACATTCTCTTCTCCTAAGACATAAAAACAGAACTTTGTTTATTTTATTTATTGGAGCACCAAAAAAAGCATTTTAATAAGTAAAGTTGTTGAAGTTAATTGCAATGGGGAGGGTTAATACAGATATGACAGAAAACTCAGATGACTCCTGGGTATATTCCTATATTTACGGAGGATTGTGAACTGAGAAGGACAGGAGGGTGTGCAGCTGGTGATTGTGAGTCATCAGACATGAGGTGATCCATGAGAGCAGTCTTGAAGAAGGTTAGCGAAGAGTACTATTCAGCAGGAAGATGATTCCAGTGCAGTGGATCAAGTACATGGAAGATCCAACATATTGAGGCTGCACAGGTTACGGTTACGTGAGTTCAAGGGTTTTTGCCCACATCTGAACAGAACTTTTAAAATGGGAAAATGTGATGCACCGGTGGCGCAAGGGGCTTGTAAATAAGCCCCGTAGTTCATGTGCCGTTCATGGCTTTAAAGACCAGGATCAGGAACTTACCGAGAGCTCCGTTCGTGGCCAGCTACGTCATGCTAGTCAGAGGTAGAAGTGTGTTTAGGAGAATATGAAGGGTCCTTGTTGCAAAGTATCTGCCTTGTCTAGTGGACAACAGGAGTGAAGGGGAAGAACTATCAAAGGTTTTTAGAATAGTGAAGTTTTCTAAGGGCCAATGAGGGTATCAGAACCCTGGATGTGTGGATGGAAAAACATGACCAGATTTTCCTGATGTCCTGCAGTTGAAATCTGCCCGCTGTGAATGTATTTTAGTTTTTCTTAAAATTCAAACAGTAAACATTTGGAGTAGAACTGATAATATATATTGTGACCTTTAGGAATCAATGAAGACATAAACATAATAAGTGCATTGAATAACTTGCTGAATGAAACAGGTATGAAGCAGGATTAGAAATGAAATGTTCGACAGTGTTTATCAGTTATCACTGACTTTCCATCAAACAAAAAATACCTAAGCGATGGAAACAGTTTGATCCACGTAGCAGGATATGCTGCCTCGACCTGATAACCAGGTTATCCAAAGGATACACACATCTGTTAAAACTATATAATGTGATTTTTGGTGGCTAATGTTTACACACATTAAAGGTGAAGTAAATGCTTAACAACATATCATTTTCATTCTAGAAAAATCATTGCAAAGGTAGTTTTCATGAAGAGAATGGTATTCTATTTTTTGTGATTTATGCTTGACTTTCATACACACCCATCCTTCAAACAACATGATTAGCTTAGACAAAGTCCTTCATGAACATCTCCCACTTATTCTAAGACTCTGAACACCAGAAGCCGTAATCCTAAGCTCCAGTTTATTCGTTGTAGCTTCCAGTCGATTCTACATTCAATGGGCTGTTTTTGTGAATTGTTATGATTACATTATGGTTTAGCAGGTGAAATATAGAACCCAAATTAAACTGACTAGACCTTATAAATTAACCTTAACCCCCATTTTCTATGGAAAATCACTTAAAATGCCCCTCCATCTGGTCCATATTTGAAGTTGAAACTACTTCAAATTATTTTGACCATGTCTGCATACTGTACAAGCGCAGTACATTTCAGAGTAGTGCATAATATACGTTCTTCAGTCACAATGTTAGGTCTCACCTATTAATTACCATCAACATTAGGATAAGATGGTCGTTTTTCACTATTTTAGACAGACTAAGAAGTCAAATCTCTCTGGTGATAATTGTACAGAGTGTTGGGTTATTTTGCATTTCTGAGACATGTACAGAGGAGTCTTTGGTGACTTTTTTGTGCTTGCTTGACACACAGTCTCTTTACCATCCATTAAACTTGCTTTCTTGGCCTCAAAGCCTGCCCCCAAGCTCTCATACAGTCAATTCTTATTGTGTGAAGACTAGCCTTAGGGTCTGGACTTAACCAACTGCTCAGCCACACCCTGCTGTACACCGGACGGCTGCATCCAGGCCCTGCACTGAATATCCAGTGTAGTACACCCTCACTGGAGTCACTGTGAAGGGTCAGTGCCTAATCTCCCTTGCAGCCAGCCCTGCTGTATGGCGGTTCGCTGCAGGCCCAGACCTCCTGCCAGGCCATGTTCCAGTCCACTATGCGTGAAAACACCGCTTTGCAAGGCATTCTTCAATGCAAAACGAAAGCTGACTGAAAGGCCTGGCAGCAGTCGCAAACTTCCCTGTCTACAGCCATTTTTAGGTCGAGCCTGGGCAGTGCATGCGCTGCTCTGCGAGGCATGCTGTATTGGAATATGGACGTGAAGCCCTGCCCCCTACTCCGCCAATATTTGTTATTTGCTTGTGTCATTGTCCTTCGTAAATGCTGGCTTCTGATTCGTTCGTAGTCTTGTTAGTCCCTCCTTACTACTCCTTGTCTTGATTTATAACCACCCATGAGGACTGGCCCTTTTACTTCGGTTGTTATACGGTGAGTCTTTTTTAGTCTGTAAGCACTATTTTCTTCAAATAGTTTCTCTGACTGCAGGCATGGCATGCTTTCGTGGAACTTTCAGTGCGCCATGCGCGCTTTCACTGTACAAACAGCCCGGGACAATGGAGGCCGCTTCTTTGAAATGCTATAGATCTCGTATTTACAAGAGTTTGAGCTATTGGCATTGTAAATGACAATGCCTTTTGTTTATGTTAATTATCAAAACAGAAATAAAAGGCATTGTCATTTACAATTTACAAAAGAGTACCCTATGCACACAACAAAGCAAAATAAAACGTTTGTGCCAGTGTCGACACAAATATATCGAAGAACAAAGCTAACAGAAACAACACAGGGGTTTCCTGTACAGTGTATCAACAGTTGAGTCTTTTAATTTTCTCAAAACCAGCTAGCCGACACGTGTTTCGTCGCATTCGGAATAGTGTTTCCGCGACTCCTCAGGGCTGTAGTAGAGCCAGATACTGATAAGAAGTCGCTCCACCGGTGATAATTCCGACCCGGCAGGGCCCGTGACTCTGTTGGTGGTTTCCAGGGCAATTGTATGCTCGTTGTGAGCATCCAAATGTAATGGATTACTCCTTTTACTTTGGGAGTTTTGTCTCAGCGATTAAAAGGATTAAAAGTTGCCCAATGAGTGGACGCGATTGTCGTCTTCTCATAGCCGTAAGCCCAGCTTTTTCCCCTCATTCAGTTGCACCACACCCCTACTTTTGTACTACACAATTTGCGTCCACTTTAAGCAGAGCGCCCAGCTATTACCCTGAAGCTCAAAACCTTTTTTGCAAGCACATTGTCATTTACAGTGCGAATAGCTTAAACTCTCGCAAATGTGAGACCAATTGCATTGTAAATGCTTGTTATAGTCACAGGACCAGTGTAGGTGCATATTTTTTTAATATTCGTTCTTTGATGGGTGCTACCTACCATGTTGCAGTAGCAGGATTAAACTTGAGAAGGCTGTAAGTAAATTGCCATGACTTTGCAAATAAGATTTATTGGTTTCCTTGCAAAGGGCACAGCCATGTAATATTCATGTTTTCCAACCCATGAAGGCCTACACAGACCTTCCAAGGAAATGATAGCTAAGCCCTCTCTCATGACTAGAATATCTGCTCAAATCTCCTTGCAGGCATTGTTGAAAAGGCACCTTAGCAATGAGGCTGTGTGAACGAGTGACAGGGGGTTATCGGCATGGTTGCCAGGACAAGGTTCACTAAACAAAAATTTGAAGGTCACGTGACACAGTGTTGGAGGCTGACATTTTTATACCTCACCTACACATAAAGTGGACATTCAACAGTGCACGAGCATGCTTGCTACAAATAAATAAGTGTCTCTGGATTCTTTAAACAAATTTGAGCATGTCGGCATGAGAATAAATCGGTGTGTAGCAATAAATAAAATATGCAACTTTAAAGTTCTTACCTGGCGCACGGCTCCAACCATTTCAGCACGACTGGAGAGTCTTGCTGTTAGGCGATGCAGCACAGCAATGTCCTCCAGCAGCTTCTGATAAGCGTCTCTGTGATCAGAGTGCTGCCACAGAGATGCAGATGCCTGGAAAGAATAATTTGGCTCATTATTAAAATGTAAACGGAGGCACATTTCGAAAAATGAATGCCATGTTTACTATATACTAATGTGCCAATCCGTGATTCCTGTATTATAGTTATCACGCTCTGCTGCTTTGGAACAGCTCCATATTTGTGTCGTTTAGGGACAATTAAGGGATGCCAAAGTAAGCAAGCTCTACCTCTGGCTTGGCCATTGCAAGCCAAGTGGTGCCCTGGTTGCCCTTGTAACCTCGTGCCCCAGGAGGTAACAAGGACATGGAAGGAACAAACAATAACAAGAAAGCTTTAAGG
Organism: Lissotriton helveticus; assembly: GCF_964261635.1. Taxonomy (NCBI): domain Eukaryota; kingdom Metazoa; phylum Chordata; class Amphibia; order Caudata; family Salamandridae; genus Lissotriton; species Lissotriton helveticus. The sequence goes on along the minus strand of NC_136061.1, from coordinate 755,962,715 downwards.
GCCCTATGTTTTTTTCTCCAACGTCACCAACAAATAGAAGGGTGTGCAGGATTTACGGGTAGCATATGGGTCACAACTATGATGTCATCAGGGGTCAAGCGTTGTGGGATGGCACTTCCCCTAACCCTGGGTTTTTAGTGATCCACGTTTATGAACTAGGAGCCAGATGTATGACCGTTTTTAGCGGTCGCAAACGGAAAATTGGGCCGTCTGCGACAGCTAAAAAGGGCACAAACCCTATTTTGTGACTCAGTAACCTATTACAGACTCGTAAAATAGGGTTTGCGAGTCGCTATAAGGAAGGAGCATGCCCCTTCCTAATACTGAATTGCAGGGGAAGGTACGATTGCTTTACAACTACAAATGCGGCCGCAAAACAATCGGAGTTTACCACCTACTTCATGTAGGTGGTAATCCAGTCACAAACGGGCAGAGGTCGCCAGGGGACCCCTTCCCCTTTGTGAATGCATGCGATAATATTTTTAAAAGCAGGCAATGGTCTCATGGACTACTGCCTGCCCTTATAAAATTAAAAGAAAACTTTTCATTTTTTGCGTTTGACGCATCCCTTTTTCCAGTAAGAAAACAAGCTGCATTTGAAAAAAATGTTGATTTATTTAAAAAGCAAACACAGACATGGTGGTCTGCTGTCCCCAGCAGGCCACCATCCTTGTGATAGTAGACCATTCCCAATGGGTCGCAAATTGTGACCTGCCTCATTAATATTGATGAGGCAGGTAATTTGTGACTACATTGGGAATTGCTAAATGTGTCTAAGACACATTTGTACATTCTGTTTTGCGAATCGGAAAAAATCGCAATTCGCGACCATCAAAACGGAATGGTTGTACATATGGCCCCAAGAACTTAAAAGCTTTGAGAGGCACAAACTTGAAATTTAAAGCCACCAAAGAACATAGAACATTTCTGAGACCACTCAGAATGCATAGATGAAGTGCACTGATCACTGAAAAAGACTGGCAGCCAGTGGAGTTTCCTCAGGTGAGGGATGATGTGCGTTCATCTGGGGAGAGCGAGGATGAGCCTGGCTGCTGTGTTCTAGACAGTTTGGAGTCACCTCTTGAGCTGGGCAGTGATTCCTATGTAGAGGGAGTTGCCGTAGCCGAGTCTGCTGGTGACAAGAGCTTGTATGACTGCCACCCTGGTGTTGGGTCTTTCCAATTTGGTTTAGCTCTGTTAATGTTTGTAGACTTAGGCCTACAATTTTTTTTTTATTTCTTTACCAGTTATCATTGATAGTTCTATGAGGGGGCCTCCAAATGTATTCATGACTGATGGCCTGTACTTGGTATTACTTATGTGCTACGTGCCTTAGTTGCCAATTTGGGTGGTGCACTTGAGTATCTCTGCTGCTGAGCTTCAGTGTAAGATCTTTGCTGCCTCTCCTGCCTCCTGTAGGTAAGGATAGATGGACCTGTATGTGTCAGGTCCTGTGGCTCCTTGGGCTGCTCAATGTGACATTTCCTAGCCTAAGTACAATACAATACAACAACATTTGTAAAGCGCGCTACATACCCGTGAGGGTCTCAAGGCGCTGGAGGGGGGGGCGGCTGCTACTGATCGAAGAGCCAGGTCTTGAGAAGTCTTCTGAAGGTTGGTAGGTCCTGGCTCTGTTGTAGGTGGGTGGGGAGAGAGTTCCAGGTCTTGGCGGCGAGGTAGGAGAAGGATCTGCCGCCGGCGGTGGATTTCCGGATGCGAGAGGTTGTGGCGAGGGCGTGGCTGGTCGAGCGGAGGCTGCGGGTGGGGGTGTAGAAGCTGAGTCAGTCGTTGAGGTATGTAGGTCCGGTGTCGTGGAGGGCCTTGTGTGCGTGGATGAGGAGCTTGAAGGTGATCCTCTTGTCGACGGGGAGCCAGTGCAGGTCTCTCAGGTGGGGTGTGATGTGGCAGCGTCGTGGGGCGTCGAGATTCAGTCAGGCAGCCGCATTCTGGATGCGTTGGAGCCGTCCCAGTAGCTTGGTTGTTCCTCCGTAGAGGGAGTTCCCATGTTCCAGTCTACTGGTGACAAGGGCGTGGGTGACGGTCTTTCTCGTGTCGAAGGGGATCCATTTGAAGATTCTGCGGAGCATTCGGAGGGTGTTGAAGCAAGACGCGGAGACGGCGTTGACTTGCTGGGTCATGGAGAGGGTGTAGTCGAGGATGATCCCCAGGTTGCGTGCGTGTTCAGTGGGTTCTGGCGGTGTTCCTAGCGAAATGGGCCACCAGGAGTCGTCCCAGGCTGAGGGGGTGGAGCCGAGGATGAGGACCTCCGTCTTGTCTGAATTCAGCTTCAACCTGCTGTCCTTCATTCATTCGGCGACGGCCTTCATTCCTCTGTGGAGGTTGTCTTTGGCGGTGAGGTGGTCTTCGGTGAGGGACATGATCAGCTGGGTGTCGTCCACGTAAGAGATGATGTTGAGGTTGTGTCGTCGTGCTACCTGGGCGAGCGGTGCCATGTAGATATTGAACAGCGACAGGCTGAGGGAGGATCCCTGTGGGACGCCGCAGATGATCTCGGTGGTCTTTGAGCGGAAGGGTGGGAGGCGGACACTCTGGGTTCTGCCGGAGAGGAAGGATGTGGTCCATGCCAGGGCCTTCTCTTGGATTCCGGCGTCATGGAGGTGTGCTGTCAGGATGCGGTGGCAGACCATGTCGAAGGCTGCTGATAAGTCCAGGAGGATGAGGGCGGCTGTTTCCCCTTTGTCCATCAGGATCCTGATGTCGTCGGTGGCGGCAATGAGGGCGGTCTTGGTGCTGTGGTTGTTCCAGAAGCCGGACCCAAGTCAGCTAATCTTGGGTGATGGCACTACTGGTTCTCTAGCTGGCCTTCTCGTGCCTTTGGCTCTCCTCTGGACATTTCAGTGCCTTCCCTACATTGATGTGGTGCTGTCTGCACTCTGTCTTCTTGTTTTTTGGATTTTTACCCTCCATTTTTCATGCCCTGTACTTAAGTAGGTTTGATAACTGACCTGTTGCTGGGCTGTTCTCTTTTGCCACTTGGGGTGTGTTAGGCCCATGTTGGTCTTCTCTTTTGGATAATGACCAATTTAGGGTTCTTTATTAACTTTGACTTTGGATTTTCTTGGCCAGTGGGTCGCTTTTTTGTGGCTGTGGGCATGTGCAGTAGGGTTTCCTGTGGTGGATGACTTTAGGAAGCAGTCAAGCCCCTACATTAGTGATAAGGTGTATGGGGTCTGCACTCTCAGATCATTGCTCTGCCAGTTTTGCCATCACTCTCTTTTATCTTGTCCCCCCTCGCACGCTAGTTCCTTTGTTCTGGGTTGAATGCTGTTGCGGTAAATGGCTCTGACCGATCTGGCTTCCACTTATATGACATGATGGGCTTGGGGTCTTCATTGTTTAGATTACTCTGGTTTTCTCATATGCTCCATGTAGAGCTTTGGGCTTGGGGAATTAAGTCTGGATAATCATGCTTCCTTTACTGCTTCCAACATTCAGGTTCCCTGTTGCTCTCTGGGAGTCTTCAGGCTTGAGGCATTTGACTTTACTCACTTTTGCTTCCTTTTGTGCTACCTGCTGGGTTTGGTGCTTGTGGTGTTCGGGGATGGTCACTTTGGCTGTTTCTTCTGCTCCTACTTGGTTTTGATTGATTTGATTTGATTAGTAAACTTGTAAAGTGCTCGAATGCCTGAGGGTGTCTTGGCGCTACTGTTTGATGAGCTTAGGTTATTGCAAAGGTGCGACTCTGGCTCAACTGGTGATACAACCATGTTTTGACTGCCTTTCTGAAAGCCAGAAGCGACGGGCTACTTATTATTGCGATGGGTAGAAGGTTCCATAACGTGGCTATCCTCAACAGGAAACTTCTTCCTCCCCACCTAGCCTGCTTGAACTTGGGCACTTGAAGAAGTTTTGCGTGAGTGGATCTTAGACTTCTTGCTGGGTTGTACCATTCGAAGTGTGTTCTCAGGAACTGTGGTCATATTGCCAGACACAGAGACTTAAAGTTTATCCTTTTGTCCACTCGTAACCAGTGAAGGGCCCTTAGTCTTTGGGAGACTGATTCGGATCTGGGAATGTCCAACACTAGCCTTGCTGCTGTGTTCTGATGACGTTGCAGTTTAGTTAGATATTGGGCTTGAATCCCTGCATATAAAACATTGCCGTAGTCTAATCTAGACAAGGCCAGCGCCGTGACCACTGTTTTGCATGAATGAAGGGGGATAAAAGGAACATATTCTTCTGATCATTTTTAATATATACCAAATGGATGAGGACAGATTATTAGTCTGGACGGTAAAGGTCAATTTCTCATCAAATATGACTCCCAGCTTTTTGACTTTGCATACTGGGATAAGGCAGTCGCCTAGACTGTCCGACCACCATTTGGGGGTCCAGAAATCCGCACTGGAGCCTAGAAGCATGACCTCTGTTTTATAGCAGTTCAACTTTAAACAGTTAAGCTGCATCCATTAGTTCACTTGCATCATGCAATCCCTGAAACGGTCTGTTGTTTCGTCTACGTTGCAAGATACTGGCACCACTTTTTGGGTGTCATCCGCGAAAGAGACCGGCAAAAACCCACATTGCCGGATGATTGAGGCCAGGGGAGCAACATAAATGTTGAAAAGAGTAGGGCTCAAGGCCGAGTCCTGAGGCACTCGACACGGTGACCTGAAGGAATTAGATGCAAATTCTCCCAGAAACACTGAAAATGTCCTACCCTTAGAAAATAGGATAACAGCGTAGGAGCAGAATCTTGAACCCCCAATTCTTCTAGACGAGTGAGGAGTATCTCATGGTTCACGGTGTCGAAGGCCACGATAAATCTAATAGGATCAGGGCAGCCTTCCCTCCCGCGTCCAGAATACTTCTAAGACCCTCTGCTGCCATGACCAGAGCTGTCTCAGTTCAGTATTACTCCCTAAACCCATACTGTGATAGATCCAGAAGCTTTCTAGATGCTTTGAAATCTGTCAGTTGTTTGTTAATCAGCTTCTCCAACACCTTAGCTGGAAAAGGGATTCTGGAAATTGGCTGATAACTTCTGGGTTCCTTAGGGTCCATATTCCATTTTTTTATCAGTGGAATGACTGATGCTGTTTTCCAGGGATCTGGGAAGAGTCTTGACTGGATTACCTCTGTGAACACGCCGTATAGCTGTTCACTGAGCATCTCTGAGAATAGATGCATTATTTAGGCGGACATGGGTCAGTTGGATCTCCGGATCTGATGGTTTTTACTACCTGGCAGACCTGTTCTACTGAAGGGAGCGTAAAGCAGAAACCCGTTTTAAGGTTTGGTATGCCCTGATGCGGATTGGGATAGTTAGGTAAGGTCTTGGTGTTATGGTTGATCATAAATAGTTCGTACACCTTAGAGACTTTGTCCACGAAACACGGTCAAAGGTTATTGCAGAGTTCGATGCTACTGTCCAACTGATTCCTAACTGGGAGATTTGCTAGTTTTTTAACTGTCATAAAGTGCTCCCTACTGGAATTCTTAGCCTCCTTGATTTTTCTGGTGAAGTAGTAGCTTTTTTCCCCTATGACCAATTTTTTATAATCAATCAGAGTTCATGTATAATCACTTTTCAAGTTTTGGTCATAGTTGAATCTCCATTTTCTTTCAGCCCTTCTGCATACTTGTTTTTGTGATCATAAATAGTTTGTACACCTTAGAGACTTTGTCCACGAAACACGGTCAAAGGTTATTGCAGAGTTCGATGCTACTGTCCAACTGATTCCTAACTGGGAGATTTGCTAGTTTTTTAACTGTCATAAAGTGCTCCCTACTGGAATTCTTAGCCTCCTTGATTTTTCTGGTGAAGTAGTAGCTTTTTTCCCCTATGACCAATTTTTTATAATCAATCAGAGTTCATGTTTAATCACTTTTCAAGTTTTGGTCATAGTTGAATCTCCATTTTCTTTCAGCCCTTCTGCATACTTGTTTTTGTGCCCTGAGTTTTTCTGTAAACCAGGGTTCTGATGGCTTTTTTCTTTTAGGAATAAAGCTTTTAGTTGGTGCTACCATATTTACCGCTGTCTTTATCCAGGAAGAAACCCTCTCAACGGCCAGATTACAGTCAGGTCCAGGGTCAGGTTTAGTCCTAAGAAGTAATTCCTGTAGCGTGGCGGCATTAATTTTAGCCCAGTCTTAGTAGGTGACTTGCTGCTGATTCTTAGAGAAAACTGGCTGCCCTTGACTCACAGTAACGGAAAATAAAATGGCTTTATGGTCTGAACTTAACTTGAGAGATTTGAATTTTGCCTCTCTTGCTTCCTTTCGTGCTCCCTGCTGCTAGGCTGAGCATTGATTCACTGGCTGCTTGGCTGCTGTCGGACCTCCCCTCATCCGTCCTGCTTTGCTTTGTGGTTCCACTGAGTGGTCTTCTGAATTGGATTCAGTGCAGTTCTGGGTCTCCTGCCTTCATCCATTAGGTGGTTTCACTTAGCCATCTGGTGATGTTTTCTTATTGATGCGGTTACCTTACTCAGTTGCGTAGCCTTTCAGCTATGTCAGATGTTATGGGGGAACTGCCTCCCCATATATCTTCCTTCTTTGGCCACCAGATTGAATTGTTCCTCATGCTGGATCTGAACTTGGTCTTAGCTGTTGTCTCTCTGTTTACCTCTTTCAGATGCCTATGTTTTGGCCTGGATTTTCTTATTGCAGCTTTCTATTGCTTTGGCGACGGTCAGTTCTTTCTTGTACTTATATGGTCTCTTTGTTTATGCTTTGGTCTTGGCTTGTCTTTCCCATTGCTTTAGTGTAGGCAGTTTAATTTGCTTCTACCTAAGTTGGACTTTGGGAGAGTTGTCCCTCTATCTGTGGTGCCTGTTGGTTTATCTTTGAACTGTTTCCTCTAATCTCTAACACTCAGTAATTGCTGTGGTTACTCAGTGGACTTTGGGTGCTGACCAGTGGTGGCATAATTGTTATAGGCCTCCTCTAAGAATTCTACCTACACATCCTCCTCCACAAAGTCCTTTAGCTAGGTCTCACTGTGTACGGGGGAGACGGACACACCTCAAAAAGTAAGTACTGGAGTGGAGGTGGAAAAGCGCAGTAATGATGAGTATCAGTAAATAATTGGCGCATTCCAAAATATGGATACAATTCAAAATAATGTTTAGTGTTCTAAAGTTTTAGAGGTACTTGAAACATGCAAAAGTAACCTTTATAAATTAATTAATTTGGATTGCATGATTTGCACATGCAGTTGCAAGTGTTGAGTACTGGCACTGATTTTGGGGACTGAAAGTTATTTTTCATGATCAGAGTTCGTCCCAGAACACGATAAAGAAAGGCAGAAAATCGAGAACGAAAGTGGAAGAGAATGATAGGTAAAGGTGACTAACAGTAAGAGCAGGTATTAAAAAGTACATACAAAAGTGAAATAAAGAGACATGAAGTGTGGGGTGGGCAAAGAAAGAGGCATAATGGTGTAATCAAGACTGGTCAATCTTGCTATTCGTAAACCCTGGTATTGGTCAGCTCCATTGGCAGGCTTCTATAAAAACCATAGACTCCTGCACTTGTTTTTCATTTTTTACTAATTAAGCACTGTCCATAAATGAATTCATTCCTTTGTCAATCAGACAAATATGTTGGCTAAATGTACACCATGAAAGCCTCCTTTAGGATTTTGTCTGAACAAGAGTTTAGGTTTTATTGAAAAGGACCGTGAACAATATTATTAATATCCCAATTAAAAGAATCTTCAGGTAAATTAAATATTTATTTCCTCCTTACTCCTTAGAGCTTTTGAATAGGGCCCTCTTACTGTGATGGATGTCTTGAATGTCTCCAATTCCTTCTCGTTATTTTCTTCAGTTAGGTTCCTTTCCCTTTCTGCTTGGTGGAGTCTGGATTCCAGTGTATAGCTGTCATTTCTGTAAGCCAAGGAAAGCTGCACAAATACATTCTGCAAGGGTACAAGAAGGGGATGTGTATTACCTTTCACGTGCCTGTCCCGGTGAAGGTATTTAACCATAAATATTATAGGTTAAGCAAGAGTACCATTAGAAAATGAAATAATGTTACTTTTCTTTCTGTGTAATTTTTCGTTTCTCCCATAAAACAATAGGTTTATGTACTAGCCGTCTCTTCCAACACACACTATTACATAGCACTGAACAGGCCTGCTTGCATGATCAGAAATGGCCTATTTTAATGAGTATTTGCAGTTTTACCAGAGGAAATTAAGGTAGGTCATGCACATTTGTGGGCCAACTGGGCCTGCCGATTCTCAAATACATCATCTATTAAGACATGAAGGAGAACTTTAAATTCCACGAGGCAGTGCTGGTTTTTCCCTGTACCTTTAGTGATGGATATGCCCCAAACTAGCAAATACATTTTTGAAACAAAGAGAAGTTGAAATTACCCAGCAACTTATCCCCTTGGCTGCCAGTAGTTTAGCTATTACTAACACGGTAAACAGACTATGGGCTGCGGTCTGTTATCATAGGGATACAGAACTAAAGCGGCATCCACATTCACAACTATAGCTATGCCACAGCAGAGTATAGTCTGTTTACTATCTTCATAGTACAAAGACTGCAAGCAGGTTTGGGGGACATATGTACAGGAAGTAGACTGCCTTTAAAAAATTATCAGCCAGATTCATCAAGCCAAAATCGTCTCGCAAAGGGCCAGATTCTGAGAATCTGGCCCTTTGCGAGCGCTATTTATGCATTTGGATTCATCATCCCAAATGCAAAAATCGCAATTCTAGAAATCGCTAAATTGTGAATAATTGCATTTAAGGAATCTCAATTTGAGATTCCTTAAATGCAATTCATGAACCATTTTAAAATTGCGAATTCGCAATCTGGGGCCGCTATTTACCGCAGTCTAACTACGTGGTAAATAGCGAAAACTTAGGAAAATGCACTTTAGTGCATTTTTCTAAGTTGTATGTTACACACACACATGTCCTTTGGACATGTGTGTGCGCAACACCAGTGTACATTACCATTTCAGGGGTGCTACAGGGTGTCCTTTGGACACCCTGGCACCCTTGAAATCGCTTCCTTATTTGCGATTCGCTAATTGCTAATCGCAAATAAGGAATGACTCCCCATTCATTCCTATGGGCCCTTAGGCCCATAGGAATGAATGGGAAAGCCATTCCCTATATGCAATTAGCAATTAGCGAATCGCAAATAAGGAAGCAGTAGAAATCGCAAACAATATTGCGATTTCTACATGCATCCCGTTTTGTGAGTCTTTAATAGCGATTCCTTAAAAATCGCTATTAAGGACTCGCAAAACAGGACTTTGATGAATCTGGGGGTATATATATAATCTTTTTTTCTTTGCCCTGCATTTGTCTTCCTGGTTTAGCTGGCAGTGCTTGGTATGCCCATACTACAGTGGTCGAAGTAAACATGTCCCTATCTGTATTTAGCATTGGGTAGTAGTTGGTTTACTAGTGCATAATGGTGACACACCCGGAGACGGCAAGAATTGTCCTGTGGAGTTCTGCCATCCTCGAAAGTGAATGAAACTTTAGAACAAGCATTTATAATGCAATGGTCTCGGCTTTGTTAACGTTAGAGCTATTGGCATTGCAAAGGGCATTTTTTTCATTTTTTATTTAAAAACAGAAATACATGGAATTGTCATTTACAATGGCAATAGGTGAGCATTAGAGAGTAGTAGAGAGTATTAGCGGACACAGAGCCACACACACAGACAGACAGAGCCACACACACACACACAGACAGAGCCACACACAGACACACACAGAGCCCCCCACACACACACACACAGAGCCCCACACACACACACACACACAGAGCCTCCCACTTGTGTGAGGGAGTGTGATGTTTGTGGGGTTCGTATATGAGAGTGCGATGTTTGTGGGGTTCTTGTGTGAGGGAGTGCAATGTTTGTGGGGTTCGTGTGTGAGGGAGTGTGACATTTATGCGTGACTGGTGTATATACCGGGGATACTTGTGTGCAGGTAAGTGAACTGTGTTCTGGGAGAGAGAGAGAGACAGTGTTTTTGTGTTTGTGAGAGGGGAAGAGTGTGTGTGAGAAAGAGGAGTGGGTGTGGGGGGAGAGGGAGGAGACGGAGGGAGAGGGAACGTAAAGGAGACAGGAGAGAAGCGAGAGCGCCCTGTTGAAAGGAGGAGCCACGCAGGTGAAATGTTGGCAGCAGGCCCTGGGGCCGCTCCCCTGCATCTGTACGAGGGTCTAAGACCGTGGCAGAGTGCCCATGGGGTGATGTGCCCCTCAACATCTCGCTCTGTGCTCTGTCTGTCTGTCCAACTAGCTGCCCAGACAGGTTGGCAGGCGGGGGGTGAGGCAGACAGCCAGGAGAGAGCGACACGCAGACAGACAGACATGGGTAGAGCGCACTGTCACGCCCCTGGCACTGTGCCTCACCTGCCCCCTCCCTCTTGCTGCCAAACCCTCATTAACATCAGATGCCGCCCCTCGGTAATCAGAAGGCAGGAATGAGGGCCCTGGACCGTACAGAGCCTCTAAGGTGCCACAGAAAACACGCTGCGTTTAGGCCGCCTAGTAACCCACGACTTCAAAGTATGCACCTTGCTGTCAATAATTAATCCCAAACCACAACTATCAGGCGTGTCGTTTGAAAGGATTGGACCTGGAATCCATTAAAAACCAAAAATCATCTCGTCTCTGGGGAGCAATTTTAATTTTGTCTAATGACAAGAGCAGTATAGTGCCTAGATATAATGTGGCGTGCTACAGAAGTGACGGGTTTGTCAAGTATGTCTGCACAAGACACTCTTCTTTCTAATAGAGCTCCATTTCCACATTACCCAACACAAGCAATACTGTTTCCGCCACCTCAGCTGCTGCAAGATGACCCTACCTCCTCAAACAGCCAACATCAACCCTAACTCTGCACCGGTCCCACTGTTTTCCATTTTCCCTATAATGAGATCTCGAAATCCAATGTTGTTTAACTTGTAAAGAGCAGAGAGTCAGCTGGTTTAGCGACGCCCCATACCAAAACATGACAAACCTGACCCCACACACTCAATCATCATGTATCCCTGCACATCCCCTATCAGTGCTTGTCATGAAGTCACCCGTATCCCCTCCATCATCTCTCTCAGGCTCCTCTTCATATCCTGCAGTACCATCACTCCCATGATCTCTGACAGTCCCCTCTCCACCCCCCACCAGTGCTCGCCCCTTAACACTCACCCTTCCCGGGAGGTTGGACGACATCTCCCTCCTGTAGGATGTCAGCGAGGCCGACGATGTCAGCGATCACACAGATCCAAGCGGCCCCAAAGGAGGCAGCGGTTTCAAAGGCGGCAGAAGCGGCATGGGGTGACTCGGAGGCAGGGTCGGGAGGGGAGGGAAGGGAGGCAGCGGAGGAAGCAGGCCGCAGCCGACTTCAGGGCTCAACGGGTGCGGATGGTACATTGCGCCGCTGGTCGGGCAGGGCAAGGGCCCCAGGGTAGGAACGAAGCGCCGGGTCCACGGCCTCTGAGGAGAATCAACGATCGATGGCGACGCCTGACAGAAAAAAGAACACTCCGGGGTCAACGACTGGCTGTACCAGGGCGCGCGCGAGGCACGGGGGCAACGGGGGCAACGGGCACGAGCGCACCACAATGGGAGAGACCAAAAGTGACGATGAACAAGGGGGTGGGGGGGCCGAAAAGCGAGCAGCGAGCAGAACGAGGAACAGGGGGGGGGGCAGAAAAGCAAGCACTCACCGGCTGGGGCGGAGGACTTGGCGACTTTTTCCGGTGGCGGTCGGGCCGAAATGGCATAAGAATAGTGCCGCCATTTTCGCATTCGGGGCGTGGTTTTTGCAGTTGAGTGACGGATGACGTCACAGAGTTAAAAACTGCAAAAAACACGCCCCCGAATCCGAAAAAGATGGGGCTTGAACTGAGTGACGCCCCTCTCCTCCAATGGCTGGCCAGCATTTACGAGGCCAGCCAATGGAGAAGAGGGGCGGGTTCAAGCCCCCACACTGTGTTTACATAAATTCTCGGCTGCGCGAACACTGCTGCGCAGTGTAACGCTAGGCCGAGACCTAAAAAATGATGCAATCAAAGTCTTGCACGGATCTGGCGTGAATGTGGTAATGAATAATCCATTCAAAAAGCCCTGCTCCATCCAATGAACTCATACTCGGAGTGCCACATCACAAACACACTGTGGTTCAGGGTTGAGCTGAGTCCCTGTTTTTAAGCTGTTGCACTGCTGCAATCTTCAAGCACGTGCACTTTACTCAGAAATTCTCAAAGCATGAACTGGCTTTGAACAACTTAGAGGCAGCTGTGTTCCCTATTTTTGCACTGTGCTGTCTGCAGCCCATGAACTAACTCGGAGTATTTCTGCGGTAAGTGTTGTTAGGTCTCGCGCCTAGCATTGCAGAGCGCAGCACTGCTCGTGCAGCGAGAGACCTCATGTAGGGGATTTGAAAACGGACCTAGGAATCGCACACGCTTGTGCGAGTGCTTTTCCTTTCCTTTTGGCCTGCGCTATTGGCCTTTGCGTGCGTCTTTTAATCAAAGACTATAGCAAAGGGGAGGATGGACGGAGCACTTGAGCAAATCAAACACTCACCCCCAGTCAACTGATCTGGGTTTAATCCATCATCACTCTTTAGCTCACTCCACCACCCAAGTTCAGATATGGCCATATGCAAATCAGTCTGACCCTGTGCCTCATGGGAACAGTCCAGCTCCGTCCATCATCCCCTTTGGTATCGCTTTGTTCGCCCTAAGTTGGCAGGGTATGCCCAGACATGGGTCCCTTGCTCACTCTGCCACTGGATTCAAGATAGCCTGGCTGATGAGGGTTATGAACCCGAAACCGGACCCAGGATGCTTGTTTCCGGTCCCGGGAAGACATAGCTTGGCAGTTCGGGCTGGACTGTTCCCAAGAGGCACAGGGTCAGACTGATTTGCATATGCCCATGTCTAAACTGGGTGGTGGAGTAAGCTAAAGAATGATGATGGATTAAACCCAGATCAGTTGACTGGGGGTGAGTGTTTGATTTGCTCAAGCGCTCCATCCATCATCCACTTTGGTATCATTTTAATCAAAGACAGCACCCAATTGGCCAAAGGCAGGCACATTGCTCCGCCCATGGCCTATTGGTGTCTATTGTGCGCACTGCTGCCATGTGGTTTCAATTATCGTGCCCATACATAGGCGCGATAATTGAAACCACATGTCTCGCAGTGGCGCGCGCGCGCACCACTCGCAGACTTGTTCTTTTTTGGATCCATTTCACAGAGAAGCAACTGAATGAAAGAACCGCTGACGTCCTATGTGCTTCTTGTCCATCACATGCACCCTGTGTCCGGTCCGCCTGTTTTGTTGCGATGCCTGCTTGCACCCGAGCAAGAAGTGAGTGATGTGAAGGAACAGGGAGTGTTGGACCTGCAGGATGCGGGGTGATATAAGGTGCTGCCGACCCTGCATACACCAGCCTGGCCGAGGACAGCACAGAGGCCATGAGGGCCTTCCAGGTAGAGTGGTCTGAGCAGGGCAGCTCTCGGGCGTGAGGGGAGTGTTAGCACGGTGCCTTGAAGCCCGCGGGGTGGAGGGCGCCAAGAGCCACCGCAGTGGTGCAGGTTGTTTTTAATGCGTCTGATGCCGGGGAGCGCATGACTTGCGATCGGAGAGGCCAGTGTGTCCTCTGGTCCGATTGCGAGCGCAGTGAATGAAGCCTGTGTTGGCCCGGCTGGCTAGGCAGTAGCCCAGCTCCCTCCCTCCGTCCCTAGCAGGCGGATGAGGCGCTCAGTCTGAAGGCAAGCCTGGCAGCGGCTAGCACGGTGGGCGAGCGCAGGGCCTCTTGAGCCATGCCGGGATGTGGCAGTGATGCTGCGTCGGGGGCTGCTTCTGGGAGGAAGGGGTTTTGGGTGATGCTGTCAAGGTGAGGGGCCTCGGGAGGTGGAGGGCCCTGGGGACCCCGGGAGGTGGTGGGGGCCATGGGAGGCCCTGGCGCACGGGCTCGGAGCTGGATGCTGTTTCACTGTACACAGCTGCATTTCTGAGGGTGGCATGCACGGGGACATCCAGTCCATGTCACTGTCTATTCTGTTTAGCATTGGTAACGGTGCCCATGCCGTGCTTTGCATTTTGGATCGGAGTGGCTTACACGGTCCGGCCTGGTATGCAAAGTGTACACCGCACACGCAGTGTGATTTGTGCCTATTGCTACAGCTGGTTCGTTCTCGGCGGTCTGTTAGAGCAGTTACAGAGCTGGGTTTGAGAGGTTCCAGTATGAATCCTGGATGAGTCCTAAGTCCCTGGTCCGCATCTTAGAGGCCTTCTCTGCTGCAAGTTCAACGCTACAGGACAGATGTGATTGGTTTCTGGAAGGCTAGGGAGCTGGCGTGTAGCAATGCAGGCTACTCATCTTCCATTGTCCATATGCACCAGGGCATGAGCAAGGTGTGCACCTTAGGGATAAAAACAGTCAGTGAGTGAGTTGTGCGGGTGAGTTCATGGGTAACACAAATGCCTCTGTCATAGAGTGTATGTTAAATGAAGTATATGTTGAATTTATACTGACAGTTTGTTTGAGATGCTTTGCTGCAATTCACAGCCCATACGAGAGTTAGTTTACTATGTGCTTGTTTTTCATCTGTCAGACGTTTCCCATGCCTGAAAGGATGAGCTACCCTAACCACGCCACCCCACCCCACCTGGACCTTCTAAAACGAATGGAGCAGTGTTTTAGTTGTACATATTTATTTTCTGTGCCATTCAATGGCCTGTCCTTTTCTGAGCTATTTTTCACTCTGAGCCTTTTTTGAATGAACCTCCACCAATGGCTTTCAAAGATCTGAATCTCATGCAGTCTGTGAAAAGAGGGTAACGCTATGTTGAATACTAGGAAAGTCAAAGCATTTACACTTATTTGCCGCTAGTTGCAGCTGTCTCTGAGGTGCCACCAGGAGTGCTGCCCAGACACCACGTGCAAGGAGTACTGCTTCCCGGCACCCCGTATGGGGGTGGCTATGCCCAAGCACCATCTGCGAGTGCGTGCGTCTAGAGGTGAGAGGGATTACTGCCCAGGGACAGTTTGTCAAGTGTGCTGCCCTTCCATTGCACGAGAAAAGCAGTGGGACCGAGCAGCCGCGGTCGGTACTTTGCATCGGGTGCAAACTGCTTTTAGTAAGTAGACTAAGATTGTACCCGTCACGTGACCGATAACAACATAGTACAGTACACCGTGTAATAATGAAACAAAATCGTGCACATATCCACCTTTCATTCTAATTTGTCACTAAATTAATAGTTGGAAATTGCTGTAGCTCGGCCACGATATTGCCCCATTGCTCTCAGAGTGAATCCTTCATGTCTGCTTGTTGGAAAACAGTGTACAATCCGAAGGCGTCCACTGTTAGTAAGGGGCACTCTTGTCCCCTGCGCACGGTCATCCCGCTCCCTGCATCCACCATGCACCCCTGTGAGGCCACTGCTGACAGTGATTGGCTGCCCCGGGACACCAAAGGTGGCCACCTACTAGGACGGCCACCCTTAGTGCCATAGGATGGCACAGACCCTGAGCGGTCTAGTGGTTGGGGAGATCAGTGGTCCCCCCGTGATGTCACTTCCTTTGTCTTAGGGGGAGGGGGACTATATAGCCCATGGGGCGAGGGTCAAGCGCCCTCTTTGGTCGTTGGCCGCTGCTCGTGCTGACCCTCGCCCTCCCCGGCCTGGACCCCGAGCGGGTGACTGCCCGTTGCCTTTTGGTAATGAGGCTCTTGGCTTGTGGTGAGTGGGTTCGCTGCTGCTCGGGATGGTTTTTGTCCCTTGTTCTGGCGGTCAACGGGGGGAGCGGGGGTCCGTTCCGTGGGGGGGTGCTTATTATGTGGTTTGTCCGCGGGGTCGCGGCTTGCTCCGCCCTGTGTGCTGCCTCTCTCTTGGTGTGGGGGGAGGGCAGGGGTGAGGGAGGTGGGGATCTTCCCGATGCTGTCGGCTGTGACCCCTTGGTGCCATGTTCCTCGCTGCATGCTGGCCAGGGTTGAAGGGTGGCAGCGCGGGGATGAGGGGGGGCAGGGGTGGCGCTCCCGGGTGCGTGAACGGTGAGAGGGGGGCCCGGCGGTCTAGGTGCGGCTTTGTGTGGCGGGCGGGAGGATGGCTTGTGCCTGTGTTGCCCTTGGTACGCTGTCTCCGGGAACTGCCTTGGGGTGGGGGCGGGTTGCTGCGGGAAGATAGCGCTGCAGGCAGGGGGGCTTACCTCGCACCTGCGCTGATCTAGGCCGACGGGCCTCTGGGTCCAGGGGTCTCCAGTGGGTGGGAAGGGACGCCAGGGCGGCTGGTGCTGGACACTGCCTCATCTCGTCCTGCTGGTTTGGGGGATGGGCGGGGGTCTTCCATTAGCCTCTACGGGGGCTACGTGCACCTTCCGTGCCTGCGCTTTCTGCGGGGGCTGCCCTGCTGCAGTGTGTGTCCTCATGGTTTGGGTCCCACGCAGGACTTGATTTTGGCCGGAATTTCGCTTTGGGGCGGGGTGGGGGGTTCTTTTCTTTGGGCTGACCGCGCGAGGTCAGTCGAGGATCGGGCGCTCCGCTCTGGCCCTGCGGCGGGTCCTCGTGGTTGGGGCCCACGTAGCGCTTTGTTTGGGGCGACATGGCCGCCATCTTGTCGCTGATTCGCGCATGCGCAATCCTGTGCATATGTGGTCATCGGAGGGTATGCGTATGCGATCCTCGGTACTCCCACTCCCCCCCCTCCCCTTCGCGTTCCTCCGACTGGATGTTCCTTTACGCGTCCACTTCTCTGGGGAGATCGCTGCAGCCAATTAATTTATTTATTTAATTTTGTGCGTTTTTATATAGCGCGAACTTAACCGGAAGGTGCCAGAGCGCTTCACATTAGGAACGGAACTGATACAGGAGTACTTTACAAATGAACATCATACAAATGCAATTGTTACATCTAACGAAGCAATATTGATACTCGCGAGCTACAAAATAATAGAGGTAGCAAAGGTGAAAGGTTATTCTTCGTCTTGAATGACCTTAATTGACTACGCAGAGTGCAGTGGGGGGGGGGCATACGTAATTGATGTCTCTTTTCTTACTACAGGACAACAGCAAGGGGAGGTTGTCGGAGCACACTACGTGCATTGAATGAACATGGGTAAACAGGTGACGCACTGTGACAGGGTGGACAGTGGTAGGTCTGAGGGCCGACAATAACGTAAACAGTTGCGGGGTGAGATTGATTTGAATAGCTAATGCGGCACACACTCTGTACAGGTCAGGTAGCCTAGGTCTGCTATCCAGGGATGAGGTAGTTCATGGGTGAGTGGAACCCTCTTGACTCCTCTTACTGCGACATGGCTTTACATGGTTCAAGGAGTTGAGTTTTACGTCAGGAGCAAATAGGGACACATCAGAGCAGAGAGCTGACGCAAACGTCGATGCTCCTCGGAGTCTGTATATTCACTTACGATATATACGCATGCAGAGTCTTTTTCTTACAGTGGACAGTGCAGCCTACATTACTTAACATCCCTAATGTCCTTCTCGCTTTCCCAGTCCTCCTTGTGTTTTTCACCCTAAACCAAGAACAACACTTCCCCACGGAGGACTCAATCGAGCTGTGGGTAAGGTGAGCAATGTAACAATTAGTTGCTGTTAATCATCCTTATCGAACAGCTCCTTTCCATCAGCCCGCACCCCTCTCTTACGTCTGATGTCTACCACAACACCTGCAGGATGCCAGGAGCTTCTAATTATAAAGGTATTACATTTACATAGCGCTTACTGCCACTAGGTAGAGCTCCTTACACCAGGCAACATACTGCTGCTGTGCCCAATGTTTATTTGACTCCAGTGGCTTTTGCTGCTCATTGTAATTAGTATGGTACAACCCTGTTGCTCTGTTTCTAGTGGTGTATATGATATGAACAGCCATTAGGCATGACTTATGAATCTATGCATGTTGGGAGATGTCATATATCATGTCTACGATTACAATGGCATAGGTAACACAACACCATGGGGCTTATGCCTATGCAATTTTCGCGAGCCCGTCCAGGCTTGGTTGACGTTTTTGCTTTATATCCATGCAGGCGATCGGTCAGAGGAGGATGTTGTGGCGCACTTCATGGCAGGTCACTGAAGTGTCCCGTGTTGGGTATGGGATGCGTCCCAAGTGGTAAAATTTATGGTGGCGCATGACTTTGTTATTGCAATTAATTTAGCGTGAAGGTTCTTCATGGGCTCTTTACAACGGGCAACACATTGCTGCTGTGCCCAATGTTAATATGATTCCAGCGGTTATTGTTGCTCATTGGGATTAGATTGCTTTAAGGAAAACATGGAATGCTTCACCGTTTTTTAGTTGGTGTTATTAAATTATTGGGCATTAGGCATGCCTCAGGATTCTATGCATATGGGGAATTGGCGTGTCAATTATATGATTGCATGCCGAAGGTAACTCAACACCTTGGGGGTTCTCGAGCCCGTCCAGCGGGCTGTGATGTCTTTTGTTTATATCCATGCAGGTATCGGTCAGAAGAGGACGGCGGTGATCCCTTCATAGCAGCCATCGAAGCGACCTGTGGTGGTTTGACACTGGTACAAAGTAGAAATTGATGGTGGGGCATGCCTTGTTGCAATTTACTTAATGTCAATGTTCTTCATGGCGTGTAAGGTACACACAAACACTGTCTAGGTGGTGTGTAGATAGCATATCTATGAATTACATCGTTAATAACTGATCTATTAGCATCGTTGATCATTATGAGCGCATTCCTGGTGTTTCGGAAATAGTGTCTTCAGCCATCGTTCCTGGCATGATACGCTGGAGTGAGGGTATCCATGCTAACAATGAATCAAAGTTTAACAAGAACATTGCGGGCCTACCAGGGGGAATTGGGCCTTGCATGAGGATATTATTGCTGGAACTCCTAACAACTTGAAGCTGAAATCTGGGGGAGCGAGAATAGATTGAATTACTCAGTTAAAGGTGGAGTGACTTACCCAAGCTTCTATCTAGAGGTCTGCTACAGAGTAGACCGTGTAGTCTTAGAGTGAAAGGAACTTTGTTCCAGGTCTCTGCAGTTCTTTGCGCCTGGAGCGGGAGCACAGACTTTGCCCGATGGGGGTCAGAACGTTTCTCAAAGGGGACAGAACCATTACTCCCATAGGTGTTCTCGTATAGAGCTACGCGAAGTTACAAGAAGCTAGTTTCTACACGAGCGGATAGTAGAAGATGTTTGTACTTGGCATTGCAGGAGGAGAATAGGTCTTGGGTACTATTACATTAGCGTATATAGTACTAGTGAGGTACATTCAAGGCGGTCAGTCTAACCTAATAATCAAACGTTAATTAAGTATTGGGGCGACTCGTGCAAACCCCGGTCTAAACAGACTGTGTGAGGTAGCAAGCTGTGTGTTACCAGAGGTTGGTGACGGGCGCATGCGACAGCAGAGGATCTACTCAGTTAGAGGGATATTACTGCAAGAATGGGCAGCCTCTTGAGGCATCAGATCACTTGGGTAGACACCTTCAGAGCCAAGGAGGGAAGTGTTTCGTTCATGAATGGACTTCCTTCAATTATTAAGAGAGGACAACTTTAATTGTGGAAGGGTGCAGGTAATGCTGACTAATTATTGCTACTAACACCCACTGGCCTGGGTAGCTTGTGGGGGCATTGAGGCCCATGTTTCATTGCAGAGAATGCAAAGCGTGGATCGGGGGGGGTATTTTAATCAAAATTTGCTGTCTCTAATGCAGGAACCGCGCACGAGAGCCGCTCCACCCACATGGGGGCCACATGAATTATCAACGGGTATAAGGGTCATAGCACACTGGGGACAGTGTGTTAGGGTCTGGGATTCCCATGTTCTCCCCAGTTGTCATTACTATACGGGTGTGGAACGAGTGCTGGTTTCACTCATGGAAGTAATACATGGATAGTAACTGGGAGCTGGGACTTATTAGGCAGCCCTGTGCAAAATTGGATGTTCTCTCTGACTTGAGTCTGGGCGATGTGTTTTACGGTACAATAATTGGGGTGTTCGCGCTGTATGCAGTGGCAGAACAGGGGCTAATCATGCATTTAATGCGAAAGCAAATGGGAAATGTGTCTTCAGCTCAACAACAGGTTGATTTGGGCATATAATGCTTCTCATGTGCATCAATGGATTGTTGTGCCGTTTGTTCTCTAAAAATGTATTAGTAGTTTGAACATCTGAGGCTCCATCCACTGAGGGACGGGTGGGTGTAGCACATCGAAAAAAACCCTTGTTGGGACGACTCCCTTGGCACAGGCTGATCAGTTCAGGATGGTGGAATTTTGTTTTCTTCCCCGATACCCACAGTTATTGTTCAACTACATTAGGCAATGACCAAACAGCAACAAAGTCTCATTTCCTGTCGGGCTACAGCTTCTAGGTGACTGGACAAATAACCTCATGGGTAGAATGGTAGACGACTGGGCGGGTCCTCATTGAGGGGTATATGGAGGACTTCCCTTAAAATCCCCGGTCTCACGGGGCCAGGCAGTTCTGACTGACTGTGTAATTTTGTGATACTCTGTTCCATTTGAGCTACGCAGTCTCATTCAAGAACAGGCACTTTTACGCCCAAGATTTCGTGCATAGGTTACTGACTCACACATGCACACTACAAGCTATGGAATGTCTGACAAAAGCAGCCTGATACCCTTGGTCTGCCTAGTATGCTTGCGGGTCTGAGGGGCGCAATTCTGACATTGGGTCCCCCTCATCTTCAATGATGTGTACTAGCAAGAAAGTGTTTTTTCTTGTCCTTCAATGTCACTCATCGTGCACTGTAATATGGAAATGTCATACATAGCAGTTTTACGCGGGTAGCTGAAGGGGGTGGCTAGTTCGTGGTTGGCTATGCAAGAAAGCTTTAACTGCGGCTTCTTCATCTTGGGCAACTAAGCAACATCGACTGTGGTAGTGAAGCGCTCCCTTTGAAAATTACAGGGAGGTAATTAGAATAGCGGCTATATACCAGGCAATATTCGGCACTTTACCTGAACAAGCTGGATAGCCCTGCAGATTAGTGGCCCAGCATAAGCCTCACATTAACTGCTGCATCCTGGCCCACGCTGAGACAATCACATAGTTGGACCACAGCATTGACAGTTTTTCTTTACTCTGGCCCATTTGGCACTATGGGGATGTATTATCATGTTGCACAGAATTTTGGGCCTACATTAGCCACTCACATACCTCCTCCAGTCTGGTCCCACCAAGACCTCTCAGCTGTGCATCCACTTTGGATCAGGCTGATACAGATGCCTCTAACTTGTAATTCATGGGACACATGTTGGCACATAGTTGGCCATGTAAGCGTTTGGCTTGGATGGTTTTACGTGAAGTGTTCGGTAGGGGGCAGGTATTTTAACAGCAAAATATCAACAACAGGGTTTGTCACGCAGTGCAGGGTCCGTGGCTTGGTGTTCGGGTAAGCTTTAACCTAGATTATATCCACTTAGTTGTTGTCAGGTACTAAATTTAGGATTACTCTGGCAGTGTGCACATGCCAGGGAGTAAGAGCGAGGAAGCATTAGTTCTCTTGGTTGCGCAACTTGTATATACAGTTGTATAGGCGGCTTGTTACAAGCTTCATAGGGTCCATTGAAGGTCAGGCACAGGGGGACGTCTTGTACAAGTGTCAAAATGAGGAGATCCTCTACACAGTGTTTTAAGCCGACACCAGAACGCAGTTGGCAGGCATAGTTGAGAGATGATGGTCTTACAATTAGGTTCCCATGGGTTTTAAAGTTACGTGTCTTTCCAGTAAGGCTAAACATGCGAGGAGTTGGTTAGCCTAAAGTAGGGTCGGCTTCAGGGGAGTGAGCCGCCTGGCAAGACCTTGATGGTGAATATGTCCCCAGTAGGTCTAAGTAAGGGTGTAAGGCCACATGCTAGACAGGGGACACCATGCCAGTGGCAGTGGTGTTGTTACCTGATAGTTGTTGGTTGCTGGTCAGCCAGCGGTACAGAATAGAAACAGTCTGGGGGATGGCACACTTGATGGACACCTGCAAAGCACAGTTGGCAGTTAGTTGTGAAGTTCATGGACATCACTGTCACAGTTCCCTGTCCGGAGGGCGGCAGAAGTGAGAAGGAAGTTTGGTTGCGGGCCGGCTTGGCGGTGCTGAGGAAGAGAGCAGACTTGTCCTTGCCTGAGCTGAAGGAGGCCAGTGATTGCAATTGTAGTGCAATAGGTTCTTGGCGCCAATGAGAGGTGGATAGTGTCGCCCGACAACTTGGGAGTAGCCTGAAGCATAGGAGAACTTCTTTCATCAGGCTCGGGTTGCGATTTGCCAAATGCACTGTGTGCTTTGATGTAGACGGGGTTCATTTACCCCAAGTTGATATGACGATCTTTGGTAGATATAACGGGAAGCACTAGGAGCAGCAGGTTTATACTAATAGGTAGCTAGTAGGTGGGGGGACTCTGGGGCGGCGGCGGCCACACCCAGAGCCATGGCGGAGTTACAGGGCGATCCAATGCAAAAAGGTACAGAGGGGTACCCTCTACAGGAGCACCGGTGGGTGCGAGAGCAGAATTATCCCCCAGGGAGATCCACGCTGTGATGGGTCCTGGAGGACCGACGGCGCCCCGTTAGTCCTTCGGGCGGTTGTAGACCTGAGCAACCGGGGGTTGCCACAACGCTCCGCCCCCCAAGGGGCGGGCATGAGCAAGGGGCGGAATAGAGGTCCGCCGAGGGGAGGGGTTAGACCTTCCCCCGAAACTGACAACGCCCTGCGGTTAACACCCCGGGGGGGTTATGGCTCATCAGGTGGGCGGGTCGCGAGAGGCGGCCTGCTCTGGATCGACCCGTAAGATAACCCAACATGAGCATAATGTATATGCTAATAAAACTGCAACAACTTTCTCCATCAAACATGTGTTGTGTCGGTTATTGGTGGAGTGGTGTGTTGTATGAAGAAAGGTCTGGGGCTGGGCCCATATTGGCACTATGATTGGCTGCCCCGGGACACCAAAGGTGGCCACCTACGAGGGCGGCCAACCTTAGTGCCATAGGATGGCACAGACCCTGAGCGGTCTAGTGGTTGGGGGGATCAGCGGTCCCCCCGTGACGTCAATTCCTGTGTCTTAGGGGAGGGGGACTATATAGCCCAGGGGGCGAGGGTCAAGCGCCCTCTTTGGTTGTTGGCCGCTGCACGCGCTGACCCTCGCCCTCCCCGGCCTGGACCCCGAGCGGGTGACTGCCTGTTGCCTTTTCCCTCCCATCCTCTTACCCTGCTTTCGGGCAGTAAGTGGGGGGGGGGTTGCCATTAATATTACTGTCTTTTGTGTTGCAGGCAGAGTTACAGGGCGATCCAATGCAGAAAGGTACAGAGGGGTACCCTCTACAGGAGCACCGGTTGGTGCGAGAGCAGAATTATCCCCCAGGGAGATCCACGCTGTGATGGATCCTGGAGGACCGACGGCGCCCCGTTAGTCCTTCGGGCGGTTGTAGACCTGAGCAACCGGGGGTTGCCGAGGGGGGGGGGCGTGAGCAAGGGGCGGAATAGAGGTCCGCCGAGGGGAGGGGTTAGACCTTCCCCCGAAACTGACATCGCCCCGCGGTTAACACCCCGGGGGGTTATGGCTCATCAGGTGGGCGGGTCTCGAGAGGCGGCCTGCTCTGGATCGACCCGTAAGATAACCCAACATGAGCATAATGTATATGCTAATAAAACTGCAACAACTTTCTCCATCAAACATGTGTTGTGTCGGTTATTGGTGGAGTGGTGTGTTGTATGAAGAAAAGTCTGGGGCTTGCCCGATATTGGCACTATGTTCTAAGCCTCCCAGTCCGCACATGCAGGAATGTGACTGCCTGCAACTCACCCGGCGTGTTCCTCCGTCTCTATTAATCACCACAGGTTAAACGTGAGGCACGAGTTGGAGACATGCACAGCTGCCACTGGGTGGAAGTGCGCACGAGCCAGCTAAACAGGTACAGAGAACAACCATGCGCCGTCCAGAACTCCGGCTATGTCCGCTGCAAGCGTAAATGTGTGGCCGACCTGCTTGATTTAAAGTCCAGGGCTGTACATGACCCATGGTGTGCGCGCAAAAGGTCTAAAATATTGTGCCATGTTCCCTTCCAGAAGCCTATGTACCATCCTCACGCCCACTGGTATGTATGTGCCTTGCTTCGTTCCCTCACACACAGATAGGCACAGGGCAGAAGTCCTAAGAACAAGCATTTGCAATGCAATAGGTCTCGCATTTATGCGAGTTAGAGCTATTGACATTGCAAATAACAATAACTTTTATTTTTGTTTTTGTTTTAAAACATAAATAAAAGGCATTGTCCTTTACAATGCCAATAGCTTAAACTTGTCTTAGTAAGTTCTTGTTACTTGGAACATGTTTATAAGAGTGTCACAGCAGAATGATATGGCGTCGATGACTTACTGAAAGTTTGAGCTATTGCCGTTCCATTATTATTTGCAACGCCAATAGCTCAAACTTTTACTAATGCGAGACCTATTGCATTGCAAATGCTTGTATTTTAGTTGCAATCGCTTAAAAATAGGTACTCAGCTCCACTCTGTGTGAGTGCCCTGGGTGATGTATCATGAATGTGTGCGCCCGCCCAGGACACAACTGTGCCCCTCTTTTAATTAATGTCATTGCATTTTCTGAAGCGCATACATTTAACTCCGAATTTCTCTGAGTTAGTGTATGAGCACTGCATCTGGGCTTCACAGATGGACTGTGAACTCACACCCCACACCCCATTTTAAGGGTGGACCTGTGCAGACTTCATGGGTAACTGCAGACTGGGTTTTCAGCCACCAATAGAGCCGTTGGCTCCACCTCTTGCATGTGAACAACTGCATTTTATCTTATTTACATTTTGATAAGCTTCTTTACAGTCAGTGACTTTCTTAAAAAAAACACTTAAGCAATTCATTTAAAGACATTTTTGCAAAACCTTGCTTTACGTTCCAAGCAGTATTTATGTATATGAAAGTTATGGAGTACGCTTAAAGAAAGTGCCAACAATAAATGTATGAATTAAGAGTTAGAAACAGAGGACATACTTTTGAAAGATACACATCATCTAAAGATTTGCAAATTCTCAGATACATCAGATTTAACAGGTCACCGAACTGTGTACAACACTGATGAGGCTGCTTAGCATGGGTAGGCCCGAGCTACCAGCATTTCCCCTGGAGCTAAACAGATGAAGTGCTAAACCAAACTAAACTTACGATTGTGTCGTGTCTTAAGTTGAAGACAATTGTTTTGCTCAGCTTGATTTGCACTGTGGGCTGTTACTTTTTTTTCCCGCTCACTAGATCCACTATGCCCACCAAAGTCTAATTCAGCACATATGAGCAACACTTGTCCAGTTGAGCATCAAGGACTACTGAAATTGATAAAACCATTCTCTCTCTTTGTTTCTCTCTCTGTTTCTCTCTCTCTCTCTCTCTCTCTCTCACTAACTTTCTTTCTCTCGCTGAGGAGAGCAGAAACTATTCACCTTTGCCTCTATTATGATCTGTTCCATGTCATCACCTATTGGCTCTTTCTGATGCACACATACATTTCCAGCCACATGCCTATTATGAATTCCAGCACTTTATGTACTTGTGCTACACGTTCAAAGCATGGTTCTACTGGGTTTTAAATGTATATGGTATTACTTTATTGTTTGATCTCAGAATAAAATGAGGCAGCAAGTGGCTTTAGAGCAACGAAAAGAAAGCCGAAAAGAGTCTACTATGAAAATGCAATGTTTGGTGGAAATAATGCATGATGCCGAATCATCTTCCAAAACCCTAAACATGAGGTTCATATCCGAGTGCAAGATTCACATTGCAATTGGGGCAAATGTCCCTCTCTCAGTGAATGTTTGTCCAAGAAGAATAAAATGCTTCGTCTATCCTCCTTTTAACGCTTTCAACATTTGATAGCTGGAAATTAAACTTCGTGGAACTTTGCATATTTTCCCCACAGAAAACCCTTTCAAAGTACTTTAATTGTGACAATGTGTCGTGAAAGAGCTATAAACATGATATACGTGTAAACACAGTTAATCTTTTATGTAGATTGTGTATCTCTCCAATTCTGGGAAAAATTCTCAGTGTCCTTAAGCCATCTCTATCTCCAGGGCCATTATTGTGCCCTAGCTGCCTCCTTCAGTGTGTAAGAAGGAACTGTGGAAGAGCCTGCACTAAAATACAAGCATGGCTGTGCATTGAGCATCAGAACTGTAGCACCTGTGTGTAGTAGGTGTGATGTTTAAGTGCACTAAGTTATTACCCTTGCTTCTCTGCACTCGCATCTATGGGCATCAAGCTGCAGGGCTTTGTCTTGGAAGCAATAATACTCAGGTCACGAGCCTGGCCTGCTAGAGACAGCATTAGCAAACATCAAAGCAGAGTTTTCTGTACATGGCAGCTTCTTGCTTATAAGACCACAGACACAGGTTACCACAATTACATAAATGATCAAAGGCAAACATGGCGCGTGCCAGGTATTCTTTACTTTTCCTGGAAGAAAAAAACATATTTTGAGGGAAACACGGCTGTCTTTGCACAGCTGCCAAACATGATTTGGGAACTCTGATTCTATAGACAGGTGGTTGCGTTTCTCTTCTGGATTTACAGTGTTCTGAAGAGGACGGAAAGTGGAATGTTGGTGTTTTATAAAACATTTAAACGAATCGTGGTTTTGGTGTCTCAAAAATATAGCTACTGCCACGTCATACAGTATGAACCTGCATTAATGTTTCCCAATCAGGTTATCCGTTTTTGTTGAACCCTTCAGGCGGGTTGCTGGATGTGTTTTATATTTCAACAAAAAGAAGGGGACGGGGAGCACTTATAGATCCAGAATACAAGCCCCTAGAGCATATCAATTCAAAAGAGTAAGCAGTTCCTTTAGCCTATAACAAGCGAGAAGTAGAGGATCAGTTGGTATATCTATATGTCCAAAGGTTGGAGTTTGAGTCTCCCACTTTTGGAACTAGGGCCCTCACACACCCGGCAGGGTGTCATGCTTCATCCTGGGGCTTGCTCCTTGTCAGGCCGGCGCTGCAATGCCTGACGGGCACCTTATGAGGGGCTCCTTATCGGAGATCTTTTGTTCCCAAACTGTAATGTGATGTGAGAGTGTAGGTCCGTGGAGTGTAGATGAGTGTCAGGAGTGTGTGAATGTTGTAAGAAAAATTAAAAGGAGACTAAGTAGTACTCTAAATAAATTTTAATCAGTGAGTCTACTTGTCCTGGTTAAAATCAGAGTTAGCACAACACCAACATAATGTTCAGTGGTTTCTAAAAAATGAAGGCCAACATGTTTTTTGCTTTGTTTGTCACACCAGTGATCAATTATCAATTCATCAGGATTGGAAGTAAAATGACCATTTACACTGTGATTGGTGTCCTAATTAGTAATAGAGGTAAACCAAGGACTAGAACAACCTAAAAGTGAAGTACTTTGAGATAATACCGACCTAAAAAGACATAATAGCATACATCAATAAAACTCCTCAATACAATAGAGCATGCAGTCAATTTCTTATCATGTAATTAGGTAAACGATACATGTGAGGCGCATTGGAAAGGCAGAGAAGAGTGGTAGGCAGGTGGCACAAGCAGGCAGGGCGGCTTATCAAACACCATGACAGGAAGTAAGTTTCAAGACTCACCCATCTAGGGTGGTTAACCAACTACATCAAATGCTGGCAGAGGGAACACTAAATTGTAGGGTCCTAGTATGGGGGGGGAGGATAAGGGGTAATCAAAAGTATAATCCAGCAGTAGTATATCATTAAATAGTATAGCAGAATTGCAACGTCTAGCATTAGGAGGAAGAAGAATCTCCCAAGCGTGACAAGGGAGCAGTTTTACTTACAGTTTTGAAGCAGCTCAAAGACTGAATTACCTACCCTTGCTCTATTAGCTTAGGTTAGTGCGAAGCGAGGTTGAGTACTTACTCGTAATCAAAAAAGCTGGCACAGGAAGCCTGCCTCACGGCGAAAGGCAGGTGCGTCAGGCGCGCCATGGTGGGCATGGCGGTTGTTGAGAAGAGACAGGTGGGGAAGGGGACGTGTGGGCACTCCTCCTCACATCTGCAAATCCTGAGGTTAGGACTCCGGCCTCAGTAAAATTGGTTGCCATGTTGGAGTGTGGAATGGCTAATTCAACAGGGACTGTGGACACGTAGATTGACAGTCTTCCCAAGGACACTAGCCACAGTGACAATGGTGTTATGAAAGTTTAAGGTACCATTACAAAGCCATTAAAGTAGAGACAGAAGATGGGGCCAGATTCTATTAGCCTCACAACATAAATTCAGGCAGCACCACAACAGCCTACAGAGTTACCTGGTGATCATTGGAACAGAGGTACTAATGTGTGGTGAACAAGATGCATCGCTCATGTCAATGTATGCGTATTGGCTAGTGGGTGATAAAGTGGCCAGACAGGAATTGAGCCGTCTGTATATATGTATATGCAGACTAATGAGAACTGTGTGGTAAGGTGGAGCGGGAGCTCTATTTATTCAATTCACTCCAAGGAATGTCCTCATTCAATCCCTGTTTGTCAGTGGAGAGGCGATAAATCCAATTTTGCGCTATCATGAAGAGGGCGTTCTTGCTCAAAAGTGGGTGTGCCTCAATGATAGTCCACTGTAGATTGTCAGGTGTGTCTCCCTTCTGTTCAAAGTGTGTGTACATCTTGGTTTTGAGTCTGTGACAATGGATGTTACTGCGGTGTTCCATAATACATGTTTTTACTGCTCTTGTGGTCATACCAATGTATCCTAAATTACAAGGGCATGTTAGTGTATATATGCAATTGCTAGTGTTGCAGTTGGTGTGGTTTTTCTGGACCTAATTGAACGTATTGGATAATCTAATTAATTTAGCAGTCTCAGTGAAAGCACAGGCAGTGCGGGACCCACATGAGTAGCGTCCCGTCACTGGTGGGAGGTCCCAAAAGGGTCTCTGGTCTTGCTGGGTGAAAGGTGGTGGTCTAGTGTGTATGAGCATGTCTTTCATATTCCTCATGCATTCGAAGGCAAACCGAGGCGGGAGCAATGTCAGTTTACCAGTTTGTAAAATGGCCCAGTGTTTTTTGATGATCTTGTAAATTCTATTGGAATCTGGTGTAGGTGGTGACACATGTTAATGTATCTGTCACTTGTCTCTGATTGTGTTCAAGCAGTGCTTCTCTGTTTATTGTTTTTGGCCCGTTTCTTGGCCAACTGACACTATGTGTAGGGTATTCACATATGCTGAGATTGTGTGCAAGCTGGTCTGCCTTGGTGTTGTAGTCCAGCAGGGTACTGCAACTGTGGCGTAGCCATAGAAACTGTCCAAAAGCAAGGTTGTCTCTAAGGGCTTCTGAATGGTAGCTGCTGTATAAGAGAAGACTATTACAGTCTGTGTTTTTTTGGTAAACTGTGGTGGTAAGCTGACAATCTGTTAATGTAATCATGAGGTCTAGAAAGGGAATGTTGTTATTCGATACGGTATTGGAGAAGTGGAGGTAAGGATTGAAGGCGTTGAGCCATACACAAAAGTTCTCACATGTCACCCTTTTGCCTTTCCGAAGTATCAGAATGTCATCAATGTATCTACGCCATAACAATATGTTGGCATTGTAGGGGTTAGATTCATGGAAGATCATTTCTCTTTCGAAAGCTGCCATGTAAAGGCAGGCCAGACTAGGGGCAAATGTGCTTCCCATAGATGTCCCCTGGGTCTGGTGATAAAGTTGCTTTTCGAACTGAAAGAAGTTTTCAGTTAAGGCTTCCGTGGCACACTCCATGATGATGTTGACTGGTGCAGGTGAATTCCAGTCCTCAGCTAGAAAGGCCCTCTCTACCACCTCTAGTGTAGCTGACTGGGGAATGTTAGTGTAGAGTGACTTTACGTCCACAGTGACCAAAGTGTCAATCTAATTTGTGGTTTAGCAGTTCTCAAGGATTCGAAGGACATCCCTAGTGTCCTGTAAAGAATGAAGGAGTTTGTTGTACCAGTGGTCGGAGAAAGGGGTCACAAAAGCGGGACAGGTGCTCCAGGAGGGAGTTATTCCCTGATACAATCGGTCGTCCAGGTGGCGGATGGAGACCCTTCTGAATTTTCAGTAAGATGTAGAGGTAGGGAATCCTAGATTCCCTATTGATAAGGAAGTCAGCTTTGGTCCTACTTATCCAACCCTGAGTTTCTACTGTGGAGACCATGGCAGTAATCTGAGTGGGGTCACTGGCAACATATTGTAAGAACAAAGGGTGCACACAATCTTTTTTGTGGATCCTAATATCATGTGCCTACGTCAGATGCGCTATTGTGTTCATCAAGCGGCTAGAGTTATAAACCAATAAACTTGTTGAACAATATGGATTCCTAGTAGCATGGCTATGCATGCACAGTGAGGTCACAGCGTTGGTGTGAGGGGCCCAAACAAAAGGACCCACTAATAAGAAAAAAAAGTTCAGTTAAAGATATAAAGAACATAAATGTCTTTACTGGGTTTAAGGGAAAAATAAACTATTAATATGGAAAATTCTTCACATGAAAAGCAACGGATAAAAGGGGTCACATGTTATGGGGAAAGAAAGAAAACAAATTAATAAAAATCAATGGGATGTACTATTGCATTCAAAATCAATGTAAAACGTAATGAAAATGAGTGGAAAAAATGCTCCAGCAACCACGCTAGGACAAAAGCATGCCTGATGCCTGACCCATAAGTGCAATGCAATCAGTTGGGATTAATTTTTTGAAGGGTTTTACTTTCTCACAAAAAAATTGTAGGAAAAAAACATTCAGTAGAGAACTTATAAGCTACATCCAAATAAGGTTCTACTGTATTCTGCACATCTTGCGGAAAACGCAGTCCGAACATGCAGCTATAAAACTTTGAGACTGAAAAAGTCATAAAGCACATCTTACCGATGAATTCAAGGCGTCAGTCTGACTGAAGCTTCTGCGTTCAGACTTGATAAAATTATCATGATAAAAAATCTTCTGTGGTAAAAAAATGGAGTCTTTCTCTGAACAAGACTTCAGGATAGTATGAAACCCTTGACCAGGTGTGGGCACATTTCCAAGAGCTCTTAGCAGGACAGGGACATGCATGGCCGATTCACAAAAGAACACAATAGGCCTGAAGTATCTGGTCCACCTATGTCAGAGTTTCTATGTTGAGTTGTTGGTGCTGATGTCTGAAATATTGAAGTCACTCTTGGAACAATGATGCTGGTAAATCTTTTTTTTTTTTTAAATTAATTTATCAGTTTTACATTTATCACATCATCATTACCATCTCTACGGAGACATAGATACGACTTTAAACAAGTTACGACATATTCCTACATTTACCTGATCACTAGTTCCATCTGTCTGCTCACCTTAGGGTCTAACTTTGTTACTGTTTTTATCATACATTAACTCTACAGTAACGATACTGGTAAATCTATGTGTATAATGTGGGTATTCATGGTACAACAGAGCCCTGCCCTAATGAAATGTGTATTTATGGCACTATAACACAGAGGAGTCAGCTTGTTCAATTTATATAACTTGTATACATCCATCAATGCACTCATCCATTGATGAACTCATCCAGACATCCATCACTGCATTGATTAATTCAACCATGCATCCATCTATTAACTCACCTTATATTTATCCAATCCCTCAATCACGTATTCGTCCATGCACTCACTTATCCATCCAACTGTTGGGTTCATGATTACATTCACTCAGTCGTCCGTCCACAAAACAACAAATTAACTCATTAATAATTGAAGAATCACTTCGATTTACAAAACAGCTACTCCTCTTGGCATTGCTAATGCCAGCTTAAATGTCATTCTTTGTGTATGTTCTCTTGTGTGGTGAGCTTCAGGTGTAAGGCCCCTTCAGCTTAAGATGATTTTGAATGTTTGCACTAATCCTATTGGTGGAATCTTACAAGATAAACACGACTAGTTGAGGATAAAACTACCCGGCATTTTTAAATAGTTAGTACATGTTTAAGATATGATGTCTACAGTTATTAGTGCAATATAAACAGAATGCTGAAATGTTGCACACTGCACTAAATTATGATATGCTCTATTTCCTTCTTTTTTTTCCATCCTTTGCACAAACACATATTTATCTAAATGATGAGTTTTATTCTAGTTATATTTGCATAAATACCAGTTAAAAATGTGTGGATCTCGTGTATTTACCAGAAGGAGTTGTGCACACACACCTGACCAAGTCTCCCGTGTTTAGGTGGAATAAACAATATAACGAATGAATAAGCCAGCATACTGAAACATTGTGGGACATTTAATCTATTTACAGCCACGAGTAATTGAAGCAGTATTAGGAAATAGGGTACCTATAATGTAATTGTGTTCATGCATATAATGGCAAATGACAATGAACACCTTCCACTGAATGAGTGCAACAAATAAATCGAATTCAGAAAACTGAAACATAACTGATCAAAAATACAAACCTGGTGGAAGAGGATGGTGTACTTTTGAAACAAACACACTTAGCAGTGAAGTCTACCGGCGAATGAAACACAAATTGAACAAGCATTTTCAAAGCCAATAGGTCTGGCTTAAGCCACTAGTCTTTAGGATTTGGAAATTCTTGTTTTGTTGTGTCATTGTTTATGAAAAACCTCACTGTTGGGGAAGCAGCTGGGGCATTGAATTGAATTGAAATTGAATTTATATAGCGCATATATCACGCATAGGTCTCATAGCGCTTGCAGAGATTCAGTGAGAGAACAGAGGGAAGGCAGACCTAGAGGACCTAAAATAGCCAGGTTTTCAGATTTCTGCGGCATGTGCTGTGATTGGGGTCTATTCTAATCTGAAGGGGTAGGGTGTTCTACGTTTCTGGGGCTATTTTAGAAAAACATCTGTCCCCATTTCTGACCGTGCGGACTTTTGGGATCGTTAGGAGATGCTTATCTGAGGAACGAAGGGTTCTGGTCGGGCAGTAATCGGAAAGTTTTCTTTCCAAATATTTAGGTCCTTGACCATTGATAGTTTTTTGGACTAGGCAGCATATTTTAAATTTGATGCGTTTTTATTTGGGAGCCAGTGTAGTTTTCTGAGACAAGGGGCCGATGGAGTGTGGGGGGGGAGATCGAGAACCAGCCTGGCCGCTGTATTCTGCAGGGTTTGAAGTTTTGTCAGAAGACTTTATTGATGGCAGCGAGCAGTGCATTGCCGTAGTCCAGGCGACTTATAATTAAGTCCTGTATTAAGGGCATGCGGGATGATATGGGGATCCACTTAAAGATCTTCCTGAGGCTGAGCATCAGTCCAAAGCTGGTGTGTACTACTTTGTTGACATGGGTTGACAAGGACAGTTTATGATCGATAGTGACTCCCAAGTTCCGAGCTGAGTTCTTAGGGGCAGGGCAGGGGCCTAATGTTGGTGGCCACCATTCGTCTGACCAGTATTTCTGCGTGTTTCCAAACAGTATTATCTCGGTCTTTAAGGCGTTAAGCATCAGGTAATTGTTGGTCATCCATTCCTTTATAGAGGTCATGCAATGTTGGAATCTAGATTTAGTGTCTGTAGGGTTTGGACCTAGGGTGATTAACAGCTGAGTGTCATCAGCGTAAGGCACAGTTTCAAAGCCATGCGCTCTAATTACCTTGGCCAGTGGGGATAGGTATACAAT
This sequence comes from Lissotriton helveticus, assembly GCF_964261635.1. Taxonomy (NCBI): domain Eukaryota; kingdom Metazoa; phylum Chordata; class Amphibia; order Caudata; family Salamandridae; genus Lissotriton; species Lissotriton helveticus. The sequence continues at coordinate 755,929,107 of NC_136061.1, read as the reverse complement.
GAAAAGTGTGGGGCTCAATATTGATCCCTGGGGGACTCCCTTATCGTTTTCCACGTTTGTTGAGGAAAAAGACCCAAGTTGGACCCTAGACCGCCTTCTGGTCAGGTAGCTCTTGATCCAAAGTAGGGCTGAGCCCTCGAAACCGATCTCTGCTAGGCGCTCTAAAAGAATGTTGTGTGAGATGGTGTCGAAGGCTGCCGATAGATCGAGTAGGATCAGAATGGCCGATTGTCTTGCGTCGATGGTCAGCCGAATATTATGCACTATCTCAAGCAGAGCCGTTTCAGTGCTATGAAAAGCTCTGAAGCCTGACTGGGATGGATACAGTAGCTTGTTGTCTTACAGATGTTTAACTAGTTGTTTATTTATTAAAGATTCCATATCTTTCCCAAAGAGTGGCAGGAGGGAGATCGGGCGGTAATTTACGGGTTGTTTTGGGTCGGCGTTGTTCTTTTTAGTATTGGTCTAACTGTAGCCTCTTTCCAGTGGGCGGGGACCGTACAATGGGTTAAAGATAGGTTAAGGGTAGCGGTTAATTCTGTGATCAGGGTTGGTGCAATTTTAGCTAAGATTTGGGAGGAGGCGGGGTCAGCTGGGGACCTTGATTTGATTTCTTTATTGTGATATCTACTTCGTCCTCTGAAAATGTCTGAAATTCTTCAAGGACATTGTGGACAGGGAGTTGTTCTCTGGGAAATTGGTCAGATAGACTTATGGTTATAGGTGGCGCGGTCGGTTTGGGAAAGAGTTTATGAATGTCATTTTTTTTGTCCGTAAAGAAAGTGGAGAGGACATTGACCCATTCCTGAGACTCAATGAGTGGGGGTTGGCAGGATGAGGGGTTTGTAAATTCTTTTACTATTGAGTACAGTTCTCTATGCGAATTCCCTGCCTGGCTAATCCTGTTTCTGAGGTAGACTTTTTTTGCTGAGGCTATCTCGTTCATGTAAACTTTATGTAAGACTTTATACTGTTGTTTGTCCGTTGTATTTTTTGTTTCCCGCCATTGTCATTCGGCTGTCCTGGCAGCCTGTTTAGCTATTTTTAGATTGGGGGTGAACCAGGGGGAAAGTTTATTAGGGCATTTGGTTGCCTGTTTCGGAGCTATGATGTCTAAGGCAGTGGTGATGGCCCGGTCTAAATCGGCAGCCGCCTTATTGGGGTGGGTGGACTGTGTGATTAGGGGGGAACAAAGTGTGTAGAGAACGAATCTCGGCCATCAATCTAAAAGAATTATTGGCTAGAGGCAAAAATATTTTTTTGTTTAAAAAAAGCACACATTACCATAGTAGTCCCTGAAGCCGAAGAAAATGACTTTGTATGTTGAAGTGCTCCTTGTGAAAGCTATACCTGCCTGATGAGCCCTAATCAGGGCAAAACCGGTCCTGGGTTGCTTGTGTTTTGCTTCAGGGTGGAGCTAGCCTGGTAGCCACGGCGGCTCCTCCGCAATGGCGGAGGAGTGTCGTCCCACTGGATATGAGCCAGCAAGTGAAAAAAATGATATCTTAGTATCATTCTATTTTTCTTTTGCTGGCATTGAGGCAGCTTGTGCAGGCAGGGACGGGGCACGGGATGGGGAGGAGTAGTGGTATGTGCACTTTTAAGTGCACATGTGTCTTTGGCTGGCCATCTCAGGCCTGCCAAACACAAATGCCCACTTAGATTTCTGCAGCTCAGGTGTATTGAACGGCTGGAAAGCCCCACATACTCCCTGTTCAGAGCAGAGAGTCTTTCAGCTGCTCAGGCCAATCCACGCACTGCTCTCATGTGAGAGCAGCGCAGGGATTGGATGGGAGTCCCTATGTTGTGCAGAATAATGATGGACTGGGATATGGCCCGAGTAATTGCCAGTGGCTGAGATTAACTCAAGCATTCCATCCATCACATTTTTGTATGCTTCATTGTGAAAGGGCAGCATGGTGTAACTCAAAAGGAAATTAGCCAGTGGCTGAAGTATGCAACATTGCTCCATGAAGCATACTGCAGTGGCTGAAAATAAAAGTGAAAGACACAACAACAGACTAATGGATGAAGGCTGTCCGAAAACCCATTATAAGTAATTATGTGATAGACATAACTGTAGAAAAATCAAAAGGTCTTAGCTACCTACAAAACCCAATTGTTTTGCCATTAGCTGCTAGCTTGTTGCCTTTGCTAATGCTTTTTTGTAATATTTTTGTAAAACTTTCTTATAAATGGACAGAGAGGCTTTCACAGACAGACAGAGAGGCTTAGACAGACAAACAGAGGCTTGCACAAACAGATAGAGAGGCTTGCACAGAGAGACTGAATAGTAAAGATAGAGTTGCAAAGGTATATAGAGAGATATAGTAAAGAATAGACAAACAGATGGGGTTGCAAAGGTACGTGGACAGATAGAGTTGAAAAGGTAGATAACATACAGATAGGACAAGAAACTGGAGTAAGTGGCAGAACTAGAATTATTATTGTAATAGTTAAATGTTTACATATGCAGGACATACAAGAGCACTGAAAGCACACTAGAAAGCTATTAAAGCAGGACATACAGACTAAAATGGTTTACAAATATGACATACATGAGCACTGAAAGCAAACTCGAAAGCCAGCACAAATGGTCTAAATTGATTTACAAATATGATTGTAGCCGTCAATTAAAATACATACCACAGTAACATACAAGAGTACAGGAGTGGAGTTAGAAATGCAATTCATGGAAACAGTTTCAAATGGAATTTGGTATGCTGTGAAATAGAAGCAGTCAGAAAAGAAAAAAAAACACAAAGGCCACGCCAAAAGGAATCCACAACGTCATTAGGCAAAGACAGGGCCTGATAACGCTGTCATGTGCCCTGTGCTCCACTCGGAAGAGATGGTAGAAAGCATCCTGCTATCATATCAAACTCTACAAACATAAAGGCAACACTATAGCAATAAAGTAGAAACAAAAATGCTGGCACTGAAAAGAACTACCTTGTGTGCGTATGTGCACCTTGAGAAGGAGCAAAATGCAGCCACTCAAAGTGAAGCTACCCAGTGGCCAAAGTGGGCTGACCCCTGTCCCATGGTGTATGCTGTAGTAGGTGGAAGCAAAATGTGAATGGCAAAGAAACAGACCAATGGATGAAGACAGGTGACTGAAAGGCCCTTTAAATAGGTATATTATACAAAAAAGTTTAAAGAAAATCAAAAGGTCTTAGCTAACGCCAAACTGCAAAACTACATAGATTTTTAAGTGGGAAAATATGTATAACAATCACCGACTTGTTGTATAAACTTGACTGTCGGTGAAAACAAGATAGACGATTATTTACTTTCTATAACTTACCTTACTTGGAAAGCATACGGTCTAAGGTTTTACATTTGGGAGCTTTGCAAATGTTAAAAACCTTTGCAAATGGAAGTGTTTTAGGGTTGCGCCTATGCACGAAAAATGGACCATAAATATTTAAAGCAAGGCAAGCTGTTTCATTTTATTTCAATGTGCAGATTATGGTAATTGTTATTGTGAATAGATGCTCTCTTGCTTAGTTAATGTGCGCATGCTCACTTCAGCCTCTTCCCTTCACAGTATGTGCTCTGAGTGACAGCTGATGTCATGAGTCTGACTCCTAGCTTCCCTGTATCAGTGCTTGGACTGGAGAGGGTGAGGCACTGAACATTGTTATTCTGGAGAGTCCTCGCCAGCTGCCTGCGGTCACCCTTAAATGTGCCAAAGGGTTAAAATCAACGAGACTGGAAAATAAAACGCCTACTTTTTTCCACTGTCACTGACAATGATAAACATAAAAGGATGTTGAAAACTGAAGATATTTAAAATGAATATTTTTAAATTGGTAGCATGACATTCTAAGAAAGTTTAATACTTTTATTTATAAGGGTCGGGCTCTATGTACAAATGCTGTGGGAGGCTAATACTTTCAAACCAGCTTTAGCAATGCTGATAGGTCTGCCTTTAAAGCACTGAACGTTGACTTCTACTGGCACACAGCTACATCTACACTTACAAAGGAACTCCGATCGCCTTGCACTCAAATGGACACCTCTCCTGCTAACCTCATGGAGGGAGACGCTCGCCTTGTAGTCAGACTGGCACAACTCTCATCCTGACTCATACAGGCACACCCATCCCTCTGCATTCAGACAGGCACACTGTTTACCCTTCACTCACATGGTCCACCGTTCCCCTTACACTCACATGGGTGCAACGCTCTTTTTGCATGCACACAGGAATACCGTTCCCCCAACTATCAAAGTGGCACCACCTGGAGGCAGTTGGTGCCCATACCGCAGGGGCGGCTGGTGACATTTGAAAGTGGTAGGGCGTAAAATGATTGGCATACTGCGCCGTGAGCCCGAACCACCATAAGAGAAAATTTTGAAAAAAGAGAAGAAAAATGGTGCACTTTCAATCAAATTTGAGAAAGCAGGAAGGTTAATAAAGCAATTGCCAGCAGTCAGCAGACAGTCACTAACTCACTACACGCACCAGCACTAGGTCTAGTGTGACTGTGTGCGCCGGTGACGTGGGCTGTGCTGCGCCTGGGACGTCACCACACACACAGCCATGGCCAATCGCTACTGCATGGCTTCACTGAAGTCACACAGTGATTGGCCATCAATCTGTAATGACAGGTACACAGGTATTACTGCACAGTAATTACCACAGTATGTAGAATGGTAATATTTAAAGACTGTAGAAGTGGGTGCCTTAATTCCTCCATCTCTCCCTTCATTCTCTGCTCAACCTGCCCTTCTTTCTGTACTTGGCCTTTCCATCCTACCTTCTCTCTTCCTTCCTCCTTTCCTCTCCTCTCCTCTCCCATCCCCCTACCCCTCTTCTCCTCTCCTCCTCTGCCGGTCACCCTCCCCAGCCCAGCCCGCCCCTCCTCTCCTTAGCTCCACTTCCTTCATGTACTCTCCTCCCTTTCTCTACCCTTCCCACTACCCTCCTCTCCTCTCCTCCCCTCCCCTCAATTCTCCTCTCTCTACTATTCTCTCTCTTCTCTGCTTCTCCTCCCTCCCTCCCATCCTGTCCCCTCCTCTCCTTCTCTTCCCTTCCTTTCTTCCCGTTTCCAGAAGAGGCCCTGGCACTCGTCTCGCAGGCCTCATAGTCAGTTTTCCAGGCCTCCTCCTAATGTTCAGTTTCGCGCTGACACAAGTTTTATCATAAGAGGTGCGAGCCGGCCATTAGTCTGCGTGAGTGTTGCAATGAAGGACAACATAAATAGAATAACTTCAAGTGTGAAGTTTATTGCAAGATAGAAAAGTTGAGGTGGTCACAGTGACGACGTGACGGAGCCAGCCAGCAGTCAGACTCAGCAGACAGTCACTGAACTCACTACACGCACTAGCACAAGGTCTAGCGTGACTGTGTGCGCTGGTGACGTGGCTGCACTGCGCCTGGGGGGGCACAGTTAGTATTCGCCCTGATCGCCCATTTAGACCCGGGGGCTGCCGCGGCCCTGGCGGCATGAAGCAGCACCCTTGGGTCCCTTGTAAAGGTGGAAGCCTGTGCTCTGCGCATGCTCGGGCTGGTTATAGCCCTGTGCCACTCAAACAAGCTGCCGCAGCCCAGCCAGTGTCGCCCCACCCCCAGGCTTCAGCAGCGTGACGCGTGAGGTGAGGAAGGAGTCGAGGACGGAAGGTCAAGGTAAGGAGCATTGGCAAATACAATTGCATTTTGCCTGCTTAGCGTGCGTGCGTCCATGTGGCTTAGTGGGGCTACGCCCCAACGCCCCAATGGACGCACCGCGCCTGCCATACCGGCATAGTGAACATGGCGAGTTAGGGTCAATGTTGAAGGGAGGGAGGGTCAGAGCCTCGTCAGAGGCCATAGAGCATGAGGGCAGACAAACCCCACCTGGGTCGGGCGAGGGAGTGGACGTGCTATTGACAGGGGGTAGGCCCAAGTCATGAGAAAGAAGAAGGGGGGGAGGGGCACATTTACTCTTTGAATGGGCATGAGTAGGGGGGACATAAAGGAGTTGTACTTCCCAGACCCTCAAAGAATAAGAAATGTGTCAGCAGTCTCGCTCAGGGTCTTAGTCACTGCCAAGTTACAGGAGGCACTGGGCTGCGAGGGACAATTTTATTTGATTTTATTTGATTTATAATTTGTGGAGCACAACAATTACCCTAAGGCATCAAGGCACTAGAGACTGACCGTCCCGAAGAGAGATGGAGAGAAGAAAACCAGATAGATTCTAGACCGAGAAAAGCTAGGTCTTAAGAGCCTTTCGGAATGGAAGCAATAGAGGACTAGACCAAAGGGGAAGGGGCAGGGAGTTCCAAAGTTTATTCGCTGCTACCGAGAATGCTCTGTCCCCTCACAATGATGCGGGGATGGTTGGGACAGGGGAAGCGTGGACCATTCCTAGCCACAAGGCCCTTGCAGCTGCGCACCCATGCCTGACGGGCTTAGTAAGTATCAGCTGAGGAAGAAAAGGTCCAGAGTCTGCCAGCCCGCAGCGCGCAGCACACATAGCGGACGGGATCCATGCACACAGCAATCGAACAATGAGAAGATAGACATTGAAATATATAAAGAAACAGTCTATGAATGAAGAAAGCTGATATTCAGCCATTCATCGTCTTCTCTGGATCTCAATATTCCTGCCATAGCACTCCTGTCACACCAGGGTTGGCTCACCTTGTCAGACCTCAGGGCGTGCTCTCCGTGGCAGAGACGGGTTTCGGGGGGCGCATGATTTGCCCCTGTTTTGCTCCTGTGTGAGTGTGACTCCCGCCTGCAGAGCCTAGGTCCTGTCACCCAGGGAGCGGGCCCCCCTGTCAGGGTCCCTGCCTCTGTGTCCGGACCCTCCTGAGTTCTGCTGGAGCCCGCTGGAAAGGGCAGGGAGAGAAGGTGATGGCAGAGCAGAGCTGTCCCTAGGGGCAGAGGAGACAGTGTCCATGTCCTGCATGGTTAGTCATTTCAGGAAGTAGTTAGGTTGAAAAATACCTTTGTGATGCCATCCTTGGTGATCCAGAGGCATGCAGGTTCGAAGAGGATGTATTTAACGTCCAGTTTTGTCAGAGGAAGGGCCAAATGGAGAGGATGGCCTTGCGGCGTTTGTTGGTTTCCTTGGAAAAGTCCTCTGCTATCGGGATCACATGCACATCAAATGTGTACTGGCCGTGGGTGCGGGCTGCTGTTATTAGTTGCTGGGCCTGTTCGTGGCATAGGAATCATGCTATGAGGCTGTGGGCACGCGGCCATGCCTCGTCCCAGCGGACCAAAGCGATGGGCCCTCAGCATCTCCTAGCGGGCATCAAAAAGCAGTCCTGTGAGTTTCAAGAGTGTGGCCCCAATGAAGGATATGGCATTAGGACCCTCCACACTCGCTGGAAAGCCCAGTATGTAGACGTTGTAGCAGCTGCTCCAGTCTTCCAGGTCTATGACTTTGCCGCGTAGAAAAAGGAGTTCTTGATCCCGTTCCAGTATTGTGTTGAGGAGGTCCTCTAACAAGGAGACACTCTGGATCAGGCCGTCCATGCAGTTCTGGAAACTGGGTATATCTGTACGGATGGACTTTGTCTCAGTGGGCAAGGTAGAGATAGTCGCCTCCATGCCCTCCAGCCATCAGCCCACAGCTGAGATTTCTGGTAGTATTCGCTCCATGATGGCATTCGGTCCGGCGACCATGGTGGGTAGAGGTGGACGGGACTCAGGTGGGATTGCTTTCAGGGCGGGAGCTATTGTGCGGGCTTACCTGTTGTCTTGCCAGGAGACATCCCCAGACCACTCGCAGGGCACAAAGTCAGGGAACAGAGCCTCAGCCATCTCCATTGCAGTCATCCGGCAGGGGAGGGAGCATGCATTGAAGTGCAATGGGAGTGGGAGCTCACAGGTTTCACGTGAGCCCCAGGTCCTAGAGTTGCTTGCCGCAGTCCAGGCTTCGGAGATGGGCAGAGCACACGACAGATGGACGCAGGTGAAGTCAGGGACTTAAGTGCAGTCGGCCCGCTGCATAGTCAGGCAGTCCACAATCAAGAATCGTCCACGGGTTGGTCCGGAGAGGAGGCCCTAGTGTAAGGAAAGTGGGGCTGGAGTGCCACTCAGAGGTAGGTCCCAGTGTCCCCATGGGCCGCTGGCCCATTGGACGCCCGATGGCGCCGAGTTATGGCAACAGGACCAGGCACAGGGTCTTGCGTTTGTTGGTAGGGGGCGTGGTGGGGAGAATAAGACTCAGGGCCCCCACCGGCCCGCAGGCGCAGCGATCCAGAAGAGGAAGGTCATCAGGCGTGTTGCCCTTCTGAAGGTTATCAGGCGCATCTCCACAATGCGGGCCATGGCTTCTCTTTACTGCACAGGCCCACCAGGGGTCAGGCCGCAATGTCTGCATGGGCCACCGGCCCGGATAGTGCCCATTGGCATCTCTGCAGCCGGAGCAGCCGCGATAGCAGGCATGATGTTGGGGCCTCATGTTGCTAATGGTGGGGCTAGTGGGGGGCACAGACCATGAGGCCCCAACTGGCCCTCAGGAGCGGTGGATGGGGGGCGGGGACCATTAAGTGTGGTGCTCCACTGCAGGTTGGTCCATCTGGGCAGCAGACCTTCTGTTGTCCACCTACCTGGGATGCACTCAATGGTGTTGTTGCCTTGGCAGGCTCATAAGCGGAGAGGCCATACCTTGGGTTGGGGCCCTGTGGTGTGGGTTGAGTTTGTGGTGGGGGGCAGAGTTCGGGCCCCGACCTGCCCACAGGAGAAGTGGCAGGAGAGAGGAGGTCTGCTAGGACAGGACACCACACTCGACGCGAGATGCCCGACCGGGCATCTTGCCTCACTGTGGGCCACGATGACTTTTCCCTTTGCAGGCCCGACCTGCTTGCATCAGTGCAGGACTGGGACGGAGTCTCCCAGAAGTCTCAGGTTACTGGCATCTAGCTCTGCCGCTCGTCGGCAGGACATAGAGGCATGGTAGAAGTCCCCTGTAATGCAAGGAATGCTGTCATCCGGGGCCCGTCTTAGCATGGAGCTCTGGCTTTAAGTGGCCATCTCCGTTCGTGGCCAGACCACGTCCTCCTGCTCTCACTTTTTTAACATTTTATCTACAGCAACAAAGCGCAATGATCCTTTCTCGAGGCTATGCTCTGTTTGAATCCAAAAAAAGACAAGGATTTAACTTTATGCTAATCCCGCCCATTAATACAGATTTAAAGATGTTTGCGAAGTTGCTGACTCTACTATTAATAGTATTTTCCCAAAATGTATTGAATTGGAGCAATCAGGTTTTCTCAAAGGAGGACATATTGCTGTTAACTCTAAAACATTTCTAAATATTATATATCTGTTCTCTAAATGCCTCTCCCCAGTCGCTACAATCAAATTAGGCATGGACAAAGCATTTGCCAGAGTAAAGTGGCAGTTTCTGTTTTGCAGCGGCCCCACCCACACACCCTCTACCCCATCTTCGCAGGAGGGACGAACATCCACTTCAGCCACTCCACTCAGCCCCTCTGGACAGACCACCACTGCGTACACTTCACCTTCACCACCACCGCACCCAAACCTGCCGCACGTCCGCCAAGGAACTGGAGTAAGATCACAGAGGAAGACCTCAACACCACCCTCCTCCACGACCCCTACTCCCCTCCGCCACGATCGATGCCAACTCCGCAGCCAAAGGACTACACCACTTGATCGCCGGCTGCGCTGACAAGCTCGCACCCCTCTGCCACCCCATCAAACAACGCCCCCTGAAGGCCGCCTGGTTCACCAACGACCTCCAAGAAGCCAGGCGCTCCTGCAGACCCCTTCATCCTTATATAAGTACAAACTATCTATGGACAATAAATGATGGGCTTGCCAATTGGAGAATAGTGATCTTGTTCATATGTTTTTTGAGATTGTCCATTGATCAATCGATTATGGTCACAAGTAGGGGCTAGCCTTACTGATATTTGCACAATTTCATCTCCAAGCGATAAAATGTATATTTTTCTGGGTGGTATTTTTTCTTTATGGAATAAATCTGTTTATGAAGGGGACATTTGTATAGTATTTGCTTTTCAGGTCATCACGTCCAGCTAGAAGAACGCCAGGAGGTTTCGTTACTTAAATGGGGGAATAGGCTCTGCAATCATCATAGATTTGATTGTGCTGCAATCACTGCTACAAAATAATTAATCAAACGAGACATTCTGTGGATGCCTCTTTCCTACTTCTTTCGCGACAACTGCCCACTTCCCCTACTATTACTCATCAGTCAGACCCCCATAAATCAATTTGAATTCTTCCATTGTTAAAAATCATCAATATGATACAGTTGTACCTTATATCCTTCTCTTTCTCTTTAATTGGCTTCCTTTTCCCTCCCCTTCTTTCTCTACCCTCGCCTCTCCAACCTATTATAAAATTAGAAAATGATAAGTTATAATATTTGTTTGTTCACTAGAATATCTACTTGCTGGTTTCATATATAGCAATAACTAATCTATGTTAAAAACCATTGATTATGTTTAGGTTATAATGATCTAGTCGGTCTCATTTTAGTTACGGTGTACTAATACTGATGTAAGTTTTGTACATTTTTATTAGAGCATTTAAAAAAGGAAATAAACACTGATCTCTATGTTTAAACATAAGCAGCAATTTGTCAGAAAACAAAGCCTGCCATTTAACCTCTGTGATGAGATTAAAACAAAATGTATATGCTTTTTTTTTTTGCTCATTTGTCTTCTGAAGTCCAGCATGGTTATTTTGGGGGTGCTGCAGCACCCCTAGTTGCAGCGCCTATGCTCCAAGCCATGGAGCTGACATAAAAAGCAGCCCGGCAAACGTGTGCAATTGGAAATACCAATCCACTAACACTGCGACCTTTCAATGTGTGGGCAGGCAGTTACTTTGGCTGTACCGGATATATTTGCACAATGGGGATGTGACGTGTGGTGTAAATGGGGCATAGGATTTCCCACTGTATTTTTGTTTGGAAGCAGATATTGCAATGTGAACACTCCGCATGTCAGAGAGTTCCCATTTTCTTTATCCCAGCGTATTTCACAGCAGCTTTCGTTTTCATAAAGAAAAAAAGTTAAATGGACACCCCTTCTGTGTCCCTCGTCAAAAGCAGTGACCCTTTTCTGATAGCAAGCATACGCCCAGAATGAGACAGGCCTTGGGGAAAATGACATCTATTAAGTGAACATTCAACGCATTTTAGTGAATAAATAAAGAAAAGTCAACAGGTACATGCGTAATGTGTTACCCTTACAGTCGCTACAAAACACGGGTAACGTTGCAAGGGCAGCACAAGGTGCCACGCCACACGTCTAGTTTCATAGTTTGCACAAGACATCCTCTGCACAGACCAGTATCCCGGGTTCAAAATTAAATGTAAAGCTTACAGAGGAGGAAAGAAAAATGCAAGGCCTATTACTCGGAATTTGCGCAAGATTACGGTTGCAGAATAAAATGTTTGCAAAGGTTAAACACAGAGCCCCAACGACAGAGACAAACCCTCAGATGCATCAAGCATCCATTTTGCGATTCCATATTAGCGAAAAATAAGGATTCGCTAATAAGGAATAGCAAAGTCCTATGCATGAAGAAATCGCTTAATAAATTGTGATTTCTTAATATTCCTTAATTGCGACTCGCAAATTGCGAGTCGCAATTAAGGAATACCTTCCCAGGAATATTCTCAATTTATGATTAGCAATTAGCGAATCGCAAATTGAGAATGCAATTTCAAGGGTGCAGGGGTGTCCCCTGAAATTAATCTGTGCACATATGTTGCGCACACTCATTCCCTAAGGGCATGTGTGTGCGCAACATGAAACTTTGAAAAAAGCACAAAAGTGCATTTTTCAAAGTTTTTGCAAATTACCATGAAGTTCAACTTCATGGTAATTTGCTCCCCCTATTAGCGAAAGCGCTAATTTTTTTACTTTGTTGCACTGCATTTAAGGAATCTCAATGTGGGATTCCTTAAATGCAATCGCAATTTAAGGAATCTCAATTTAGAGATTCCTTAAATTGCGATTTTTGCATTTGGGATGATGCATCCCAAATGCAAAAATACCGGTCGCAAAGGGGCAGATTCTGAGAATCTGCCCCTCTGCGACCAGATTTTCCTTTCATGCATCTGGGCCAAAAGCCCTTATACAGAGTTTATCAGGGGTCCACTGTCCATCAGGATGGAGGAGGGCATGATGTGTGCCACCCTCCGACAGCCATAATTAGAGAACACCGCAGGCCCAGCGTCAACTCTGTGCACTCACAGAAACCGTAATGATGGACTCCACTGCAAGTTTGGTGCGGCTGTCGTCTTTCAGGCAGCTGCATGCAAAACGCCTCTGTTTTCCAAATACAAACTCAAACAGTGAGAGTTTGCTTTTTAAACTCCAAAAAGACGAATGACCCTCCCACTCTGGGGCTTTTCTCCCAGTTTGTGGGGGTCAATGTCCCTTTTTTCTGTCCGGTACTGCCAGGTTTTGATCTGCTGGTGATGAAGAGAAAAAGAAATGTCCTTTCCAGATAGGGCGGGCCGTCTGATGTCCTTACTTGGATGGACCCTACTCCATCAGGCAATCGGAGTACGCTTTCCGACAAAGGATCAACAAAGGGGACTGTTGTCTGACAGCTGACCGTCTACTCAACTCTAAATAGAGCGGGCAGACTGAGGGTTTGGTGGACAGGTACTCCGTCACTTTTGTGACAGAGTACTCTGTCCCCAAACTCTAACCTAGGCCCAAAACCTTTTGTCATTATTTTATAACCTATATAAGCCCTTATCCTCTACCGTTGTCTTTCGTATGTTGTTAGATATAAATCCTGTAGAATTAGCCTAAATGATAAGCAAATTTTTATCATTTTATAAACCTTCAAAAATGTTCAAAACGGCGAAGGGGTGCGTCATGAAGTGTAATTACTTGTTGAGTGCTTACTTGCCAGTTGTGGAAACATTTTAGGTGAATAAAATACAGAGTGGATAGAAGAATGAATAGTTGCAAGTAGAAAATACGTAGTGCAACTTTGTAAACTGAACCATCTTCAGGTAATATCTGATATAGAATCTCCCAGTAGAAGTTATCTATCTACAATGCATTCAAGACTTTCTTTATGCGGTGAGACTCTCTGACTGCTGAGTAATCTAAAACCAGAATTCAAGTATTTTATCAAGAAGTTTTATCACATACAAAAGGGAAATATGTTCTGGGCACATGCCAGGCAAAATAGAGCAGGGGCATATTAGAAAGGTACTTGGCACGCACAATGCACCCAATACAACAATCCTCGGAGTCCGAAGTAGACAACCCCAGCTGGTCCGAACACAGCACTACGGTGCAGCCCCACCAGCATGAGCATGCACAGATAGAGAAGCTGCTAATTGCAGCTCCAACTACAGAATGTAAAGACAAGAAATTACAGATCTGCCAATTTGTCTATTTTCATTTCTGTGCATTGACAGGGCAACGCTCTACCGCATACAGGGTGCATTAGAAACTGGGGAGCCTATTCACAAAGGTGAACGTAGAGTAAATCTACAGGTGTGAGTAGTTTTACTACTTTGGGCTATTCACCAGATAAGTTACTCAAAAGTTTAGACTTAAAGGTCTCCAGCCCTTGAAACAGGGGGTGGAGCCAACTTTACAAGTGTAAAGTTACTACAGTCAAAAAGGAGAATTAGTGAGTTCAATACCACATTTGACCAACCACTGATACTGAAACACCCTCCCAGAAATACTAAAGGAGGCAGGGACTTAAAATAGAACCCCACAGCAAATAATGTTAAATTAAAAGAATGTATGTCAACTTCTTAAAAATATACATTACAAACTGAATAGTACAAATTATTTATTTTAAAACTAAATATAATTTAATGATATGATATTATAATAACCTTTTTTTATTTTGAAAACTAAACTAAACTAAACTAAAACAATTTCTTTTAATGAAATTCATTTCAATTAATTACATAACGTTTTGTAATTTTTAATACATGATAAGTAAATACACACATTTTACTTTAGGGAAACTGTTTTGACAATATCTTTAAAAATTAACTTATATCAATTTAATATATGTAAATTAATTTAGTATTTCAAAAATAAGCCAATAGTTTAAAGTTGCTACTAGTAAATTATCAAATGTAGGCAGAAGTCTCAGCCACCGGGGTAGAGATCTCAATATGGTAAAGTATTAGGAAAAGTGTAAAAGATTATGAAACGTCAAACAAAAATTGAAAAAACATTTGAATGCAAAATACCAATGTTAAATAATTTTATACATTTATTTTACTTGTAGAACAATATAAAAACATTAATAATTAAAACTAAAATGTATAAAGTAGTTATCTTGAATAAATCAATTTAAATTCAATTTATTTTCCTAAAGTTTAAATTATGAAAAAAACCCAACCTAAAGTAAAAGTATATATTTTATTATGTATTAAAATATATTTATGTACTTATATTTTAATAAAATTGACCAAACATAGTTTTTAAATGAAAAAAAGTTATTAAAATATGTAAAATATAAAATTGCAATAAAAATCTTTCAACTTTGGATTTTTTCTAACATTAAATTAGAGGTATTTATATTTTCAAATAGTTCAAATCATTTATTTAATTAAACATTATTTCCTATGGAGTTTGTTTTTAAGTCCCTACCACCATTATTTTTTAAAGGATGTTGTTGCCATTCAAGTGGATGACCATGGGTGCTTCTGGACTTACTCCAGTTCTGAGCTGGATTACAAGTGTTGTTGGTCCTTTTCATTTCTAGTAATATAGAGGTAGAATTTTTTAATAGGAAATGGCTTAGTCTTTTGTGGGTGAGTGCACGTGCCTTCGTAAATCCCTCTTTTACTTGCTTAATCCCTCCCATTTTGTAGGAAGTAGTCTCCATGTTCCATCCACTTCCCTCTGTCTCTCCATATTTACTACTAAAATGTATACTTATGTGCCTGGAGACTCTGCAGTCGGGACAGCAATCACACAAAAAAAGATAGGAGATTCAGAGGCAGAACCTCATCACATAGGTTTGTGAATCGTATTTTGTTGTAAGTACTTCTGTAGTACTAGTAAACATATAACAAAATGCAGTTTGTTACTAGACCCCTAGCTTTAGTGATTAACACAATTATTCATAAGCAATTAATGTTTAACAGACACATACAGACTTCAGGAATCAAGTGTACAAGGAGTCCCCCTAAGTTGGATCACCTCCTTCCTCTCCAACAGGACACAGCAGGTCAGGCTCTCAGCATTCGCCTCTTAACTCAAGCAGCTCATCTGCGAAATCCCCCAGGGCTCATCCCCAATCCAACCCTGTTCAACACTCACATAGCACCCCTCGCCGACATCATAAGAACCCACAACATCAACATTGTCTCCTACGCCGATGACACTCAGCTCATCCTCTCCCTCACCTACACAAACAACACCACTAGGAACAACTTCACCACCTGATGTCCGACATAGCAATTTGGATGAGGAAGGACTGCCTCAAACTCAACACGGAAAAACAGAGATCATGAGGTTCAGAAATAAGAACTCCCCTTGGGACTCTTCCTGGTAGCCATCCGACGTGGGTCCTATGCCCACTCCCACAGACCATGCCAGGAACCTCGGCATCATCATTGATGACAAGCTCTTGTTGAACAAACAAGTCAATGCTGTGATCACATCCTGCTGCCACATTCTCAGAATGCTTCACAAAATCTTCAAACAGCTCCCCACAAACACTAGACACATGGTCACCGACGGACTCATCACCAGCAGACTCGACTATGGCAACGCACTACACGTCAGCAGGTCAGGAACTACTCCAAATCATCCAGCACATCGCCGTCAGACTCACCCTAGAGACCCTAAGAGGCGCACAAATCATGGCCTACCTTACAGAACTGCACTGGCTTCTCATCCAAAAGCACTGCAAATTCAAGATTATCATCCACTCCTACAAAGCCCTCCACAACGCAGGACCAGCCTCATCAACAACCGACTCCAGCTTTGCCACCCCTCCAGACATCTACGCTCTACCTCTCTTTTTCGTATGAATCCCCAGCATCCACAGAATAAAACAGGAGGTTGCACTTTCTCCTTCATCACAGCCAAAAGCTGGAACAAACTCCCGCTACATTATCAGGACTGCCACTCCACTCCTCGACTTCCGCAAGAAGCTGAAGCCCTGGATGTTTAAAACTAGGAGCTTCTCCAGACCTACGCTCTTGCGCCTGGATACCCTCTCGGCTGATAAACTGCGCAATAGAAATCTACGTAACATAACAAACAGGAGATCGAATAATAGGCTTCTTGAATGACGTGTTGTCTATCGGACAAAACACAGAAGTCATTAAATTATATTGATCCAGTATGTTCCCTATTTCAAAACCTCAATTTGTGATAAATGTGGAGAAATCAGGCCTCGACACCAGCAAGAACATTGAATTTCTGTGCTTCGTCATTATAAGTGAGTGATTTTACAAAGTGCTGGATGTCACTAAATCACATAGCAATGGTTCTCCTTCCAAGCAGGACTGGCAATGTGCTGCTTGGGAGCTGATCATTTTTGTTTGTATTTGTGCCGTGCACATCTGCTATCATGTTGCCAAAAGTCCCAGGGCTTGGTTTTTGGCAGCAGGAAAAGTAAGTGATCCATCAGAGTGATGCTACTATGTTTCTTTGTGACCTCCCTGGTGATAAAGAGGTAACCCCATTGCCTGTAGCCTGATTTCATATCCATTTATGACTTGATTTCCGGATGCAGAAAATGTTTGATGAAGTGAAATTACACCTTGGGTGAACTCCTAAAAAGCCGGACAATCTGCTTTCATCTCCAACTCTTGCCCAATGGGTAAAATGGATAATGCAGATGGCAGGCTTTTCCATTTTGTTGCTTCGCTGAGCAAGAGGTGCAATGCCACCCTAGTCTTTCTGAGTGACTGACTGGTGCAAAGACGTGACTTCCCACACCTTTTGTTGCAGCCCTGTGACTCGTGTTTCTACTTTAAGCAAGCATATTAAAAGCCACCAGTCATACCATAAAATGCAGATATTTTTAAGTGGACCATGTCAGCCTAGTCTTGATTTTTTTAAAGTCACGTGGCCAAGTATATTACAGCCGGTAGAGTGAATACATAAAGATTTTCCCCACATAATGAGCCGCATATTTGCCTGTGTATCAGCTCCCATAGCCGTAGGGCGAAAGAAATTCCAAGGATAATGACTTCATGAGGGGGATTTCTCTTATGTTTAGGATCTTCCTTCTGCTACTATTTAGCGTGTGTGTGTCTGCGTGTACGTGGGTGCGTGTGTTTGTTTGTGCGTGTTTCAATTAGTAATGCTGCTCAGCAGAAGATCTTTAATTGAAAATATACAATTGTGCAATCAGTAAAATCGTGAATGCAGGCACCTCAATTAAGTTCCAAATGAGTCTCAAATGAGTTTTGGATATGAGCCCTGGCAAACACCTGCTATAATTAAGCACTTCACCCAACTATGCTAAATATTGGATACCTTCTTTGAAGATATAAAGAATGTAACTTTGTACCCTACTGATCTGTAGAGGGGCAACACTAACATCTTCTGTGACTCGAAATAGCATTCTTTCTGCTACTGATTCTTTGACTCTTTTAGCCTAGGATAAACAGCGATATCCAATGTAACGCGGTCAGAACTTTTGTAATCAATTGGTCTTATTTAGATTATTTTCAAAATGCTGATAACTGTAGAAACGTGGGAATTAATGGCAGAGCAGTTGGAGAACCTGTAAAAGAAAATCCTGACAAAGTGAAGTAAAAACGAAAAACTAAAGGATCTACCTATGAACTTTGACAAAACAAGTATATCTGATTATTCCGACATATAACTAAAATGTACTTTTGCCAAAGTGGTACTTTTGTACTAAACTGATTGAAAAGCATCCTACATATTTCTAAAACCGATAAATCAAACACAGAATCACACCAAAAAAATCACAAAGTAACTGAAATATATACAGGAGCCACTATAACGGAACAAATGAAAAAATAGCTAAAGGAGAGACTTACCTCAACTTCTTTTTCTGTTAGCGGTGGTGCGCTGAAATTAAACATAATAAAAAGTTTAGAAATAACGAATATTTGGGAAGACAATATTTCATAGTTTCTACAACTAGATCAATTAAATATATGTGTTCAATTATATTTCGGTTTATTTATTGTATGTGTTAATTGGGCCAAGCAGCTAGAAAACGCCTCAGAGGGCTTATTTTGTAACAATAGCGAAGGTAGTTGCAGGAGTTTTTTTTGACAGGAAAGAGAATAGCCGCTACGCTTCAGGATCACGTCAACACTCCAGTTTACACAGTGGAAAAACTTTGGACCAGAGCATGTGGTGACCCATACCGAGGGGTGTATGGCCCATTAGCTTAACTTATCCTGGATATTAGACTGGTCACTGGCCTGAGGTGCAAGTATTTGCAAAGGAAGCATACTGAAGTTCGGGCATACAATAGGATTATCAGTGCTCAAGTTAAGCCGATGGTTGCAGGTGAGGCCCATCGGCACTTATTTTTGGGGACGGGCACTTTCTTCTCCTCTACAAACTTTTCTAGAGCAAGAGAGAGAAAAATACACAAAGGCTAGGATGGCAAAAAAGAAAGCCCAGAAAATAATGACAAAGGATGAAAGAAAAAGCAGGCAAAAGTGAACTTACGAGTCTGGGCGTTGGCTTAAAGAGGCATGGAATGGAATAAAGACATAGGGGGCCATTAGGATGGCGGGCGGACTTTGCCCGCACGCCATCCTCACGGTACTTGGGACCGCCCGCCATAAGGGCGGGGGTCCTGTGGGGGGTATTAGGATGCACCCGCCACAGTGGCGGCCGCATCCTGCATTTTTAACATTGTGGCGGGCGGTGCTCTCAGCACCGCCCGCCACAATGCTAAAAATGCATGTATGCATTTGCATACACAAAGCGGCAGGCACCACGATGTGCCTGCCGCTTTGTGTATGCAAATGCTGGGGGGTGCCACAGGTACCCCCATGTGCACCCCCCACCTCGTCTTCACTCCGGGGGCCTGCAGGGGGGCCCCGAAGTGAAGACCGCCTGCTTTTCCGTGGTGGCATCACTGCCACGGAAAGGCATCTGTTGCAGCCCATACTAATATGGCTGGCGGTGTCTGATAGACACCGCCACCATATTAAACTTTTTCTGCCCCGGTTGCAAGGCGACCGGGCGGAAAAGCGACGGACGGTCTTTCCGTCCGCCACAGACCCCCCAGCCATGCTAATATGGCGGGGGGTCATTCTGGTTAGGATGGCAGGGCGGATTGCCCCCGCCAGGCCGGCGGTGGCTACCGCCAGCCTGGCGGGGCAATCCGCCCGCCAACCTAATGGGCCCCTAAGCATCCTTGGTACTCGGTACTCTGGCATTTGAGTGCGCTGGATGAGGGCTTCTGAGTGAAACAAAGAGCTCTGGCAGCGATTCTTTTAGCAATTATGCAGGCCAAATAGAAGTCAAGCCGCTTGGTTCTGGGCTTGATGGAGTTTGGAAAGATCTCTTTTGAAAGCCCTGTAGAGACTGTGCTGTATCAGTCTAGTAAAAATAAATACCACTAGAACCTGAGAAATTGTGTAGGAAGGAGTATTATGCAGCCAATGCAGAACTCAGCAACAAGACTCATATTTGTCATCCCCAGAAGGACCCACCTCACACTCTATCTCAAGAAACTACATTGACTCCCAATCCAAAGGAGAGGCCAGTTCAAGATGCTATACAAGGCCCTGCACAATGAAGGACTAGCATACATCAACAAATGCCGACCGCCCACCAACCAACCAGACACCTTAGCTCCACTTCCCTCTCCCTTAAAGACACTCCACAAATCCACAGAGCCAACAGCAGAGGATGCTCCTTCTTGCGCCTAGTGGGCAAAACCTGGAACAGCCTCCCCCTGCACCTCAGGACCGCACCATCACTCCAGCAATTCAGAAAAGAACTATAGACCTGGGTGTTTGAATTACCAAAACTCCATGCAGCAGCAAACTGCTCCAGCTCCTCGGGACCCTTAGGAGTGATTTGCAACTCTATATAAATGTATGAATGATTGATTGATTGGTTGATGCAGTAAGGCTGGTTAGGTTTCACTATGTAATACTCTGCAATACCCCAAATAGATCCTTTTGAATTCACACTAATAAATTCCTAGCTCAGTCCTGGTAGTGTGGCACAGAACAGTCAGGCTTTATTAGGGGAACATGTGATAAGCATTTCAGAGTACCATGATGGACAATAAGTAATTGATATGACTCGAAAGAAATCAACACCAATTTTTAAAAATAAAGCAAACCTTTATATCAATTGCGACACCACAACGAAGCCAATCGGATGAGTATAACTGGAGTTATGGATTTTTAAAGGAAAAATAAATCAGTGCATTTCACTCTTCCAAACAAGAACGTTACGGTCAATGGAAAAATCACACTAGGAACAATCGGTCAATTACAGGTTGAGATCAGTGGAAACCATTGGATGGTAAGGTGATGCGGGTCACAGGACCAGGGCTGGACAATCAGTTGAATTTTACCTGGCTCATACGGCCTGGGTGCAGAGGTGTCCTGGCTGTCCCTGGTGCTGAAGCGGGAGTCGTGGGTTTGCTGGTTTTCCTGCTTAGACTGTGCTGGTGAGGAAACAGGTGCAAAATCTTGATAACAGGGCCACTAAGGCATCAGGTTGAAGATACTGTGAAGTTCCCTAGAGGTGCAGCGTCGAACAAAGGTAGTGGTAGCCGGACTTCCACCAACAAGTCTTTGCAGAGGCAAGTTCCACCTTGGGTTACTTTGACGTCTGGGAGAAAATGGTAGCCACCTGAAACTTGTCAGAGGTCAGGACTATGTTCCCACAATGCACTAGACCGTTTACTTTTGGGTGATCCTTCCCCGGGCCTGATGGCCAGTGAATCGTTGGTTATGGTAGAGGGCTTTACCTGCAGGCTGCAGGCGACTAGTACCTCTAGTTCAAGGGAGTTCGGGGGTTGCCTTTGGTTTGCAGAGGAGTTCCTCTTTCCTGTGGAACCAGTATTTGGTCTGGGACAAGTCATATTTGTGCAATTGCAAGGTGGTTGCCACAGGTGCAGGTTATTGGACCTTTGTTGTAAGTTGTTCAAATCTGAGATTCTGATGCCGGGGGAGCCCCTTAAATCCTAGATTTAGGGGCATTAGAGATGTTGGTGCTAGTAGCCAATGGGCTTCAAGCCACAGCAGCTAATCCGCCCCTGTGGTGACCATTTCCTGTGGAGGGTGGCACCTTTTCCACCCAGAAGCCTCTATTCTAGCACTTTGACAAATGGCAGAACCCTTCTTCGGCTGTACAGACCAGGTAGCCCACCTTAGGGGTATGGCTAACCTTCTGGAGGTGTATGCCTTCTATCTAATGTTCCCGCTTGCCTAGGTTACAAAAGTGCCTGTGGCTGGGGGTTGGCTTTTTCCTCCTCTGGGCGGAAGCCTGACTGCCTTATCAGAGGTGATGGGAGCTTTGAAGCTCAACATCTTGATGTGCCACTTCACTAGCCATACTGTCGGGGACAGAGGTCATACCTCCCACTCAAGAAGGCCTTTGTTTCTACCTCCTGAGAGAGTTCATACCTACTGGCAGGGCATCAGATTCCTGTCTTGATGGCAGCAGCTGCAGGCTGTCAGCCAAGGTACAGGATAAGGCTGGGGTAACCAGGTGGACAAGCTCTAAGGTAGCACCTGGGTACATGCCACATTAAATCTGACTTGAGGAAAAGGTTGGGTTTAATGAGACAAGATGTTTGATACGAAACCTGAAACTTTTCAGTGGGACCATAATGGAGCTGGCAACCTTGGGTGCCCAGGTGCAAACCCATGTTATATGACTATGGTCGCCCTGAACACTTATAGGAGCCCCTAATAGCAGGAGGCTACTAAAGGGACATATAAGCTTGCACTTATATGTCCACACTTTAATATAATGCACCCCGCCTCCAGGGTTACTGGTATGACATGAATTAAAAAATAATTTAAAAAAAACTTTTATTGGTTAAAGTCTTTGCCAATTGGGGTTACCAGTTAACATGTATGATATTTAAGGGAGAGAGCACTGGCACTGGGGCTTTGATAGCAGGCTCCAGTGCACTTTCAGAGTCATAACCATCAGCATTGGAGAAAAAGGTTTGGGGGTGACCGTACATAAAGGGTACTTTCCAACACAATAAAAGAAGGCGCACAACAAAATGATATACATTATATTTAATTAGTTGAATTTAATATAGAGCTATATACAAGATAAGAGGTGTGTTGTATGGTACATTCAGCAATGCATTATTTGTGACAGTGATAGCCGACAGACACACACCATGAATTTAAGAAAAATAATAGCTAAAACTCAGTTTTAAGAAACCACCAAAACTGAACTATTTAGGGTCATGTTTAACTGGACTCTAAGAAAGGGGTATTGAGTGACATAATCAGACAGTGGTCTTCACCTATGTGTGATCAATCATTCAATCAATCAATCAGGATTTGTAGAGCATGGCTGCATCACCCATGAGGGTCTTGAGTCACTGGGTGATCATGCTACCGGTTCTCCTATTGGTTGAACATCCAGATACAGAGGTATTTTCTGAACCTCTGGAGAAATGGTGAGGCTCTGAGGTGCAGGGGGAAGTTATTCCAGACCTTAGCTGTCAGGTGGGAGAAGGAGCGGCCTCCACAATCCATCCAGCGGATTCGTTGGGTGGCTGCCCAGGAGAGGGATTCGGAGTGGAGTTTCCTGGTAGGTTGGTAAAAATTCAATCAATTGTTTAGGTAAGTCAGTCCTTCATTGTGTGGTGCTTTGTAAGAGTGGGTGAGCAGCTTGAATTGACACCTCTTCATGTCTGGTAGCCAGTGGAGTTTCCTGAGGTGAGGGGTGATGTGCGTCCGTCTGGGGAGGTTGAGAAGGGGTCTGGATGCTGTGTTCTAGATAGTCTGGAGTTTTGTCATGAGTTGGGCGGTGACTTCTATGTGGAGGGAGTCGTAGTCTAGTCTGCTGGTGACGAGAGCTTGCATGATTGTTTGCCTGGTGTTGTTTGGGAGCCATCTGAAGACCTTCATGAGCATTCAGCAGGTGAGGAAGCAAGTGGATGAGATGGTACTGACCTGCTTCTTCATGGATAGCTGGAGGTTGAGGATGATGCTATGGTTGTGGACGTGTTTGGTGGGTTTGGGGGTTGGCCCATAACAGGTGGCCACCATTCGTTGTTCCAAAGGGTATCCTTGCCTTTCCAGAAGATGAGTACTTCTGTCTTGTCTGTTTGAGGCAGTTGTTGTTCATCTAGGCGACCACATCTTTCATGCATCTTTGAAACTTGCCATTGGGTCATTAGTAAGGCAGAGGACAAGTTGGGTGTTGTAATCGTAGGAGATGATGTTGAGTCTGTGGCTCTTGACAATGTTGACGAGGGGTGTCATGTATACGTTGAAGAGGGTTGGGCTGAGGGATGAGCTTTGAGATACACCATCAACTGGTGTTTTTAGGGAGCGAGGAGTAAGGAGAGAGGATAACCTTCTGCATTCTTCCTGTGAGGTAGGATGCGATCCATTTGAGGGCTGCTCCTTGTATTCTGATCTTATGGAGTCTTTTGATCAATGTGTGGGGGGAATCAGTGTCGCAAGCTGCTGAGAGGCCAGGAGGATAAAACGTTTATCTTCTACAATCGCATCTTTGCACAAACATTGCGAAACACTCCAGTGCAATACAAAACTATTGACAAATGAACAAATACATAACTACATAAACACTGGAATGGGAAGCCAGTGTACAAAGGGATAGAGAGAGGTTGCGCAAAAGTTGGATGGAGTTTGTTGCTGTCTGATTCAGAGAGTACAGGCATTGTTTTATGGGAAGGAGCCCAGTTCTGCCAGTTTGATTGCTGTCGAAGACTTGAGAAGGTGGCTCTTTAGTAAATAGAGGAACATGAACAGGTTGGTAGTGGCTCTGTTTATTGTTATCTTGCGTCTAACTCAAATTGCTTGAAAACAACAAGGACACCCAATCAAGTCAGCAAGGGACCTTGGGAATAGATTCTTTTTAAACAACAGTGGTCCCTTACAAGCAAAGGAATACAATTAAATAAATATAGACAGTTGTTTCTATATTGGTGTGACATGTCCAGCCGGACAGAGGTCTGATATTTACTTTAGAGTAGTAGCGACAATTCCATCAACAATTTACAAGGTGGGGCACAAGCCTGTACCCTACTTAAACAAACACAAAAAGTAAGGTTGGAGAGCGTGAAACACAAAGGGCTTTTAGGCAAAAGCTTATGGTTCTGTAAAAATCACAATTTCAATAGTAGAACAGAAAATTTCAAACACCTTTACATGTTAAATGACACAAGGTGCATAATTGTATAAGGTGCGCAATTAAGGTCGCCGGCGTTTCGATCTCACTACATTGTTATGGGGATCATCATCAGGACATTTTGTAAATGCCTAAACGATACAAGCCTCATTTGCCGTGAACGAGCCACTGAGGAAAGGGCTCAGGAACCGGTGACATACAATAGGTATTATGGAGAACGGAACCCGGAATAGGGGTCCAATGTGAAGTGTCAAGCCAATACCTGGCAATACGAGCAATCACTTCACGTTAAAGCAAAATTGCCGAGAGATTCAAACAGTGCGAGTACGTCACGATGGAGTCGTGAAAAAGTTGGATGGAGTTTGTTGCTGTCTGATTCAGAGAGCACAGGCATTGGTTTCTGGGAAGGAGCAGTTCTGCCAGTTTGATTGCAGTGGAAGACTTGAGAAGGTGGCTGTTTAGTAAAAAGAGGAACATGAACAGATTGGTAGTGGCTCTGTTTATTATTATCTTGTGTCTAACTCAAATTGCTAGCCTTGTCTCCCCCCATGAGGCACTTAGGCCTCGACAAGAGTCATGAGGAATGCTTATCAATTGTGCAAGGCACACATGCTCCGTTGGACGAATAACATTAAGTACACTGGTGTGATTTTGCACTGACACTTCTTGATCAGAATGATTGCAGTAGTATAATTTTGCATCAACATTTGCTCTATCAAAAAAATGCTATAAATATGTTTACATAAAACGACCAGTGCAAAAACAACATTTTGTTCCAGTAAGTCTGTTCAAACCTCAGGGCAAAATTGCACAAGGGAAATCTACATGAATGTAATGCAAAATTGCACTAGGATGTAGCAAATCAGTATAATCCAGAATTGTATGCGCAACATTGCACTGTGTATTTACCCATTTGCCCCCTGGAATTACTTGTTATCCTATTCAGAGGGCTCACACCATAGCAGTGCAGGCGAGGCAGCTCCTTTTGTGCCGGGTGAGACTAATTTTTTTATGTTCGGCCTACAATTTGTAATCGTACAGCTGAGCTACATAGGATGGATGCTGCTTATTGCGCTGCTGCAGCCTCACTAGATTAGAAGCACCAGTTTCAGAATTTTCATCTGGTATTGGCATTATAGCTTTTAAAACATTTTGTTACACACTTGTAGTGAGCAACAAAAATGCTAAAGGACCAACACCAGGCTTGTAGCATAGTTCAGATAATACGACTAATCAAGAAAGACTGCCACTAGAACCTGAGACATTGTGTGGAGATAGAGAATTCAGTAGAAGTTTCTCAAGAATTTGGTATACATGATATTTAATTAGTTGATTTTGCAGTGTAATGACAAGGTTGCTTATCGGTAATCTTCATTACTCCGAATGCAGGTCTTCCTCGATACAGTATTTACAAGCGAGATGTAATATCTGTCTCGCAGAACTATTCCCTACCTGAAAAAAATAGTACCCCCAATATGGCTGACATTCCCTCGTCATCTGTCTTACTCGATCCAGTCCTAACATGAGACGATGCCCAAGAATAAATGATTGGTTATTTTATCTGAATTTATAGTAAAAAACAAAATAAAGAGAAAGTTTGATGAGTGATGAATAGATTTATCCCCTCCCTACTTTCAGAACAAGAAAGGGATTGAATAAAATCCTCAGAAGTGTTCATGTGGAGGAACGGAGGTTATGGCTGCTTTCTAAGTTAGCATCTGGATCCCAGCTAGAACAGCCTGTTGATGTTGATGTAGGAAAACTGTCGGGAAAGGAGTATATAGAAAGTCTGCAGAAATAGAAAGATAGGCCTGTCCTATTTGTTTATGTGTGGAGTTCCCCTTCATGAATGCTGAGTCCCTCTAGTCGTAAATTTACTAATAACGTGTAGTTTGTGAATAGCAAAGTGTAAGTTTACCTTTGTGAATCAGGCCCAGGAAGGTGAAAGTAAGCGTTTTGTGCAGGTCGTTTACACCATTCGGTTTATGGGGCACAAAAACACCTCGGCACAAATAATATTTGCTCTGTCCATTGCATTTGTTTTTGTTCCAGATTAGAAAATTTGTGGGGAAAATGGAGAGTAACGGTGCAAACAGATTTTGTGGATTTTTTTCAAGTGTAATCATCTGACATTTAACTTGATTTTGGGCAGTAGATGCCTTTGCAAACAAGGAGCAATTGCAATTTATAGTCAGCTCCTAATGGAAGCTAATGTTAAATCAGTGCAAATACTTCTCATGTTGGTTTAAGTCCAACGTGCCACCTAGTCCTAAAGAACTGATGGCATCAACTAGAAGTCCCTGTGAGTCTCAAGAATATTAACTTTATTTAAACCTAATTATCTATGAGATATAAATGTCAACAATAAACTCGTACACATCCCATATATGTTTGTTTTTTATTACTGTTGGAAGCAATTTTATGTTTTTCAGCAAAATACATACTACAAGCTAGCGTTTCATATTTATTGAGGACACGTATTTCAGCAAAATACATACTACAAGCTAGCGTTTCATATTTATTGAGGACACGTCACGCATTATCACAGTTGAACCTGGCAAGATAACTGCTACTTTGCACTGAAGGGGGGATCTGTCGCGCCTGACGGACGCTGAGGGCTAGGAATCCCATTAGATTGTAATGGGTATTTCCATTTGTCTCTTGTTTACATTTATCCTTTGTTCCTATAAAAGCATATTTTACAGTGATTCCAAAGCCAAACATTTTTAAGTAAATATTTGGCATTGTTGTTCCTGCTATTCAGTGGCTCGTTAAGCTCATCCTAGGCCAAAAAAGATGTGATTTAAATACATGACCATGGGTGTATCCACCAACGTACTTGTAAAGTTGTTCCCCATTAATATAACCTTTTACGAACTGTTACACGTCCAACTCTCTCTCTCAGTAAAGGTGCACAGAGGTCACAGTCCTTGTTCTAACACTTTATGACTACTTCCCTCATATTCCCACGTGACTGCTACTCACACAGACACGTGAGAGTACGAATAGGGCCTCATGTAATGCAGAGCGAAGTTACCGAATATTTGCAATGAGTGCAATACAAGCTGACCCGAAGTCACGACTTTCATGCAGCTGTTCCAAAACAAATAAAAAAAGTTTTAAACTCTACGAAGCTGCATTTTTTTCAGAGAAATGTGTAAAAATCTATATTTGCAACGTCATACAACCCTATCTTCCTCATTAAGTGCAGCTCACAATTATTATGCAGAAAGGAAATTTAAACCGATATGTTATTACATAATTTATGATGACGTCCTATTGATACCTTCTTCTTTTTGTGTGCCTTAAACAGAAAGAACAGAAAAGGCGCTACCCAGTAAATTATAACAATCGATTCACTGGGTGTATACACCCTGGACGTTAGTTACCCTGCTCGTCCCTGGGCGTAATCTGATCCCTCCCCTAGACCGTGGGTTCCATTGAATGCTTTGCGGCGCGCACCTACCTTCCAGGAAGAGATTTGTTCACCCGTAACTTTCGTAGTAATAAATCCGAAATATTGGGCATGCTGTCAGAGTTTCCGTTAACTTTTCCCTCTTCTTCATCAGTGGACAAAGGAGAAACCGGGGAAGGACCTGAGGGAAATTTCACAGCATAAACTTTCAATTATTCAGCTCAGGTGAAATCAGGTACAGGAGTAAAAACACTTTTAACATACACCGGACTTAAAACAGACGTTCTAATGCACACAGACTCTCCATCGTTTACGTTACGTCCTCACAGCGTCATTCTTAAGCGTTCATGCTGACAAGTGCTCTCTGGTCACCACAGAACAGTCGGTGATCTGCTTTTCACCAAGGCGAAACAGCTTTCTTCATATTATTTTCGGAAAAAGAAGCAGTCAATACTATTTTAATGCTAATATTAATGAGAAGTGAACATAAACCTGTATTCTCCATGCCTTTGCTGTGTTTAGAGTGGATCTCCTCGTCCGCGAGGATGTGACGTAGGCAATGCGTGCCTGGCGATAAGCCACCACTGGACCACAACAGTAGGCCGAGGCGTCCTGTTTTAGACCGCTGGTGGCTTATCCATCCCAGCAGAGCTCTCTGCATGGTACTTCTATAGACCGAAGCAGTCAGTGGACGCAGAAGGCACTAGTAAAATATCAAAAGGCTCAATAAAGGGCCGCGCTTGATTTCCATTGCTCATCTAGCATTCTTTAAAAAAATGCTTTTCTGCTGCTAAATGTATGATGTAAACATACAATAAATGACTTAGTTTACAATGCACCTAATAATTAATTAAAGTTAAAATCACGATCATTTTTTAATTCATCTTTGTAATTGTTTGCGAAATTTGTTTAAATAGCAATTTACTTTAAGCATAATTTACAGCATGCAGTGACAATAAATGGCCAACATTGTTATCACCGACTTGCTATAGCAAAAGCATGGCGCACGTCATAGGGATGAGGGGCACAAGTCAAAGTTTTATCTACAATTCTAGGTTTGGCCTGCACGCTTAGCCAGGAAGGGCCTCTATGTCAGTTTTTATTTTTAATTCGAAAAACACTTTTAATTTTGCACAAAAAATAAAACAGTCACTTATTCTCGATAAGCTTGATCTAACACGTTGTAATGAGCCCTAGTAAGTTAAGAGTGGACAGCCAGATATTGGTGGGTATTAGCTGTAAAGGATAATGTTGTTCACCAGGCTTTAAGGAGCTACACCAAAAGCAGCAATGTAGTGGCACTGGGGTTTAGATGCATGAGGTGCCAACTACACCCCAATTATGCTTGTTTATTGCTACCCAGCCCTTGGGCAGGAAAGGGCTCAATTGTCACAGCTAGCATAAGGGCCCATGCTAACCTTGCTACACCACTATTGTTAACCACGTATGCATCAGGGCTCTTTGGGCTACTACACTCCAGTGAGAAAGACCAAGCATTCACTTGGTTCTCTTGATTCACCAGCAGCTGCTTGGTTGAGAATTCAGGGTTTACTTCAGAAGGTGACAGAACGTTAGAGTAGGAAATGATAATTTTTTGCATGGAGTACCTTCAGATGTTTGCCCTATCTGTTTTAGCTGGCTGCAGAACTCTGAGCACCTTGCCCCTGCTAACCAGTGGCAAAGTGCCTGTGCTACTCTTTTCAACATGTTGAAATTGGTATACCTTTAAATGGCATATTTAACTTGCATGTAAGTCACCAGTATATGGCATAGAATGTACCAACGGCCTGTAAGTTAAATGACACTAGTGGATTGCAGCACTACAGTGACATTGTAAAACATGGCTTCAGGACTACTATTGTTACCTAACTTAATCAGCTTTTAAACTGCAATTTGACCTGTCAAAATAAACCCTTTTGGCATGTCACAACCTTCATTTAAAATATTAATTAGTCACCCATAGGTAGGCCTTACTGCTCTTAAGGCAGGGAGGATGGTACTTACAATTTGAACACCTCCAAATGTAATGTTAAACATGTGCTTACAATGAAAACGCTTTAAAAGCTATTTTCAGTGTTGCAAGCCTGACTGTTCCATCAAAAAACACTGGGATGCAATATGAAATCTAATAATCCTTTCTCTGTCTAGGAAACAACTAAAAAGGTTAATTCCGGACTCTTGCAATATTTATTAAATGCACAATTCACTAGTTATGTTTGATTTTTAATCAATATTGAGGAAAAGGGTACTTTAAGAAAGTCACCTTTCCGCTGCCAAAAGTCCTCTGAGAGCACAGATTTGAATGAGGTGTGGAAACTGCTCTCACAGCAGAAGACAAAGGCTTGGGTATGGGGAGGTGTTTCTGTTCTGCGGCAGAATGGCCATTCTTGCAATTCCCAGAAACGTACGTATTTTAAGACAAGGGAAGGCCTTCCTTGTCCCAGACAGATGCCAGATAAGCCCTGCACATGCCCATTCCTTGTCTTTCAAATCAGAAAGGATTAACTCACAGTTCAGAGGGAGCTGCCCCAGAAATGATTTGAAATTACCTCAAAGGAGGGGTTTGCTCATTTTCCTGGCACCACCTCTGAGGTGGACACATAGGCTCTGCACAAGGGTGTAAGGATTTCACTATCTTAGATTTAGGCAGAGAGGGGGACTAGGCGATTGTTTGCTGTAAATCGCCCAGGAAAAGCTGCAAAGTGAGTAGAGTTACCCCTAGGATATTTTACTTTATTGCTCAGGGAGGGGCCAGGAGTCATCCACACCCACAAGCTGGTGACAGGCAAAATGTTGTCATCCCCAGTACCCTCTTCACAATAGTACTTGACCTGTGCAAGGCCAAAAGAGAAATGAACCTACTGTCTGAGACCTAAGAAGAGCCCTGAAGTACTGGACCTGCTCTTTCTCTTGTACCCACACAGCATACTATCTGTGAAGGGATGGTATCTAGACATGTCGGACTGAGCACATTTTCAAGAAGAGGCAAATTAGATAACTCTCCCAGACTTACAGGTGAAAATGTCCCTTTATTTGTAAACCAATCAGTTGCCATTTACTGGCCCTATTCCATGATCAGCCTTTAAAATGCACCCCTAGATCAGCAAAGGGAGAGTGAAAGACATCATCTGCTTGAAGTTTCACATTCTTATTGACACTGGTGATCATCAATATTTCTTCCAAAGATATGATTCTATGAACAGACCTATAGTATGTGATGAAGGTTTCCCTCACTTTGCCCTCTTAGGGGAGTTTGGAATCCTGCTGTTAACTGCTGCATCTGGTGCGTTTCTT
Organism: Lissotriton helveticus; assembly: GCF_964261635.1. Lineage (NCBI taxonomy): Eukaryota > Metazoa > Chordata > Amphibia > Caudata > Salamandridae > Lissotriton > Lissotriton helveticus. Next base: position 755,898,125 of record NC_136061.1, on the reverse strand, counting down.
TGTTTCAATACAGTTGAAGATTTTGAGAGGTAGGAGCCTTCTTTCTTCTCTGTTCAGGACGGTGGTAAAATATACAGCACCAAGTACAACTGATCTATAATTATTTCTTATAGCAGTGTGGAATAAATTGGCTTTTATGTGGGGCTGCAATTTAAAAGCACCGCAACAACACATGAAACGGAATGGTGCCTCTGCTATGTAGGAAAGACATATTTTAATATAGTGATACTCCTGGAAATGTGTCTTGTAAGTCCACAGAGTAGAGTGTCTAGAATATAAAAAGCAACATAATCTATGTACGAAATAAGTACTGTGAAGCTTCCTAACATTGACTGAAGACCCAAGAGTTCACTATGCCGGTTTTGGCTGCATTTGCCAGGTAGAGGCCTGGGAAAAATTAGATTCATAATTTGTATTTTCACTTGAGAAAATACTACCAAAATGAATCAAACCTATTTTCACTGAGCATTTAAAATCCGTTTTAACCCCTTGCGTGCGCGGGTCGGCTAACTGTCGTCGCGAGTACTACCTTGGTAGTGCTGCACATTCCGTTGGCAGACGCGGCCCCGCCCTCTCAATAGAACTCCCGCACAACGGCGAAATTTGCGTCACGTTTAAAGAGTTCAAGTAAAATCAGATTTTTCATAATTTTAGTGAAAAAGTAACTCTGTAAAAATGTACTTTGTGCTGTCAAAGTCAAACCTGGCTTAGAATCAGTTTTGCAACCCATCTCCTCAAGAGGCTCAAAAACGCATACCTGGCTGCCTTTCAAAGGATAATGGATTGGTCTATAGTCTCAGAAAGGCGGGGTGCTGTCAACAACTGGCCACTTAGTGATCAGTCATCTGTGAGGTGACTGTAACAACTGACAGAGCAAAGGACAACCTTAACGTTACTTTTTTAGTTACAGATTCACAGGGGACTTCAAATAAACTCCTCCAGGGGAGACGCGTCGCGTTTGTGGTGTTCGTGGCCAGCAGCGTGGGGCAGGCAACATCCAGGACTCAAAGCCCCAGGAACCAGCGGGCCAGCAGCGGACTGGCAGCCCCTCCCCCCTTGTTACCGGGGTTCATCAACCTCTCGCGCCTCCTGCTTCGCGGGAGACGCGTCGCCTTTGTGGTGTTCGTGGCCAGCAGCGTGGGGCAGGCAACATCCAGGACTCAAAGCCCCAGAAACCAGCAGGGCCGGCAGCGGACCGGCAGCCCCTCCCCCCTTGTTACCGGTGGTTCATCAACCTCTTGCGCCTCCCGCTTCGCGGGAGACGCGTCGCGTTTGTGGTGTTCGTGGCCAGCAGCGTGGGGCAGGCAACATCCAGGACTCAAAGCCCCAGGAACCAGCGGGGCCGGCAGCGGACCGGCAGCCCCTCCCCCCTTGTTACCGGGGGTTCATCAACCTCTCGCTCCTCCCACTTTGCGCGAGACGCGTCGCGTTTGTGGTGTTCGTGGCCAGCAGCGTGGGGCAGGCAACATCCAGGACTCAAAGCCTCAAGAACCAGGGGGGCCGGCAGCGGACCGGCAGCCCCTCCCCCCTTTTTCATCAGGAGGAGTTAACCACCTGCGTACTCCCGCGATGCAGGACGCGCGCGGGCGGGCGCCGGGCTAAGCCCGGGCAAAGGGCGGGCTGTCTTTAGCCATCAGGGGCCGTGCTGGGCCCCCCCCTCTGAGTAGTGCTCCTGGAACACTGAGAGTGAGAGAGGAACTAGCTGTTGGCCTGAAGAGAGGTAGTTCTACCGTGTGGGACTGACTGGACTGGGTACTTACCTCGAGACTCTTTTATTTAATCAGGCGGTGGTTCTGGTCAGTCTGTGCGTTTGCGTCGGATTAGCTGGGGTGGTTCGGAGTAATACTCGCGTTGATCACAGTTGGTTTTGTGTCCAGAAGTTGTTGTTGAGTCGTGTATAGTCTGCCAGTCATTCCATTTACAGAATCCAAACACAATGGCTGGCACTGTGCAAACAAGGTCCTCCAAATCGAGTCTCAACAATCCACCTAAATCCCGTTCTGTGACCAAACCAAAGGGAACCCCCCCCATGCCCGCATAGCCCACCGCAATAGATAGAATGTTGCGTAAAGCTATTGGCGAGGTCTCTAATGAAATTGAGCAAACTGAGAGACGCCTGTCATTAACCCCGCAACTTGACCTCATTTCCTTGTCCCAAGAGTCTGAGATTGACATGGCAATGACCCCTCCTAACACTCTATTAGTGTTTCCTACCACAGATATCCTTTGCGCTCAGACAGTGAATAACAACGGCCCAGAGATAAGTAGAATGGGGGGAAAGTCACACACTGCAAAGAAAAAGGGGACTAGAACCAGGAAACCTCGGCAGAGGAAGGGCAAAATCATCTCGGTCCCGACTGCTTCTATTACTGTGGTTACAGGGGAAAATACGGGTCAAGCAACGCACCCACAAGTACCCCCGAGCTGGGTTTCTCAAATAATTAGTGATCTGCAGAACCACTTTGAGCAGCTTATCAATACCCAGATGAAATTAATCATGAGCAGGCTAGACAACGTGGTAACCCTAGTGAAGACGAGGGGGGTGGGTGCGGGCAGCATTTTGTCTACTGCACCATCTGTTATTCCTATTGTTGCTGAGACAACTATCATGAATCCGCCTGCTGTACAAGCAAGTAGACTCCTAGCTGGGCAAACCCCTGTTAATACTCGCCCATTACTGCCTTTAACGCCCCATCAGCCATACATTAGTAGTGCACCAAACAGATCCACTTTAAGTACAGGTGAAGCAACATCTGCCCCAACAACAAACTTGCCACAAGTTGGAGCCCACAAGCAGCCCCCTCTAGACTCACCACGTCCATCCCAACCGAAAGAGATATCCACTAAGGTGACCGTCAACAGATTACCGTGTATAAACCTACCCACGGAGGCGGTCCCATATGTTATCATACTCACGGGGGTCCCAGAGCTGAAGCCCGACTGTACAGAAGTCTATGACGAGCTGAAGAATAAAGTCCTGTTCTGGTTGAACAGGAATAGGCCGTTAACAGGGAACAAACAGGGGGAAATGTTGTTTGTTCAGAGGGTGAGTTGGTTGGGGAATAGGCTTAAGGATGTTACTGGTGACTGCGTGGTAGTAAATTTCAGGGATCGCAGAGCAGTCGACCATATACTAAGTTTGGGGCCGATCAGCCAACTAAGCAATATTAGATCTCTACCACTGGGTTTCTTTTACCCAAAGGGAACCTCCAGACTTGGACAAGACCCTGCACTCCGAAGTAGAAGTGATAGCTTCCTTGGCGGGAAGGGCCTTTACCACCCAATGCCACATGTCTTCACAGGAAACCAAGGAGCACTAAGCTTGAGGAGTAGATTTGATCCCCTCACGTCCTTAGAAGAGCTGGATTGACTGAAGAGTGCTAGAGCCCCTCTCAAGTACTGCCCTCAGGATAAGGGTAGTTCCCTCGACATCCCCCAGACTGCAACCCCATTTTTTCACCCTGTATTGAATATTCCCTCTACCCACGACTTGGAACCCCCGGATAGGCCCCTTCTGAATCCTACGAAATTTCCCCGGTTACAGGAAATCCTTCTGGCCTGCTGGTCAGGTTACCAGGGAGTGACGACTCACTGGGCCCGGACTATACCTTTCGGCATCCTCAGCGTCCAGACGATTTATATAATCGGTCAGGGTCTAACGAGGACCTAAATGGCGAAAGGATAAATATGATAATTTAGTTACACCCTACCCCATTGAGAGACAAACGCAGGAGGGGCTCAAATTGGTATCATGGAACATAGCCGGTTTGTCAGTCAAATTTGACAACCAGGAATGGAGGCAGTACATCACCAGGTTTCAGGTAATTTGTTTGCAGGAAACCTGGGCGGTGGACTGCTATCCCTTTAATTTAGCAGGGTATAAGTGTTTTTCGGTGCCAGCACAGAAATCAGCCTCGGGAAGAGCTATGGGAGGGCTACTCATATACGTGGATTTGCAGCTGGAAGGAGTGTGGACTAACTTAAATTGGATCACAAACAATATGCAGGCCCTTGGGTTGGGTACAAATGGGCTAAATGTGATCCTGATTAATCTGTATAAAGCAGTAGCAGTGAAGGGGAAGGGTTCCACAATATGTGAATTAGATAACAGATTAATTGTAGAGATTGCCTTGTGGAAGACAGCAGTGGCCCCGTGTGTGGTCTTAGCGGGTGACTTTAATTGCCACTTGTGCCCTAACTTAAGACCTGTTAACGACGATTGGTCTCGCTGTACGGTGGAAAAAGGTCCACACTTTGAGCACTCCAGTGAGGGGACGGAACTAGACAGGGTTCTGAAAAGTCACGCTCTAGTGCACACAAGTGATCTGGTGGCCTTAGAATGCGGACGTGAGATCAACCCAACATTTAAGGGCAGAGGGTGCAGTTCCTTTATAGATTATGTAGTGGTCTCCAGTCTATTTAAGGACTGGATAAGAGGGGTTGAGATTGAATGGAGCATATTTAGCGATCCCAACCCTCTAGTCTTGGAGATAAAAGACTTGTCCCCCAGAAGCACAAGGAGAGGCGCAGTGGCAGCTAGCATCGAGAGGGTAACGGACCAGGGGAAACGACTTAGATGGTCAAAAGTGGATGGGGACGTTTTTTATAAATCCCTAATGGAGAAAGGTAAGGAAGAGATTGGGGTGTGCCTTGATATATCCGTGGAGGGACCTGCCGTGGTTAACGCATTCGAGGCAGTGGCGCACTTGATAGAAGGGCTACTAAAGACTACTTCGCATGGGAAAGCTAACATCACCCCCAGATGGTTTGACAAAGATTGCTCCCGGGCACAGAAAGATTTAAAAGTGAGCCTGAAAACCATCTCACGGGATAAGTTACAAATTGCACAGTGTAGGACCGCATATAAAAAGGCGATCAAATGCAGGAAATGTTCCCTCCAATCACAAGCTTGGGATGATTTAAGGGACGCAGCAGACAGAAGGGACACTAGTGCTTTCTGGAAAATAATAAATAACCCATGTTTCCAGGACGCGAACGCCCCAGAAGTTGGCACAACCATTCTCCCGGAACAATGGTTTGACCATTTCAAAAGTTTATATAATCATACGGTTGAGAACAACCAGGATGATGTGAAGGGCTGCCCGTGGGTTGCTTCGACTGAATTTACCTTGGAGGAAATCGATGTGGGTATTCAAGGCCTAACACGAAACAAAGCACCCGGACCAGCCGGTATCCCACCAGACCTTTATCTAAGTATGGTAGACATGTGGGCTCCCATTCTTACAAGGGTGATAAATGCTGCAGTTGCAACCGGCCTTCCGCGCTCATGGTCAGCGGCAACAATAGTCCCCATTTTAAAAAAAGGGAACAGGGACAATCCCCAGTGCTATCGCTATCGTCCCATATCACTGATCGATGTGACGGCTAAAGTCCTGGGCCGAGTGGTCCTAACGCGCCTCATGGACTGGGCCGATGAACATCAAATCATTACTGACACCCAGTATGGGTTCAGGGCAGGGAGATCAACGATGGACCAGTGCCTGAACCTTTACCTATTGGTGGCCAAATATACCCTAGCCAGTAATGATGCAGTGTATCTAGGGTTTATGGACCTCACCGCAGCCTTTGACCATGTCAATAGAGAGAAGCTGTGGGCTTTGATGATCAGGGTAGGGGTTGACCAGGGCCTGGTAAATATCTTGAGAGCACTGCACTGGAATACCTCCGCTAAAGTGCGTTTTAATCTGAAAGGGAGCACGACGGCACCTTTCCCTTGCAGTAGTGGGGTAAGACAGGGATGCATCCTGGCCCCGTTCCTGTTTTCCTTGTACATTAACAACTTAGACTAGGCGTTAGGTACACTGAAAGTAGACTCTCCCACAGTAGGCTCCCGCCCGGTCCCAGTGCTGCTGTACGCAGATGATGCGGTTCTCTTAGCCCGCACCCCCAATGGTCTTCGGCGTCTGATAGATTGGTTTGTCAGTTTTATGGACACATTAGATTTATCGGCTAACCTAACTAAGTCCTACGTTATACTGGCTGGATCCAAACCCTGCAAGGAGTTCTCTTACAAAATAGGCACACATAAAATGGAGCAGGTACAGACCTTCTCCTACCTTGGTATGTTATTTGATGGGTTTTTACATTTTAAACTTTTAATTGACGAGCGGTGTTCCAAACTAGTGGCCTCGACCGGGGCCATAATGAACTATGAACGAAGGCTGGGTCAGTGGTTATGAACTTGTACAGCTCAATCTGTTGCTCCAAAGTGGTATATGGATCTGAAGTCTGGGGTTTTATAAGCACCCATCAGGTACAGATAGAGGAGAACAAATAACTGAGAAAAGTGCTCAAAACCCCACAAAATACACCCGCCTATATTATTCATGAGGAACTAGGAAGGATGTATATTGAGGACTTGATCAAGGTCAGGCCCCTTATGGCCTGGTTAAAAATTTGGTCCAACACGGAGGCAGATCTGAGCAGACAAATTATTAGAGACTGTATAGATAGGGACAAAGGAATGAGTATCCAGTGGCTAAAATACGTGAAGACTACCCTTGAGGGAATTGGGTGTAAGGATCTTTTTACTAACCCAACGGCAATCATCCCTCAAGACAAACTGAGAATTAAAAGAATCTTCTTGGATATGGTAGCCTCACGTACAGCTGCCACGGAAGGTAGGAAGACCACAGTCTGTGCGCATAGAATGGTAAAGACAGGGGAAGGAATGGAACCTTATCTCGCTCTTATGTATAATGCACAGGAAAGATTTTTAATTACTCGTTTTAGGCTCAAGCTTTTACATGATCTACTGGCTGATCCTCCAGGTTTTACTGTAACTGTTGAGCAGAAGTGTCCCTGCGGCTGTGACAATAGGTCTCCGCAGGATACCCTTCATTTTGTACTATTATGTTCATTTTATGCTTTACACAGGCGTAGTTTTTAGTAAGGATTTTAAAACAGGCGAAGTTTAGACAAGCCAAGGTCTCTCTTTTACTCTTGCAAAGGGCCAACGATCCCCTCACATTGTCATGTACTACGAATTTTATTAAGGTTGCTTTAAGACTCAGGAACTCAAGAGGGCTGTGTTGAATGAATTCCCGGTCAATTGTTTCTAATGTATTTTGTCATGATCTGTATTTTATTGTATTTTAATTGTATAACTTGCACTTTTATGGTATTTTTTAAATACCGAATAAAGGACTATTGAAACTCCTCCAGACACCAACAATATGTAACACTGGTAAGACCACAATGCAACTATAAAGTAAGTTTAGCTGTTTTCAATTATACAAGGTGGGGATGGCAGAAGCAGAATACGTATTGATTCAGTGGGAGCTGCTATCTTGTGAAGAGCACATTCAAGCCTGAAATGCATTAAGGACCTTGTTTCATTGAAAATAGCTAACCATCTTAAAATGGATTTTGGATTGCAAGCTGAATCCTATGTGGAAAAAGTAATGCATTAAAACACACAGAATAAACTTGAATAAAATTGTTATAGCAGTTTATTTGGCAAAAAAGCCTATGGGCTGTATATATATGTTGGCAGGAAGAGTACTCTGTCACAAATACAACGGAGCACCCTTTTCGTCAACCTGAAGATCCATCTGCCTCATTTAGAGTCAGACAGACCTTCAATGTGAGGACTGCGGAGACTACTCTGTCTCTGCCACCAACACACACGTCTGAAAGCCCAACGGAGTAAGAGCTGCCTGAGGTTTGGCCATTTGTCCACCCACCCAATTTAGAGTGGAAGGCTACGTGGCCAGTTTTTACTGTCATCCCTGCCATGAAAAACGTAACGCTGAGGTGTCACCCACACCATGGGAGAATGTTCCTAAAGCAAAAAGGTAATTTTTTATATTTTCAAAAAGAAAATCCCGCTGTGAGAATTTCTTTTTGAAAATAAAATAAAATTGTTAGCTTGATGTACGGCTCTGTCATGTTGCACCAAGAATACCCTCATAGTGACAGAGGACTACCATCCCCTCACTGGCTTCATGCGTGGAGCACAGTGGTGTCAGCATGCCATAGCTGGTGAATAATAATGACAGACCTTTTTATCTGTAAGACATTTAAGCTTACATGCCCATTCATCCAAAGTTCCACTGCTCACGATGAACCTGGAGTTCTTGAATGCCGCCACATCACACATTGTACTAAGATTGAGGGTGTGCCATACACGAGTGAAAGAGGCCGGTGAGTCCCATTTTGGAGGCCCACGGCCTGGACCAGATTACAAAATAGAGGAGTGTTTCGTTTCCCCCTGACAGCATATATGTATTGCTGACATCAGCTAGCAGAGAGGGCTGAACAGCAGACGCTATAGTAAGGAAAGAGGAAGCAGGCTTTCTTCAGAAGTGCCAGGGCCGTTCCTGATACACTGGGCTGTAAATGATTCTGACTGAAGCTGCTATTAGATAGATGGCAAGGGGCGCAGGATGAGGCCTGCAGAATCAGTTGTTAGGGAATGAAGTCATTTGAAAAGACTCAGATTTGTTTCTTTCTTCCTGATCTCTTTGAGTAGGGGTTGTAAATGGTTGGGTGCAGCCTGCTCACTCCACCTGGAGATGACTGTCCTGCTGGGCAGAGCAGTATTGCAGGCAAAGGTCATGTCTGGAAGGTTGGCTGGCCAGGACACATGAAATGGAAACTGACCCAAATGGTTCCAATGAAACAGACCTGGGATACACATCCAGCATTTGCAAAATCGGTATAAAGATGGTAGCCCAAGATCCATTGATGATCGGTGTTGTGGAATCTTCTACTGAGGATGGGATACTTCATAGAGCGTTTAGAGACTTTGATGCAGCCAAGGGTTGGTGTTGCATTGACAGCCAACTCTCCAGGGGTGAGGAAACATCGCTTGGATGCCAATATGAGAAGAAATTACTGAACTGTCCTGGGTGCTAAGACATCCTGCCAGTCAGTGAGCAAAGGAAGTGTCAACCCCACAGGAGGAGCTGCTAATGGAAGGGACTGCCAAAACTGACCTGAGGTATGGTCAATCTGACAGAAACTCATCAAGTAACTGTGCAGAAGGAATCACAGTACTGCCGGTCTGGGCAGTGCGATCTTCAAAAATTAACCCTTGTTGTAGCTACCATAGTACCATGTATCCAAGTGATAGGCCTGACCAAGCTGGGATAAGTGCCTGCTGGTGGCCTGTATGTTCCACAAGTGGACTGGGTGACCGTGGCACTACCAAAGTGAGCTGTTGAGTCCAGACCTAAGCTGCAGACAAAGTGACCTGAGAAGTGCCCATGGGGTTCTCTTGTGAACAATCAAGGTTGTCGCCTCAGTGCATTGTGTGTCAAAGTTAGCGCTTGGTGACTGCCAAACAAAAGAAGCATCACATCTTGGCATGTTCTCATCACGCCCAAGAAGAAGCACCAAGTAATCAGAGTAAATTGCTTCTTGAGCAGAGATCAACCACTGTCTGTCCAGAAGAGGGACATGGCAGAAGCATCTGCATCTGCTACAACCCTCTGACTAACATGTGACATGGCCAGCTTCTGCGCAACTCCCAATATAAGTGTCATGTGATATATGGAAACTCTCTGCTGCAGGTGAGGATCTGCTGCGGAATGGCTGAACGAGGTGCAGTGCTGCTCCTACGCATTTGGTGAGAGACTAGAAGGGCCTAGGCCAGAGGGACTTAATGTTGAGACCGAACGTGGGGAATGCGACCAGACTCATAGGAAGTACTTTGCACTCTGGACCTTGGAGGTGTGAACTAACAGAAAGGGAGGGCACCCATGAGGGCCAGGTGGAGTGGTAGCTGAGAAGCTTGACAAGACCCCTGAAAACATGAAGACTCAGATATGATACATGGGTATCCTTGCATTATTGTATGTGTAGTTGAATTCTATGTTTTCCTTGTAATATTATACTTATCTTGAATACAAAGAGAAGCACTGGGCTGAACATTGATATTATTGTGCTGCTGCTGCGGGGGTGTTGTTCACTGAGCCTGGGTACCTCCACACTAACCTCCCTGAGAAGGCTTCAACTGCTCGCTACCACTGAGTGTAAAATGCAGAAAGGCTGGAACTTGACCCAGATTTCATAGTCATAGTGCGGTCGGCCAAGACAGCAGTGGAAAAAACACTCAATCCGCACGGTTGTGACCGAGTAGCCACTGCCTGCCCTGTGGCCTCTTGGAGGGAGCCTGACAATGAATACTCACTAAGTTGGAAGTTTCTGGGTGTTTGCAAACATTTACTGGAAGATTCACATCAAGATGCCCAAAAATATACATTTGTAGTAGATTCTTTGCAACCAGAAATGTTTAGGAAAACAAAAAGACCTAATTGAAAGTCCCAGTTTGCTAATGAGCAGTGAGTGTTGCTCTAAGTCAGACCAGATTGCTGTTGAGCTCCCACTGAAATGTTCAGTTTTTCTGTCAAAAACTCCAAACAAAGAAGATTTTCATAGTTGTCAAAGTCACTTCACTGCAGGGGCAAATGCGCTGCCTCCAACTGTGCCACAGTCTAAGGTTGTATAGTAAGACTTAGCCACTTATTTGTTTCTGGAGATCTATCTGTGGATTAAAGGCTAGAAGCTGTGGTTGAGCATGACTCCACTCAGCTCGATATCTTTTCCATGATATTCTTCTAAAGTCTTTTTCTGTGTGCCACGAGGATCTGTGCAGGACAAACCATGATTTCATGGCTTCTGAGGGCATACCTTCTATGGAGAAGCTTCAGCACCTTATCCCAACCCTCATGGGGGGGAGGAAATAATGACTGCGTCCAAATGTTCTTGAACGGCGCAGAAAGTTGTTTCTGGTCATGCCTGAAGCCTTCAGGTTCTCTCTATGCCAGCACTCCTAAGACAGATGCCCTGCAGATTCTAGTCCACAGGGGCCAGCTGGCCACAACTGAAGTCAGGAGTCTTTCTGACTTTTGCAACACTGTGGGAATAACAGGAGGTCAACCTCTTGGATAACAGTACTAGTCCCTGGCTGCCAGTAGGAATCAGGAATCCATGGGTTTTTTGTCTCTCATCAGTAAGGCAGGGTCTTCTTTCTTCCACTGTTATCTTCCCAGGTCCATAAGCAGTGAGGAGGTGGTGATGAGGCCCCAACTTATCCTCTGCACAAGTTGTAACTGAATAATTCCCTATATCCAATCTTGGCAATTTTCTCACATAATTTCCATCTCCTTTTTGCAAAACTTCCTTTCTCAGTTAATTACAAACTTTCACAGCATCCCCCATCCAAAATGGCCCAAGACTTCTAGTCACAGGAGCCTTTCCCCTCCTTCTAGCCACTTCACTATGGAGATGAGGTTCCCTCCCTCTGCCAGTGCTAGAAGAGGTTAGCTTTCACCACGAGAGCACAGGCAGGAAGGGAAAGGAGACACTGAGCATGACTGGGTTCGGTTCCTGATAGTCCTATCCCTGAGAGCAGCATTTGGGATCACCACTTCAAAGGAGGATCTGTAAAAGCTACCATTTGGATTTTCAACTTTTGCTTTCCCCCTCTCAGATGTACACACCTTGATAGGTGAAGGCGGTTAACACCACTTCTACCTTCCTGCAGCCAAAGGCCAAACCATTGTCTTTCAGAAAAAGGTTTGTTAATAACCAGCTAGGGATTTGTTATCAGTTCCTGCAGCAGGGCTCTAAGGCAAGCTGGTTCTATCAGGGACAGAAAAATGTGGGGAATCATGACAAAAAATATGTTTTCTCTCACAGCAACAAATTAGATCGGTTTATGGCTGTGGGCAAATTGATTAATGGTTAGCTGTGAATCAGTTTTTATTTTCTGGTGCCTACATCATTCAGCCACTCATATTGGTCACCAATTGACTAATATGAATGGACCGAGAACTTAAATACATAGCATTAATACTAAGGTGGACAACTGGATTAACTGAAATGCCTGCAGTCTCTTGGGATCAGCATTCCACTCTAGGAAAGTCAAACAAACCTATGTGTTGATGCTGGGTGGGCTCACGCATATAATCATTTTTTTTAAATTCTGCTCCCTGAAATGGTGAATTGGCTAATAGATTAGCATTGAAAGTAAACAGGTTATTCACCCGTATCCAGAAAAACTAAATTTTTCAAAAGCAAGAAAAAAGTTCACAGCAGAAATAAGACAAAAACGTATGAAATCCTGCAAATAGGTATACAATTCAGGCCTGGGGGGTGTAATGGCCATTCTCAAGTACATGTAGGTCCACACTTAAAATTAGTTTAGTTTCTCACCCCCTCAGAATCTTGAAAAAAAAAATTCTTACTTTAAATATATAGCGTGTTATTTAAGAAGGTCTTGACAAATATTATGTACCTTACCTCTTTCATGTTCTGCTGCCTCACTGAGGTCTGGAAGCATTGGTACGGAGAGGTTCTGATTTCGCATCAATTTATGTTCCTGCATGGAATAACAAAAGAGGTTTAATGAACTAGCACATCAGTGTACTGGAAGTAAAATAACTGCATTAATAGGTGCAATGCAGGTCACACAGGGTGTCGCTGGTGCATCAACTCTGGTCAACTTTAATCCTACTCTAGATCATCTTTCCTGTAAGCCACATTCAACCCTTAATGAGTAATTTAAACTCTTTCCTGGGAGAAGTCCATTAATGGAGGATGTAAACACTTCACTGGATGAAGTCAGTTGATAAAAGGACACAGAAGGCTGCGGTGAAGCTGGCTGACCATGGAGAATAATTTATTCACACAACATTATTTATGAAGTGTGTCCCAATGTATTTTCATTGCCACATGATACGTGCATAACATTGATGCATTTTGTTAAGCAGATATATTTTATGCTCACTACATGATCTATGTGCACCCTAGCATTAATTATCATTCTTGGAGCACTGGCATGATCAGCAACCATGGCAAAATATACTTGAGGTATTCACTCTTCTGAGAAGCGGTACATGAAAGAGAGGTTTCTTTTACAAGAGAGAAGTCTCATTCTGGTTACATTCCGCATGCCACCGGCTGCATGGATCCATACATTGACGCTTGTCAAACTTGACAATTTTCTATCAAGTTCTGATGTATAAATGGCAGAACAAAAAGTGACAGACCCTGTCTTTGGAAGTAAGAGACCTGGCTCAGTTGTTAGGCTCCAACAGTCAACTGTTAAGTGTTTGAACACACTTGATACACAATACATCACATACAAAGACTTCAAAGTGTTTACATCGGTTAACACCTAAAATCATTTGGGTAATAAGGTTATAGCATCCACTTACTTAATATCACCGAACTAGGGGGCTCATTACGATCGCGGACGGACCCCTGAGTAGGAGGGAACCTCCGCATGGCCTGCGGAGTTCCCTCTTGTGAAATTAGGATGTGACCGCCACCCTGGCGGTCACATCCTCTATATTTACCATTGCGGCGGGTGCGGCTTCAAGCTGCACCCGCCGCAATGGTAAAAATGCATACATTGCATTTGTATGCAGAAAGTGGCTGGCACCATGCGGTGCCTGTCGATTTCTACATACAAATACAAGGGGGTACCATAGGTACCCCCCATGTGCACCCCCCACACCCCCCTTCACCCAGGGGGCCCGCAACGGGCCCCCGCAGTGAAGTCCCACATGCTTTTCCACGGCGAAAAACCCGCCGCGGAAAAGCATTTTTTTGGACACATCCTAATATGGCTGGTGGTGTCTGGGAGACACCGCCACCATATTAGAGCTTTTCCGCCGCGGTTGTAAGCCGACCGCGGCGGAAAAGCGGCGGACTTAAACCAGGACCCACCAGCCATCCTAATGTGGCGGTGGGTCTTTGGTAGGATCGCAGCGGTTTTCCCGCATCCTCCGGGCCGGCGGTGGCTTCCGCCGTCCCGGAGGATGCGGGAAAACCGTGATCATAATGAGCCCCTAGATCCGACACTTGCCTCCTCTTCATGTTCAGCATTTCAACTTATCTGGTTGCTTAAGCCAATCTACGCTTTCCATTTAGGGCACTAATTAACTTTTGCTGTTCCCTGTTTTGGACATTAACATAGATTTACTGATTATCTAGAGGGTATTACCAACTGTTTATTGTCTGTCCGGCAATTATTGTCTTGAGATAAAGGTGAGGATGCATAATGTTGTGAAGAGAAATTGATAACTGTGAACACCTGGCAGTATGGGAGCAATAAGACTGTTCACACCCTCCCCCAACTTCACTCAACACACACATATACACCCAGGAAAAATCTGTTTGTCTTGTCTCTGCCCTAAGCTTAGAGTGGAGACAAACAAGAGTAATTAGTGGGCATTGTAAGGAGTCAAACTGACTGAGCCAATCTGAACATCCCACATCAGGCACTAAACATCCCTTACCAGGGTTCTAGAGAACATGGATGTCAATTCACCAAAATGCCAGGGGTAGCAGAAGTGACATTGCACACCATTTGACCTTTACTTTGGCTCACACAGACATGCATTACACATACTAACACATTCACACACTCTCGTGCACCTAAACACACTTTCACCCTCAAGCATGCATACAACATACATTTACCAGCATTTTTTACTTACCATAGCTTCCAGATAGGGTCATATTCCAGCTAATGTATTCCATTGTTTATTACACTAATATTGAATAATAGAATAATATCATTCACAATTTGTATAATAATAAAGAAAATGACAGAAAACAGGCAATAGGAGCACCAACCAGCGTCCATTAGGAATAGCTGACCCTGTGCTCCAGGTACTGATTTTGCCACCTTTGAGGCCAGGGGTTGCAGAAGCAGTGCCACGGATGGCAAGGGGCAAGCCAGGGGTCGCACCTGCATTCCCTGGTGACCCCTAAATGAGGTCCATGCTAGAGAGGTGGTCTGCAATTGAGAAAAATGTATCTAAGCAAATATATCCAATCTGTGTTTGTTGAGCCTAATAACATTATTATGACACAATGGTAGATGGTGTTCTTTAGCATTACATTTTACTAAATAAAGCCTCAATCAATTAAGATTTTTAGGTTTTTACATTTCTTGTTGCCTTTTCAAGGTGTGTTAAGTCACATTTGCTCCCTTTCTTGCTTTGATTACCTTTTTGTACTGATAAGAAATGGAAAGGGAGAGAGACTACATTTATATTTAATTGCTCCCTATATTTCCTGACTTTCTGTTTTATTTTGGTGTGGATATACATATATGTAAACACCAATTACCTTGTTTTTTGCTTTTGTTTCAATGTCATATTTTTTTCTATACACTTTTTTCAAATTCCTGATAAAAACATAAAAAAGACATGCCCATTCATAAAAATAAAATTGAGTACAAACTGTTACTACTCATGCATTATTTTGGTGCCTGAAGTAAAGGCATGCGAAGGGCTTGTTTTAAAATACAGAGCTGTAGTTAATGTTAGGATTAAAACCGTCATTTTGACACATGGTCCTTTTAGTAAACGATTTTTATTGTATTTTCAAAGTGTAATAAAAAGAAAATCTCCAAAACACAAGTCAGCTGCTTTAATTGCATTGCTATTCATACTCCCTTCACCTCTTAGCCTCCGTTCTACCGTCGCTTATGATTTAATGCACTTTGTTCCATGCATAATGCAGTTTCCCCTAGTGCTTGGTTTGTGAAAAAAAAAGTGGTAGGGCCACTGCAGCTTGCATCACCCATTCCCATTGCCAGCACTGCCAATGGCAGTACTAACACAACTAACCATTACACTCCTACAAGTGTGATAATCCAGACTATTCTAGGCCCCCAAAGCTATAATAGCTTGGGGGCAAATATTAGTAATTTCTAATGTATATTTAACAACTGTTACTGTGCTCATCTCTAAATCCGATAAACAGTGCCACCTTGTAGCAGACTGTAAGAAGTGCATATGTTGAAAATTAAGTGCCAGTTCTGACTACGGAAACCACCTGTATAAATTAATCACTAGTCAGTACCACTGTTTACCAGTCCATTTTCCCACATTTCCTCTTGTCTGTGCCTCTCTCTTGTGTCTCATCAACCATGCATGTCTCTCCATGGACCTCATATCTCCTCAAACTTCTTGGCACACCTTCTCAGCCATCATACAGCAGTCTATATTTTTAGACTTTTCGTCATACGACGGGAAATCCTGCTTCTCCACAATTGGATATGTCATTTAGCCATCGCCATCACCACATTAGAGACTGAGAAAGTATCTAGTACCCTTGAAATGTTGTTCTGTATCTTATCCCAGAACCGTAGTACCAGGGGGCACTCCCATAAAGTGTATATCTTTGTTCCCTTTTGACCACATCCTTGCTAAGTCATTTTTGATCAACCCAATTTGCACTTGTTTATTTCTAGTATAATATATTTGATGTAGTATCTTTAGCTATATAAGCCTGTATCCTATGCTTATACTATTTGGCTTGTGCTTCTGACCATTTGTCTTATTCCAATGAGTACACATCTCCTCCCATCGCTCCGTGGGTGACTGCATTGTGTTCTCTGTGTGTGAACTTTAAATTCTAGTGGGAATACTCATGAACACAAGTCTCGAAATCTTTATATTGAAGAAGAGCATGCTTGACTTGCAGGTATTTAAAATATTTTGTATGGAGGCAGTCAAATTCTTCTCTGAATTCTGCATATTGTACTGTCATCTGGCCCCTAAACATCTGCTAGTTTTGATTATCCCATCAGAGACCATTTCCAAAATGTTGGCCCTCAAGTAGGCCATGGAACAACGTTCACCCCCATAAAGGCATTCAGGTTTGGGATGTTCTGCCAACAAGTTTGCCTGGTTGCCATCTGCCATGCCCTACAACTGCTTTGGTGCCTTCTGACATTTTCTTTGACCTTTCCCTCTTATATAGCTCAGAGATAGCTCCTATGTCTCATGGACAATCTATCAGCCAACAGGGATGGTACTGACTGTGAGACAAATGCCCAGTTGTTAACCCGTTCCGTGCTCCCGTCGGCCAACGGCCGACGGGAGCACTACCTGGCTTGTGCTGTGAACGACCGTTGGCCGTCGCAGCCCCGCCCGTTTCTTCGAACATTCCGCACTGGCGCGGAACGTTCGAAGCAGCAAACGTGTTAAAGACCAATATCTTGGATGCTCAATAGTATTTACGCACAGTGGAAGTGGAGGCAGTGGAAGCCCTCTCTCTAGTCACACAGGCCAATGGTGGCAAGGGATAACCTTCTTGATTTCCATTTAGCAGCAAAGGTCACACCAGCTTGTCTAACTTTCCAAAGTATATCTCATCTCAGGAACCCAACATGGAATCCAAAAGGGTGTGCTTTCTATAACATACTGTATTTGCAGCCCTTCCAATAAGCGAAAGTAGGAAATTCCTCCAGACTTACACATCTTTCTTAAATCCCGTAGGAGGTTTAAACAGGTTTCTATCTGGGAATATTTCCCTGTCTTTTGTGGCAATGATACCTCAGTACTGGTAGCTGTCTCTAACTATTTTAATGGGATATCCCCACCCAACTGATGGGGCCCATGCTGTGACTGGGAAAACTACTAATTTTACCCAATTAATATGCAGAATTCCATCTATATATAGTTACCCTTCCTAATCCAAAAAGGTGGAGTTTTATTATGAAATCAAAGAGAAGTGGAGACAATGGGCATACATGTCTAATGCTCCTCCCTGGTATAAAGGGTTCTGAAACCACTCTAATGTCATTTACTCATATGTATCAGGTACCCCCAGAATATGAAGGCTGGTCTAAAGCACATCCTTTCCAGGATGGCCAATAGGAATGGTCATTCTACACAGATGAAGGCCTTTTCAGCATCAAATGACAGGACTGTTGTTGGGTCTAATATTGTTATGATTCAGTCTAATTAGCCATTAATATTGTTAGGTGACAATAATTCATGCAAGGCTAAAAAGGTCCGAAAAAAGGAAGAGCTATTGTAAAAGCTGGAAGGAGCAACAGTCAACAGTTTCCAACTGTAGGAAGGGACACAGGTGGGCATTGACGTAATAAATCATTTATTTATTTATAAATATATAAAAACTTTTAAAATATAGTTCACATGCTCACAAAAAAGTGAAAAAAGACTAGACACGGTTGACCTTAATCACGTGGTGGACCAGAGTAGGAAGATTCAAATTCATGCAATTAAAGTTGAAGAGAAATGAATCCAACATGAAAGTGAAAAAAATTATCGGGGCTTATTGCCTAAGGGGAGTGAGGCGATAGTAACAAGGTGACCTTCAAAACAGGGAGACGTGGTGTGGCACTAGATGAGTGAACGCAAGCGTGCACAACAATTACTTAGTAGGCAACCTGGACGGAAGCTGGTTAAATTATGGAATAAAGCTTGAAGGGTCAAGGGAAGGAAGCTGGACCCGAAAGCCTGTCCTATGGAGAAAATTGAGGTGATTTAGATGGGGAAGAGGAGTACGTGAGTGAAGTAATCTAAATAAATTTGTGCAGCACTTACTGGGGATACATTAATGCAAGTCTAGGGGCCTTCAGGAGCCAATTTACTGAGGCAGTAAAGGAGAGAGCGGGAGCTGAGGGATACGAGCTTACCCAACCGCGGCAGCGGTCTCAGTGATCACCGCGTAGTCAGCGAAATCCACACTGCGTAGTCGGTATTAACGTTTTAAACTAAGGAAAAAGGGGAACATTGAAACAAGGTGTGAGCTGGGAGGGCCATGGCAGAAACAAGGTTAATGTTGGAAAGAACATACATGAGTGTGACCGCATTCGTCGGTCAGTGCGAGGAGACCGGCAGCCGCTCCGTCTCATGCCGAAGGAGACTGATTTCTGTTGTGAGTGGTGGAGACCAGTAGTTAAAGGAAATGGCTGTGAGTAGTTGTGATAACAACTAGACCGCACAAACCAAGCACATGTGTAGTTGATCAGGTAGGGGGGTGACGTTGCTAAATAGGTCTCAATTCCCTAACCGAGGGCCAGTGACTACCGTGCTCAGTCGAAAAGAATAGACAAGTTGAGGGACAGGCTTTGAGAAATTGCAATGCTTGAGAGAAAAAACACATTGTATTATATATTTAGCTTACAAAGGATATATAAGTGTAACAGGGCGAGGCTGAGTGGCAACGAGGGGTGGTGGACTCCCGGAAATGACCCCGTAATGCCTCCTTCATTACAGACGGACTCATGGGATTCAGGTCAGGACGGACTCGAAGAAAAGGAACACGGCGCCTTTAATTGGGAGTTGACAGAAGAGGTGGACACACCTTCAGTATACGTCAGCAACGCTGGATTGGATAAACCCAAGGAAGTGATGTTCGTGGCGTGTGACATCACCCCGGAGGAGAAGGCGAGGAGCGGTGTTGGCGAGAGGACGACTGAAGAGTGCAGGAACGAAGAAATACGAGGAAGACCCGAAGAACTACACAGAGGAGGCGGAGAAGAGACCCACGGAGAGCCAGGAGGCCAACGACCCCGTGAGCCGCCGTGCCACTCTCCCGGGGGAGGAGCGGGGCTATCCCAGGTACGGGACCGTATGGCGGCTTGGGTGGGAAAGCGTGTGTAAATAGTGTAAAAAGCCCCGGGTTTGTTCTTCCTCGTCTCCCCAACCTCTCGTGTCCATTACCCCGCGTTTAACCCTCACTGTCTGTAAAAACCCGACCCACCTCACTGACTTGTATAGAAGTACGTTGTCACCGGTGATTCCCTCCCGTCTCACTACACACGGTCCCAAGGGAAACCCCCCCACCCCCAGTAGACAGTGGAATTAACGGCTTCCTCTCTGTTGGTCTTCTTTTGCATGGGAAAACCGGAGCCAAGGGAGTCGACAGAATGACCAGACCTTGATGTGACTAACAAGGACGACCTGAAAGACGATAGGTCTCCTACCCGAACGCCACAACGGATCCCAGTCAGTTTGCAAAGGAAAGACTCACATTTAGAACCAGAAGAACATTGATGTTACCATCGAAACGCTTGATACCAATAAAACCGTCTTTACCCACACGATCCGGTGTTACTCTCGTCCCTAACCCGCAGCCTGGTATATCCATCACATCAGAACCCCAGGCCCAGGTCACAATAAGTAACATATGAATAGTGAAAAAAACTGAGAAATTAAACAATCACTGGGGCATTGTTCGGTGGAATAGAGCAAGTAGAAAGCTCTATTAATTAAAGTTACAGTAAGTACATTAGCTGAAGAGAAGAAAGAATTCAAAGGATTGCGTTCCACTCTTCCAGAGAGTTTAAACCATGATCAATAGAACATCTCAGAAAATTGAAGCTAGGATATCCCAACACAAGAGCAGAATCCGCAGCAAAGTCATCAAGGCCCCTCTCGTGGAACACTTCTTGGAGAAAGGACATTCGGAAAATTACTTGACGTGGCAAGAAATTGACACTCTACGCCCACAACACAGAGGTGGTGATCATGTACTTACTGTAAGTTTAATTAAAAGAGCTCCCTACTCGCTCTATTCCACAGAACGATTCCCCAGTGATTGTTAAATTTCTCTGTTTTTATCACTATTCATGTTACCTATATTTCTTTCGTAAGCAAAATATATAATACAATGTGTTTTTTCTCTCAAGCATTGCAATTTCTCACATCCTGTCTCTCAACTTGTCTATTCTTTTTGACTGAGCACGGTAGGCATTGGCCTTGATTATTGAATTGTGACCTGTTTAGCAATGCCCACCCCCTACCTGATCAACCAGGCATGCGATTGGTTTATGCGGTCCAGTTGTTATGACAACTAACCATAGCCATTTCCTTTAACTTCAGGTCTCCACCCCTCACAGCTGAAATCAGTCTCCTTCGGCACGAGACGGAGTGGCAGCCCTTCTCCACGCATTGACTTACGAATGCGGTCACACTCAAGTAAGGACCTTCCAGAATTAGCCTTGTTTATGCCCTGCCCCTTGCGCCTTGCACCTTGGTTCAATTTCCCCTTTTTTCCTTAGTTTAAAACGTCAACACCAACTACGCTGTGTGACTTTCTCCGACTTCGCAGTGATCACTGACACCGCTGCCATGGTTGGGTAAGCTTGTATCCTTGAGCTCCAGTTCTCTCCTTTACTGCCCAAGTAACTTGGCTCCTGGAGGCCCCTGGACTTGCATTAATGTATGACCAGTAAGTTCCGCACAAATGTATTCAGATTACTCACGTACGCCTCTGCCTCCATCTAAATCACCTCAATTTTCTTCTTAGGATGGGCTCTCGGGTGCAGATTCCTTCCCTGAGGTACTGGGTTTTTAAGAACCGGCACAGAACCGGTAACCCAGCAGTGTCAGGGAATCAACACCCAGAGACCTCGGGTTCTTCCTGATCCAGACCACAGAAACTCAGAGTCCTTGTGTCTCACCTATAAAGCTCTCAAAGGTCTTGGACCAGCATTTCTCAAACAGAAACTTGTCTATTACCTACCGAAAAGATCCTTACGATCAGAACAGAAACATTTATCGGTAGTGCCACGCACTAGGACGGTGACATGGGGCGATAGATGCTTCACCAACTCTGCAGCCAGACTTTGGAATACGCTTCCAAAGGAAATAAAACTGGCACCCTCGCTACTTCAATTCAGAAAACTGGTAAAAACCTGGTTATTTGACCAATAAATTGATCTGGACAATACTCTTTAAGGTAGATACACGCTCCATCTGGGATTTTCAGCTAAGTCATAGCGCCAAGACACCCACGGGTATATGCTGCGCTTTATAAATTTTTAAAATAAGAAAATAAGAAATAAATAAATAAGAGTCTTCTAGGTGAAGTCAAAGATTAGTTTATTGGCTGCAACCAAGGTAACAAGTGTCCTAGAAGTACAATACGGGTATGTTCTCAGGAGACTGCACACATTTACAAAGTCAGGCTTCTCTCTTTATACAGAATATTCAGCTTCAGGCAAACATTCTTCGAATTCATATTATGTCATTTATAGTTACAGGTTACAAAAGAAAAGCAGAGTCATGATGACATGTACATATTTCACGTCGTGCTGCCCATAACAAATCATCCGGCAAGGCCCAACATTTCATCAGATATCGCGGACCCCCAATAAAAACGGGCACCTCCCCACCATAAAGTAAGTGAAGCAAAAGAGTGGAGATAGATGTGAGTCGAGATATGGCAGGTGTGCGCGCTGAAATGGTTTTATGGTTTGTTGAGCCTAGATGCTATCTTGCTCGGCCACTGGGAGGGGAACTGACCTAACGAGTTCGGCCTGGGGCAATGGTTCCAACTTGTACAGGTCAAGGAAAAGTCGATTAAGGAGTGCGTGTCCTTGTGGAATTGAATTCAGCTGGATTAAGGCCTATGTAAAGGGCAACACATAAATGGGAGCCAAGGGTTTAGAACGAAAATGACGATTTCTAGGGGAAATCGTCACTCGAATATACTGAAAATATAGGTACATGATGTACTCGTCATTTTCGGTCTTTTGATACCAAATTCGTCATGTTTCGACGAAGTTTTAATTTTCAAGTCCAGAACTATTATATGAATCCAGATTTTCAGAACCACAAACCCTCCTTTTGCCCTTACATAGGCAATTAATCTATCCTCATGTTACTCTGAGTCCAGATCTATATTCCTAAAATCATTGAGATGTTGCTGTAGCATCATTCTAGTACTTAGTTCATTGCTTGACACAGGCTTCCTTACACATGATGTAACACAGAGGCCACATATTGCAGGAGCACACTGTATGCATAGACAGAACAGGAAAAGAATGGCTAAGACCATCCCAATGACCATCAGAATTTTCCATCCCCAGGCGGATATCAGTTCCCAAAACCATCCCATTAGCGACCAATCTCCTTTATCCACATGAATAGATTCGGAAATCTTGTGTAGTTTGGAGATGGCCTGGTACACTGTTGGAGCGTTATCAGGGATGAAAATGCAGCAACTAGATTGGATTAATCTGCATACCCCACCTCGGTCTGCAAGGATGACATCTAAAGCGGCCCTGTTTTGAAGGGTCATCAGTCGATCCGATTGGAGCTCAGCAGTCAGGTTACTAAGGGCACCAGCAGTTTCAATCACGGTGGACTCAACTACCCTTGTCAATTGCCTTATGTTCCTGCTGTTAGCCATGGCTCCCCAGAACGGCAGAAAACCCATTGCAAAGTCACCAAATTCTTGACCTGCAGTGTCTTCTTCACTCAAGACACCTCTAACTATCCTTGTCCTGTGGTAGTCTGCCGCTGCTGTGTAGGTGGGAGGCAACAGGAATGAAAAAAACATGAGCCCGAGAAGTCAGGGGGCAACCATGTATAGGCTCTATCATGGCAGATGAAATAAGTACCCTTAGCGGCTAGAAACGCAGGGGAAGTCTGAGATCCAAAAACATACGTTTCTGTACAGATGCTTTTCCCTAGCTGAGCTCTAGGATTCCTGCCAATACCTTGCAGACATAGATGACCCTGATGGGGTACGATCCAGATTGGGGAGGATCTTTTAGCTTGCTGTTTCTCAGTTAAAGTAGTTCCATATCCGCTCACGTTCCAACCTACATATGCAAGTATCTCATCATCCGGAGTATCTTCATAAGAAGTTACTTCCCTAATCATGTCAACTATGCCTTTTACTAGGGCTCTAGTCTTGAGGTTGTCCTTTACAGAACGCAGGGGTTGGACTTCTCGTGCGTATATGAACATTGTTCTGTATGCCCACACAGAACCATTGCGGCTGAAAGGCAGAACCAGATAAGGGATACCGTTATCCGTAGTGTGAGGCATAAGGCCACACACCCAACAGTTAGTCGTGTTCATTACTAGTTGGTGTTGGTGCAAAAGCTGAACGAAGGAGTTATTAATGAACTCTAACCTTCTACTGGATTCGTGGTCAGGCAGAGGGTGGAAAGAATGAGAGGAAACAGTAGGAGGAGGTATGGGTGATGCAGTGGGCGCAAATGTTACATGGAAAGAGAATAAAACATAAATTATCAAAAAGATCATTACACTGGAAAGCATAAAAATACACAATATTGTGAAACTTTTCCTTGTCATCGTGTTACACAGTCTCTGCTTAAAGTTCATTTGCTTGGCAGGTCTCTCCACATCAGGAAACTCCATCCTCTCTAAGGTGCTGCCCGCGGTGGGAGGTTGCCTCTGCTAAAGGATGCTTCCGTCAGTCTAGGGCAACTCCCTTGGACCAACCAGAACTACCGACCTAACGTCGTCAGCTGCACCCAAAAGACTTTAATCAACCGCGGCCCTAGCAGCGGAACCCGGATGGCGGTTCGAAAAACAAAAATAAGCAAGTTTCCTAAATGGGAGAGCTGCACTTTCAAAAAGAGTACTTGGGAGAATTTTTTTTTATTTGTCCATAATCACTCTTATCAGTTCGTTTTTCTTGGTCTCAGATTGTAACGTCTTTTTCCTGGTACTGTCTGGTCCTGAAACAGGAGTACAGGCTCCAAGGAGTTCAATCGTTCTGATGGTGGCACAGTCTCTTGAAAAATGTTCTCGCTTTCACATTCAGGGTTAGTTTCTTTTACACGGTCATCGCTGAAAGGTATGACACGTGGCACAGTTGTAAGTTCTGGGTCAGTGACACCCTTCTGGACCCACTGGTCATGTGGCGGAGGTGAAGGGATTCTTTTGCAATGGACCCCGTGGATCCAGTTGGCCTTCCCCTCCACACGAACGGCTGACCTCGTGGAAAGAAGGACGAGGTGTGGCCCGGTCCACCTGGGCTGGTCGTTCTTGGTTCTCTGGAAGTTCTTCACGAGTATCCAAGAGCCAGGGAGAATGGAATGGCCTGGAGTCTCAGAGACCGGAAGCAGGGTGTTGTGGACTTGTTGATGCAAAACACGCAATTTAGCCGTCAATTCATACAGGTAATCAAGCAAAATAGGGTGTTGCAGCTCACTGAA
This sequence comes from Lissotriton helveticus, assembly GCF_964261635.1. Lineage (NCBI taxonomy): Eukaryota > Metazoa > Chordata > Amphibia > Caudata > Salamandridae > Lissotriton > Lissotriton helveticus. The sequence goes on along the minus strand of NC_136061.1, from coordinate 755,873,401 downwards.
CTTCATGGGCCTAGGCACTCCCCATATGTTGGCTGGCCGGCCAAAGACAATTTCGTAAGGGCTGAGTTTCACTCGCGAATGCACAGTCATTCTGGTGGATAGGAGTGCTAAGGGTAGAGCGTCAGGCCATTTAAGACCTGTGCTCTCTTGGATTTTGGCCAATTTAAGTTTTAACGTGCCATTGTAACATTCTACTAATCCAGCTGATTGGGGGTGATTTGCAGCGTGGAACTTCTGCCTAATGCCTAGCCCTTCACACACTCTTTTCATCACACGACCCACAAATTCACTTCCGTTGTCAGACCAGACCATTCTAGGCATTCTGAACCTGGGGAAGTACTCTTTTACAAGGGCTTTTGCTGTGGACAAGGCAGTATTGTCTTTTAGGGGATAGGCTTCTATCCATCTTGAGAAGGCACAAACAACAACGAGCACGTATTTTAAGTTGTTGCATCTCTCCATGTGTATGAAATCTAGCTGCAAAACCTCGAACGGATACGTAGGAGGTGCAAAATGACCAGCTGGAGTTGGGGTTCCCCTACCAGGATTGTGTTTCAGACATACCATGCAATTCTTGACCACATTCTCTGCACACTTGGGAATCCCTGAATTCTTCCACACTGGGGCCAACAACTCGCAAATCCCTTTCACGCTGATATGAACCATTCCATGAGCCATTGTAACCACCGCAAGCACATATGCATCGGGTAACAACCATCTCTGGTGCTCTGCCAATTCAATCCAACAACCATTTGCATCCATTCTACCCGTACTCTCTCTCCACGTGCAGTGGCGTCACTAGGGTTGGTGTCACCCAGTGCGGTAACTCATGGTGTCACCCCCTCATGACTTACCCCATGATGGACCTCCTCCGAGTCCGCCAGTGACTGGCGGACTCGGAGGAGTTCCATCATGCAGTAAGTCGCGGCCAAAGCTTGCTGACTGCCCTCCTTCCATTCATTTATTGGATGTTTAAGTGTTTATAAGCATTTGTATGTAAGGTGGGAACGACAACAAAGGCGCGGCATATAAATGTTTTTTCGCCACTGTGTTCTTTACCACTCTGTCCCCCCGTACGCTTTGAAGTGGACTCTTAAAGAGACTCATCTTTAGATCTACCCATGATGGGAGAGAAAAAAAATAAACAGAAAAGAACTGTTGAAATGCTTCAGCTAATCTCAGCTGCTGGAAATTACTTTAGGGTACACATTCCAGTCCAAAACCCTTTTACTCATTGCAGATCCTAAATCAGTCTCAGTCCTGCTTCAATTGGAACAGTTCAACCCAAACTGCCAAGCCTAGACCAATTACAGTTTTTCACTGCATGGAATTTATGTCATAGCATCTTCAATAAGCAGTAGTACACAAATCTTGAATAAGGATGTCCGTCTCAGCATCAATGATAGAGCAAATAAAATATTGAAACATATTTTAGAGATTTGCTTCCTTACTTCCCAAACATCAGCTTATCATTTTCTGCAAATAAACACTTTACACTGAAATAGCAGGTGTTCATTTTTAATTAAGACACTAACTTTGGTCATATATATCAGTACATAATTTTCCTTAGAATACTCATGTAATAAAACACACATGGACAGATACTGCTGATGGTTGCCCTTGTTCCAGCATCATTGCTTGAAATAACTTCAAATGCCCAAGTGCCGGTCTTTCATTACCAGAAACCAGTTTGGCAACCAGACGCCAGGAATGGTCAAATCAAATATATATATGCACATCATATGTGTGTACACATCTCCATATACCATTAGTACAACTGCTAGTTATTCTTCCCATCCCACAGATCCAGGAGTATCATTTTACTCAACCGGGATGCAGCCAATATTTAATAGCCATCTCACTCCCCCTGAATCTTCACATGCCCCAATGGCCTGGCTACTTTCATTACCCATTACTGCGCAACTCTTCCAATCACAAGCTAGCCAAAATTCAAATGGTCCAATAGACCACAATGCAGGGGTGTGTAAATATTGTTGAGATGAACCCCTGAAATCGGGACTGGCCTAGGGAAGGGATTTTGCTAAATGAGGAGCAGTTACTATGCCACCACAGCAGTAACACCAACAATAAATAATGTGCGCAGATGAGCACTTTAGTGCAGGTGAGGTAGTGTACGTGCCAGCGAGCCCACAACTGCAGTCCCTACCTCAGCCTGAGCTCTCTAGTCAAGTCATCATGGACCCCGTCACTTATCACAGCTTGAATGTGCGATGTGGCCTGCTTTGTTGAGCCCACCTAACCAGTGACAAAAAAAGGACAAGAGACCAGGCTAAATCGCTACTTCCAGTTTCAGGCAATGAATTCAATCGCCCCATGCCTGGACTGAGCAGATTCCCTGTTCTATCTCAATCTTTTGTTCCTCTCACTCAAACTACAAACAAAGCATGTTATGGAGGGACAGCAACAACACGCATTTTACACAGGTACATTAAAACTTTGGACCTTAATCAGCAGCAGGTATATGTTGTTCTCACGTGCCTCTGGTGCCTGGAACCCATAGCTGCCAAGGTTTTAGATTGCCATGTGTGACATTTTCATAATTTCATTGTAATTATGAGTGACATTTCAACGACTATGAGTGACACTTTGTCGCTAGAAAAATTAATCAACGAAACATATAGAAAAACATATAAAATATCAGAATTTACACCCATTTGAGCAACACGAAACTCTAAGAAGTAATTTAAATTAAGTGCGCTAACAGGTGCCTGCCTGCAAAGAGCGCCAGCGAGCTGCTCTGGCAATCCATGCAAACATAAGCAAATGCTCACGGTATGTGTAGAGATAAGATCCAGAGTGGAAACCAGCATATTCTAACCATGGTCCAATGTTGGCAGCTTAGCCCCCATTACACCCACCATCCCTAGAACAAATAAAAGTTATCCTCCAAGCAAACTGATAGCAAACTCGTCATAAACAAAAGGAAACAATCCTTTTAAACATGCGGCAGAGTTAATTTTATAAGAAATACGTGACCCTTTGCAGTGAATCATACTGTGGCTACTCACCATGCCTACTACGTGAAAATATAACCAATGAATAGACTCCTCAGTCAATGCACATGAATAGTGATAATCACAATTGTAAAAAGCACAAAATGTAGTGATAGCTGCCTAAGTTAACAAAATATTAACTATGTCCTTAAACCCAATGATACAGTTCAGACACAAAAGTTTAACATGCACCTGTCATTGAAAACAAAAAGAAAAATGAATCAATGCTCCATGAATAATTATTCGCCTTTTGCTGTTGTATAAAGATGGGCAACAGCATTTCACTGCGTGCGTGTGACACTAATATCCTCTTATTGGAAAATGCACCACATTCCTGTTACATTATGACTTACGTATTTCATCTCTCCTTCAGAACCCCTTAAAGCACAACTCCTGAGCCCGCCATAATCCACTGTGTGTGTTCTGTTCTTCTTCTGCAGCCCCCAGGCTGAGGCAGCGTGACTCTCCCTCAGTGACGACCGGCCCTCTCACAGCTGTTGCATAATCATGCAGCACTCTTGTCTCCCTCGCCATGTGGCCTCGAGTCCGCCGGCCTGGGCTGCTCTGTAATTCACCTGCGGGCGGCGTAGCCAATAATTCAACTCCTGGGCCTGCCGTGCTCCAGCGCGGGCAGCTCTGCAGGGCAGGACAGCCAGGGTCTGAGGTGCGAGCAGCAGAGTGGTGTGAGCCAGCGGCCGATCACCATGATGCCCTGGCCCCTTGCCACCCGCAAACCAGTGTTGCTGAGCAAGCAGTCGAGCCACTCCATAGACCCCTGACCCTCCATCTACGTTGAGACATGGGATGGCACAGCCCATGCAAAGCTCCTCCGGCTCTTTCAAAGCACAGGGCGATCTCCGGGCATCTTGTGCAAAGTGAAATTAAACGCGCTCCTTCTACACCCTTCACAGGCGTTGAAAACGGCAGGTCACGTGAGTGACGTTTCGAACGTCCTCGACGTCGTATAACTGAGCTAATTGCACAATATTGGCCGGCGGCCGGGTAAGGGGCCCTCATCACATGGGGTGACACCGTGAGTGAGCCTCTGCTTTAAATCGCTACATAAGTCAGGAGATTTATGTAGCGATTTAAAGAAGAAGCTCACTCATGGTGTCACCCCATGGTGATGGTGTCACCCGGTGCGGTCCGCACCCCCCGCACCCCCCTAGTGACGCCACTGTCCACGTGCTCAACTCTTCCTCTGTGGCCTCAGCTTGGATGGATTTCACACTCTCTATCGTGTCCTCACATATTCCAACATCACCATTCCATCTTTCAGGGCCTGCAACATACATTCGGCTCATCACATTCTTTGCCGTTTCTCTCGCAATCTCATCAGCAAATGCATTTCCACGACCTACATCATCAGTCACCTTCTTGTGAGCACTACATTTCACAATCGCCATTTGCAGAGGCAAGGTCAGTGATTCAAGAAGCTCATTCACCAGCTGACCATGCTGAATCTTAGCTCCATGCGAAGTCAGGAACCCACGTTCTCTCCACAATCGTCCGAAACTGTGAGCCACGCCAAAAGCATACTGGCTGTCGGTGTAGACATTCACTCTCATTCCTTTAGACAATACACATGCTCTCGTGAGTGCGACTAGTTCTGCAGCTTGAGCTGAACCATGTGGTACTCGTGCAGTTTCGACAACTGTGTGCAAAGTTGTGACAGCATATGCTGCAGTCACGTTCCCATTTGGGAGCTTAAAGCATGAACCATCCACCCATAATGTACCATCACATTCAGCAAGAGGGGTGTCAAAAAGATCAACTCTCCCTTTCGTCTCTTCCTCTGTTCTAAGAAAACAATCGTGCTGTTCTGAAGCATCTGATTCCTCTGCAATTGGTAACAACGTGGCTAGATTTAAGGTACTGCACCTTTTTATGTGCACATGACTTGCTAACAGTATTAATTCGTAACTTGACAGCCGAGCACTAGTTAAGTGCTGTGTCTTGGTTCTATTTAACAACGTGTCTACTGCATGTGGGACCATCACGATTAGTGTATTATTCATTACTAGACCAGCAGACTGTCGAATAGAAACAGCTGCTGCTGCTGTGGCCCTTAAGCAACTTGGCAATGCTTTAGCTACCAGATCCAAAGTCGATGAAAAATAGGCGCATGGCCGCTGTCTACCTCCAAATAACTGAGTCAACACAGACAATGCACAGCCCTCCTTCTCGTGGACATACAATGTGAAAGGCTTACTGTAGTTGGGGGTACCTAACACAGGAGCCGAACATAATGCTGTGTGTAATTCGAGAAAACTTTTCTGACACTCTTCAGACCAAGGAATGGGATTGGGTGTACTCTTACACGTTAATGCCACCAAGGGTTTGGCCAATAACGAAAAATTTGGGATCCACTGTCTACAGTACGATGTAATGCCCAAGAAAGCACGCACTTCTCTCTGTGTTCTTGGCACATTCAATTTCGCTATTGCCTGAATTCTTTCTGGGGTCAGTTTCCTTCCCTCCTTCGATAAGAGGTGACCTAGGTAGGTCACTTCTTGTCGGCAATATTGAAGCTTGGAAAGTGACACCTTGTGATGTAAATCACACAGATGACGCAATAATGACAAACTTGCCTTTTTACAAATTTCCTCAGTATCTGCAGCGATGAGCAAATCATCCACATAGCACCTGTAGGTAAAATAATCGTATCGAGCTGTGTTTTTAGAGCTTGACTGTATATTGATGGACTTTCACAGTAGCCTTGAGGAGCGCGTTTAAAGCGGAAGCTGCGACCTCCTAAACTGAAGGAAAAAATATCCCTGCTTTCCTCAGCAATCGGGATACTGAAGAAAGCATTCTTCAGGTCAATCACCGAAAACCAGGAGGCAGAGGCTGGAATCATAGTTAACAATGTGGTAATGTCGGGGACAACTGGGAATTGTGGCACAACTATCTTATTCACCTCTCTAAGGTCAATCACGAATCTGTACACAGGTGGCTGAGAAGGGTTAGTGCGTTTTAAAACAGGCAGAACAGGACTATTGCAAACATTGCCTCGTGTTTCTTCAATTACATCTTTTTTAATCCATTCGTAAACGATCGCTAGCAAAGCTTTTTCACCCTCATTAGATATTTTGTATTGGGGAATTCGTGGCATTTTGACATTGGACTTTAATGTTACAACATATGGTGGAATTTCTAAAAGACCTACATCATTAGGACCAGTGGCCCAAAGAATATCTGGGAGAAGTGACAATTCCGCTGGAAGTGCATCTCTCGACAAATACATGGGAGAAACTACTTTCTTACCTAAAGTAAGTTGTACTCCTGAAGGAGAACAGTACAAAGTCGCATACAATCTTTTTAGCAAATCCAAACCTAACAAATTTTCGCCACAACCCGTTGTCAGAATAAGGGGTGCTTCGAATTCGCAGGGACCAACAGAAAGAGACAAAGGGTCAGAAATTGGATTTCTAACTGGGGCGCCAGAAAAACCTACAGAAACGTTCATTTCGCCAGACAAAGGTGCGCCAGGGAGTTTGGAGTGCATAATAGAACTCTTTGTAGCACCAGTATCCAACAGAAAAGGCTCTGACACACCTGATGCAATCACCTCAACATAAGGTCCACTCTGATCTACTGGAACTGAAACAACTCCCTCTCTTTGTCTAAGGCTGTCCTAGCAATCATTACCTTCCCAATGCTCATCTTCTGTGTAATAATCATCAACGTAGTATTGAGCTGTCCTATCAGATACGCTATTTTGCTGATCAAATCTGTTCATAGAGTTTTTTGGTGGAAGAGGACGTGTGTTCTGAGGGGCGTTTCCACGCCCCCTACCTCTAGGTGCTTGCTGATCGCCACGACCTCTAACACCAGAAACTCCATTTGCACGTTGTAATAGAATAGGACAATTATACTTGTAATGACCTTCTTGTTTGCAATATAAACACTGGTTGGGGCCTACAGGTACACGGGGTTGGGTATACTCGACTCTCTGCGAGTTCCTCTGATACTGTTGAGGCTGCTGAAAAGTATTTTGGTAGTGATTCTGACCATTATTATTTTGATTACCACCACCACGTGGCGGATAGGCTTGCTGTAGCAAAACCTTTGTTTTCAGTTCTTTAGTTTTCTTTTCTACTCTATCTTTCTCGTCTTTGTCTCTATTTTCATAATATTGGGCAGTAGCCAATATCTGGGCTGAAGACGAGACTGCCCAAGAACTTTCTGAATCTTTTAATTTTTTACACAATTCTGGAAGCAGATTGTGCACGAATTTATCGACAAACAACCTCTGACCACCTTCTGTGGTCATATCTTGACCGCTGTGGTCGACAAACGTTTCTTCAAATCTGGTGAAGAAATCCGAGACTGTTTCTTCTTTCTTCTGCTTACATGCAGACAACTTATCCCAATTTACGCGTATCGCAGGCATTATCGTTTTCATGTAATCTACTATTTTACCAGGGAGTTCCGCTATCAAAGGCTCAGGCTTGGCACCACCAACTTGTCGGGCATCTGCAGCAGTAATATTAGCCCATGTGTCATCTAATTCCTGGTCATGATCTATATGACGAATTTTACCCCATAAAGGCTGTGGAACAACATTTCCAAATAACATATCGATGTCGGCTAAATTCATTATACATGACCCAGCAGTTTGCGACAACTCTTTATAGTATCCTGCAGGATTTTTACGCGGGTCGGGTAATGTTTGTTTGAGTGCTAAAACTTCAGCTCGCTTCCATGGGACATGTACCCATACACGTTGGAAATGTGGCAGAATAGGTGGGACAGCAGTTGTGTCACCCTCTCTCCATTGTGGGGGAACTTCTCTCATAGGGTATTGTCGCGCCTTTTTCCTACTAGATGTATTAGATTCAGATGGTGACCCAGAACTGCTTCCCTTACTCCGATATGATAACAACATTTCAACTGCTTTCTCCACATCTGGACCTACAATCATACCCTCTCCCAACTTAAAACGCATACGACACATCTCTTGTGGGATGCATTCCTGATCATTGTCTTCTAAATCCTCGCAAAGGAAAACACACATCTGTTCGAAAACATATCTCTGTGTCGCTGCTTCCCATTGATGGAAGACTTCCATGACAGACTCTACATCATATTTTACCGTGTCCATGACCCATTTCCGTGCTAAACTATTCAATGAATCTCTCTCTTGATAATCAGGCAGTCGACTTCGCAACTGTCTTCTTCCCATGTTAGGGGTCGTAGTAGGCGACCCGAAAAGAGGTAAAAGAAGGTTAGTAACAGTGCTGGCCATTTTCTGCCGAATAGAAGGTGAAACTGAAGGGAGAACGGATGGAAAAATGGGGTGAGATAAGGCAGGGGCAGAGATAGCAGAAGAGGTATCAGGGGCAATAGAGGGGGCACTAGGCAAAATCGTAGACGGAGTATTAGACGACGTGGAAAATACAGTAGGCAAAATCGTAGAAAACACAGGTAAAACAGAGGTGGTCGGTGGGCCTGGAGAAGGCTGCACCGAAGAAGTAGGAGCCAGCTGAAGAACAGCTGGTGGGTGCTGTTGAGGAGCAGGAGTCGTAGTTTGCGCAACTAAAGGTTGCGGGGGTGCTGTGGCATTCTGCGCATAGGGGGGTGGTGAATTTAATAAATGCGACATTAATGGGTCTTTTTCACGCTCTTTTGCTGCCTCTTGCTGAAGAGACGGCAAAACCGGATAACATTTATCTATTGCCATTTTACGTTGCCTGTGCAACTGCTCATTCATCTGCTCTTCTTCATTGTCTTTAAACTGCACAGCAGCTTGCATTACTGAAAGTCCCCCTTCTCTCTTATTTTTCTTAGCTAATTTGATTTCTTTTTGTTTGGCTTCTTTACGCCATAAGCGGAAAGAGTCAAACATTGCCGGCCTGGCTTTCTTTTTAAAGAGTTTTACTTCAAGGTTGTCTAAGATTTCGGAATCAAAGCTACCATATTGGGGCCATTTTAGAACACCATCTTTTCTGGTGTATTTAATCCATACTTCATTGTAGGTGATGGGGCCTAACCCATGTTTCACGTATAGCTCGTAAGTTGGAGTTCCAACTGGAGGAACCGGACATGAGTCCTCCAACCGGGAGTCCCTATTATTACCACCAAGACAAAACCAATTCCCAAGTCTAAGACCAGGCATCTTCGCTCTCTAGTCTAGTTCCAAACTTAAAAGGATTATCGATTACGATATTTCTCGTGAATACACGAGTCCTTCGGTTTTGGTGCTTGCAAGTACCAACACAAAAACTTTTTATCCCAAAGATACCAAAACTAAGTCCAACTAAGGTCTGGGAGACACTCCACTTATACTTAACTGAAATATCGTTGACGTCACCAGAAGACTCGTCTTAGTGTTTCGCTCTACCAAACTTCAAGGGTCCAAATCAGGGCGATAGCCAGGGCAGCAGTCCTTGTAGCCGTCGGGAAGCGGGGAACCTCGCAGCAAAGACCTTCGGACCACGTCGACATGCAGGGGTCAATGAGGTGGTTGGCCGTCCTCCGGAATTTTCACACGAAGCTCCTCACGATCTTCTGGCTGACTGGTACCACTGGAATCGCCCCACGTTGGGCGCCAGCTGAGGTACTGGGTTTTTAAGAACCGGCACAGAACCAGTAACCCAGCGGTGTCAGGGAATCAACACCCAGAGACCTCGGTTTCTTCCTGATCCAGACCACAGAAACTCAGAGTCTTCTAGGTGAAGTCAAAGATTAGTTTATTGGCTGCAACCAAGGTAACAAGTGTCCTAGAAGTACAATACGGGTATGTTCTCAGGAGACTTTACACATTTACAAAGTCAGGCTTCTCTCTTTATACAGAATATTCAGCTTCAGGCAAACATTCTTCGAATTCGTAGTATGTCATTTATAGTTACTGGTTACAAAAGAAAAGCAGAGTCATGATGACATGTACATATTTCACGTCGTGCTGCCCATAACAAATCATCCGGCAAGGCCCAACATTTCATCAGATATCGCTGGACCCCCAATAAAAACGGGCACCTCCCCACCATAAAGTAAGTGAAGCAAAAGAGTGGAGATAGATGTGAGTCGAGATATGGCAGGTGTGCGCGCTGAAATGGTTTTATGGTTTGTTGAGCCTAGATGCTATCTTGCTCGGCCACTGGGAGGGGAACTGACCTAACGAGTTCGGCCTGGGGCAATGGTTCCAACTTGTACAGGTCAAGGAAAAGTCGATTAAGGAGTGCGTGTCCTTGTGGAATTGAATTCAGCTGGATTAAGGCCTATGTAAAGGGCAACACATAAATGGGAGCCAAGGGTTTAGAACGAAAATGACGATTTCTAGGGGAAATCGTCACTCGAATATACTGAAAATATAGGTACATGATGTGCTCGTCATTCTCGGTCTTTTGATACCAAATTCGTCATGTTTCGACTAAGTTTTAATTCTCAAGTCCAGAACTATTATATGAATCCAGATTTTCAGAACCACATCCCTTGGTCCTTCAACCTTTATTCCATAATTTAACTGGCTTCCGGGTTGCCTAGTAATTGTTGTGCAAGCTTGTGTTCACTTGCTCTAGTGCTGCACCACGTCTCACTGAATTAAGTTCACCTTGTTGCTATAGCCTCAAACTCCTTTGGCACTCGCACTGCTAATTTTTTTCACTTTCATGTTTGATTTGTTTCTCTTGATCTTAAATTGCATGATTTTGCATCTTCCTACTCTGGACCACTACATTATTAAGGTCAACCTTGTCCAGTCTGAATAAATTATGTTACTCTATAATCATATTATATTCTCCTGGTGCATTCCATATGCACTTTGAATAAATTATGAACTTGGTTTTACATATATGATTATACAGGGACAGCTTTTTAATATATGTATCTTGCATTATTCTTTTCTTATATATTCCTCATGCTCACAAAACTTGTCCTGATGAAGATCTCAAAATACTAAGAACGAAAAGCCGTCGACCTTTTATACAACAAAAACTCCTTTACTGTTTAAAATTATCGTCAGGAATTTCTGCTTATGTTGTCAATGCGATGTATATATTTTTAAATGTCACCTCCACTAAACACTTCACGCTCTTATTCCCTTTTTCGTGAGCATGTGAACTATATTTCAAACGTTTTTATATAATATTTATAAATTAATAATTTATTATGTCAATGCCCACCTGTGTCTCTTCGTATAATTAGAAACATTCGACTGTTGCTCCCTCTAGCATTTAATCAAAAATATGCCCTATGCCATAGGCTAAGTGAGTAACACTTTCCTAAATCAACAGCTCTTGCTTTTTTAGGACCTTTTTGACCTTGCATAAACTATTGTTACCTCACAATATTACTGACTACTCCAAGTTCAAATATCGGGGCACCCTTGTTTTGTAATCCATTAGCCATTAAGGCACCACATATTAATTCTTGTTTATCTTCCAGCCATAAATCCTAACTGATCATGATGTGTTAGGGAGTCTATTACCATATACAATCATATGGCAAGGGCTTTTGCACGAATGTAATTCTCCACGTTCAGCAGAAATATGATTCAATAAAATATGCATGTTTCATGCACAATACAAAACCTAAATATCAATATAATGTTAAACTTGTTAATGTCATACACACGTTTAGTGGCATACCCCCTATTTTTCTAGCCTCCAAAAACATCTTATGGATGTCTGACATGATCTTACTTGAGAACTCTTTGAACATTTGTACTGATAATCCATGCAGCCATAGGGTTTTACCTGCTTTTAGCTGCTTTATAGCCACCGCCAGCTCCCCCACTGTCAGTTGGGCTGCTAGTTCAGAGAGGTCGATCACAGACAGGGTTCTGGCCAGTGAGTCTTTACAATGCCAGTAAGTTCTTCTGGATCCCCAAATTTCCAGAGGTGCACACCTTCAGAAGATGCCAGGCAAAGATCTCCACTATCTTCCTGCTTTCTGTTACTACACGGCTATCCTCTCTCAACACACTTTGCACCCAAACTTGGCCTTCATTTATCTTACCTTGCCATGCTTGCAGTTTACCCATGTTACTGTCATCTTCATACAGCTGAAGTTATCTACCATAAAACTGCATTCTAGTTTCCCTTTCTACCAATGCTCAGTATTTCTCCCTCCTGGACGACATTAAGCGTGTAAATGCCCCCATTGGTTTGCCTAAGTAGCGCTTCTCAAATTCCCAAAGTTCTTCCTCCAAATGTGCTACTTTCCTGAGTCTCTCTTTTGCTTCCCCCAGATATTACATCTGTCCACCCATCCAAGATCTATATTATATGCCCACATCGGCCTGGATGATAACAAGGAGCCTACATCTTCAGCAAAGTAATCTTCTGTCATTAAAGCTATGTAGCATATCACCTCCCTGCTCAAAGTTCTCATTTATCCATCCTCCATTAATTTTGTTCATGGGATGTTGTGGATTGGATCGTGACACATGGCCATTTGTTCTTTATATTAAAGATCGCCAATTAATTCTGCCCCTTCTCATTGTTTGTATCACTTAGTGGGATTGTTACCCGTTCACCTGCTCAAAAGGTTGGTGACAAGATTAGCTTGTTGTAGTGCATGGGGGAGTGATTGAGATTCTGTTTTTTTTTAACAAAAAATATGTCTTGGGCATCCTTCACTTTTTGCCTGCTCACAGATGGGTTAACAGTAGAGAGACTTTCAAAGTATCCTTTCTTTTCCATCAGATACATTAATTGTTTCTCTCTTTTGTCTTCTTCTGAGGGTCTGGCCTTTGTGATGACGCTTTCATTCTGCATTCTGCATCCCTGCTGTGACTATGGCCTGACACTCAAAAACAATTTTCCCCATGAAGTCAAATACTTGGTGATAGAATCTGAATGGTCCTTTCCTGAAATATTTGAGCATATGTCGATACCACTCCACCAAAGATAAAAATTAGACTAATTCCAGAAGGCATGGGCATATAATAACTTCATTTATTGTAATCTAGGGATTTGACTGCGATTTCCTCAGTATTTTTTTTCAGACAGTGTTTACCGTTGCCTACCACTGTCACTCAATTTAGTGAACCAGTACTGTTTTGCACTACAAATAGACAATTCAGTGGAGGCTCAACAGGCACTGCCTTTCCCATACATTACCTCCCAATACACATGGAAAAGAAGCAAAAACAAGAGCTCCCACTGTATCATTAACAGTAACAGTGTTATTACTGTGCCATTAAGGCTGAGGATGTCAGGATAGTACGGGTGTATCTACACACATGCACCTACTAAGGTAGGAGTGCTGCTTGGTGCCCAACTCGTGCATGGGCTGGCCATGCCCTGGCATGCACATTCCTTCCAGCAGGGCAGTGCTGGTGCCTCCTCAATACTGGTCACCTTTGGCCAATGGGTTGGGAGCTTCAGTGTTTCCTGCGTCTGAGCTTTGGAACACCCACAGCAAAACCCATAGAACGCCCCTTTCATGCAGATTACCCCTTGCATGCTTCGGAAGGCCCCCAGTCATCTGACGTCACGGTGGGCGTGTGCGGAGGACGGCTGGGGACCGTCCGTACCCCACCCACTCATTAATTCTCCCACACAGCGCGCAAGGGGTTAACGCGTAAAAGGGTCCCAAATTTACAAGGCCATGAAAAGTCACACAGTATGACTTTGCGTGGCCCTGTAAATATGGGGATGCCCATTGCACCGACAGTGCATCAAAATAAGTGACGCACCGGTGGCGCAATGGGCTTGTAAATAAGCCCCATAAATCTTGGAACCTGCAGAGCTCCAGGTTATTTGGTTCACTTTTGAGCACTAGCAGAAAAATGGATCAAGACTCAACAGTAAGGTACAGCAAGATCTAACCACCAATTATCTCACAATAGAGACTTAGGTTTGTCAGAGATGAGGTCTAATGTCTGACCTCTCATCCTTGGAACAGAGAAACTCGGGTTCTTAACATGGCTTCGCTACATTACCAAATGCAAGTGATCCTTTGCAAATTGGTTTATGTCAGCGTACCGCATTCCAAGGTACAATTCAGAATTTGTGACCTCTTAGAATTTTTTTTCTAAAAGCAGCATTAAATACGATATTAAAAATGTATCATTTTCATCAGCCTGGAAGTGCTGAGGGGCTTATTAAATTCGCATATTGTGCTTTACAATCATACATCCATAATAATGCACCTGGTAAAATGCAATATTATGGGCACGGCTACCTGTATTCCATAGTTGTTAATTGTTAGTAATCTCAGTGTATCGTCCCTCAAACAAGCATCTGGCCTTCTGCAGGAACCAAACAAGGTAGATTAGGAAACAATATACAACTGAAAATTAATGGAAAAAACAACGGAAAATATCGTCAGAATATGCCTGTAATAACTATTGGCTTGTAAAAATGTAATTAAGTGAGTAGTGACGTAGACACACATGCACATTTTGCTCTAACATCAGATGTCCCTCGCCCTGGGAAGAGGAAGTCTGTGCAATGAGAGAAAACAGCATTTTTTTAGAGAGACCACACATATTAGTGTTGCACGCTCTCATGTATATTACCACTCGGAAGGCCCTCAAAATAATGTGTTTGAGAAAGGGAGTGAGAGAGAGAGAGCAACCATATTTTATTTTGAAATGCTTTTAGAGTGCCCGCCTCAAAACCATTACAATGCCGTTCATGTGACCAATAGACACTGAAAAAATAGTGTCATACATTTTCTCGTATTCAAATTCAGAATGCCACAATCTTAATCTGTATGAAAACAGATTCAGACCACTTGAAGGTAATTGTAGCAGCATACATGCATATATTACCCAAACAAATCTGTTTCAATACAGAAATTATAATATATATACATATATATATATGTTTATAGTTTCCAGCCTAATTATTCTACACTGGCCTTAATATCCTTAAGATGGGTGCCTGAATAATACTGGCATTATATTCATGTCCCTGCTTTTTTCTACACTAATTCATTAGGTGATTACTATCTACTTGGCTCTCTTTTTGCATGAAGGGCTTTGCTAATGCACTGAATGTATTTTTCCACACGCAGTTATCTCTCTTTTTTGGTTTTGTGCAATGCGTATAATTATTTTTTATCTTTATACCCATATATTCCTCATTTCAGAAATTACACACTGGATGCTCTGAATTATGTCTTTTTTGTCCTGAGGATGACCATACTAAGTTGTTGTGGTTGAAACGGCGTCAACGCTCATCTTTGGCTCACACTAAAGAGGAAGCATCTATTGCCAATCTTGTTCTTGCAATTGTTTGCATTCTTTTTTTTTGTATAATTCTCCTAGGACATTGTCTTATTGTTTACACTGTCTATTGTTCCTTTTATATTGTCTATTGCGTAACTGTGTGAGCATCTGTTTGTTCATCGTTTAATGTTTCTAATTTATGGCTTCAGTAAAAATATGTTATTTTGATAATTTTCTATTTATGAGTATCATCTTCTACAACTTTTTCCTTGCATTTTCTCTTCGTATTGCATTTCTATTTTTGTTTTCTTGTGTAATTTTGGTATGTACCATTGTTGTTGTTATATATCTCACGTAAGAAAGGCAAAGCACTGCAGGTTCTCATGCTGCCTCTTGCAGAACACTGATTCATGGAGGTAAGAATTATATGAGATAACAACTTACCACCACCTATGTGCATTATTCACTGAAAAAACAAAGGTAAAAGTAATGCTATAGTTCTGTGAAATGTTCGGTAAGAACATAAACTTCCAAACTCCAACAACCACAGAAATTTGCCATTTCCAACTTGTGCACCCCCATGCGCAATTTTTCATCAATAATTGAATTTCGTTGTAGTGTAATTACCAATGATATCATAGAAGATATCATGAGTAATGTAATATGTGTGGTAATTAGCAGTGCATAGCAACGTGGATGCTCCGGGGTTTTGGGTTCTCGGGGGCCTTTAAAGACTCAGGGAGGGGGGCCGTGCCATTAAACATATTTTCAGTCACTGGGGATGGGGTTCCTGGGACATACAATGGGTTGGGACGGGCCTCCCTCTCCGTTTTTTATTACATAAGGCCCAGGGAGATGCGGTCTCCAGGAGTAATGTGTCTTACCTTCCCTTTATTTATGATTTTGGCCCAGGGATGGCGCCCCAGGGGCCTAAAAAATCTCAGGGAGGGGGGTCATGCGCCCCTCCCCTTAAATAATGCATTGGGACCCAGGGGATGGGGTTCCCGGGGCTGCAATGAGCTCGGGAGGGGTCCCCATCCTTTCCACCATTGCAGCTACCTTTCACCCAAAAGGGCGGCAACATTCACCGTGATGGAGCCTCTGAATATGGGTTGTAAACCAGCATTCCACTACCTTTAACCTGAAGGTTACGCTTCTCTCACATTCTCTCCTGCTAAACAGTCTACCTGTCACACAACCTTCAGGCAGATGACTAGTTGAGGTATTAACAACAAGTTACCTCTGTCATGATGACAAAACCCTGAAAATATAATGAGTGGGGTCTGTGGTGTATGCCTGTCTTAACTTGCTCTAATCCACACTGTTGTCAGTTATCAGCAGGTCTGAGCAAGTGCTATGCTGCCCACATCTAACTCTGACAATTAGGGAGACCTCCTAATGAGAACATAAGTGGAATTTACCAAGCCTTCACAAAGTCCCTATAGCATTTCGATTTCTAAATCACCATTTACCGCTTTAATGCCCAGCCCGCTGAAACAAGCAAAAGGGTTGAGAAGAGTATGTGTATGGTGGGGCGGCGGGAGGGGGCGGGTGAAGGGAAGAGTGTTACCAGCAGGAATTTGATGTAGTAGAAAACCAACACAAAACCAACAATTTAATTCAGTGCATAGCAGAGGAGTATGGACCACACAAAGGCCCTCAACTGGCTGCCTAGTGCCTCTGTTTTATCTCAGAATTCCTCTGTGCATTGCACTGTGTTTAAGACATAGATGTTGTCATATAGGCTACTCTAACAATGGATCCATTAAATCCCTTTCCAGATGGTCCACTGGTGACTGAAAAGAAAAGAATAGCTATGCCCAGATTTTATCTTAGAACCCTGATGTCAAAGTTGTAGCCTGTAGCATTCCCTAAAGCCAAACATATACTTTCTTGAGCAGGAGCAAATGACACTTCATGTGTGTACATAGGCAAATCAGCCGTAGCTATGAAAATGTTAAAATCCGTTTGTGTGACAAGCATTTAATCAGCAGTAGTTCTGAACAAGACATCATTGTCCAGGTAGAAAGGTGCCCTCGAATAGCTATTAACAATGAGCAGGGTCCTTCTACCTTCAGCTTATGGAATGCCCATGGCCAATAACTTCCTAGAACTACTATCCCCTGCTGAACAATAATGTTATCATGAACTGGAATATCTGTCAGCTTCTCCTTACATCTGCCGCTTTAATCCCATTTGACAGATACACAATTGATTGAATGGGCTTGCATCAGTAAAGGTACACAATAGGCATTTAAGAGGAACCACAGTAGCATCCTACTGTGATTGTCATCACATATCATGCAGCATAAATACCATTAAAAAATTAGGAAGAAACATACTATTCTCATAAAAAAGTTTATTTGGACTCTGGGTCATTTGTGGTGGTGAGAGAACTGCTGTTACCCAACAACTTCCTATATCAGTTCATGAGTGGTATAATTGCGCTGCTGCTTTAGTTAGGTTCGAGCTGAAGACCTAGAGCTCTGCAATTATGTTGTACCTGGTCAATGCCAAAAGCAATACGCAGGGGGTGCAGTTATCTTTTAACTTGCTCTTCAACTCTGTTCAGCATCCACTTTGTCTTACAACACTAAAGTTGTAAGTTTTAGAAAGAGACACCTTCTCCAAAGAATGCGAAATCAAACAAAAACTCGGGCATCAACTAAGATGGTGGAAGGTTTGTGGTGCATGTGGAAAGTTACACCAGGCACTGAGCAGCCCAAAGAAAGAGGTGAGCAGGAAGTTGAGCAACTTACGGAATCTTCAGAAATGAAGCAAAACTTAGCAAAATACTGATATGAGGGTCAAGAATAGGATGAAAAATCATAAATCCACTGCACTGCAACACATATTCCCTTTCTTTGCATTTTATAGCCCCCTTAAAAGAAGAGCAAGATGGAAGAAAATAAAACGACTTTGGAGGACAGCTGTGCCCATTTTGGACAGAGATATTTCTTAATCCTTCTATTTTGGTGATCCTAATATAAGTAGAGGCAATTGCAGAAGGAAATCCCACACTCCTAGCATAAAACCAGCTGGGCTAAGCTAACATGGCCACCTCCTTCACCTCCGCCAAAGCCTTTGACCAAGCTGCAACCCCAACTTCAATCCCCTGTAGCAAAGCATCAGCAGCTGCTGCAATAACAGCAGAAAGAGCTGGTACATGAGCCCGTCAGGCAGGGGCTATAACCCAAGAGCTAGCAGTAGGCTACCGCAATGTGCCAACCGGGTCAGACTGGCCTATAAGGCAATCAGGCAGTGCCCGATGGGCTGGTCTCCCAGATCAGTGTGTGGGCTGGTTTAATGGCACATAGGACTGGTTTGACTGTAAATTGCCCTGATCTTACCACTAAGTGGGGCTGCTTTTATTTTGGTGCCAAGGTCTATTTTTTGTCCCAGTCCAACCTGGTGCCAACCCTCCGACCTGGAAGAGCAGATCTGCCAAATCTGCAGACAAAGACACTGTAGTATCCAAATCAGGCATGTCCTGCTGAAACATCACTTTTGATTAGTTCTTCAATTAATAGATACTAACTAAACATGCTGTAGGAATAATGTGTTTCACCCTATGGCAACATCAAGCAGGGGCCTTTATCGAGGTCAAGGGTCTGATTATGAGTTGGGTAGTGCCTTGAGACCCTCCCGGGTGAGTAGTGCGCTATACAAATGGCATGATTGATTGATTGATTGGTAGTCCATCGGCCCACCAAACTCGCAGTGGAGGTGCGGTGGCTGGCGGGTGGAGTGCTTTGGGACTGCCGCAACCGCCAGGGATCCGCGATTTCTGGCAGTGGCGCCGTCGTCTGGGAAAGCATTATGAATGGTGGTGCTGATACAGCACCACCATGCATATTACGCGTTTCCCCACTGCCAGACTTTTCCTGGAGGTGAGCCTGCCATGAAAAGGTCGGCAATGGGGAAAGAAAGTGGGCCCAACAGGTTGCCCCTTTACATGGAGGTGCAAGCATGAGGACATATGTTGTGCCCGACTGTGTGCATGTACCCTTGTTCCTGCATGGCATGGACTGCTCAGTCCATGCCCAGCAGGAACATACATTGGTAGTCCCACGTCAGTGCAGTTATAAGGTAAACATCCTTTACAACAAAACTTTTTCCACGCAGTACCTTTACAATGCCGAAATTACAATGCAAGTCGTTACAACGACTTGCTCTGGAGGGCGCTGTAGGATAGGGAATAGTTCCACGGGGGCTGGAGTTGGAATAGTAAATTAAACTATTCACTATCGAGCGCCCCCCAACGCAAGTCGTTGTAACGACTTGCGTTGTAAAACCTGCGTTGTAAAGGCATGCGTGGAAAAAGCATGCGTTGTAACAATATACATCCCAGTTATAAGGCTCACTATGAGTCTTTAAATTGCACCGCCGCGTGACCCCCACACTGCCCACTCGCCAGACAACTAAATCACTTGTAATCTGGCGGGCAGCGGTCTGGTTTGTCAGTCGGGTTTGGCGGTGTGGGGGCAGTAGCGTGGTGGCCCGCACACACACTGCCAAACTCATAATCAGGCACTAAGTCACTAGCTTTGCCCACCAGGCGTCCTGTGTTGGGTATGTGGAAGACATTCCTAACTTGTTGTGGTCTGGGACACAGTTTTAAAAAAAGAAACCAAAGCAGGCATGTTTTTTATTATCCTTCTCAAACTTTAAAGATCGTGGGGCATATTTACAATTACTGGCGCATCCCTGCAAATCAGCAGGGATGCGCCAGTTATTGTGCGCCACAGCTCCGCCATTTACAATGCGGCGCACCACGGGGAAAAAACGTGGCGCATTGCTGGAGTTGCGTTGCAAGCACGATGCAGCTCCAGCAATGCTCTGGGGGGCCCTATCTAGTTAATGCGGCGTCAATCCTTACGCCTGCTTCAGGCAGGCGCAGGGTTTTGACGCAGCATGGGCCTAAACGGGACTGAGTGAAATCTTGTAGATTTCACTCAGCCACTAATAGGAGGCGGTCCTGCGCCGTAAGGCCCCCCCCCCCTCCCTGGGCAGGAACACCTACATGTTGCGCAGGGCTTTACAACGTGACGCATCTCCCAGATGCGTCACGTTGTAAGTACCCCGCACCATGGCGCAGGATTTGCGCTGCCGCTGCGTCACAAAAGTGACGCAACGGTGGCGTAAATGAGACGCAAGGGGCTTGTAAATTATCATTGGTTTCTTTCTAGAAATTATTTCCTGTTTTACATTTATTTTGGCATGCAATGCGTATCTTTCGCATCAGTAGGAAAGTCTTACTAAGCACAACCCCTACAGACACTAGGGTAGGCTCTTTAGCTCCCCAGGGTCACTTATTTATGATATGAAAATTAATCAACAAGATCCTGTTTACAAATGATGAACATGAGATAGCCACACCAGACCTCTGCATTTTACAATTGTTATATATAGTGTAGACACAATCCTGCTGTAATAGCTCTCATAATTCTCAATCACACCCATTTTAACAGTTAGCTCTGCCTTGCCTCAGAATCTGTGTGTGGGTGAAAACTCTGTTGTTGAAGTTGTGACCGCCAGGATACCTAGGATTTGTGTGAAAAGTGTTCAAATAACAAACAGAATATAAATAAACACAAATTAGCGTTTACCTGCTACAAATATCACACAGTTACATTTGATTTTGAAACCATAAATAAAACTTTTTTAAATGTGTTTTCCCATTGTTACTGTGATAAAGTGCAATAAAGCTACCGGATATGTGTACACAAAAAAGTGTTGGGGTTTTATGGCACAAATCTAGCACATCAAAAGTCGTGCACTAACACATGTGCAAACACATAGGGCCCAAATATGATATTAATATCACGCTTGCCTCGCTGTCCTCGCTGCCAGTAGTCTTGCTTCTGGGAGCGAGACCTGCTATATCTGATGTGCAGAAATACCGATCCACTCTTAGTCAGCTCCTGAGAAATTGAGAGTAAAAGTTGGAAACAGTGGTTCCACATCAATTACTGTATTATTCCTTACTCTCATGAAGTTTTTGACTAGGACATTTCTCCTGCTTTTAGGGATGAAAAAACTTACTTAGGTGGGTAGCGATTGTAAGTGTGGAAGTATGATTGCGGATCCACATGCTTATTTTTGTAAATATTTCTGATTCTTGTAATTAAATTTACACGTTTGTGTAAGTTTACACTTTTTCCCTATTCACAAAACTGCAATTCAATAGTAAGTTTTCCAGTGTGGAGACTACGGAGTCAGGACGGAGAACGCTGCAACCATATCTTTCACATCTTCAATCCTATCACAAATTGTTCATAGAACCTTTCTGTATGGACATCCACACTGGGCGTTTAGTGTAACTCAGATGAAGACTAAAATATTAATTTCACACACCCGTCTGATGAAGCCACTTTACCATTAAAATTTGACTAAGACGGTATCAGAAAATAATTAGGGACCGATTACGAGTTTCGGAGGTGCAGGTGGTAATCACTGCCATGCCTCTGAGACTCGCCAACACCGCTTGCTAGATTATGACTGGGCGGGCCGCAGCGTGGTAGTCCCAGGGCGGTGCGTGATTCAAAGGCGGTGGTGCCTTTGGAAAAGCCACCACAATAGGAACACCTCACAAGGTTCCTGCACAGCATGGATTCGAAAGTACATTTTGTGCAGGAACTGTTGTGCATGTACAATTATATTATGCTCCATGTGTGCATCCACAAGCAGAGGTGGCACAGGGGGCCCTATGCTTCCTCTCCTCTCCACCATGATGTACATGAAGGAAGAAGCTCCATGACACAGCCGGCGGAGAGGAAACTCATAATATGCATTTTGCAGCCTCCTGAAAGCAGCACCACCTCCAGAGAATGGTAGTTCCCTGGTGGCGTCAGCAGTCCCAGGGCGATACACCCGCCCAACTTGTAATGGGGCAGTTGGGCCACCAGTACGACTACACCCCCGCAAGTCTGTAATCGGCCCTTGAGTATCATAGTCTGCTCTAAATTAGGAGATATGCAATGACCAAATCAATCTAAACACTGCAATTTCTGTGTCTTTAGTGTTTTGCCTCTCCAAATAAACTGACCTGCCTATTTGATTACTGTAGCCATAGTGCTAAATGCTTTTTTCAAATGGACCAACAGTCATTATTTTCATGGAAAATCACTTGAGCAATACATTAATAAGCATTTGCTTGTGTGATTAGAGATACATTTAATCTTACCCAGCATCTTTCTCTATTTGTCTGTCTAGACGGCTGGCCGATGCATGCGCACATGCACACACACACTCACACACACATTAGGGCACAGTCAAGCTCTAAACTGGCAAAGGGCTACAATTTATCTACTGCAAGCAAATTCTAATTTGCCAAATACTAACGTCATACCTCTAGTCTACCCTCCTTTTGCTTTAGCAGCACCTTATGTGCTACAACTAAGCTCATGCACCCGAAATGCTTTAAAAATAAATAATATGGTGGTATTTTCGATATTACGCTAGACACTTCTTGTTCTATAATTTATTTCAAGTGAACTAACATTAGGAGATCCCTTTATTAAAGATGCTGCTCCAATGATATTGGAGGTAGCCCAGAAATATACTTCTAAAATAGCCGTACAGCAGAGTATCAATGCCTGACTATCTACTACCAAAATATCAACATCAAAATAGTAAAAAGTACATAATTTATACAAATATCTGGTACCAATATATATACAATTTAATAGTATAAATCACAGAATTAACAAATATATTTACTGCAACAATATAGTGTAGCAAATATCGTAAAGTGTTTTAAATATATATATATTTTTAATTATCAGTAATTAATGTCATTAAACAATTTTAATAGCTCGAGGGGGATTCCCCAAAGAAGTCAGGAGGTAGAGGCTGACCAGGAGTGGATAGGATGCATTTCTGCATACAAAAATACAAAATGTGTCAGCATAGCAACCAATGTACAGGTCACATTGCCTACATGTTATAGTTTTCATCATGGATAGCGGAAGTGCTTTGCAGTTTAAAATATGGTCATGGAAAGTAAATAGGTTAAGATACTGCAAAAAGAATGATTGTTTGCTAGAATATATGTCATATAGAGGCTAAATATAACTGGCCTAATGGTGACCCATTTAACAGAGAAAGAGGTTCATGAATTATTGTGCCCAAAATGTGCCAATGGCAATATTTATTCAGACTACTGTGAGCAGGGGATACAGCTAACCTAACCCATTGTGAGAGGGAAATACCAAATAATTAGATCACAAGCAGATCCCATAAGTAGATGAGCAATAGCCAGTGTATCAGTCAAAGATAATTTAGTAGGGGTGACTACAATAGCCCAATCAAGATAAACAAAAAACATTTTACATGATTTATTTTGTGTATCATAATTTCACACCTCTTATATTCTAGTGGAGGATTCCGATGTAATCTTAAATGAAAAGCTAGAATGACTAGAATAAGATCAGACCTTTAAGAAATGATGCAAGACTTACATTTACAATATGTACGGAAGAGTAAGAAGTGGTCAAAAAAGTAATGTACTTTCTATCCAGGCAGATACAACCACCAGGTCACATTACCTTATTTTTAACTTAGCCCATCATAAACGATATATTAGCACTATTCCATCTTCCAATTCAAGACCATGTAATCATTCAACTAATAGTGGGGAAACAGAATATGAGGGGTGTTAGTGCTAGATAGACCTTTGAGGAGCTCTTCTTGCAGCAACAGCAAATTATGTAGTTCTAATGCCTATAAGACATATTAGAAGTAGGTATTATCCCTTTCAAAATTGTTCGCCATCATAAGAAAAAGGATAAACTACAAACAATAAAAAAAGAAATAGACTATTAATAAGATTCATAACATATATTACCGTATATAATGAAGCAAAAAAACTGATTAAGGCCAATGAAAATTGCAAACTACCTTAGATGTAATAACTTACAAGAAATGTGAAACTAGTAAGAATAAAATCTTCTAGCACTGGCAGACATTTGGAACCCTTCTAACCTGGAAATTCAATTCAAATTGACCACAGAATATAATCCTAAAGTATTTAAAAATGATAGGATTGGCAAAACAGGTTCACAGGATGAAGTTAAAAGATAGTTTCAAACCTTCTTCTAGAAGGAAATTCTCATATTGTCGCAGAAAAAATAGATTGATGACTCCAAGATGTAAATTCCCCAAATCTTACTTCAGGAGAGGTTGAAAGTTTGGCATACAATATAACCCACAATGAAGTATTAGATACCATCTTAAATGAAAACAGGGATAAGGTAGGAGGCTATGATGGGCTTAACGTACAAGTTTACATATTATTCAACAAAGCCCTAACAACTATATTGGTCCAACTATTTATTTACTAGGATCATTCCGAAACACCAGGCACCTGACACCTGGTTGGCAATATAGATATTGTTATAACAAACAAATCCTCTGCTATCCGGCCACATGATCGATACTAATAATGCCTTTGATCAAGTTATGTAATTGTTTTAAGGGGAGCTGTAGCACGAATGGGTCTCAGTCAAAGGTAGGATGTTAATGGAGAGCTAGTCAAGCATGGCACGATCACTCAACTGCAACCACCCTGTTAAAGGGCACTCTGACAGATCAAATAGACATTGAGAAGGGCACAAGACAAGACTGCCACTATCCCCTCTTCTTTAGATTTATACAAATAACCCTTATGTGCAAATCTGAGCGATGCTAAGCAAAAAAACCTTTTCAGTTTGGGGCGCATAAGATATACATTGCACTATATTCTGTTGATTTAACAATTTTCGCAATGGCCCATGATGCTAGTATTCCAAAAGTAGAGGAAATAATTAGTAGTTTCTCTAAGATTTCAGGGTATCCTGGATCCTAAATTTTGGTGTGGAATAGTGACTAGAAATCTGAAACAATAAAGGATAAAATCAGATACCCAGGTGTTACCATTGTTGCAAAAATTGAAACAATAACACAAATCAATTTAAGCAAATTTCCAATAAAATCAAGGTGTTCATTTCCAAGATGCAATGGCATTTATATAATTATAACATGCAGAATCAACATATTAAAATAAAAGTGTTGCTTACATACTCTTTCATCTTTATTGCAATCCGACAAAGTTTAAATTGGAGAAATAAATGTGGATATAGTCTACGTCAGGGATATACAACCCTTTATATAACAAAGCTACTCAAGTTCAATATAAATTACCACAAGCTACTAACACAAATGATCAGTGCTATAATGGTGTGCACATCTGACAAAATCCATTAGTGGGCATTGCATGTAGGATTACTAGCAGTGAACACCTCAGTGCATCAGGCAAGCTCACCAGCAATAATGTAAAATAAAGCTTTCTCAAGGTAAATTTGAATGCCCCTACATTTCATAGCAGTGATATATACGCGATGGCCCCTGGCACCTAAGAAAGAATATCAGTAATATGACACCCAAATGCAGCATAAATTAGCATCCTTAAATATACTTTGTTTCTGCAAATATCAGATACACACAGTTTACTTTTAAATACACCCATTTCAATGTTGGAAATATACCCAATTTAATCAAAAACATTTTTTTCATTTACTTGATTGGGCTACACATTGGGGAGTTACTCACAGGTAGCTGGATCACTACCAGTAGCTCCAAAGCTATTTGTTGGAGAACTCTGGGCTATGTTAAACAACTTTATTTGGTGTAAAAGAGGTTACTGAATGGCCTTGAAAAAACAAATGCAAAATCTAACATGAAACCTAGGGAAAGGTGGCTGGGCACTACCACATCTCCAACTATATTGCAGGGTTTCCCAACTAAAACAATTTAGATCAATTGTTGGTTTTTAAAGTGAGTGTCAAATAAGCGGCTTTTGGCAATGACTGCACCTAAAGAGTGGAGAGAGCTACTATATAAGGTTGCCACACCA
Source organism: Lissotriton helveticus (assembly GCF_964261635.1). Taxonomy (NCBI): domain Eukaryota; kingdom Metazoa; phylum Chordata; class Amphibia; order Caudata; family Salamandridae; genus Lissotriton; species Lissotriton helveticus. The sequence continues at coordinate 755,847,369 of NC_136061.1, read as the reverse complement.
AAATTGTTTAAAAAGATGAGATGGAAGCATCAGCATCTACAACCTGGTGGGGGATAATGAAATGTACAGCAATACAATGTTGTAGCCTTTTGCAACCCGTAATGGCACTAACAAACATTCTACTATGGCCCTCATTACAATGACGGTCGGTTAAATCACCGACCGCCATAGTATTGGGCAACTGACCGTCTGACAATGAGTCGGCGATCCCACCCGGCCTATTATGATCAGACCACTGTGCAGGCAGTTGGAAAGTGCCTTTTTCTACTGTGGCTTGTGCTGCGGCCCAGGAAAAAGGCTGCAGCACAACCCGCAGTAGAAAAAGGCACTTTGCACACATCCATGCACCATGTGCCAGGCACCATGTGGTGCCTGGCACACGGTGCTTGGGTGCTTGGATGTGTTGTGAGGGACTACATGTGCCTGCAAGGCCACTTAGTAGCCCACTGCGGCCCTGATTGGGACCCCTAAAGTCCGTTTCAATCTGTCTTTTCATGGTGGTGGGACCGCCATGAAAAGGCAGTCACAAAGGTACATCCTAATCCCTATGGTCGTGCCTGCACAGGCACCGCCTACATTGTAGGGATAGGATTTTGATCCGACGGGATCTTGGATCCTGTTGGAGGCTGCGGTCTTTCCCCCAGACATCTGCGCTCGCCCACCAGTATTGTAATCCAGCAATAAGGTCTACGGCCTGGATGTCGGGTGAGCCACCACCGGTGACGGCCTGTTGGTGGGGGTCTGTCCACTATTGTAATGAGGTCCTTACTTTTGGTAATGGTATTTCTGGTAGAGACTCTGTCTAGCCACAGATTGCTCACCTTTTACTTATTCCTCAGGTGTCCGACTGGATACAGAAACTTTGCAGCTGTACCTCTGTGCATTCGAAGGCGGCACAATGCGGCTCTGCACTCATGTGGTTCTGCTCTAGAAATAACATTTGGGGCCTATGTACGTGCCACACCCGCATACTGACATCAGTTGCTTTTAAGACTGTGCCCCCAGACACAAAGCCCCAAAAGAGAACTGTAGACAGTGTGCAGTTTCCCAATTATGGTTAGAGTCCAACCACAGAAAGGAAAGGGTGGGGGTGTTAGTGAGGAATTTGCAGCTAGACAAAATCTCTAACAGAAAAAGCAACACCAAAGGTAAGTAACTTGTTCTTCTGATAGAGACGTCTAGCCACTAATTCCTCATCTTTTAAATAGATACCAAAGCAGTAACTGTTTGGAGGCGAGTCTGTGAATGGACTAAAACCAGAAATTCCTGCAGAACCAAGCAGGCAAAATGCCTCTCTTGGCAAACAATAATGATTTGTGAACATTTGGAGGGATGACCTTGCAGATGTCCAGGACATGGACTCCGTGTGCTAACACAGTGGTAGCAGCTGGGCTGCTTTTCAGACAGTGCACAGAAGATTTTTATGCAAAGCATTGATCTTGCTGGAGATAGTACTTTTCTGCAATGCATTGCCTTCTTTCGTACCAGAGAGCCACACAAAGTGCTGATAGTCCACCTACTGGTCCTTGGTGTGATCTATGTAAAAGCTCAGTGCTCTTTTGGGATCTAAGCGATAAATTCTCCCCTACTCCTTAGAGGCGTGAGGTGGAGCATAGAACGCTGGCAGAGTAATGGTTTGGCCAACATGGAAGAGCATTACAATATTGACAGAAAGGATTCCCTTGTCTGCAGAGCTAGCTTTTCTAGGAAGAAAGAAGTGTGTGGTGGCTTGACGCCATCTCATTCACAAGCCATGCCAAATTGATGGCAGTGGGAAACATGGTTTTGACAGTAAGGAGCCATTTGGATCATCTATAAAGTGGTTCGAACAGAGTGCACATCAGATGAAAGGGGAGATGTTTTACAGCCCTTTCCAAAATTGCATCACAACTGGTGAACTAAAAAAAGAGGGCTGATCAGTCAACTTTAAGAAGGCCGAGAGGGCCTAAAGATAATCCTTTAGCATGCCCAGAGCAATGCCGTGCCTGACAGATTGGCATGGAGTGGATCAGTTTGGCGAGCGCCACCCATGCCGCAACTTTTGCCCAATGACAGGAATATACAGTTTTCATCTAGAAACACCTGTCTGCCAAGATAACATCAACCACCTCCTGGGGAAGATCATAGGTGTTCAGTTGTCACCACTCAAGCCTGCCCTGTTGCTGTCACAGCAGGTCCACCTTGAAGGTCAGCCTGATCGGAGGACATATGCTCAATCCTACGAGTTCTGAATATCATACTATCCATGCCCAAACCGGAGCCAATAAGATGCCTTGGGCCAAGTCAGTCCCGATCTTTTTGAGAATATGGGCAGGAGAGGTATCAGCAGGCAGGAGCCCCAAGTTCAACTTGAGATAGAATGTGCTTAAGAGCTGATATTGTGCGTTTTTGGCAGTGGCAAGTCGATTGAGCAAGGTTCTCCCCATGTGAGGAAGAGAGCATGTGCCACCTCCATGTGGATCTGCCATTCGTGATCTATTGGCTGCAGATGGCTGACCTCATCTACCGTGGCTTTAAACAATTCTGCCAGGCGGATCACCACCAGGAAAATTTGTTAGTGGTCCATCCATTTCTAGAGGACAAGTCTTCCTGGTAGAGGGTTTGTGACATCACCACTCAGTCCTGTTTGTTGCTATACCACAAGGCTGAGGTGTTGTCTGTGAAAAACGGTACCAGATGGACAGAAGGAATGCTTTCAGCACCAAGCAGAGGGACCTCATCTCCAGAAGGTTGATGTGGAGCTGGGACTCCAATGGAACCAGATGCCTTTGATCTCCACCTCTCCCATATGGCCACCCCAGTCCAGAAGGAATGCATCAGTCACCACTGACATCTCTGGGTGGGGAATGGAGGTGGTCTGCTACTAACCCAATTGTGGTCTAGTAACTACCACTGCAGGTCTTTTGCAGTCTCCTCCTAAATCTGAATGTGGTCGGAGAGATCTCTTTGATGCTGTACCTGCTGGGACTTCAGGTTCCACTGCAGAGCCCGCATATCTCACCTAGTGTGATAGATCAGCAGGATCTAGGAGGCCATCAGTTCCAGCAGCCTCAGAGTCTACCTAACTGAAAGCCAGGACCGAGGCTGAAAGAACAGGATCATAGCTTGAATACCATGGACTTTTGGGGTATGCTACAGTGTCTCCTCTTTATGATGAAACGCTTTGCCAGTATGCTTCCATTCTTGTATGCTCTTGCCTAGGTCATTAAGTAGAATGTTGTTATGACATAGTGCTATCTGTGTATAGAGTTGTTTATACTTGAGGCTGAGTGTCAGTTGATGTTGTGGCCTTTGCTGTTTGATGGGATCTTCTACCAAGAATAAACCTGCATTTATCAATTCATCTGCATCCAGCAATTTACTTCAGAAATGCGACACTGGAGCAGTCGGCAGGATTGAGAAGATCTCAACACAGGGACGAGGCTCATTTAATGAAATCCAGTGAGAGGTAACATTTTATTGACTCTGAACGCGCAATACATCAAGCGCCTACTTACTACTATTGACATTGAACGTGCATTAGTTTAAGCGCTAATTTTATTTTTCTTCTGCTGAGTGGTGGTTCGTCTTGCTAGCTAAAGCTTTACTATTCTTGAATGCTCTGTACTTATTCAGTGAGAAAAAATCCTTTGTAGCGTTCTGCCAAATCTCTTGGTCATTGGGATACCTCTCTTGGTTTATTGACTTTATTGCTAGTTTTGAGCCGTTGTACGGTCTCGACAGACAGCCTCTACAACTCGCAGCGGGCCCGTCTCGAGCATTCCAACTGCCTTCTGGTCGCTCGAGTACATCCTTTTCCATATGCGACTGCACTTGAAACAACAATTTACTTCATTCCATTCCTTTCTCACTACAGAGGCTGCCAAGAGGTTCTTACCTGCTGCAGGATTTCTGCATTTCAACTCCTCTACACAGGTACCTTGATCTTGGTGGAGCTGTTTTTCCAGCCGCATATTGCTGCTTTGAAGCGTTCTTCCGAGCAGCTTTCACCTGCTGGCACTTCCTGGTTTTCTCTGGGCTGGCTACTGGCTACTCTCAGAAGGAGGCATGTCCGTGGGCTGGGCTTGGATGTTCGTCATCGTTTAACTCTTCCTGCTTTTGCAGCGAAACACATTACACGTGTTATGTCTTCCCATTTCTTTTAATCCCTGCTAGTGTATCGGGCAGAGCAGTAATTGAAACTAGAGGCAGAAGAAGCCGGGCAGCAAAAGAGGCAGCATGTTTAACATCATCACAACAATAATCAGCCATTCCTGTTGCAGAAGCATTCTTCATGGCGTACTTTGAACTTTTGCACAATGACACGCACATTGTTCTCGTGAGGAGGATTTCCTTGCATCGAGTGTCAATTCAATGATACGCACATTTACATCTTCTTGTGATGATTTAACCTGTCCTGACTTATCTAGCTACAGTAATGTGCACAATTTATTGTCTTAAATTTAGTCTATTTTTACTTTCGACTTTAATGCTGCAATTGCGCAAGCACATAGTGTGTCAGACATTTGAGTGTCTTACAGTCCTTTTCCTGTTTCCCTTGCTTTATCTATTTTTCATTATGCAAAATGTTACTGCAGCTCCTTTTTTCCTCTCCAATCCTGGTGTTCCACCTATAAAATGGCAGAAATTGAAAAAAAGTCTTTGAAAGGTATGCCAGGGTTTGTGGGACTTCCCTCAGTGTGGAAAGAAAGTCATCATTGCTTCTTCATTGTTTGGGCTCTGAGGGGCAAGATGTTTTCGATCATCTACCTGACTGTCTACTACAGAAGCAGGTGAGTTGAACGAGTATGAGATCTGTATCAAGAAATTAGACAAGCATTATTTGCCCAAAGTTAGTACGATCCTAGAAAGGTACCATTTTGCAAAAAGAACACAAAGGGATGACGAGACTGTAGAAAGCTATGTGACTGATCTAAGAAAACTTGCTTCATCATGCAAGTTTGAAAACCTTACTAATGAACGCATGCGTGATCAATTCATGTTTGGGTGCAACATGGAGAAAGTAAGAGAAGAACTTTGGTTGCGTGATGACCTAAAATTAGATGAAGACCTTACTGTTGCCAAAAGAATTAAGCATTCTTAGAAATGAGTTGCTGTCATGAGAAGTATTCCAAAATACAAGTTGTTAAAGTCAAAAACCAAAGATGGAGTGAAAGGGACAGAGAGAAGTTTCACCATAGCAAAGAAGGGTCTAAAGAATGATAGGTAGACCTCAAATACTATAGGTGTGGTCAGGCTGGTCATCTTGCCAATGACAAGAAGTGCCCAGCGTTGGGTCATACTTGCACTAAGTGCAAAAGAAAGGGGCATTTCTCTATAGAATGTAAAAGTAAATCTGATCTTAGAGTCAAGAAGGTTGAAGTTTATGAGAGAGACAACTCTGAAGTAAGTTCTGACGACTTTGAATGTGGGCAAATTATAATTCAAGTTCTAAATGTTACTGGTAAGAAGTCTTGCCCCTTCGACATTATTACTGTTGAAGGGGAATCCACTCGTGTTCTGTTCAATTCAGGTGCTAAGATTACAATTGTATCTAATGAATTTTCCCTCACAAAATTGAAAAACAAAGTAAATCTCCTGAGACCTGACATCACGCCCCTGGTTTATGGAGGGGATCCCATCAAATTATATGGTATGTATCTGGGAAAATGTATGTGTCCAAGAAAGGAGACAGTATCATCAGCTGGCTCCACCAGGGTGATTTGGATATGCTTCTGGATCCTAATTCTGACCCTCCCATTCTTAATAAGGACAAGGTTCCTACTCCCATTCTTATTAAGGACAAGGTTTGTCCAGTAGAGAAATCTGATGCGAGTACATTTCTACATATTCTTAGAAAAGAGTGTCCAAGTGTCTTTAAACATGAATTAGAATGTTTGAGAGGGTACCAACATAAAATTATGCTAAAGAGTGATGCTTTACCTTTGTGTTGTAAAGTTAGAAATGTACTGCTTTCTGTGAGAGATGATATGGAAAAAGAAATCTCCAAACTCAAAACTGGTGGGATAATAGAAGAAGTAGAAGGGACAGAATGGTTAGCTCCAGTAGTCGCTGCCAGGAAGCCCAATGGGGATTTACGCCTTTGTATTGACTTGCGGCACCTACACAAGAATGTAATTGTGGATAGATAGCCTCTCGCAAATATTACTGAGTTACTTATGTTACTAGGTGGTGGGAATGTGTTTAGCACAATTGATCTTACCTCCGTGTACCATCAAATTGAACTGGAGGAATCCTGCAGAGACTTTACGGTATTCATTTCACCCTTTAGCACATTTAGGTTCATCAGAATGCCTTTTAGCTTACTTTCAGCCTCATCCGTGTTTCAACGTGCCATGGAGAATGTCCTAAAACATCTCGCAGGGGTGTGCATATATCAAGACGATATTCTCATATTTGGTGATAATGTGGAAGAACACGATGCTTGCCTGAGATCAGTTCTGGGGAAGTTGTGTGCATGCAATCTTAGCATAAAAATGGAAAAGTGTAAATTTAGATCTGATTCCATAAACTATCTTGGGCACAACTTAACCAGTGATGGGGTTAAGCCCTAACCACTATCCAGATTATGAGCTCCCCAACCAGTAAAGAAGAATAAATGAAGTTCTTGGGCATGGTAGAGTACTATGCTAAGTTCGTCAATAATTTTGCAGAGCTTACCACAAGCATGAGATGTCTGTTACGTAAGGGTGTGAATTTTGAGTGGTCGGAGGTATGTGAGAGGAAATTTGCTTGTATCAAGAAAAGCTTGAGTGATGCCCCTTGCCTTCAGAGTTTTGAGCCTAGGGTAAAACCCATTCTTACTACTGATGCTAGTGAAAAAGGCTTGGGTGCAGTCCTACAGCAACATGGTCCCTCTGGTATGCAAACTGTCATGTTTCTGTCCCGTAGCTTGAGGGACTCGCTATTCTGTTGTGGAAAGGGATTCCCTTGCAGTCTTCTTGGCCATCAAGAAGCAGAATAAATTCCTGTGGGGTGTTGATTTTGAAGTTCGAACAGACCATAAACCCTTGGTGGAGATATTCAATAAGAAAGGTTTGGATTTGATCCCCAGTTGTATCACCAAATTGGTTATTGGGCTACAAGAGTGTAGCTTTTTGCTTAAGTACATTCCAGGCATTGAAATGGAGTTGCTGATGCATTATAGCGTCTTGTCCTCAAGAAGTGCCCTGAAGATGATGACGTGGATGATGGTAATGAGTGGGTGTGTGTGTTAGACCATAGATGCATCTCGGAAGAGAGATGGTGTGAAGAAATAGCTGTAGATTCCACTCTCATTGAGGTGATGTCATTCGTGCAAAACGGTTGGTCTTGTGACAAGGCGAGCTCTGATCTGACTAGACCCTTTTGGTATTTAGGGCATAAACTGTCCGTTGAGAATGGCCTGTTGTTCTGTGGGACTAGATTAATTCCAACTAATAGTCTCAGGAAAGAATTAGTAGACTTAGCCCATGCTATCCATGCAGGTCTCACTAAAATTAAAGAAAGGTTGCGTATGTGCTACTGGTGGCCCGGCATGGACAAGCTAGTGGAATGTGTGGTAAGTGACTGTCTTCCTTGCACCATAAGTGACAAGTCAAAATGTCCTCGGGTGCAACCTATGGTTCTCACGATGCGCCCTTCGCGTCCTTGGCAAGACATTGCATTGGACATCTTGGGACCTGTTCACAGTGGTGGCCTACACGTGTTCCTCTTAGTGGTGTTGACATGTACTCTTGTTGGCCTGAAGTTTTCTACATATCAATAATCGATGCTGCCCATGTCATTGGGTGTTTGAAGGAGTTATTTTCTAGGGAAGGTGTACCAGAATCTATTCTTACTGATAATGGGGTGCAACTGATATCAAAGGAGATGGAGGAGTTTCTGTCCTTGAGAGGTATAATCCACAAAACTTGTTCCCTTTATCATCCCGAGGCCAATGGATGGTCAAGAGATTTAATAGGGTTCTTAAAGAAACCATTGCCATGACAAAATCTTCATCCCTGGAATGGAAGGGTGAAATTCTTAAGAAAATTGAGGAATATAGAATGACTACTGATGGCACTACTGGAAAAAACTCCTTTTCTACTGTTCGGTAGCAGAGTGCCTAACACCTGCCTTGAACCTTCTTGGGTCAACAGATGTGAGCTATCCAAGAGTAAGGAAAGCGTTTGTGATGGTAAGGATGTGGAACAGAGGGAAGAATGGAAGGCTGTCGAAAGGAAAAAACATTTTGATACTAAAAGAGCTGTAAAAAAAATAAAGGTGAATGTAGGAGATTGGGTCGTAATCAAACATCCTGGCCTCTTGGGTGGTTCTCCCACTAAGTTCTTTAAATCCATAATGGTTATAAAAGTCTTCAAATATGCTATTATAACTCAAGAACATCGTATTTGGAATCTTAACAGAGTTGTGGTTGTAAGGGGCAAATTCAATGGGAGGTGTGGTGTAACCTCCTGCAATGGCACCACTCCTCTTGGTCATCTCACCCCGAATACTCATGGTATGGAAAATATCCAACGTTCGTCCAGGATGATTAAACATCCTGGTTATCTCAATGATTATGCTTAACTCGTATGTGCAAGTTTCCTATGCATAGTATGTATATAGTTTGTTAAGGAAGGGAGGTGTGTGGAATGCTGTAGTGTCTCTCTATGATGAAACGCTCTGCCAGTATGCTTCCATTCTTGTATGCTCTTGTCTAGGTCATTAAGTGGAATGTTGTTATGTCACAGTGCTATCTGTGTATAGAGTAGTTTATACTTGAGGCTGAGTGTCAGTTGATGCTGTGGCCTTTGCTGTTGGATGGGATCTTCCGCCAAGAATGAACCTGCATTTATCAACTCATCTGCATCCAGCATTTTACTTTCTTTCCTTGGGGAAAGGTCGAAAACTGAACCAGGTCCAGAATGGCTCCAGTGAAAGGGAGCGTCTCAGAAAGAGTTAGGTGTTACTTTGGCCTGTTTATAGTGAACCCCAAAGATGATAGTTCGCAGCAGTCTGAAGGTGCTTGACGACTGCCTGTCTTCAACAGGCAGTTGTCAACGTACGGGAAGAAATGACCTACAAAGGTGTGCTACCACCACCGCCATTACTTTCATGAAAATCCATGGTGTGCTGGTGAGATCAAAGGGGAGCCCAGCAACCTGGAAATGCTCCTCTCCCACCATGATCCACAGGTAGCATTAATAGGCTGGCAGGTCGTGCATGTGAAAATAGGAGTTTTGCTTGATGTCTCCATCCAGTCTTCAGGGTTGAGGGCAGACGAGACCTGGGCCAGGTTGAGCATCTTAAATTTCTCCTTCTGGAGTAAGTCTTTGAGAGGAAGAATATCGAGAATAGTCTGAAGAGCTCCATCCTTTTTGGGCACTAGCACGAAGCAGGAATCACAACCAGGCCTTATTTCAGGTTCCTGCACCTTCTTGACTGCCCCCGTGGACAAAAGGGCTTGAACTTCCTGTCGCTAAATGGAAGGCAGCCCTCCGTCAGTCATTCAGTAAATGGTGGATGGTGCGGTGGGGACAAAATGCAGGGTAAGGCATAGCCTTTCGAAACAATTTGAATGACCCACCTGTCCGATGTGATCACTTGCCCACCCAGGTAGAATCAGTGGATTCTGTCTCCCACTGGGTGGCTGTCACCCAGTAAAGATACACTAAAGAATTTTGGCCGGTGGGGCTGTGGGCGGGATGTGCTTAGCAGCACGCTGATCTTGACTGCTGGGGCAGTGATCACCTTCTGCGAAACTACTGGGTCCCTTGAAAGATCTGGACAGACTAGCTGTAAGGGATGCTTCTGCCAAAGCCATGAAAGGGGCATTGGAACTGGTGCAGTTGGTGAGGTGGGGGGGAAGGCCTAGAGCAGTGGCGTAACGAAAGTTGAGGGGGCCCCCCCTGCAAGGTACATGGAGGGGCCCCCCTTCCGGATTTAATCCTGAGCTCTCAGGCACGAGTACTGGCCCCTTTTTACCTCGTGGGGTCTTGACGTCCCTTTTCACCTCGAGAGGTTTTGAGCACATGTACTGGCCCCTTTTCACCTTGGGAGGTCTTGAGCACATGTACTGGCCCCTTTTCTCCTCGAGGGGTCTTTAGTTCATGTACTGGGCCATTTTCACCTCATGCATTCTTGAGCGCATGTACTGTCCCCTTTTCACCTCAAGAGGTCTTGAGGGCAAGTACTGGCCCCTTTTCACCTCGTGGGGTCTTGTCGCCCCTTTTCACCTCAAGAGGACTTGGGCGCATGTACTGGTCCCTTTTCACCTCAAGAGGTCTTGAGCACATGTACTGGCCCCTTTTCACCTCGAGGGGTCTTGAGCACATGTACTGGCCCCTTTTCACCTCGAGGGGTCTTGAGCACATGTACTGGCCCCATTTCACCTCGAGGGATCCTGTCGCCCCTTTTTACCTAGAGAGTTTTTGAGCACATGTACTGGCCCCTTTTCACCTTGTGACGTCTTGAGTACATGTACTGGCCCCTTTTCACCTCATGAAGTCTTGAGCACATGTACTGGCCCATTTTCACCTCAAGAGGTCTTGAGGGCAAGTACTGGCCCCTTTTCACCTCAAGAGGACTTGAGCGCATGTACTGGCCCCTTTTCACCTCAAGAGGTCTTGAGCACATGTACTGGCCCCTTTGCACCTCGAGGGGTCTTGAGCACATGTACTGGCCCCTTTTTAACCTCGAGGGGTCTTGAGCACATGTACTGGCCCCTTTTCACCTCGAGGGGCCTTGAGCACATGTACTGTCCCCTTTTCACCTTGTGAGGCCTTGAGTACATGTACTGGCCCCTTTTCATCTCATGAAGTCTTGAGCGCATGTACTGGCCCCTTTTCACCTCAAGAGGTCTTGAGGGCAAGTACTGGCCCCTTTTCACCTCGTGGGGTCTTGTCGCCCCTTTTCACCTCAAGAGGACTTGGGCGCATGTACTGACCCCTTTTCACCTCAAGAGGTCTTGAGCACATGTACTGGCCCCTTTTCACCTCGAGGGGTCTTGAGCAGATGTACTGGCCCCTTTTCACTTCGAGGGGTCTTGCGCACATGTTTGATGAGATGGAGAAAGAAATCTGGCACTGGCAGACGCTGGAAAAGCTAGAGCACATACCACTGAGAGAAAATGAAAGTGTGCCAAGAAACTCGCAACTATGAGAAGGCACTCGAGGGGGAAGATACCCGCCATGACCTAGAATCTCATGTTTCAGAAAATCATGGCAGGGTGTGACTGAGCATGAAATACTTATGAGATGAGCATCAGCAAGAGAGATAAAGAGAAAGAAGCCAAAAGAAACTGTGAGAAGAGTTGCTGAAATAGAATGGGAGAGGAGGGCGAGTCTGGGAGAGGAAAAGAGAGAAAGGGCAGATGAGAGATAGGGACAGGTGAAATAGAGAGTAGGGAGAAGTGGGAAAAGAGAGAAATGGGGAGGTCAAAGAGGAAGAGAGGATGAGCAGAAAAGAAGGGACGAGAGAACATAAGAGAGATATAGAGAAAAAGAGAAGAGCTTAGGTAGGAGGGGGGCACAAGAAGATAAAGCTTGAAAGAAAGGCGAGACAAAGGAAAGAGTAATAAAAAGGCAAGAGATACAGAGAGGAGGGAAGGTAGAAGAATTGAAAGTGAAAGAAAGAGCAAAATAGTGAGATAAAGCGATTGTCGGTGAGTGAAGAAACAGGAAGATGGAGAGCGAAATAATGAAGCAGAAAATTAGAGAGATAATAAAATAGGGGGAGACATGGGAGACGAGAGAAATTTGAAAAAAGCACAGGGAAATACAATGACAGTGACTAATGAAGACTAGGAAAAGAGATCTAAAGAGAAAAAATAATACAGGGAAAAGATGAGTAAAAACAGGGAGAAGCGAAAAAGAGAGACACAGTAGAGGATGAGGAAGACAGAGCTCCAGTGATAAATATACAGAGAAATGTTGAAGAAACGGAGAGAAAGAGAGATGAGAGAATACCCGAGCCCTGCACCTCGCTCTGTAATTATTACGATGCAAGGGGCGGGGTGAGAACCCAACAAAGAGGATAGAGCCCCTGGATGGAGCGCGGGGCCCCCCGCACCGCGGGGGCTGCAAGGCCTGTGTTATGCCCCTAGCCCAAAGAGCTAGCGGTGGCCCTACCCTCTTTGAAATGTTTCGGGGCAGAGCCAGCTTTGGCCCTGAACAGGTGAGTACCATCAAATAGTATGTCTGTCTAAAAGGACTGGACATCGCAAGATAACACAGTCGAGTGCAGTCACACATTGCGGGGAATAACTACACTGATACCAATCGCACACTCAATGGAATCAGTGCTGTCCAAGTCACAACAATCATGAACTTGCCTCCATCACGACCATCTCAAATTGCCTGTGACAGTACAGGGCGAAGATTTTCTGGCACACCAAGGAGGGCTTGTGTCAACGATCCAAAGAGTATGACAATTGACAGAACTCAGAGACAAACTAGTGCACAAAAAGAGGCTCTTACTAAATGTCTGCACTTGTTTTGATTCCCTTTCAGGGAAAGTGGTAGGAAACGTATTTGGCTGATGGAGGCCTGCACCACAATACACCAGAAGGGTGCTGGGACAAGAAAGCCGGGTCACATGGAGCAGGGTGGTGGCACCTGGTGATTCGTCTGTTAACTAAAAGGCCAGAGCAGGGCACGGCCCAACTTCCCATAAAAGTGTCAGTCTGAGGCTTGTTGAAAGGCAAGAGGGTCTCAGACAAAGTCTGGCCCAGCTGCATGACCTCGGTCACCTCCAGGGTGGGGGGTTGAAAATTAAGGACTTTGCCCATCCTGCACATGACCATGGCATAGGGTGCTGATTCTTCCGTGGCCGGTTCAGGAGGGGGGGGGAAGCTGTCTCTGTGAGGTGTCTAGCCCACTGGCCTCCTACAAGTCCTCATACTAGTTATCATTCTGATAGGGCTGAACAAACTCATCATTCGGGTCCCAATCTTTATTGCAGTCTGTGCCAAAAAGAGAATGCAAATAATGTTGCCTGCCTTGTAGTAAGTTGAGAATAGAAAAGGCCACTTGGAGTGGATTCGGATGCAAAATCAGTCACAGTCGGACTTGTATAGGGTCGGCATAGGAGTCAACATACCTGGGAACACATGGTTGTGGTCCCCAGAAGCGGTGTCAGGAGTCATAGGCAAGAGGAGCTCAGAAGAACCAGTTGCTGCTGAGGGCGAACCCACCGGCTATATTCTGGGTGGAAAGCCTCTCATCTCCTTAGGGCCTAGCGGCTTGCCAGAGGGAGTCAGTAAGGAACCAAAAAGCAGGGACCATAGCTGTGAGGAACTGACGCGGTGTGGCTGAAGGCCCTGAAAATTAAGATTGTGTGACAACCAGCTGTAAAATCGACTCTAAAGTTGGCCAACTTCGATAACATGATCAAGATGCCATCCATACGTTTGCTCAGAGGAGTGGGAGTGCTGTAAAAGAGTGTAACTTTGTTTCCACTTCCTGTGTTTCTTATGCTTACTAGAAGACTTGGAGCACAACTAAGACCTGCCTCTGGAACGGCTCCATCGACTCTGGGAGTTATCCTTTTACGTGGACTGTGAGTTAGATCAGTTCCAGTGCTCAGTTTTGTAATTCTTGGCGACATAAAGTTTCACCTTGCATTCCCTAATGGCTTTTGGGTTTATGGGCATGCAGTCTCCACAGGTCTTGGAGTGGTAGCTTGTACCCAGACATCACAGCGACACCTGATGGGGATCCGTCACAGACATCTGTTTGCGATAGTGCCTACAGGGGACTTGAAATTTGTCACTTTACAGGCAGCTTGAAACCTGTCATTTTAGGGGGTGACATGCCTTGCTCATTGTATCAGAATTTTGGAAAATTGAGGTAAGGTGTCTCAGAGAGATGAGCGGGAGTTCTGGATCTGAGTCTAGAGGCGCTGAAAGAAAGGATCTGACATCAGTGCACAACAGTGGCGCCTATATAGGACCTGCATGTCATTTCCAGAGAGTAGCGTGTCAGTGCTGAGACGCAAAGTGCAGAGGTACTGATGAAACGTTTCTGGATCCAGTCTAACACCTGGGGAATATTTAAAAGGTGAGGAATATGCAACTAGAAGTCTCCATCGGAACAGGCAGTCCTATCTCCCTTAATGTTATGTTTAGCCCCCTCTTCGAATCAGCCAATATTGCGGTTATTGCAGACCTTTTCCAGAAAATTAGGTCTTTGGAAGACCACTGAATGCAGCCGATAGGAAGTTCTCCAGATTTAAATATTATCAGATTGACAAATGGCTTCAAGAGATCTGAATAGAATAAGTAATCTTGCTGTCTTTTAATTTTGCAGGCACGGGCATCCTTCTCGCTAAAAGTTGTAATGCTGTCTTTTAATTTTAAGAGTCTAGTACATAACGGCGAGAAAGCCAAGAAAAAAATCTTTAAGTGATATCAACATCTACAGTAGATAAAGGATAGCTAACAGGAAACACTAGGATTAATCTGGTCAGAGAGTATGCCTAGACTTCAGAAATTAAGTATATGGCAAGTATCTCTTGACACTCTACATAAAGTGGTCCTTCTTGCTGCAAGTTTCAAGTTATATTGGAATGTGAATATATTGTCAAAGCTGCAGCCTACTTATTAAGTCAGATGCTCCAGAACTGTAGCTGATAAGAAAGACGACCTTGATACATTTCTCTACTGCCATAAGCTTCAACCATTTTCTGGCATAAGGTTTCTAATGTACTCTGTGAGAAGTAGATACACAAAGGCAAGTGAGTCCTTTAAACTGTAACTGTTACCAACTGTTATTTGATTAACAGAAAGAGTGCTTTCAGAGGTACTACTTAGAGAGAGGCTTAGGCTCCGCCCACCTGTTAGTTTCCTTCAATACATCATTTGAATGGGCGTAAGTTGTGTGCTTCCCTGAAAAAGAGTTATTGTATTGCACTTTTGACTTGTTTGAAGGCTTATGCCAAATACAGCTGGAATGAGGTACTACTGATTGTGAGCCAATGATCAAGGCTGTAGGCCTAACTTGTTTATTATGAAGAATTGTATTAAAGGTAGTGTGTCTAACATGTTTATGTTGAAAAGCATATGTTAAAGTCATAATGCATTTAAGGGTGGATTGTTGTTATCTTCCATTTAAGCCTGCCGAGGGTTAATGTGGAGTCTCAAAGACAAATACTGTCGGTAGCAGTTTTGGTGTTAATTGCATTTATTAACCCTGATGAGGTGCTGACTCACTTTCAGTGGGTAGTACATAACTCCAGAAGCTAAGGTTAGTACGTAACTGTTGGATATTGGTTGCTTGTTGTTGGGATTAATTGTGTGCTTCAAATGGATTTACTACAATTTCTTTGTGGTAGAAAAAATTAAGTGTAGGAAGGTAGGATCCTTCTGCATGGTTACCCCCACTTTTTGCCTGGTGTAAAGCTATATTTGACTACTCAGTGCCCGATTCACAGAACTAACTTAAGACAAAATCCTAAACTTACTGGTATTTACAGAAGGCACTTACTCATTTTGGTATTCACAGAAGGCACGTACTCATTTCGGTATTCACAGAACTCATTTAGGAGTCCTAAAGTTAGGACTCTTAACTTTACCACTCCTAAACTGAGAAAAATCCTAACTTTAAGACTTTCGGTATTCACAGAAGGCATTTAAGAGTCCTAAAGTTAGGACTCCTAACTTTAGGACTCCTAAATGACTTCTGTGAATACCAAAATGGTAGTAAGTTTAGGGGTTTGTCTTAAGTTAGTTCTGTGAATCAGTACTTAGGTACATTCCCGATTAGAAACTGGGGTACCCTTATAAGTCCTATGTGTATGGTACCCATTTACCCATGGCATAGATACCCCAGAAGTCTCCCATGGGCTGAAGCTATTATTATGTCACCCACGAGAGACCATTGAAAATGGAATATAGGCCTGCCATTGCAGCCTGTGTAAGTTGGTGCTAGAACCACTTACTAAAGATATAGGTTTCCTATATCTAGGGTCACTGCACTTAACACCTATAAGTCACCCCTCTAGCAGGCCTTTGCAATCCTGAAGGCAGGGTGCTTGGTTCTAAGTGAGAGGGTGTTCCTGCATGAGCAGGACATCCCTGCAGCCTACGAAGTCCATTCTCCCGGGTTGTCAGTGAAGCAGCCATGTACAATATAGCAGGGCGTCGCATAATTACGCGATGACCATCTAAAAAACGGCTGCAACAAATCCTATCATGTTTTGTATCAAACATGTTGGAATCATACCCCCACACCATAAACGGTGTGGGAGGTATGATTCCAAGAACTGGAAGAGCCCTCCGTTAGGCTCTCAGTGTTCCCGGTACCAGCTTTCTTGACCCAGACAGCACAAAATGGTTGCTGCCAATCAGAGACACGAATCTGCCCTCCTGCTGCTGAGCCAAGCTCGAGCAGGGGAAGGCAGAACAATAGGCATCCTGTCACATGGGGATGTGCCCACCTCCCAGACAGGATTTAGTGTATTGTGGTGGGGTGGGTGCGCTTGCCAGCACCACTCAGTCTGCATGAGGGGCACATTTGGTTTCCCTGTGCACAGTCCAGTTCAAACCAGTTCTAGGAGCTGTTTGCTCCCGCTCTGGTGCAAAACTGGACAAAGGACATGAGAGTAAACTCCCCCCTGTCCAGTCCCTCCCCTGGGAGGGTCCCCTGAATCTTTCTAAACCTTTCCCTAGGGTATTCCAACACTGCACACGCTCTCCGTGGGGTCCCTATCTACTCATCTTGGGTTGGTGTCTTGGATCCCCAGTACTTCCTGATGCCTGCACGATGAGTACCTTACATTTATATTCCCCATAAATGGATTGGTGACATTCGACACGCAAGAATTCCGCTGTAAAGGTCTGGGTGTCCCTGTCTGGATAATCACCTAGTAATATACTAGATCTACGAATCGCTGCCTTGTGCATTGATCAAATATCAGTGAGGATCAGCGATGGGCCATCCAAAAGGGGTCAAGCTGCAAGATACGGACGACGCCTCTTCATCATATTCCACTGCTCCCTTGAATGTTGTTTTCCCAACGGCAGGGCCTGCATCCCAGACAAATTAGACATTATCCTTCAAGAAATACGCCAATCATGTACTTCCTTGGAACAACAATTTGGCTCACTAATGGCTGAGGTGGCGCTTATAAGGGATGACCACAGGAAGCTCTTGGATAAAGTGGCCACTAACAAAACGATGCTACAAGAACTACTTCCTAAGGAAAAAGAGAACTCTGCTGAGATAGAATGTCTACAACACCAAATTTCAATTTTACAAGACCATGCTGATAATGCTAAAGTCCGATCGAGTCGTAATAATGTCCATATAGTTGGTATGCCAGAGAACGCAGAGGGTCAAAACGCTACAACTTTTGTCGAGGCATGGTTGCGTACATGGCTACCAACAGAAACACTGAAGATCACACTTAGCATCGAAAGGGCTCACAGAGTTCCTGCGAGGCGGCGGTTACCTGGTGCACCTCCATGCCCGATTGTTAGCCAGGGTCCTCAATAGTAGAAACAGAGACCTTATACTACAGGCAGCACATGAGAAAGCCCCTCTCCAAAAAGACAGTGCACACATCTCACTATTTCCTGATTATACTATCCAGGTCTAGATGCAGAGGGCTGCATACCAGGGACTCAAGAAACACGTGCAGAATATAACTCTGAAATATGTACTGCTCTACCCTGCAAACAATTTTACACAACCAAAAAAGTATTTTTTTGATACTCCAAGCGAGGCCTGTGAATGGCTGGAGCATACGTTCCTGGACTTCCCTACTGACTACGCCCACCATAATGAAAAAGACCCACACCCTAGGAAGCGATTGCAACAACAAAGACGCAGGAGGACCAAGATACAGGAAGGTGACCCAACACCGACACAAGCATTCGAAGGTCAGCATCTGGCCCTAATATCTGCAGCTACTTTTCAAGAATACAGAACAATCACGGACGAGGAACTTTCTACAGTGAATACAGTACACCCAGAGCCGGATGCCAGGCAGTTGCTCTTCTCTTCAATATCTTCACAAACAAATACAGACCTGCTAAATTGATCATGATGCTCTGATCGCCTTGGCACCCTCTGCATAGGTAATGGGTGAATGTTGGCAAGATATGCGGGATCTATTACTCTCTGGGTTGGTGATGATTCTGCAGATGGCTTCTGAGGAGGGATGACTGTCCAGGTTGGGCAGAGGACTGCGCTGAAGAACCCTGAAGCCCAACAAGTGCAGAGGTAAGCCGGTGGCTATTATGGCACACTGGACATAGACAATGAAGAGATACTTCATACCGAACTCTGGTAAACCGATTTGTAATGCAGTCTGTGTCAAGGACCCTTGTTAAGTGGGGTGGGAACCCGAGCTGGGGGCCGATGCTGTTTTCACTGTAGTGTCTAAGGAGCTTGATCAGCTCTCTCTTTATTGTGTAACCACCATGACCCCCATAGCAATAGCACAATGTTTGTTAATAGAATTGCTAGTGTTTAGTTTTGGTTTTGTTTATGCTAATTGGTCGAACACAGTTTTGAAGTTGGACCATGTGTTGAGTAGTTTTAGTGGGCAGCTGAGGGGAACTGGAGTGTTATCAACTGGGCGGGATACCTTATTACTGAAATGTTACAATACTAATGCATAATGTGCAGCAATATCACTGTGTACAGCAATATCACTGTATTACTTGAATGTACGGTGAATGGACACCCCCCATAAATGTCATAGAATACACGCTCAATTAGTTATTCTGCTTTTCCCGAGGGGTGACAGTCTGGGTACGCTCAGGTGTACCATTCGTAGTACGGGAACAGCGCATTGATAAAGAAGGTAGATTTGTGTTGTTACAATTGAGTTGGACGGCAGTCCCATGGTATTGGGGGTGCTATACGCCCCAAATACTGATCAGGAGTCTACAGTTGGGTGAATTTGGTGCTGGCGAACTGGACAGATCACCCATGGATACTAGGGGGATACTTCAATGTGGTATTAGATGTAGAACTGGACCGCTCTCATCCCCCCATAGATGTGGCGCTTACCAAATGACTGGCAGCTGCACTGAATAATTGGGCACAGGGCTGGTCTCTAACTGAGGTGTGGCTAAAACATAATACAGGGATGCGGGAGTACTCTTACTACTCGTCAGTGCACGACTTACATACTGGAATCGATTATGTATTTTGTAGTGCATCACTTGTAACACAAACTACACACTCCAGCTATGTGGGTAAACCAATCTCTGATCATAGTGCACTGGAAATAACATTTGAATGGGGCTGTGCCCCTTCCCCAGTGCCTACATGGAAACTGAATTCATTGCATTTGGAGGACGGAGTATTTTTGAATATTTCGTCCTCCAAATGCTATGAATTCAGTCTCAGTATACACTGACTACCACCATCACGCATTATTTTATAGAAAACACTGACACAGCAGCGAGTACCTCAACAAAATGGGAAGCATTCAAGGTGGTGATCCGGGGTGCGGCTATCAATGCTGTCACCGGATCACGCCATCAAACTAACAGTGAATTATGTCAAGTAGAGGACCGATTAGGTGTGCTAGAACTGCGTGCAGGTTCGGATCCGGCTGAGAAGCCGGCACTGCAAGAGGCTTGTATTAAATATGCGGAGTAATTGGAACAATTGCGGATTATTGATCACCGGGCATATACACAGAGAATAGATGCGGAAGCCCACCGCCCTGGTACGCTGCTGGCACAAATTATTACGAATGCTCCACCACCTACCCCAATTGTAGAAATAATCACCTCATGCAATAAACCTGTTAACTACCAGGTGGAAATTAATGACCTTCTATCGCAACTACCAGGCCCTGTACAAGGCTCCGCACTGGACATACCCTCACTAATTGCACTCCTTCTTAAGCAAAGGGCATTTACCCCATATAACGGATGCAGACAGGCATTCGCTTGCCAGCACCATATCGCTGCATGAAATACTGCAGCAATAAAGAATCTTCCCAAAAACAAAACTCCTGGGCTGAATGGACTCCTGGCGGAGTTTTACTCTATCTACGCACAGCAGCTGACTCCACACCTGAAAAAACGGTATGATACAATTTATGATACAGGTACCTTGCCACCCTCAACAGCATAGGCGTTAATCACTTCCCTTCCCAAACGAGGTGTGATCCTTCAACACTAAATGCATACTGACCACTATCCCTACTGAACACCAAAAATAAGATCTGTAGCAAAATTCTGGCACTAGTCTGAAATCACCCTTGACGGGCTTAATACATAAGGATCAATGTGGATTCATACCCGGATGCAACACTTCTCTCAATATACGTAGGCTTTGATATATATTATTTCACTGTTCTGGCAGCCTATCGAATGCTGAGTGCCAGTCATTAGATATCACACAAGCTTTCGACACGCTGAGCTGGGAATATATGTCAGCCAAGCTGCGGAAATTTGGTATCCTCTCAGACTATATTCAGTGGTTGCATGCATTATATCATGTTCCCAACGCTAGGGTGCGGACGAGGCGGAATATCTCAAAGCCTTTAGATATACAGAGAAGCACATGGCAGGGGTGCCCCCTTTCGCCTCTATTGTTAGTGTTAGCAATGGAACGATTAGCTTGTAAGATCTGATCAGGGCTATTGATTGGGGCATTTCCATATCTAATACAACTCATGCTATTACTTTATATGCCAACGACATTATACTATAAGTCCACAGTTTGCAGACAAATATCCGGATCGCGGCTCGGGTTTTCCAACAGTTTAAAATGGTAGCTGGTCTGATAAATCATGTGTGTTCTTTTTCAATGACACGATGGGAGCTTTGGAGATCCCTTTTGGCACTCATCACATTACAGCAGCCCATTCAACTTTTCGATACTTAGGAATACAGGTGTATCGGAATGCACAGGATCCTATTGACGGGGACCTCCAGAGAGCGATTATTTATTTAAAGTCGCGGGTTGCGTTCTGGATGTCCCTGCCCATCTCGGTTACAGGCAGGACCGCGATCTCCAAGATGGTGATCCTGCCGCAGCTGCTATGTCTCTTCGCTAATTTACCAGTAATCTTTCCAACCTCTATTTTTCAAACATGAAACACATTATTAACTAGTTTGATCTGGGGTGCAGGCCGACGTCGACTGAGCTTGAAAAAAATGCACTCCCGTAGAATTTGGGTGGATTAGGAGCGTCTGACTTATATGCCTACTGCCTAGCAGCACAGAATCAACAGATGTCTTACAGGCTGGCCGAAATTTAGGTGAAATTGTATACACGGTACAAATGATAGCACAGGGCAGACTTCACCCATTGCTTTGCCTGAGTGCCGAATCCCCCTATAAACCTAATGTGCTGCTTAAGACAGCGTTGGACTACTGGAGAAGGGCGCTCCGATACATGGCAGATGTTCCAGCGTATGCACCTAATATTCCATTACTGGGTATCCCTATGAACAATGGGACATTAACACAACACAACAGCTGGACCCTTGGGCACAAGCCGGGGTGGACACAGTGGGCGATTTGTTTGGGGTGGAAGGTTACTCTCGCATACATATTTTGTTAATGAACGGGGAGTAGCAGATCTACAGTTTATGACGCACGCTAGCTTAGCAGACTATGTCAAGAAAAAATGGACGCCCAGGGAACAAAACCTCTTAAAATGAACTACTACACCTGACGTATCTTATGGGAACAGGTAGCCATCTTATACGCTGGTTATATCATGGAATACGTATGCACCAACCATCCCCTCTGGCTGCTGTGCAAAAGAAATGGGACCGGGACCTTGCCCCACCTTTGTCAGACAGGGAATGGGCGGCTATATTTGAGTACCCAGAAACGTGTGTCCCATAACATTCAATATATGGTTACACAGCGTGCTTACCAGACGCCACACATAATTAAAAACATATATCCTGACACAAATGCCCAATGTCCTAGATGTTCCTGTAATGGCGGGCTTCGCTCGCATTGACTCTCACATGAGTTTGGCTCGTGGGATTTGGCTCGTGAGTTCGACTCACATCTATATCACGAGCCAAAGCCCGAGACTAACATTGTTTCCATTTGAAAGTTATATGCACGAGCCACGGCCCGTGCATACTGTATTAAACATGTTATGATTTAAATACTTTCCTCGTGCACGGTCGACTGTGTCTTCCCGTTTGCCATTGTAACCACCGGCATAACGGAGACCAGACGTCCATGACGGGTGGAGTCATCTACTTATGGAATAAACTTCACTTACCGGAATCCTCCGCCTCTTTCTTATTTATAACATATTTTGGCGACAAGACGGAGACTCCACCTCACCCACGCTGATTTTTCCCCGATTCAGCACCTCGTCAATCACAAGCATTTCCATTGGACGGTCGAATCTCTTGGTTTCCCAATCAACGGAGCTGCCTCTACAAATTTCCTCAACCGGCAACTCTTATTGGACAGTGGCAATCTTCTTCAACACGATCAGCCTCATTGGATATCCTTCCATACAACTTTATTGAGGTATCGTGCGAAGTCTGTTTACAAGACGCAACCACAAGGTACTGTGTTGATTTAAAATGTTTCTTTGTTGTACACACCTTCAACGATACGCACGTTGTAATTGAAGACATTGCGTGTCACTTCAGCGACACGCACGCTTTCGACTTACAACACACTTGTCATTTAAATAATTCCTTTCAAAAATACAAACATTGCGTGTCATTTTCAACGATACGCACGTTGTTATTGGACCAACATGTAAACATTGCGTATCATTTCAGCGATACGCACGCTTTCAACAGATAATCACAGGATATTCACAAGGTTGTGCTTTACAGCGATACGCACGCTTTTCATTAATTGAATGTGCATATTTACAACGTTATAGACGTTATTGGAAACATTTATCTCGTTATTTAAACAACTTTTCCACATCTTAAATCACAAATACTCATTTTAAAAATGACATATTGTTAATGTTAAGGTCATTGTGATTTTAGATTTATAAAACCTCACTCATATTTCTGCATTTATATTTAACATGGCTAATAACCAGTGGCATCAAATAACTCAACCTCCACCTTTCTTGAGCAAACCAGGCACTCCAGACATAATTTGGTCTGAGTGGTTCGGGTTGTTTGAGAATCATTTAATTGCTATTGATGCCGCTGAATATTCTGACAAAAGAAAATTCGCTATTCTTTTTGGTTGTTTAGGACAAGCTGGTCAACGAATCTTTAAGAGTATTGTTCCCATAGCACCACCTATTTCACTAGATGAAAGTGGAGACAACCTTTGGAACGTTTACATCGAAGCCATTGCAAGATTAAAAAAACAATTTTGTGATGAACCTAACATTATGTTAGAAAGGCACAACTTCTATGCCAGGAAACAACATGAGGACGAGAAGGTAGAAGAGTATATCGCTGCACTCAGAGTTTTAGCAATCACTTGCAATTTCGAACCTTCTCCTGATAAATTTATAAGAGACCAATTCGTATTTAATTGCGCATCAAGGAAGATTAAACAGAGAATTCTGGGATGCAAGAACCCATCTTTAAATGAAGTCATAGACCTTGCTCTTAGCATTGAACGTTCTACATTAACCAGCAAAGTTGTTATGGACCAACCTAAACAGGGTGTTAATGCTATAGACTGCTATGACTCTGATGAAGGAGAAACTCTCTGTGCCATTACTAATAAAGGCAAAGTTCAACCCAATAAATTTAACCAAAAAAAAAAAACTTACTTTTGTTATAGGTGCGGTTCAAAGGATCACATTGGGAACGCACCAAATTGCCCTGCCCTCAAGAAGCGATGTTCTATTTGTAAAAAAATTGGACATTTTCAGGGGGTTTGCAGATTTGCGAAGAAACCTCCAAATGTTAATATGGTGGACTTTGACGCATGTACTGAATCTTTTAAAAATATCATCGTGACTCTTGATGCTAACGGTGACATTGATTCTATTAAAGGTCCACTATGCGCAGCTATTATTGATAATGTACATCTCCAAGTCATGGCGGATTCAGGCTCCCCATACACTATCCTTAGAGATTCAACCTTTTACGAAAAATGGGACAAAAGAGTTGAACTGATTGAATCTGATGTTAATCCACTAGCATTTGGGGAGAAGAATATTAACATGCTAGGGTATTTTGAAGGATTAGTCCAATGCTTGGGGAGGGAGACCGTCACTAAAATTTATGTAGCAGAAAAAGGCAAAGACATCGTGGGCTGGAAAGACTTAGCCTTGATGGGTCTTTATTTAGTTCCAGGTGATGAGAACCCCATTAAAGTTGGGAAGTTACCTACCTTTAAAACTGATTTACCTGTTGCTGTAATTGATGATCATAACGCAAAGGTTCAAGAAATTTTGACAGAATTTAAACCAGTATTCATGGAAATGATAGGGAGTGTCAAAGGATTTGAGCACAAGATTAGACTGATACCCGGGGCACAACCAGTTAGTCATAAAGTTAGAGCTGTCCCACTGAGTGTCAGATCTGAATTAAAAATAATGTTGGATGATCTGTGTAAACAAGGTATCATTTCCCCCATCAATTCTTCACAATGGGTCGCACCAATTGTAGTCGCACGCAAAAAGACTGGGGAAATTAGATTATGTGCGGATTTACGCTCATTAAATAAGAACATTATTGTTGACTGTCACCCGCTACCAAGAATCCACGAGCTTCTGGCTAACATAGGCGACGCTAAATGGTTCTCTTTAATCGACCTGAGGTCAGCGTACCATCAGGTGTCTTTAGCGAAGGAATCCCAAGAACTTACCTCTTTTATTACTCCTTTCGGAGCTTTCAAATTCCTTCGCCTCCCTTTTGGGTTAGCGTCTGCCGGAAGCGTTTTCCAGAAGCTGATGGATGTGATGTTTCAAGGCATAGCGGGTGTGCAGGCATACCTTGATGACATCCTGATTTTTGCAAAATCATTAAACGAACACAACGTTATTCTTAGAAATGTGCTTTCAATTTTAATGTCTAGGAACATGACTGTTCACACAGACAAATGCAAGTTTGCGGTTAACAAGATTGATTATCTGGGGCATACAATATCAGACCAAGGTATCACTCCCAAGTTTTCAGTCATTAGAGCCATTCAAGATACAAAACCTCCTCCCGATAAGGATGCCTTACGATCCTTCCTAGGACTTGCAGAATATTATGCAAGGTTTGTCCAGTCGTATTCCCAATTAGTGGAACCTTTAAGGAAGCTTTTGAGGAAAGGGTCTAGTTTCGTTTGGACACAGGAATTAGACAAGGTTTTTTGTGAGATCAAGAAGATGATTGTTTCCGCTAAAGCCATACATGCCTTCAGAGAAGATGCCACCTCAGTTATCACTGTAGATGCGAGTATTTCTGGTCTAGGGGCAGTTCTTACACAGAAGGTGAATGGTCAGGAACAAACTGTGGCATTTGCATCTAGAGCACTCAAAGAGTTTGAACAGAGGTACAGCACTATCGAAAGGGAAGCTCTAGCTTGTGCTTGGGCGGTCCACAAGTTTAAAATGTACATTTGGGGTAGGAGATTTGAGTTGGTCACTGATCACAAGCCACTAATTTACATCTTCGATAAATCCAGTTCAGCGTCCATGTCAGCTCGACTGATGAGATTAGTATCAAAATTACAAGAGTTCAATTTTTCTGTTAAGCATATTGTTGGTGGCAAGAATTTTCGGGCTGATTGCCTATCTAGAATGGCTATGGAGAAGGACGATGAGGAGGATTTTCTTGTAGAGGACGTCGAATGTGTTACCTTTGTGGATGCAGTAGATGAAGTTAGTGATGTGATTTCTGAGGGCTATTGGAAGGAAGCCACTGCTTTAGACAATGTGTTGTTAAAAGTGATAGAGTTTACCACACGATGTTGGCCTGAACCAAGAAGTCTGAATGGCGATCTACGTAGTTTTGCTCAAATTTCTGAGGAACTGTCTGTTGAGAACGGTATAGTACGAAGAGGTGAGAAATTTGTCCCTCCTTTTAAACTGAGGGAGTCTATTATTAATAAGGCACATCAAGGGCATCTGGGGACAACTAAAACCTCTATGCGCATTAAACAGCGCTATTGGTGGCCCTCAATTGATGTCCAAGTTAAAAATCTGATTGACTCGTGCCCAGAGTGTTTATTATCCGATAAACATTGGCGCACACTGAAAGTTCCCCTACATCCCACAGATTTTCCTAACTCTCCCTGGGAAAAAGTTGGGGTAGACTTTTCGGGACCATATTCCATTCTTCAACAAGAGAATAAGTACATTATTCTTTTGGTGGACTATTTTTCAAAGTGGATGTACTTTGATTTTGTTAAGACTCCTGATTCAGATTCCACAATAACCTTTCTCAAGAGAGTGTTTGATTTAGAGGGATCTCCCAAGTTTATCGTCACAGATAACGGAACTCACTTTGTTTCGGATAAAATGTCCAAATTTTTGAAACAATTAGACATCAAACAACTCAAAGTCTCTCTTTATTCCCCAGCTTCGAATGGTCTTGTCGAGAGGGGGAATAAGGTGGTTAAAGAAGGTGTTCAGACGGCGATTTCTTGTGGTTACAATGTGGTTGAATTTGTAAAACAAAAAGTGTGGCACTACAATACCTCCCCTCACTGCGTAACTGGGGTCTCCCCGTTTTCCTTGCTGAGAGGTAGAGAGAATCGTTCTGTTCTATTTCCTTCATGGTTACATCAGGACTCTGCTAATAAAATTATCGATTTGAATTCTATTAAGAAATCTGTTCTAGAAAAACAGAACCAAATGAAGTTACAGTTTGATGGTACCTCAGATGGTAAATTGGTAGACCTGCAGGTTGGTGACTGGGTTTTAATCAAAAGTCCAGGTAGAGTAATGAAAGGACGCTCAAAATTCTTTGCACCCATTCAGGTAGTTAAAGTAAGTAAGGGTGCAGCCTTTCTAGGAAAAAAGGGTTGGTGGAACAAACGCCAACTAGTGAAAGTCTCTGATCACCAAGCAGAGATTATCAAAGGAAGGAAGCATAATGATAACTCCAGTAACTTGAATTGGAGTTTTTGGATGGATGCTCCTTCTGTTTCCAGTGTTCCTAAACATTCCCTTCCACAAACTCCTCAATCTTCGGTGCAACTCTCAGGGGAGATTACTCTGGATCCTCCAAACGTTGTTGTTAACCAGGAAATCCCCTCCCACACAAAAATTTCTTCTTTCGGCAGACACATCAGGGCTCCTGAGAGATATAACGAGTTCATTAAATTTTAGGCATTTGTATTACTTCTGGTTAGATCCATTTTAATTCGACAATGTTTCTTTTTCCAAATTTTTGACTGTTGTAAGGGGGAAGGTGATGTAATGGCGGGCTTCGCTCGCATTGACTCTCACATGAGTTTGGCTCGTGGGATTTGGCTCGTGAGTTCGACTCACATCTATATCACGAGCCAAAGCCCGAGACTAACATTGTTTCCATTTGAAAGTTATATGCACGAGCCACGGCCCGTGCATACTGTATTAAACATGTTATGATTTAAATACTTTCCTCGTGCACGGTCGACTGTGTCTTCCCGTTTGCCATTGTAACCACCGGCATAACGGAGACCAGACGTCCATGACGGGTGGAGTCATCTACTTATGGAATAAACTTCACTTACCGGAATCCTCCGCCTCTTTCTTATTTATAACAGTTCCGACCAAGATGCCAATTTGTTGAGGACCTGCAATAAATTACAGGGATACTGGGAGGAGATAGCACAGAAACTGATACTGACACTGGGAAACATAGCGCATCAAAAAACAGAAGTGTTTATCCTAGGATTGTATAAAAGGTTGCAAAGTTCAGGCCAAATTTATGGATTTGGCCTTATTGTTAGCCAAAGGAGGAGTAACTACGAAGTGGAAATCCCTAGTTGCCCCTGCATTTCAAAATTGGAAGGACAAGATAATTAAATTGGGATTGGCGGAAAGTGTTGCCATTCGTGCTGAGGAAGGAAGGGGTCGACGGAAAGATCCCATAGCCATGAGCTGGGATGCTAAACTAGAATCCTTTAAGGCGACTGAGGTCCTAACTCCTGGAACTGTATGAGCCGTATCATATGAACAATTAACTATGTATGACAGTAGGCATATGGGAGCTTTCTCTATTTCTTAGTCTGGGTGTTCCCTTTTTTTAGGAGAATTTGTACAGCAAAGATGCTGCCCACAGGACGTGTTCTAATGTATGATTCAGCTGTCTTGCCGTTTTTCTCTTATTTCTGTTTATTACTTTGATGACTTCTGGTACCGTCAGCCGGGGTTTGGGGGGATTGCTTTTAGTGTTTGTTAGTTACAAGAAAAAAGTATTTTCCACAATGTAATCTTGCTGCTACACAAGTGGGGATGATAATAGAGATTTCAACAAAAGGGCGAGAACAATATTAACCAGTTTTTAAGGATTGAAAAATTACTTGAGCTACTACCCTGATAAGTATTGCGATATTGTTCTGGTTTTATGATTATCTATCTAAACCTGCTTTCCAACTGTATAATTTGTCAATATATGGAAAATAAATCAAATTTGTTTTAAAAAAAAAGATCATTTCACATGTCATAAGCAGTGCAAGTGCAAGTTAGTTAGGGGCTGCAAGTTAGTTAGCTTATTAAACTATACCTGGTGAACTTCCAAGGCATTTTTAGGTACACGTTGGAGGTGAGTTTGTTGGCAGATGTACTTTTCTAACTCCAGGGACATTAGGGAAAGAGTAATTGGGAGGTCACTTTTACTAGGATTCAGATCCTACTAATTACTAACTATTGTGAAAGTTCATATATCTGGGGTATTCAGATTTACTATTCCAAGCCAGTTCTACAAACTCTGGGGAAAGGGAATACATTTGGGGTTCATATGCAAGAGCAGTCCCACAAGCATTAGGAAAAGTGTATATAATTGGGAGGGTCAGATTTGATATTCTAATTCCAGTCACAAGAACATTGGGAAAGGTACATATAATGGGGAGAGGGGCATCAGATTTACTGTTCTAAGTCTAGTCCTACTACCACTGGGCAAATTGAATATCTTCAGGTGGGGGGACAGACTTACAACTACTAACATTGATGAAAGTGCATATCTTTTGAAAGGGTCACACATTTACCATTCTAACTCCAGGGGCTAGGGGCATAATTGCCACACTATCGCCAGTCCCAGAACACTAGGGAAAGTGCTTATAATTGTGTTGTGGGTCAGTCCGTACTATTCTATCTCCAGTGCAACTAACATAGGGGAAAGCGCATATAATCAGGGTTAGGAGGGATCGTAATGAAAATTGTAACTAGAAACACATTTAACAATAAATAAATATTTGTTAATAAAATAGGTTTCATATTTAAGTGCTGTATACTTTAAAAGTAATCATACATTTAGAGATACTATGAAAAGTATTAACAAAAATATTAAACTTTATAGTCTACAACTTTGTTAACACTTTTCAAAAATTGTTATTAGGGTCCATATACAATATCTAACTTTTTAATACTTAAAAACTGAAATAAAATGTAAGCAAATAAAATGAAACAATTCTGCCCCATAGAAATATTTTAAATAATGTTAATAGACATGTACATATCATTCATTAATTAATTAAACTTCATGAAATCATTAATTAAAACATAAATTAAACACATCACTAAAATCCACAATATTGAAACCAATTTAACCCTTTCTACAAATACTGAATTCCCAACTCAATTACCCAAATAAAAACACATTTTCTATTGAAAAATAAAAAAAATGTATCAACTCCATTTATGTTTTTCATTATTATTTAAAATGATTCAAATCCATAAAATTAAAAATTAAGAATTTCAATCAATAATAAATGTATTGAATTTCACAATATTTTAATAAACACTATTCTAAAGATAAATATTGTGTTAAAAAAGATATTTTTAGCCTCAGTGTTCAAAATGTTGATAGGGTGTATTCCAAATATTTTTACCTCCATATTATGGGCTAACAAATTCTGGATCCAATATTCAGGCGCCACACCTTGTCATCATCAAGGACAAAATCTGTCATTCAAAGAGCTACTGATTTATTTGAAACAAACTAGTCAAGTACAAAAAACATTTGTGAGGACAATAATGCAAGAGTCATTACTTTTTAACACCCACTATAGCTATTTTAAACCAATCCCTATATGTCTGAGCAGGGAAGAGTGTTGTGTCATGTACGTATGATGGAGATTCCAATGCCTTCTACTAAACCCAAGTTTCTTTTCTGGAATCTAATTCTAATCTTAACCAGGATTCTAGTCCTTTCTTTTTGCTAGGATTCTCTCACTCTCTATATACATTTATAAAAATGGCACTGTAGACCCAGGCAATTTACCAACAGCAATTTTCCATAAACTCCTATTGTATTACGAAGGTCAGCGAAAAATTAGCTACCACGGTCCAAGGTAAAACCAAACACATTCTAAAGGTCTCAGCCCCTTAGTACATGCAGGCACTAGCAGACCACCATCTCCATTGTAAACAACTGGAATGGAAGTGGAGAAGAGCCTACAAGGCAGAAGAGCTAGCCCATTTTAGAGCAGCCCGTAAAAAATATCACCTGCAAATTAAATTAGCAAAAAAGGATTATTTTTGCAAACAGATAACAAATGCCCAACAGGACCAGAAAGCAATCTTTAAAATCGTTAAATCATTTACAAACCCAAAAGCCCTAATTAAAGATATTCCTCCTTCACAGATTCTATGCGATCTGATCTCTTCCTTCTTTGAAGAAAAAATCCACAACATTAAAAAAGAGTTTAGTGGGGCGTGGCTTGCAGCCGAACAAGATATCCACAGCTTAGAGGAGCTCTGAGGGAAACGTAGGTTCCCCAAGCGATCCGACACCCCATCCGGTCATTTATCCTGCTCCAAAGACACACACAGTGAGCGGAGTGCAAGAGGGATTGACCGATCCAGCTCCCGGCCTGAACCGATACTCAACACGCCGAGGAGAGCGTGGAAAAGGGAGCGGCCTAGTTACGTGACTGCAGCCAGGGACTAACTTGAAGCAGGGGCCCGTCTGAGAAGGGCGAGACCCGGCGAACAGCAGGCGGCGAGGTGGGCGACTCGGAAGGCAAACGGAGACGGGAGCAGGAAGCGCCTACAGTTGCCTGTGACATCCAGACATCAATCCTGCCCCTGAGACACACACATTGTGTGGAGTCAACGGAGCACACACCGGGCCACATTCGGCCCGGAATCGATGCTCGGCACGCCCCGGAGAAAGCAGAGAAGGGATCGGCCTAGTCACGTGGCCGGACTAAAGTGAAGCCGAGACGTGCGTGGCCCAGCTTCTGGCCGGAATCGACATTTCGCACGCCATGGAGACCACAGAGAGGGTAGCGGCCTAGTCACCTGGCTGAAACTGGGGACTCAATTGCAGCAGCGGCCTGCCTGAAGCGAACGGAACAGGGGGCGGAAAGCGCCCACCATTGCGGCCTCAACTCTGCAGAAGATTGCAGCGCCGGAATCCCAGTAGTTGGCATGGGGAGTTAAGCAGCACCTAGGACAGCTCCAGATAGCCGTGAGCAAGTGAATTTAAAGCAACTCGGGGGGAACTTTGCCCCAGGCCCCCAAGGCACTGCCTTCCCGGCACCTGATGCAGCAGTGCTTACAAGCACAAATCATAGCCCGAGGCCACGAATATAGCCAAGCACGGACCCACTAGCTGGAGGGCCTGAGAGTCAGAGAGAGGGCACACGGGGTGAAACTGTGTCAAAACAGCATAAGGGCAGTCTCGCTGGAGGCACATTACCGATCATAGGCCCCACAAATCACAATTTTGCGGCATAGCAAGAAAACTGACAGGCCGCGCATGGTTTGAGGTCACGTGGCAGGCGGCGGCGACTACCGGCCAGCGCTGCACTATCCGGACGAGGATGGCGGCAGAGGCCCACGCAAAACCTCTCAGGTCAAGCTGGACAAATACGCTTATGCAAAAGACTTTCTTGCACTGCCTGAGCGCAAAGGTCTATCAGACAAGGACCCGGAAGTGGAGGTAGCGGCCATGGTAACGCTGGAAGATATTATGTCCGTCTTACTAATGTGCAATCGACGGTGGGATCGATCTCCACTGATGTCTCCTTCCTGCGGGCAGACTTTCAAAAGAGGACCGCCAGGGTCACAGAAGATGAACAGGTGACAAAGTCCCTTACTAAAGACACCACCACCCTGCTCTAAAAGGTCAGTCATTTATAGGCAGAAAATAGACTCATGGTGGCAAAGCTGGATGACCAGGAAGGGCGCTCCTGGCACAACAACGTCAGGTTTACAGGCCTTCCTGAGAGCGAGGGGGCCCTGCCATGGACCTTTACATAGAAGACCTCATAAAAACTAGACTTCAACCAAGGGGGCCCTCAACTTTCTTCTCTGTGGAAAGAGCGCACAGGGTGCCGGGAGGTAAGCCCAAACCTGGGGCTCCCCCTAGACTCATCCTGGCCCGCATTTTCAATTTCCGAGACAGGGATGCCATACTGCAAACAGTAAGGGTGGCTCCGCCGCTACGCATTTAAAACTCGGTGGTATCCTTCTTCCGGGACTATACGGTGGTGGCCACTAAGAGTCGCAGGAGCTTCCTGGAGGTAAAAAACGAACTTAGACGCAGGGAACTACCTTATTCAATGCTGTTTCCAGCAAAACTGCATGTAGTAGCGGATGGAAAAACTTGTTTTTTTTACATGCCGGAGGAGGCCCACGACTGGCTCGAGGGATGGCGACGGATGGAGGGATCCAGACGGTCGGAAAGACGCCAACAGCAACACAGGGTGGAAGAGGACTCCAGGGATCGTGGTAGGGAGCAAGAGGAAGAACACCCGCAGCGGACTGAGACCGAGGAGTGACGTAAGGTGACATTGCATGGTCTGGACCTGCCGGAACCGGGGGACATATGTACGGCTTGAGCCCACACGTGGTGCGGATTTGATTGAAGGAAGGGGTTCGGCCGAGCTGATCCTCCCCCCAAGGGGGGCAAACAAAGGACCAGGGCAGCAAGGTTTGAATATGAGGTGCAGTGCTACATTGTTGCAAGATTGTCTTTGATGATGGGGTAGACTACGGCACCTCACGGACTTCTCCCCCCCCACACGCAAGGTCTGTTTAAAGGGACTGAAGCACTCTGCTCTGCCCTATTTTGCGATGGCAGATAGTTGGGGATCCGTCTGGCAGGGTAGCAGGGAGTGGGGTAGAGGCGGCTGTTTTTCACCTATGGTTTTTCATGTTTTTTATTATTCTTTGTTGACTAATCACCTTGAGTTAAGCATGCGAGTACACACACAGTGGGCATGGTCGTTCCCGCGAAAGGCGAGGGTCATGCTGGGCACACCACAAGAGAGGACCATAAACTATGTCCACATCCACACACACCACAAACACCACTACAATGGCCACAAATTCGCAACTGGATAATAACCACCGGTGCCCCCTTCGCCGTGATATCCTGGAATGGAAACGGCCTGGGTAACAAGATAAAGAGAGGGTTAGTGTTACAACACCTCAAGAGACACGCTCTGTCAGTCATTCTCCTACAAGAAATGCACCTGGTGGGTATGGCTATCAGAGCGCTCGACAGATGGGGTTTCAAAATGATAGCACACTTAGAATTCACGTCTGGTTCCAGGGGGGTCGGGATCCTAATCCGGAAAAGTTACCCCTTGGTGGTGAACGGGACGTGGGCAGATGACCAGGGACGCTTTGCAGCGATCTCTTGTCAATGGGCGGGGCACGTTTTATGCAAGACTTTACAGATGAACTGGGGGTGCTGGATATTTGGCGAATGCGAAACCCCGCAGAACATCAATATACACATCACTCAGATGCGCATAATAGTCTCTCCCGTATAGATTATTTCCTCACCTTTCCTCACCTCCCATACTAGTATTGATAGAATACAGGAGGCCAAACACCTCCCCAGGGGTAGATCTGATCACTCGCCACTGTTGTTAACATACACTTCACACCTCACGGGAAGGAGACGTATTTTCCCCATCCACCCCGGGTTTTTGAAGGTCCCTAGTGTAAGAAAAGCCCTGCATAGGACTTCGGAACACTACTTTCAAGAAAACATGCAGTCGGTGACCTCCCCAATTGTCCTCTGGGAGGCCTACAAGGCGGTTATGCGTAGACAGGCCATCGCAGTGATCACGGCCCACAAACGTGACATGACACATCAGGTATCAGCACTAGAAGTGGTTGCCCAGGCAGAGGGCGCACACGCCAGAGACTCCAATGACACAAACACCCACGCACTCCGCCTCGCTAAACAAGCCTATAGGGATCACGTACGGGAGGCGGCTAAGACACGCATGGCCAAAACGAAACATCCGATTTATGAAGTGGGAGACAAAGCTGGCAAATTGCTAGCATGGCTAGACAAAAAAAAGAGAGCAGGCCGATGGGTGGCGCAGCTGAGATTGCCCACGGGGAATACGGTGATGGACCCCGACGACATAGTCACGGCTTTTGTGAACCATTATGAAAAGTCTACACGCCCGTAGCAACGACAAAGATTGAGGAGAACTTAGCATACCTAAAAGACTTACCACTTCCAAGACTGACTCCACAAGACGTACAACTACTGGAGACTGACCTCACAGCAGGGGAGGTTGCTGCAGCCATTAAGGGCATCCAGTCAGGGAAGGCAGTTGGGCCCAATGGGATCCAAGTGGAACTGTTCAAACGAGAGGCGGATATGGTGGTCCCGCAATGACTTAGAATGTATCAAGCCAGTTTGAAAGAGGGTTTATTGCCGCGTGACCAAAGGATGGCGACATTGATAACAATACTCAAACCGGGCAAACCCCCCCAGGAGTGTGCCTCCTATCGTCCGATTTCTCTCCTGAATGAGGAAGCCAAAATATGGGCGAAGACTCTAGCGGCACTACTGCAGCCCCACTTGGTGACACTCATACACCCGGACCAATCCAGCTTTATGCCTGGTAGAAACACGGCGATGAATCTTAGACTACTGCATGGCATACTGGCGAGTGGGCCTTATATCCACAAGGATGCAGTCAACCTCTCCTTGGATGCTAGTATGGCCTTTGACCGAGAGGAGTGGCCCTTTCTTTTTGCAGTACTCATTCATTTCGGTTTCAGGCCTAAATTCTGTGCCTGGATTCAGCTGCACTATACACGGCCACTAGCACAGGTGGTGGTCAATGGGAGATTGTCCGGGGATTTCGTGCTGGGACGGGGGACTAGACAGGGCTGCCCTCTCTCCCCACTCCTATTCGCCCTAGTATTGGAACCTCTGGCGGTGTGGATATGGAGAGACCCCGTGATAAAAGGACTGAAGTGGACAGAGGGATGGGATGACCGTATCTCTCTGTACGCGGACGATATACTATTATACTTGACACGACCGGGGCGTTCCATCGACTGCCTACTCAACTACGATTGCCCAGAGGAGTGACGATACCAATCGCTGAGGATGGTTTTAAATATCTCAGTATCAATATTACGCCTAATCCTGAACAATTCATTGAGAGCAATCTGCTTCCGCCATTGAGGAGGCTAAGGAAAGATGTCAAAAGCTGACTCCCCCTCCCATTGACACTACTGGGGAGGACGGCGTTATTTAAAATGATGGCTCTCCCTCGGTTTTTATACGCACTACAAAACACACCCATACCGGTCCCGGGCTCCTATTTTAAGTCCATTGAGGCAGAGGTGGGCTGCCTGGTGTGGAAAGGTAAGCCGCATCGCATAGCTCTGTGCAAGCTTGTACTGAGCTGATACAAGGGTGGAATCACCCTGCCCAACGTTTGTTTATACTATTGGGCCTCTCAGCTCATCATAATTAATCAATGGCTACAGGCCCCACAAGACGAACCGGCTTTGCCTATGGACAGGCACATTCTAGGTACAGATGGAATCCTTAGCGCCCTATATGATAAATCCCTGAAAACTAAAATAGTTGGCCCAATGGCGCACACCGTACAGATATGGTACACGGCGCAGCGAATGATGGGGTGGGAGGGCGTG
Organism: Lissotriton helveticus; assembly: GCF_964261635.1. Classification (NCBI taxonomy): domain Eukaryota; kingdom Metazoa; phylum Chordata; class Amphibia; order Caudata; family Salamandridae; genus Lissotriton; species Lissotriton helveticus. Next base: position 755,811,460 of record NC_136061.1, on the reverse strand, counting down.
ATCACTCAACATACGCCGCTGTGGGTCTCCCCCAGGATATGCAAGCTGCGCATGAGTAAACGTTTCACGAAATGGGACCTCATAGGCATGTCTAGGGTCGCCGATCTATGGAAGAAGGGCGGGGTGGTCCCGTTTGCCCAGCTGCAAGCGACATACCAGAGGGCAGGGGCGGAACAGTTTTGGTTTATGCAAATACAGCACGCACTGATGAAGGCTATACCTAGGGGGACTGACCTACCTGAGTCCTCCCCACTCAAGGATCGCTTACTGACGGACCACCTAGCCAAAAAGGCTATATCACTAACATATCGAAAGCTGGTTAACAACCAGAAAGATCCTACAGTTACCCTCAAAGGGAAGTGGGAAGCGGAGGTAGGGGAAATGGACGAACAGGACTGGCATCCCGCGGGAGGTGGCGACCTCATCCAGAATAAAATTGGTGCAATTTAAAATTTTACACAGGACATACTATACAAGACTCACACTACATAAAATAGGGAGGGCGGACACTCCACTCTGCTTGAGGGTTTGTGGTCTCCAGGGCTCCTTCTACCATACCATATGGGAATGTTCCGGCATCACTCAATACTGGAGGGCGGTCATGGCCACGATCTCCAGGGTAACTGGACATGACGTCCCCCCCTGAACCGCGGAGATGCTTGCTTAATGTGTGGGAACCCACAGATCTTAACCACGCAGAGCAAATTTGGGCAACCCTGGGTATCACATTTGCGAAGAGGATTATTGCACAACACTGGGGGGAGTCATCAATCCCCTCCCACCTGCAGTGGTGTTGTGACCTAGATGGTACCATGGTAGCGGAACGGGCGGTCTTTATTAACAGAGGTTGCCCCCTGAAATGGCAGCGGGTATGGGGGAAGTGGAACACGCCTAGAGGCAACATTCGTGAACCCCCCACCCGAGGACTTAGATCCGGACCTGAGCGAGTAAAACGCAGGCAATGTGTACAATATGGGACACTATCTTTGTTGGGGGGGGCCTAGCGAACTCATAAGTTGTTGTGTTGGATGTCAAGATATGAATAGATACACATATTAAGTTTAATGGTGATGCCTCGTATGTAATGTATATAACAATTGCATCTGTAAAAGTACTGATTGGCCTGTCTAGATGTGTACTCTCAATAAAAATTGTTTAAAATAAAAAAAAATAAAGAGTTTAGTACTACTTGGACACCCCCTTCTAGACCTAGAGTTAGATTCTGCCTACACAGGACTATAATTCCAGGCCTTTCGTAGTATTAGCCTGAAACAGTCTCATCAAGCAATTCTCTCATGTAAATCTGGTTCCCCTGGCACCCACCTTCTGTTCTTCACACTATTGTTGACATTGTTAATCCAGTAATTAATAACATAATAAACTCCTCGTAGCTGCGGACTTTGTTGCGCTTTGGGGAAACCACAACGCCCAGGAGACACAGAACCAGCCTCACCTGAGGATTCCAGTGCCCCGCCCTCCCGCTCCATTTAGCAGATCGCGGCCCAAGCTTTGCGGGAGCCGCTCGAAGCTGCGGACTTTGTTGCACTTCCCAGGAGACACAGAACCAGCCTCACCCGAGGATTCCAGTGCCCCGCCCTACCGCTCCATTTAGCAGCTCGCGGCCCCCGCTTCGCGGAACGTGTGCGGGCGCGCACCAGACGAAGCCCGGGCCAAGGTCGGGCCCGTTTGAGCCCGTTCGAGCACGGTCGAGGACGGGACGGGCCCCCCCCTAACAACCACAGTATAAGATCAGTGAACTCCCTAACCCATCCTGTTAATTTACAGTCATCTATATTCATTACCTATTTGGAGGTACAGGTGCCTCATTTCTCTAATCATGACCACTCTTAAGGCCGTAAATGGTAAGAAATCTGCTACCAGTGGGTCAATAATTGGTACCCTGGACCAATTCCTTATAAGGGCGTCCTCTGTCTTAGCTCATGAAATCGAGCTGACTGAAAAGAGATTATCGCTGGATATTGCCTTTGATAAACGCTCTTCTATGGGAAGTTTGGCCCTGGTACGTTCTCCAAATCACCAACAAGTTATTATTCCCACCATACTAGGTAGCACTGGTGAGAGAGAGGAGAACCATTCATTGCAATCCACAGGGAATTTGCCTTGCCATCCTACAAGCGAAGAGGGTTCATTGGGTATAAGAAATGCTGCTAACCCCCACAACATGCATCCTGGATCACCGGCACCATGTGTCAAGACTCGATCCGCCCACAACCGCAAAATGGGATCTTCCCAATTACCGGCAGGCCCATGCACAAAAAGGAAGCGAGGGGGTGCCCATGTGAAAGGAAGGAAGGCTAAAATACAGAAAGCCAACCCAGTAGAAGAGAGTGGGATACCAATGCCTCCCCATAGTCCTGCTACATGCCAAATCACTGGGGATGAGATAACATTGTCTTCAAGTCACGGCGCTGTGCTGCCAGATGAGCTGGGACCGGACTTCTGGACCAAATTGGAATGCATTTTCAAAAAGACATGTCTCCCTATTTATGATAAACTTGGCATTATGGAAAATAAACTTGAGTGCCTCGAATTATCGTTCGCATCGGCTCAGGCAAAGGCTGGTAATCGGGGCAAAGAGCCAGTTGTTAATCCACCGAGTCAGATTGGGCTCACTAATGAAGTGGCTCACCCCATTGTCCCACTTAGTGCGAATGAAATTATGAATAATTCTGTACCTGCTGTGATGTTGTATTCTCCAGCTCTGCCCTCCTCCTGTAATTTGGGAGTGACCAATCATATTGAACCGAGTGGAAGGGGAGAGATGGGGGTAGTTAGCAAGTCAGCAACCCAACAATGCCAAGCGAATAATAATTTCCCCCGTGCCCCACCCCCAAGTTTTCAGTGTATAGATCTTCCCCCAAATCTATCCCATATGTGGTGGTCCTTGCAGGGGTCCCTTCTTTGTGCCAGGAAAAAAGGGAGGGGTATACGGAGCTTAAGAATAAATGCATTCATTGGCTTAATTTTAATCGCCCACTCCCCCCTATGGTGTCTGCTCAAATGTTGTTCGCTAGACGTGTAGATTGGGTGGGGCCTCGCAAAAAGTCTATTGAGGGAGACTGTGTAATCATTAACTTTAGGGACAGAAGGGCTGCAGAGCACATTTGTAGTTGGGCTCTGGCAAGCTCAGCCATGTTAATTCAATCCCTATCCTTAACCTACTTCTACCCATCACCATATATTGCCCCAAGAAATACGGTACCTGCTGGGGGGGGCACAAAACTGGTGTAACACAGGGAGAATAAGGTTGAATAATAGATATGATATACTGTCTGGTCTGGAAGATTGCGATTGACGATCATTTGACACCAGGCAGAGGGCAAATTTGGTAGAACTTAATGATGGCAAACTAGAGAGGAATTTGAACCCAGCTGCTGGTAAGGTCAGCCACCAGGTTGGGGCATTGGCTACTCAGCCTAATGGAATCCAAACAAGTGTAGCCAGCATTGTTTTGGATTATCATTCGGTCTGTGAGGCCTTAGTTCCCCATCCACTGAGAGAACCCAATTCAATCCCAGCTCCAGGGCCATACACAGAATTTAGTTGTCATCGCCTAATTAGTAAGGAGGTCAAAGTTGGTGGCTCACCCAATTCAAATTGTCCCATGACTATGCTATCTTGGAACATAGCGGGTTTAAAATCCAAACTAGCCTCGATCGAATGGTCTGGTTTTATTGAAAAATTCGACATTTGTCTCTTCCAAGAGACATGGTTGGTGGATCCTGTCTTTCGGCCGGGCTACCTTAATTTTTATGCCCCAGCAGTAAAGAAGGATAAAGGTCTCCCAATAGGAGGTCTCGTGATCTGGGCTAGACAGGTGTTAAGCTGTAATATTCAACAACTTCCTGTATCCAATAATGATATCTTGGCAGTGAGGCTCAGCTTTCCCTCAGGCAAACACATCGATATCTTTAATATCTACGCAAGAGGCCATCCAGGGGGGAAAAAGTCTGAAGTAATATCAGCCTTAGAATATTTGATAGAGGCTATGCCATGCAATTCTCTGCCTCTTGTAGCGGGGGATTTTAACACGACGTTTGAGCCGTTGGGTCACGAAGATCAGAGCCTTACGGAGGAGGAAGACTCCAGGTGGGGTATTCCCTACCTGGAGCTGGCTCCCATAACCAAATGGACCGAGGCGGCTATTCAATTGAAGGGGTTATGTATGGGGAACCATCTGAGAGCAGCCAATGGCCATACATCATCTGATGGGCTGGGCGCTAGGACATACGATAATGGCCATAGGTCTATTCGTATAGAGTATTTGCTTGTCCATCTAAAATTGTGGCATAACCTTAAGGAGATAGTAGTAACGGGTCGCATCGAAAGTGACCATAATCCGCTTACCTCTTCATTCAATTTGTACACAGATGAAGTTGTATTACCCGCACAAGGTGCCATTGGACCAGATCTTATCCTTGCTAACGATATGCGCCATCATAAATGGAGTAAAGTTATTGAACAACCCGAAACCCTGGGTGCTATTAAAAATGACGTACATAATTCATTAATAGAATTGGGGTCTAGAGCTACTACTGATGATTTTCATACTCATATGATTGTTGTGCATAACAAACTTTTTTCTCAGCTAAAAACTTATTTTTGCAAGTTGGGTACTGGTAGACGCAAAATATCTAATAAACCTAATGGTTGGTACAATGAGGCTTGTCGGCAAGCACGGGCTAAGTTACAGTTACCCCTAGGAAAGGGGGTTCCAAGTGATGTTAGAGCGGCACGGTGCTGCTATAGGAAAACCCAGTTGGAGGCAAAAAAGCAATGGGATGAGTGTAAGTGGCAGGAACTTAAAGAAGCATGTTTGGCCAAGAACCCAAAATCCTTTTGGGATATATTCAAATGGGATAGGGGAGGATGCCCGTAACGCCGCCAAAATAATGTTGCTCGGTACAAAAGGGGGTGGTGATGGACGGAGCATCCGAACCAATCAAACACTCACACCCAGTCAAAAGATCTGGGTTTGATCCATCACCGTTCTTTAGCGCACTCTGCCACTCCAGTTCAGACATGGCTAAATGCAAATCTGTCTGACCCTGTACCTCATGGGAACAGTCCAGCCCGAACTGCCAAGCCATGCCTTCCCTGGACCGGAAACAAGCTTCCGAGGACCGGTTTCTGGCATTACAGCCGTCTTCAGCCCGGCTTGCTTGAATCCAGTGACAAAGTGAGCAAGGGACTCATGTCTGAGCATACCCTGTCACACTTATGGCGGCCAAAGCGGTACAAAAGGGGGTGGTGATGGACGGAGCATCCGAACCAATCAAACAAAATAATGCTGCTCAGCATCAATGGGTTGAGTACTCCAAACAGCAGTACACTAGCACAAGCAGGGAAGTGAGCCATGAAAGATTTTCTTGTGCATATTATGTAGAGGTGGCTTTTAATTTAGAAGCAGTTGACAAGGCGTTACATGCAATAATTGAGGGTAGAGCTCCAGGAATGGATTGTATTCCTGCTGACGTTTTTCTAAATGATAAGCAATCTTGGCGATTATATATTGCCTTCCTAGCTAATGCAATTGTCTGAGGTGCTGCTATTCCACCTTCCTGGAAGGGGGCGGAAATCATCCAGGTGTTTAAAAAGGGAGACAGGTCTGTTGCAGGTAACTACAGGCCAATTATCCTCATCGATTCGAAGCAGAAGATCATGGGTAGATTGGTCTTGGGTAAGATGCAGACCTGGATTGAAGATAATAATATTTTGAGTCCACTGCAGGCTGGTTTTCGCCCCCTAACAAGTACGATCGATCAAGTATTTCGCTTTATCACCCTCTACTGGAAGACAGTGGTTTTGGAGAAAAGGGCCCTGTATGCTGTGTTCGTTGATCTGAGGGCAGCTTTTGACCTAGTACCTCATGGTAAATTATGGCAGATCTTGGGTGAGTTGGGGATGGCCCCGGAGTTGTTGACCTTGATCGTTCGCTTGCATGAGGATAATTTTGCCAGGGTCCGTTGGGAGTCATATGGTGAGGTGACAGAAACCTTCCCCGTTGATAGGGGAGTGCGCCAGGGATGTGTTATGGCCCCCACTCTGTACTCGCTCTTCATCAACGGGGTGGCAGATTACCTTGCCATGGCCCCCACGGATACTCCGGTGCTGGCAGGCATTCGTATTCCAATCCTCATGTTTGCGGACGATACGCTGATTATCTCTAAAACTCCGAGTGGCCTCCAGAAGGCCCTTCAGCGGTTTGAAGAATTTTGTCTTCTACGGGTTCTGGAAATAAATACTGCCAAGACCAAATGTATGTCCTTTAACAAACATAAATCGTTTAGAGGTAGCATACACATGAATACACTCCCCCTGGAGCAGGTTAACACCTTTACTTATTTAGGCGTTACCCTGCAAAAGGATATGCGCTGGAATAGCCAACTTGACCTGGCTGTTTTAAAGTTTCAACAGCAATCAGGGATCGTTCTAACTAAACTCAAAACCTCTTTAACTAAACCGGTTAGCCCTGTACTTGACATTTATGGCTTGAAACTATTGAGTTCGGCCCTATATGGTGCCGAACTATGAGGGTTTGAAAACCTAAAGCCCCTGACCATGGTGGAGAACGCGTTTTTAAGCAAAATTACTAGTGTTCTGCAAAGAACCCATCTGAGACCACTTTTATTAGACCTTGGCAGGAAATCAGTGGAAGACTTGGCTAAACTTCGCCCCTTATTGTATTGGCGTAGATTATGGTGTACAGAGGAACTCTCACAATACGCCCAGGGTCTCTTGGATATTATCAAAATTTACTCCTTTCATAAAATCAAATGGTTAAAGGAGATCAGATCCTTGTTAGCGAAGTTGGGCTCGACAGAACTATAATCCATTAAACGCAGACTTCCCTTAAAAAAAAATCTTGAAGGGAAGATATTGGGAAATGGTTCTCTCAGCAGTATGTTCAGCAGGTCTTTCCACCCACCTTACCGGACGATTTCTTGACCTTAAGTCCTGGCCCGAGCTAGAGAAGTACTGGGATTGCATTGAAAAGCCCTATGATCGCAAACTGTACTTTCAACTCAGGGTGGGCACACTTCCAACAAGGTCATTTACTGGTAAATGGGTAGGAATAGCTAACGATAGATGTTCTAGGTGTCTGGACCAGCAGGAATCAGTAAGTCATATATTGTTCTTCTGCCCATTATATGCCGCACTCTGAAGTAAGTGGATTAAGCTAATCTGGAAATTAATGAGCATTAGAAGGCATGCTGAGGCCTTGCGAATTCTAAGCTCAGATCCTTCCCCACCCATTGCTATAGCTGTAGCGAAGTTCCTGAATTGGGCATTGTCAATTCGCTCAAAAACGTTGTCTCAGGATAGCTAGTAGCTCGCCCTCTGTGATATTTTTAAGCACCATGATGCTTTTTTGTGATTCCTGGGTTATGTATCAGCAGAGGTGCACGGGCTCCCCTGGCATGGGTAGCCTCTTAGTAGTTTCTCAATTTTTTCTTTTCAATTACATCCCATTGCACCAAATGATTTACTGAATTGAGGTAGTAATGTTCTTTTTAACCATGTAATTATTTTATTCTAAAAATTCTTAAAATAGTATTCGATAGTTGCCAGTGGAATTTAATTGAATTTTAGATATTTATACAATTGGTCTTAAATGTGATTTTTAGATTTGGATTGAATTTTATTGAATGCTTTTTAATATATGTACTTTTATGACTTAACTGTCGAATAAAGTTTTTTTGATGATGAACTCCTCACTTGCCACAGTGGATGTCCCTGCAGGCTGGAAGCGTGCTGTAGTTAAACCACTCCAGAAAAAAACAGGTTACAGATCCCTCCACCCTCTCCAACCTCCAGCCAATCTCACTACTTCCTGTCCTTGGAAAAATTGTTGAAAAACTGGTGAATAAGCAGCTCACAAACTTTCTGGAAGAGGCCCAGATTCTGCAACCCCGTCAGTCCGGCTTCCGTCATCAACACTCGACTGAATTAGCGTTAATGAAAATTGCAGGTACTCTAAAACTAACCCTAGTTGTTGAAAGAATGTGGTGCTGATCCTATTGGACCTTTAAGCCGCATTCAACACCATTTCACATGACATACTGTTACATAGTATGAAAAGCTGTGGAATATCCTAACTCTTGCTAGTCTGGATAAAATCCCCTCTCATCGACTATAGGCAAACGGTCGCTTTAGGACTCTATCTGTCAACTGAACGACTAATTACCTCAGGTGTACCACAGGGATCTTCTCATAGCCTAGTACTGTTTAACATCTACATGGCCCCCTCATTTCACTAATATCATCTTTTAATGTTGAAACAACCTCATACACTGATGATACTCAATTGATCTTAGTCCTAGACAAAGGGTCCACTGAATCAGAGCATAATTTTAAGCTCTGCCTAACAAAGGTCATCCGGTAGATGCGACTCAACCCCCTCAAATGTAATATGAACAAGATTGAGATCATGTTAGTGGTGCACAGACTGTCACAATTCACTCCCTGGGCTCTCGTGCCCAACACCAGGGTGCAGAATTGTGGGGATTTCCAGTGTTCTAATATGCCTCCAGACACTCCCCTATATGCATATCCTGACTTTCAGGCATTTGGACATTATTTAGGAATTGACATCTATTCCCAATCCATGCAGGTTTTGTAGAAGCCAGTCTGCTCATGCTGGAAACTTCATTACCTAGAATTCCTTGCTCTCTGTTTAGACTCCACCCCTGCAGACCAAGGATGGGTGGAGGAATTCATCTCACCTGTGGCTGGCTGCTGATAGCCTGCTCACACCTGATGCATATGATTACTGTGAGCTCTTTTAAGCCCCCGCTCCCTTCAGGCCAAGGTTGGTCATTGTAGTTGTTTTCCGGTGAGACCGATCCTCGTTTCCTGAGCTTTTGATATTCCTTGATTCCTGAGCTATAGCTATTCCTTGTACCTGAATTAGCATTGCCTGCAGTGCTACCTTGTTTCTTGAGTTCCTGAGCTACAGCTATTCCTTGTACCACAATTAATTACTGCCTGCAGTGCTACCTTTTTTCCTGAGTTCCCGAGCTATAGTCATGCTTTGTTCCTGTTCCTGGGCTTCAGCTATTTCTTGTTCCTGATTTGCACTGCTTGCAGTGCTCTCTTGACTCCTTGTTTCCTGAGCTGTAGCTATGTCCTATTTCCTTGAACCAGTATTGCCTGCAGTGCTACCTTACCTCCTGAAGCTTTAGTAATTCCCTGTTCCTGAACTAGCACTGCCTGCCGTGCTACCTTGACTCCTGAAGCTTTCGTAATTCCCTGTTCCTGAACCAGCACTGCCTGCAGTGCTACTTTGACTCTTGAGCTTTAGCTCAGTTCTTGTTCCTGCCTCAGCATTGCCTTCAATGCAACTTTGTTTTCTTGATTCTTTAACCTGCACTATTCAAGTATACCCTTGTATCCTCCCCTTCTGTATATCCCTTTCCAGTCCCTGCCTTTCTTCCCATTTCCTTGGTGCCAGTTCTAGTTTGCAGCCTTTCTATTCTGCTGCCTTGTATGTTTGTTACCTGCTTTCTGCCAAGTGTGCCCTGTGATTTACTTCCTTTCCTGTTAAGCACTTCTCATTGCTAGCTCCTTGTCTATTGTGCTTGTGTTTAGTTCTACCCCCTTGCTGTTACTGCCTTGCATATTCCTGTTTGATCGCCAGGATCCGTGGGCACAGCTGACTACCTAGGTGGTGTTTCTTGTTCACTGTGAGTATTTTCTTTGAGTTACATTTATAACAACACCATAGGTATAAGCGCCACAGACCCTACCTTTGCATGCATATCCTACATTTGGGTATTTGCAGTCAGTATCTGTAAAAGCAATTGTGGGTGAGAAACTTACTCAGCTTCAGTCTTACCGTGTGAAGCTCCTGAGTGCTTTACCCCCACACTCCACTCTATTGTTAATTTTGCTTCATATATATGTCTTGCACATTCATCCTGGGTGTAGTTATTCTGAATGCTAAATTGCCTCGTGAGTGCCTTTCCTTTCTAAGTCTTACCCATCTTGTTCACTTGTAGAGGTTTCCCCTTTGGATCCCTTTTTCTCCTCTGACTCCCTGTATGATCCTGAGCAGCGCTGTACTCCTCTTTCTGTGTATGCTTTCTACCCAATTCCCAGTCCTTGCCCAAGTCCCTGACTGTGTTCCCCACATAGTCCCGGACAGTCCTTGACACAGACATAATATTGAGTTTTAATTTTCGGAGTACAGTTGGAAATATCGAAGGGACTGAATATCGACATCAAGAATATCGGTGACCAGAATATCAACATGAAAGGTAAAAAATATAGTATTTGTTAATATCCAAGTCAATAAATTTGTTTGTAAAAAATATCTTTGTTAATAATAGCGATGTTTATATTACTGTTATGTATTTTAGAATTATTTTAAATGTATGTGTTCTATATTTTTTGTTAAGTATTGTATTTCTTTTTAAATATATGTATTCCATTTTTAGAAGTTATTCATTTTCTTTAAAGTAAATTTTGCGTTTTAGTTCTGTAGTGGGTTGTGGGTTTATAGGGGAATAGGGTGGGAAGTCATTTAATTATAGTAAATGTAATAATATTTTTTAGAAATGATGAATTATTTTTAAATATATTTTATGTTTTTATTCCGTAGCGGGTTGTGGGTTTATAGGGGAATAGAGCGGGAAGTAATTTAATTATAGTAAAGTAATTATTCATTTTTATTTATTTGTATCAGTAATTAATTTATTGTTAATCAATTATTAAATGATAATTATATTAATTGTGTCCATTTTTTTAGGAGCGGCTTGTGGGTTTATAGGGGAATAGGGTGGGAAGTAATTACATTTTAGTAAAGTACTTATTAATTTGTATTTATTTATAGTGATAATTAATTGATTGTTAATTAATTATTATTTGTTTTTTTATTAATTGATAATTATATTAATTGTGTTATTTTTCTTAGGAGTGGGGAGTGGGTTTATAGGGGAATAGGGTGAAAAGTAATTTAATTTTAATAAAGTAATTATTCATTTTTATTTATTGCTATTGATAATCGATGTATTGTTAATTTTGTTAATAAATAATGTATTATTAATTGGTTATTTAATTAAAAATATATATATTTGATAAGAATGTTATTTTTAACCCTCTGCTATCCAACACTTTCCCTACAGTTACACTCTCTGGAGTGGAAATAGTAATTTTTACCCTTACGCTACACAACAGTTTCCCTACTGTTGCACTCTCTGGAGTGGGAATAGTAATTTTGACCCCTTCACTATCCGACACTTTCGCTACTGTTTCACTCTCTGGAGTGGGAATAGTAATTTTAACCCCTTTGCTATCCAACACTTTCCCTACTGTTACACTCTCTGGAGGGGGAATAGTAATTTTTACCCCTACGCTATCCAACACTTTCCCTACTGTTGCACTCTCTGGAGTGGGAATAGTACTTTTTACCCCTACGCTATCCAACACTATCCCTACTGTTGCACTCTCTGGAGTGGGAATAGTAATGTTTACCCCTACACTATCCAACACTTTCCCTACTGTTGCACTCTCTACAGTGGGAATAGTAATATTTACCCCTACGCTATCCAACATTTTCCCTACTGTTGCACTCTCTGGAGTGGGAATAGTAATTTTTATCCCTTCGCTATCCAACACTTTTCCTACTGTTGCACTCTCTGGAGTGGGAATAGTAATTTTTACCCTTACACTATCCAATATTTTCTCTGCTGTTTTAGTTAATGTAGTGTATAATGTATTTTAAAAAGATTAAAAATATTTTAATTTTTTTATTTGTTATGTATATTGTTATTTATATTATTGGTGTGTGTGTATATAAATGTGTATTTATCATTTTTAATATGTTTCTAACAATTTATAAGTTATTAAATAAGTATTCATATTTATTATAAAGTATTATATTTTATACATATATATGTTTAATTTATTTTTACATTATATTTATTAGTTATAATTTTAAACATTTTAAAATAATTTTAAATATGTTCCTTTTAATTGTATGTATTATTTACTTTATTTTACATTATTTTTTAAACATTAAAAACATTGTATTTTTAAAAACAATATTTTTGACACCAATATTTTTTTTATATATCTTTGTACTTACCATTATGTAGATAGGACTTCGATATTATGAACATCAATATTTTTGTACCTCGATAGTCTGTCAGTGATCCCATGTTAGTAGGTAAAGCCAACCAATTCAGCCCGGTCAAGTGGCGGCCTGAAGATGCCCCTGCCCCTCCAAACACTGTAGAGGTGGTAAAAAACCTTGGCATAAAATTTGACGCATCTCTCTCTTTCCGGCCACAAATCCTTGCAGTGGCAGGGATGTGTTTTAACCTGATTAAATCTCTCAAAACGGTTTTGAATCTCATTCCCTATCCTGCAAGGAAGACAGAAGCCATACCACTAATCACAACAACATTAGACTTCTGCAATAGCTTTGCAGGTGGCAACAAACAAGTGCTTCAGAAGCTGCAGACGCAGCCGCTCGTCTGGTATTGAATTTGCCCCGCTGCTCCTCGGCCTCTGCAGCTCTCAATATCCTGCACTGGCTATCCATTAAAAAGAAATACTATTCGAGATCCTCCTAATCACTTTCAGAGCCTTCAGAGCATCAGGGCCAAAATACCTAACCTCTAGGTTTACGCCCTATGTCACTGCCCAGACGTTCAGATCTTCATCCGCAAATCTGCCTAAACTTCCTACTTTAAGGGACAAGACCAAAGGGGCCAAATCCCTGGCAGCACTCGGGATCACAGTATGGAACATTCTTCCAAGTAATCTAATCGATTAAACCAAAAACTCTTTTTAAGAAGCTACTGAAAACTTGGATTTTTGCAGCCCCTGATGAATTGTGCTCTTCACTTGTTTAGGAATGTGACCCGGATTATGCCTGCTCTGACCCTTATCTCTACTTCCGCACAGCGCCAGGATTCTCCTTCCAGAGCGACATTATCGCTTTATAAATGCAAAATACATACATATCTCAACTAGTGTCAGTTGAATAACTATGTCAGATTTGGCAGACTGTGAGCCTCATTGTACCTCTCATAAATTCAGTTGCCACTTTTCAAAAGCCTATTTGAAGAGCAATAAGCTATCACAAAGCTTTTATCCAGCACATTTTTACATGTCTGAAATTTCTCTTCTCTGGTCTGATCCCCACTTTAGGAATTCTCCAAGACGGTTGCCCTTGGTGTTCTACAAAACAGAGTGACGAAAGCACTTGGGTTGGAAGGGACTAAACATTTCAAAGTAAAGCTTCCTCTGTCAGACATTATTATCAGATTTCTAGGGACAAGCTTATCATGATTCACCAGACTAACCGCAACAGAACCCAAGTGAAAATCAACCTGAGGAGTAGGCAGAATGATGGAGAATGATGCACAACATGCTCCGGAAATGAACGGTCACAACATGAAAATGAAAGAATAGCCTACAGTGTTGTGCGACAGTCACACTTCAAAAATAAAAGATATGAAGAAAGGTATCCTTATTCCAAGCATCTACTCACAAAATCCTAATCTGAATTCAAATTCCCAATAATCTCTAATAATTCAAGCCATATAAATCCTAAAACCCCAACCAAAATGTCAAATCGAAAAATAAGCAGAATCTCTTGAAGAAAGTTCCAAGCATCATGTTTATTCCCGAAAAATGATCCATAATCTCCAGTAGTAAAACATAATTCCCCACTAGCAAATTCGACAATACATGCCTGAGGTGAATGAAAGTATAATATGGCAGTAGAATATCTGATGGAGGGAGGTTTTTTTTCTGGCTGGGTGTGTTTCTGGTGCTGTTGCGGCCCACCAGGAGTCAACCTTTCTAGAATATGGATCAGAAACCTTCCATACTGCTGATGATACCTTGCAGACCTTTCCATGCATAACCCTGAACAATAAGCAACATAATCATTGCAGGTAGTTATACATTTGACAAAGAGCCAGACATCAGCAAAACAAACTAAGTGATTAAAGTTTCAGGCATTTCCAAGTAGGGAGATTGTCATGAGATTCAAAGGTGATGATTGAATCTTTAATGAATCAACTATTACTGCAAAGTGGCGAGCCTACCAGACGCCTCTGCATATTGTGTTGTGTCATTTCGAGTATTTGTGCGTAATGCGAGGACACACTTAGGAGCCCATTAGGATGACGGATCCTACCGGTGAAAGGGACCACCCGCCATAAGGGCAGGGGTCCCGTGGCCAGCATTAGGATGCGCCCGCCACAGTGGCGGGTGCATCCAGCATTCCTACCAATGTGGCGGGCGGTGCACTCAGCACCGCCCGCCACAATGGCAGGAAGGCATACTGTGCACTTCCATGCACAGCATGGCATGGCACCGCGCGGTGCCTGCCATGCTGTGCACCCCCCACCCTCCGGAGTCCATGGGGGCCCCCAAAGCAGACTCCGCATTGCTGCCAAGGAAAGGCATCTGTCAGCCCATTGTAATATGGCTGGCGATGTCTGATAGACACCGCCACCATATGAACCCTTTGCCGCCACGGTCGCAAGGCGACCAGGGCGGAAAAGCGGCGGACGGTCTTTCCGTCCGCTGCGGGACCCCCAGCCATACTAATATGGCGGGGAGGTCATTCCGGCACGGATGGCGGGCGATCCGCGCGCCATTCTAATGGGCCCCCTAGTGTGAGTATGCTGCAATAAATCACTAAAACTGAATCACCAGAATACTGTGAATATGCTGGTTATTAAAGCACTACAAAGGCTTCACAGGATTAGGGTCTTCATCTTTTCTAATTGAAGATTTACACTTAGCAACACATAGAAGGAAGAAAACAGTGCTCTGTGGAACGTAGGATAAGCATGTATCAAGAGGACTCGGTGCTGGGGTTTGGCAAGTTATTTTCCGAGAACCAGCACCCAGAGGACTGACTTGAGTATTGATAGATAAATAATACTTTAGTACCAAGTGCCCTTTTCTGCCACAACAAAAAAGACCAATGTCTGTGAATTTTCATGCATGGATTTCATATAACCGTGTACATTTGACCATAAGCATGATCAGAAACCTTAGTGGAAAGAGTGAAAACCTTGTGTGATTGCCCTCAATATGTCTTATCATTAAAATAAGAGAGTCATCCATTTGAAGCATATTCCCATTGGGAGGTGTTAATGCTATTAATGCAACACATTAGACAGATTTACGTTCCTTTTTCATTTGGAAAAGAAGGCCTCTTCATTGGGATTCATGGAAGTTTAACTCAAGTTGTCAGTTTGAGAGATTTATATTTTGCCAATGAGGACTAAATATTATTATAATATTGAATATTGATTACATTTCATAGTTTCCTGATTTAGTTGCAGGGCCTCTGGGATACCTTTAGGATACCATTGGAGTCATGATACTTTCCTGCTGCTAGAAATAGAGTGCCTGTATGCCCGATAGAGTAAGTATGCAAGGGGGAGGAATATTTGACAACTTAACCCACAAGGTCACCGAGAGAAATGAGGAGAAGAGCTGCAAAAATCTCTGACATTGTTTTTGTTTTGCCTGAACCACTGAAGAACTTGTTTGTAGACATCTACCATAAAGGGTCTAGCCCATTAACTGTGTAGGACTTTGACATATGTTAGCAGTGTCCAAGATGAAACCCAGGAGCCATCATGACAAAACAAAAATGTGATTTTCTGCAGCATTTTTGTTTTCAAAATAAGCTCTGATTCTAGCTTTGGTTCTAAAATCTTCCTTTCAAGTCGTTTACCATGAGTGGAGCAGACTCACAATCAATAAGCCTTAACAATGTTTACAAACAGCTATTTCTTGGAGAAACGTTGCCTCTAAAGAGCACACTCAAATAAATGAACAGGGAAACCTGCTGCTGTGATCCAAGGATCTTGCCCTCTGCATAAACCTCTGCAATATTGTAATCCCAACCCGGAATGTTTCGCCTCAACAGGTTTGTATCATAATAAACATCTGTTGAGCTGTGTCAAAGCCATTAACATGATTCAGAAACTGTCAATTGACCCATCCTGCATCATAAGCCAACCATGTTCATTGTAGGCTTGCCTTTATACTTGCTCTTGGTCCTTAACCTGCACAAGATCAATTTATGCATGAGTTGAGCCACTCTAAGGTGTCCATTAGTATTTTGGGCGGATTGCCTCCGCCAGGGTGGCGGTGGCCACCGCCACCCTGGCGGAGGCAATCCGCCCGACAAGCACTCTTGTTTTCCCCTCCGCCAGATTAGGATGGCGGAGGGGACAGCGGCGGACGGAAAGACCGTCCCCGCTTTACCGCCGCGGTCGCCTTGTGACCGCGGCGGTAATAGATTAATATGGTGGCGGTGTCCAATGGACACCGCCAGCCATATTACCATGGCACAAAGTAGGGGCCTTTCCGCAGCGGCAATGCCGCCCCGGAAAGGCAGGCGGAGATTGCTGCGGGCCCCCTGCAGGGCCCCCAGGTTGCCACCACTGTCGGGGGGCACATGGGGGGTACCTATGGTACCCCCCCACATGTACATATGCAAAGGGGCAGGCACCGTGCGGTGCCTGCCGCTTTGCATCTTGAAATGCGTCAACATATGTTTTGCATTGTGGCGGGCGGTGCAGAGAGCACCGCCCGCCACAATGCAAAACATATAGGATGTGCCCGCCACTGTGGCGGGCACATCCTAATGCCCACAACGGGCCCCCTGCCCTTATGGCGGGCGGTCCTGATCTCCGTTAGGGTGGCGGGCGGACAAAGTGTGCCCGCCATCCTAATGGACCCCTAAGTGTTCCAACTGTGAACACTTTGCCTGATTCCTGGCAGTGCTTATTTCGAAGTGCTAGTCTGGCAATGCCTTTGGTTTTCATGAATTTCTTTGGGTTCTGCTATAACACCAGGCGACTTATCGTCCATATTCACTTTGCTTCAGCCTAAATATGCTTTTTCCTGTACCTGCTGTAATTGAATAGTCACGTCTCCCCTCAGCCAGTTCATTTATGGCCCTGCTTTTAGGGCCACGTTATAACGGTGGGCAGATAGTCGGGAGGCGGGGAGACCATCCAACACAAATCCAAAGGAGCTCAAGGAACCCGTAGGAACGTCGGATGGTCTGTTATGCCTACAATGTTGGTAGTGCCTGCTCAGGCACCGCCGGAGGGATTGCAATGCCAGTTTCCGCCAGCCATTTCATGGCGATTAACCCGCTGTGAAAAGGCTGGCAGAAAGTGACATGGGGGCCCCTTGCAGTCCCCTCTTGTCCCCTGGCCCTCGGATATGGACAGTGGGGGCACCTTTGGTGCCCCTTACATATCCCTGCACTATGGGGCCTGCCACATGGAGCAGGGATATGTGTAGTGTTTATTTTGTACTGCGGCGTGTGCTGCGGGCTGCAGCACACGCCGCAATACAAACTATGGAGATTGTGCCTGCCTTAAGGCGGTTATATCCTAATCCCTATGGTGGGACCGCCAACGGCCAGTCAGGCGGTTCCATATCCAAAAGAATGACGGTCAGACAAAAGTCTGACCGCCATCATAATGAGGCCCTAAGTTCCTGCTGAGTTATTGAACACACGGTTTGCTTCAGTGATCTAGCTTGTTTGCCCAAATTTCGTTCTGATAAACAAATCATCCCCTTCATGTCATCTATGCCTTCTATAACTAGTTGTCTCTTAACTGCTTTCCAATACTGAGAGCTATCTCATTATCACACATGGGGCCATATGTATCCAGGTACCAATTTGCGATTCAGAAATAGCGATTTTTAAGAAGTCGCTACTTCAGAATCGCGAATTGGTATATATGTACAAATTCGCATTTTTTAGCAAATTCTTAGTATTCCTTAATTACGATTAGCAAATTAGCGAAGGTATTCTCAATTTTGCGATTCGCAATTTGAAAATCGCAAATTGAGAATAATTTCAGAGGTGTAGGGGTGTCCAAAGGACACCCTGTTGCACCCCTGAAATAAGCATGGGTGCTCATGTGGTGCACATACATGGCCTAATGACATGTATGTGTGTCACATGGCACTTTGAAAAATGGAAATATTTGCATTTTTCAAGGAATTTGCGATTCCTTAGGGACAATTTGCAATTTTTTTATGCTTCATACATTGCATTTAAGGAATCGCAAAATTTGCGATTCCTTAAATGCAATTGCAAAGTAAGGAATCGCAAATTTTGCGATTCCTTATTTTGCACCAGATTTTCCTTTATACATACCATTTTGCAAATGCGAATTTCGGCATTTGCGAATGCAAATTTGCTTCATACATATGGCCCATGGTCTATAGTCAGGTTCGGTGCCACATTAGCAGACCTGTTGGTGTTAAAAATATTACAATCCTGTCCTCTTTTACAGCACCCAGTGCAGTTACATTGTTTCGACAAAGGAAGAATGGCACAGTAAAATACATTTTTGCTACAGTTAGGTCTGTTTAAGTGAACTTGGTGTCTTTCCTACTCATGGGTTTGGCAACACTTTCCATACTAGGCACATTAGAATTTGAGCACTCTCATGGCATGTAGCTGTTTGTCGAAAAGCCCAAATAACTAATTGGCAACCCTATCCGGCTTGCTGCTTTAATTATTTCCCACTTATTTATAACCGATTTTCCGGTCTCACGCTATAATGAAGGCGAAGTCAGTAAATCAGGAGTGTTTTAATTTACAAACTATTCTTGCACTTTTTATTTTAATAAATGCGTAAAACGATCAAATAATCCACTTTTGATTCCACGTGACTCTTCGATCTTTTACTTCATTTTTGTATCATTTAAAAGCACCTGTTTTTTCTTCGTCCCTTAAACAGCATATGAGTCTCCTATTTGCTATTATAACACTTAAATGCCAATAAATGTTCCAACTGTTCTGGGGACCAGCTCTGTCCATGAACATAGGTTAGATGACACTTTCATAAGGCCTAGGGAATGCCACTGTTAAGTTTTAATTGATCAGATTATAATTTGAGTATCTGGATAAAATCGAGGATGGGACACCTTTTTTTAAAAGTTTGAATTCTATCATGCTTGTTTCATTATTGTCTAACATTCTGTATTCTATATTTATAAGGGCTTTGGGTCACCCTTCTGCAGCCACTAGCTATTTTTGCCTTTGAATCTTCAGCCATTTTCCATTGGCATTCACACCTGGGATCAGCCCTCAGGAGTACTTGTCGCTGTTTTTCTATTGGCTGTTTAGTTGTGTCATCTGTCTATTCCAATGCATGTGGGACTATTGTACAGTTTTCAAGTGTCCTAGTATCATCTGAAAATTGAACGCACAGAAAAAAGGGTTGATTTATTTTCTGCAGCATCTATTTTTCAGAAGCTTTTGTTAGTCCTAGGTTGCCAGTGCTGCCGCTGCACTCACTGACTTATTATTAACAAAGTGACCATCTTGGAATAGTATTGTACACAGTCTATTATTGTTTTACCACTCCAAGATGGCTATCATGTTTATAATAAACCTTGGATTAGTGCGAAAGCACTGGGTAATGAGAGCTGATGAAAGCATCTGAAAATTAGATGGTTCAGAAAAGTAAGAAACCTTTTTAATTTCCTAATCCATTTTTTTTAAATCTTTTATTGTAGCTAACTTTCCAAGTACACAAACAAGCATTTGTCAAAATCACAAAACTTCAGACTCAATAATCTGCAAACATCTACAAACAATACACTATCCAATTTTCGAATGCCTAAACTTTGCAATCAGAATATCACTGTCCAACACTTTCTATATACACCCAATTTAGAAAACAACAAAACTCAGGATCACCTTAACTGAACAACTAACGAAATACATCACCAAAAACAAAATGCTTGTGCACTTTGACATACTTTTATAAGCTTTCAACATAGACTGGGGTAACAAATCATCAAAACTTTTCTGAAAATTAAACATGATGCTCAAGCTACACAACTACCTGCTTCCAAGAGTAGTAGATTGGGAAGATCACTACACAGTCAAATCTCTGAACAACTCAAAATAAGACAATATGGACTTGCCAATTAAAGAACAAAAATCAATACAGACTCTTCTATCTTCGAAATTAATACACTTTAAATAGATCTACTACTAGACTACTAAAATAAAATTAAGTTATTTGCCAACACATTTCCCCCAAAGCAATCAAACATGTTTCAATGAGGCTTTCCTAGAAATAAGATGCATAGGGAGAAACTTTGAAAAAATGGATCCATGACAAATTGGACACATATCGATTGAAGTTGAAAAAAGAAAGAGCAGAATAAAACAATAAAATAAGAACTGCAGATGAAAACTTCATCCAAGAACAGATATCCAAATCGAACAGCTATCATATCCATCTGAAACCAGGTCAAATTATGTCAATATAAAAAATATATAATTATTGATCCAGACGACCTAGACATCTACAAGCTAGTTGTGTACATGCTATGGCTAGGAAAGGTCACTGAGAAATGCAAGACTTTCCAACTCAAAGAATATTTAAGCACCAATCCCCTTCTAGATAGATCCACAATCTGGTTTCTAAGAAAGTTTGATTACGGAAACTCGAATGCTACAAATTCTCTACAGTTACCACAGGATACCTGGATAAAAAGGAAATCTGTCTGCTGATATAATTAGTTTTATCTGCAGCATATGGTACTATAGACCACAAAAAATTACCAAACTTCTTGCATGTTACCGCTGCTTAATTTGTAAAAGAATGAATGGTGGTGCCCAAAGTTCTGCTCAGAAGCTCGCAGCTGGTGCAATTAAATGTCAGAGCGCCCAATCCCAAGAATGTGTAGTCTTAAATCCATCTCATGTTTGCTTAATCCACTGCCAGACACTCTTTGCCACTTAATTTCACTTTTGCATGTTCCTGGTTTAGCAGTTTATCAATTTCTCAGTTTCTCCATTTGTGATGGTTTTTACATCTTTCTCTTCCTTCTTCTTTCCACTTCGTGTGTTTTCCCTCTCTTGTACTTAGTAAATGTCTGAAGAAGAAAAATTAGTACATGGACTCAAACATGAGGGCTGGGGCACCCACTGGCAACCCCAGGCTCAAATTAGGCACTTGTTCTAACCTAGGAGAGTCATATGGGCGATATAGATCAGTGGACCAAAAAAGAGCTGCCTGCTGAGAGTTGACTTCATTCACAATTCCAGAATCTTGGGAACAAGGGCTCAAGGTACACTTTTCAGAGTTCAAGATTGTACATGCCTATCTCTCTCAAGAAGTGTAGAACATCAGCGGTAATGCACATACAAGATAAGCAGCAAGTCTGATCATCTAAAAGGTAATGAATCTAGGAAGTACCCAGGACCTTCCTCTAGCTCAGAGGTACCAGGAGAAGCTGTTGGTGAGAGAAACATCGAATAAGGTACAGGTGCAAAAGCTTAAAAACTGACAGCACCTTCTTCTTTGCGGATAAAGGAGGTAATCCGGAAGAATCCTAAAAAAAGGCAGGAATATATATGCTGATTAAATTGTTCTCTATGCAGTGCTTCTATTTCTCTGATTAGTCTTTCTTCTCCGGCTAAACTGGAAGACCTCCCATTAAGCTCAATCACAGCTGCTATTGTCTGGTCTCTCACAGTCCCTAGGTCTCTGATCTCAATATTTTCTCGTATAGCCCTTATTTCTTGAATGGCATTATGTTTCGTGCTACCTCCTGAACCTTGTTTTGTTATGACATTACCTTAACGAATGGATTTCAGTGGGAAGCTCCTCAAATATTTCTCATAATTTCTCACCTGCTGGAGTCAAATAGTAAAAATATGCAAACGCATATCACAAATGAAAGGAATGCCACACGAGGTACCACAGGGATCCCTATTATCACTGACCTTATTCAATTTACATACGAAACCACTCAGCCAATATATTATGGATACAGGATTAAAAAATGCATCATTATGCAGATGACAGTCACCTATGCCTGACTTTCACAGCTATACAAGACGCTGTATCACTTCAGCCTTGCCTAAAGAAATTTCAAAAACTTCCTAATGCTAATTTCAGAAGAAATGGAATTTATGCTAATCTGATCAAAGTTCAAAAGCAGAGTGAACCTAGAACTACTCCTGAATCTGACAGTTTCATAAATTGGCCCGGGTGGAAAGTTTCATTCGGCTTGAAGAATTGGTGGAATTTTGCAACTTCGCATTAGTCTTGTAACCTGCAGTTCCAGCCAAATTCTGCCAATCACCATGTGTCGAAATTATTTCTCCCACAAGGCATCATTTCCTGTTGAAAGGAGTACGTCCGGTGAGATTTTCTAAAGTGGGTGCTCGTGAGTGGTCACAGTAAAAGGGCTGCTTCTTGAGTACACTTTTTACTCGAAAGGCAGCAAAATCAACTTCAGTGACTGTGTGCTCTTGCACACCATGGGGTACTGTTGGCACTGATTTTTCAGACCGGAACGCGCTACTTGCGCTAAATGCCTATTGAGAGACATTGGACAAACTCCACTGAATCTCTTCGGAGTTTTCATGCACCTTTGCGGAATTCCACAGAGTGAAATTCTGCGAATTCTCCACACCCCTATCTCACATATAATTTAGTACTAATGGTCAAGTCACTAGGATTCACAATTGATAAAAATGTATCTCTAACTCAGCAATTGGTAAAACTGCTCAATCTTCAAATCACCATTCAGATGCCCTACATAAGGTAAACATATTTTTTTATGATTATGGCAATGCAATATTAGCTGGAGACCCTACTAGCCACCTCGTCCCCATCTAAGTAGTTCTCCACATGACAGCAAGATAAGTCATGGGCACAAAGAAATTAAATCTTATCATGCCAATTCTCTGTGACATGCAGAGTCTCCACTGAAGGCCAGAATAAAATTCCAGGAGCACGAGTAGAAAGGAGTCGAGGTAGGAGAGCATGTCTTTTATCAGATTATCAAGATGTCATTAAACCCCAATGATGCAAACTCTCTTTATACAAAGTTCATCTTCATAAATGAAAACATTATTTGGCACTTTTCAATTTTTAACTCTTTTCTATTTTTGTTCAAACAGAATTAATCGTTTGATGACTGTCCAAGATATGCAGGGTGGGTTCATCGTTGCTTTGACAAGTGCTTGGTGTTTCTGCTGGCTATCAGTGCTTATATTTTCGGCTGTGTTATATCCTTACGTTGGATGTTGGAAGTTTATCAAGCCATCATTACCTCTAAATGTGGCTAAATGTCAACAGCAGAGAGCAAAACCGAGACAACACCCTGGTTTGAGAGTAGAGAAGCCAACGAGGAGGCTCCATGAATAAATTCAAACACAGACAGCAAGCGAGGACTGTGGTTACAGACCATGACTTCTAGAATGTGACATCCAACACAAATGCGATTTGCCCTTTAGGAAGAGTTTATATGGGCAATACAGGCCTGAGAGAAGCTCTTCCCTGGCTTTAATACTTAACCCAAAGACAGGAAATAACAGAACCCACTCTTGAGGTGTTCCTGTGTGGAACTGTCCCATCTTTTAGTGTGAGTGTTGCCTGCCTCCACTTATGGCTGAATGTACATGGGCATGCCCCTTTTGTCCACCACTCTGGTCAATACCTTGAGTGAGATAAAGTTTCCTGGGTAGCTACATATCTCCATGCGATAGGTAGTGCATTATTAAATGTCACCTATTGGAACAAACTTTGCAGTTACTGGAGTCGAAAGCTAAAGTTCAACATCCGTATTTTCCAAGAGGGCTTTTTCAAACTATCACATCTAAGGATGAAACAGATGCAAAATGTTCCAATGATTGGCATTTCAAAGCAATAAAAAGTGCAGGAAATTAAGATTTGTGTTTACCACACCCCTAATAGAAACATTCACAATAAAAACAAACATTAGCTTATGTAGTCCCTGAACAGCCATCTGTCTGCTCTCACTGCAGATAAATACTCCCAGGAACTCTTGACTTCTGCTTCCAGAGCTCTTTTAAAATATTTTGTTTTTCTGACACAGGAAAGCTGTGCCTCATTCGCTTCCTGTTGCTGCAGTAAGAACTTGCATTGCTCTAGTGTTGCTCACTTGCCACATGACCACTGTGTTTAGACGTTAGAAGATGAAGCTTTGTGATTTAAAAGTTAAATGTCTGACTCACAATAGAGACGGCTGCTTTCTAGGTGTGCTAAGAAATTAGCTTCTTCCCAATTGCTATAAAGTGTACCATCCCAGGAAACTGAAACGTTTAAGATGCTAAACTATTATTAGCACTTGGTAACACATAGCTGTTTTACTCGGGTTTGCTTTCACATAGGTTGATTCACCAAAATGCCACTAGTGGAAGGACATCAGACACCCTTCGATTTCTGATGTCATCACAGGAAATGAAAACATGACCTTTGACCCGGGTGACATCACAGGAAGTGATGTCACAAGATCTTTGAAACTGACACCATTACAGAAAGTGACTTCATTGAGCTTCAAAACAACTGCTCAGAGATCATGGCAAAAAGAATACTAAAACAGATAAAAATGTATTTACTTACCAACCATGCATTTACAAAGCTGCTGTCATGATATGCCACAATGACAGCCATCTTTACCAGGGAAACACTGCCATAAGCCAGATACAGTCATCATGCTCCTAAACATAAATTCAAATGCAAAGGCACAAACTCAAATGCCCAGGCAAAGTCATATGGTAACCACAAGCATTATCTGCCTAGGTACAACTATATTGTGCCTGAACATTGCCTGAAATTCCTAATTACAGCCTCAAAAACGTAGACGAAATTTCGGCATGCCAGCGCAAAACCTGTATATATCCAGTCACTACTCCTTCAGCCCAGTGCTGTCGCATAAAATGATACTCATAAACCAGAGGTTTGTCCTGAAAGATACACATGTGCAGGCTCTCCTTATCAGAGCATGTTTGTGAACATAGTGTACAGACTCAGCTCCGGGCACATACGTCCAACCAAAAAATGCAGACTCTCAGCCAACACACTTTTTCTAATCCATTGTTATTCTCCCATGACAACTAACTGCGAGCAAAATAAATCTGGCTGCCTATTCTAGGAAGAGCATTCCTAGTTTTACAATTGCTTGGTTGCATATTTACACACACACACACACTCACACACACATATATAGAGCTTCTACTAAAGATTTTGGAGGGCAAGGCCACATTTCTTTAAAAAACACTGAATCTGCAAAACAATTGCATTCTGATGAGTTCAGTGTAACTTATTTTTTTGTTACTGTCATAACAATCAAAACAACACAATGAACCTACCGGTCCTCGAACTATAAGACATAGACTAAAATTGTAAAAAAAGTTGTAAATTGATACTTGTTTAGCGCACTACTCACCCGCAAGGGTCTCAAGGCGCTTGTACGAATACCGCTGTGGAACTAACCCTGGGCGTAGTGTGCGTAGTGGGGCTCCGCGGAGCTACGCGAAGTGGGCGCAAAACTACGCCCACCCGCGCACTCCGCGTAGCCCCACTACGCGCCGCCCACCTCCCTCCCGCCCTCCCTAAATATGCAAATAAAAGGATTTAAAGGTTTTAAAAACACTTACCTGTCCGCTGCGTCCCAGGGGCTCCCTCTCCCGTCCCTGGAATCGCGCCGCCGCCATTTTGGATACTAATGCGCATGCGCGGGCGGCCGCGCATGCGCATTTCTCATGCGCATGCGCGGCCGCATGCGCATTAGTATCCGAAATGGCGGCGGCGCGATTTCAGGGACGGGAGAGGGAGCCCCGGGGACGCGGCGGACAGGTAAGTGTTTTTAAAACCTTTAAATCCTTTTATTTGCATATTTAGGGAGGGCGGGAGGGAGGCGGGTGGCGGCCGGCTACGCTCCGTCTGCGGAGCGCGCGTAGTGCCGCCTGGCTACGCCCGCTACGCAAAATGCGTAGGAGACGGCACTACGCGCACTCCGTGCACGGAGCGTAGCTGGCCGCCCACCCTTATGTGGAACCCATCCTGGCTTTCCCTGTGAGGTGTCCACTCCTGGGCACCCCAAAGGTGGAGGCCAGGCATCCTTAGCATTATGGAGGCCGTTGTGGAGATTAAGCAAGCTATTGCCCCGAGTTGCAGAGTGGGACTCCATGATTGGAATAGGCACAGAGGCGAAAATTATCAGGTCCGTGGAATTTTTTAGCCCAAGACCCGCCGAGGCGGGGAATTGAACCCTGGTCCCGGGCTAGACCTCTGCATCAAGGTCTGCCGCTCTAAACATTGAGCCACACTTCTCAGACTAACAGAGAGAATGGAATGTTTAGGCCAGAGAGAAAAAGAGTGATCATAAAATAGAAAAGAATCCCATCAGCCCACCTTAGTGGCGACACATCATCATCTGGGATTTGTGATTGGTTGCACCAATCGTGCAGCCAGCAAGAGATGATATCAAAACTATGCTTGCTTTGTACCCCAGTGATCGGTACAGCCACTAGCCAGTTTTGAACAGTGGTGCTGAAAATTTGCAGTGCAATAAAGTGAAAAGAAAGGTGCAAATGTTAAAATTGGCTACTAGGATATTGCGAAAACTTTAATAAACACTATCCTAGTGTCAAATCTAAAAACAGAGTGCTGACAGTTTGAAAAAATAACTGTCATATGCGGTGAAATGGCAGGTCTAAATGTTTCAGCCACATGGATTTACTTCTATCCAGGTTTTCGTCAGGACCCATATAACAACGCTACTGCAAAAAAGTGAGATATTGTGCTCAACAACTTAAATGGTTGGTGCAATACAGCCTACCATGTCCTGTGACTCCCATCAGGTGAGCGAATAACACAGGAACCTTGGATTCATTCCTACAAAACAATATATATTAATGAATTATACAAATCTCCTCTGACCTATAACATCCAGCAACACTGTTGTTCAATATCTCTTATTCAAAAAAATTGGCACTTTATTGTCCAATTCACCACTGTTATGTTATGGTATGTTATGTTAAAAATACTTTTAAAGCGCACTTACACCCAACGGTTTCATGGCGCAGTGAGCATTGGGAAAACAAACATTCAGCAGTGTAGGTAATAGGAGGAGAGTGTGACTATCCATAAGCTTGGCGGAACACTAACGTTTTCAGAAGGGATCTAAAACAGGGATAGGAAGTGGTAAGTCTCAGCTCTGAAGGAAGTACATTCCTGAAGGAGGGGGCGAGGAAAGAAAATCTGAGACCACCGTGTCTTTTGCGGTTAAAAGTGGGAGTTGTGAGTAGGGCCAGATGAGAAGGGCGGAAGTTACGCAAAGGGAGGTAGTGGTGGAGGAGGGAGGAGATAAAGACCGGACCAAAGCCGGCCAGGGCTTTAAAAATAATGCAGCCTAGTTTGAATTCACTGCGTTTAGCCACTGGGAGCCAGTGAAGAGCTTTAAGCAGAGGGCGAACATGACGGTGTCTAGGCTGGTGGAAGATTAGTCTTGCGGCCTGGTTCTGTACCAGCTGTAATCGATTTAGCTGGTACGCAGGAATGCCAACATAAAGTGAGTTTGCGTAGTCAATCCTAGAGACTACCAGAGCCAGGAGAGCCAGGGTCAGGGCCTCCGTGGTTAAAAAACGGGAGATCTTACGGATTTTTCGGAGATGGAAGAAACAAGAGGATACCACAGCGCTGATCTGGGAGTTCATGGAAAGGTCCTTGCTAATAATGACTCCTAGGCTTTTTGCTGAGTTAACAGGGCAAGTGGGGGAACCCAGGCAAGAAGGCCAAAAATTAGAATTTCAAGAATTGGAGGCACCACCGACCAAGACTAACTCAGTCTTGTCGGGGTTGAGCTTTAGGTGATTATCCTCCATTCAATTGCTAATAAGGCACAAGGTAGACTGAAAATTATAAATTGGTTGATCAGAGGTGTCAATGTCAAAGACCAGCTGAATATCATCAGCATAGTTAAATGTCATGACTTTGCAGTCCCGCAAAGACCGGATGGGTGGGGTCAGATACAGATTAACAAGAAGGGGAGAAAGGGAGGAGCTTCGGGCGACGCCACATGTCAGCTTTACTTTGTCCGCTAAGAAGTTGGAAAGGCGGACAGCTTGATGGCGGTTGCTCAAAAAGGAGCGGATCCACCCAAGGGTAGCGATGTAAATCATAAAATATACATGTACTCAACCAGCTTCATTTGGGAGTACTCCTCACCTCTCCTGGCGACTACTCAGGGATGTGAGGCCCCGCTCTAGAAATTGGTGAACAAAAAAGATCACAACAAGAGTAAGTTCCTCTGTGGATCAAGTTCCCTTATTGATCATAAGCCCTGTTGCATTAAAAACTCACACACTACTCATCACCTCTCTGCATGGTTCCACTGACCCAAATGCATATCAAGAGTCTTTTTGTAATTACAAAATCCAGTATCGTATGAGATCTTCATAGTATTCTAGGAAAGTTCGGAGACCCACAGTTGGCTCTCTTTCAATAATATATATAAAACTGAGGTTTGTGGATGTATAAAAATTATTGTTATTTCCACTTCGACCGTCTTGTAAGACGTGGTGGTTTCTAACAACAAAACGACCTCAGCAAACCTATTCGGATTGGTTTTGGACTCAAGCCTTATACCCTACAGTCTTGTGTGGAGTAAGGATTAGTCCCCCAGTGAGTCATTAATCAAGACAACAACTCGGTTCTAAATAAACCGGAAAGGGCAAACCGAAATTATATTAGGTACAGTTTTACTTAAACCCAATATGAAGTGCCAGTTTCAACAGAACAAACCCGATCCAGACCACCTACAAGAAAGGAGACATACGGGGAGAGACATAATCCTTCCTACCTGTCCGTCGGTACCTCGGGTATTCGTGAGCTGTGGGGGAGGTAACCTGTCAGCCCAGGATGTCCTGAATATATAGTGCCTCCTACATGTGCCCATTGGTCACGTAATCCCTGAACGATCTCTACAGAGACGCCCGGCCGATCGGCGACGTGTATTCAGTATCACAGGCACTTCCTGAGAACAAACTACGTAAGCGCTAATTGCGCAACCTGTCCCTTACTGATTACGATCGGGGCTCATGGGATATGTAGTTTAGTGGCTTTTTAGGCTTAGCGTTTGTACAAAATAATGTTTAATAAAGTTTCCATTCAAGGTATTGGAGCGCTTTACATGAGCACCAGTTACGTTACACAAAGACACATTGGGCCTGATTCACAAAGGTGAACTTAGATCAAAAGTCTAGGTTTAGACCTGAAGCCTAAGTATAGACTTAAGTCTAACTTTACTACTACTAAAGTTAGACTTTTAGTCTAACTTAGACCAAAAGTCTAACTTTACTACTACTAAAGTTAGACTTTAGGTCTAAACTTACACTTCAGGTCTAAACTTAGACGTTTAGTCTAAGTTTACCTTTGTGTATCAGGCCCATTCATTTTTTGGTAGGCACAGGGAGAATCTTTGTACTTTATTGATAGGCATTCCCCTAAAGAACATTTTTTGAAATTTTTCATCTGAGTGCTCCTAACTTTCCCTTTGCTAATGTGCACTATGTGCACACTTAAACCACTTTTCACACATATGCACCTAGACATTTCTAGCCTGTGAACACCTAGTTCAGTTGCACATGCATTCGTAAAACAACATAACACCTATGTACATGCACTGTTTCCATCACCTGTGTGCGTCCATAGCTAACGTTCTCACATGTGTATTTCAAGCCACATCTTGTCTTTGTGTACCTACCCCCAATCACCTCTGTACACTTTGGCCTTTTTAAGTGTGTGCTACCAGATCCAGACCACCTGCATCCACGTAGCACCAGCCACCTGTAGCCACTAAGAAATCCCAGCC
This sequence comes from Lissotriton helveticus, assembly GCF_964261635.1. Lineage (NCBI taxonomy): Eukaryota > Metazoa > Chordata > Amphibia > Caudata > Salamandridae > Lissotriton > Lissotriton helveticus. The sequence goes on along the minus strand of NC_136061.1, from coordinate 755,781,769 downwards.
GTGAACGCTTATGCGTCACTCGTGAACTTAGCTCACTTTCCCATTTATGCTTTTTGCCCCCTCTTCTACATAACTCCATATGCCTTGTGTCCACCGACAGCCACTCTCACCTGTGTGCACATAGTTCACACTCCCCTTAAACTATTCCTAGGTTGCTTGCATTTCTTTCTGGACCGTACAAAATGCAGGACATTTTGAGTCCCACAGCACGTCATTGTGGGCAGCGAACAAACCAGCAAAGCCCACAATTCAGCAGGCAATGGTACAAAAAGCCTCCAGCTGGTCAGGCAATGGTGAGGGCTTTCCTCATAAAGGCAGTGGGCAGCGATATGTGGGAAGGTGTTCCCTCCACATTTGTCCTTTTTCAGCTGCCGTCACCTTTTACAGCACAGAGAAGTCAGTGCATGTTATGTTATGTTAAATACATTTATATCGCGCTCAGCTACTCGGTAGAGTGTCCCGGCGCTTGCAAAGGTAAAGGCAGACAGCACCCAAGACGGCTAGAACAAGAAGGCTCTAAGATGTTTTTTGAACACAGGATCATGAATGCTCCGAAGAGCCCAGGGAAGGGCATTCCAGGCAACACTAGCTTCCTAACAAGCGAGCAGCCTCCCAGCCTATGGCGCCTAAATCTGGGGGTCTGCATCAGGAGTTCAGAGGAAGATCTCAACTGTCCAGCTGGGGAATAGAAAACAAATCTGTGCTGCAGATACCTCGGGCCATTACCATACAGGGCCCTATGGGCAATGGACAGCACCTTGAATTGAATTCACGACTCCACAGGAAGCCAGTGCAGGGAGCGCAAATGTGAGCACACACTGCACCCTTTTGATAGGCCAAGCAGAAGTCTGGCGGCCGCATTTTGAATAACCTGCAGTTCACATAACAGATACCCCGGGAGGCCCACATACAGAGCATTCGTGTAATCCAGGCACAATAGAATTAAAGCACGCACCACTGTTTCCTTGACAGGACCAGGGAGAAAGGTGAGGAACTTTCTCAGGGCCTTCAAGGCGCCAAAGCAGGCCACAAGGAGCTTATTAATTTGTGTCACGAACTTTAGATTTTCCGAGAACCAGATCCCTAAATTTGTCACGATATTGTTCTCTGCACTCGGCAAAGGAAAGCCCGGAGGCCACAGCTTGGTTCTGGAGTCAGCCGGGAAGGAACCGTACAACAGAACCTCGGACTTCCCCTCGTTGCACTTCAGCTGAGCCTCAGCAAGTCAATGGAAGACAGAGGCAAGGCAATGTTGTGCCGCCTGAACCGATTCATCCTCCCTTCACCAAGAGAAGAACAGCTGAGTGTCATCAGCGTAAGCCATCACCTTAGACCCCAAAGATTCCACCAGAAAAACCAGCTGAGTAACATAGATGTTGAATAAAAGGAGACTAAGGGATTACCCCTGCGGGACACCAGTAGCCAGCTGCTGAGGCTCAGAGGCACAAGGAGGGAGCCAGACCTGCTGCGTGTGAGCTTCCAGGAAGTACCTAATCCAACCCCAGACGGAACCAGAGACGCTGATCAGTACCAAAAAACACGAGTATAGGAGGGTCTAAGGGGAAAAAATGTAAAGACCTCCAAAGTATCCTATCCCCCAATCAAACTGTAACATACACACAAGGGATACTAGAGGTCTACAAAAAGCTCAATATTATGTATCAAGTTCAAACAGTAACGTATGTGTGGGCACGTGTCTATTCACTATGGAGAAATCAGGTGTAAGTGCATGGCAGAGAATACGCCCATCAGCCCACCATTTGGCGGAATCTCGTCATCTGGGATTTTTTTTGTACAAGGACTGGTATCTGTTAGGTCTCTCACTTGGTGATATTGTGAGGAGAACTAGAAACAGATCCTCCAGTGACGAAAAGAATGTAACATGGCTGAATGGGAGAAGTTGCAGTGAGACAAAGTGAGAAAGATAACGTGAGTTAAAATTACTTAGTGTGATGCCAAGGCAACGTACTTTATTCGGGGGGTCATCACAGAAGTAATATTAAAAGCAACAGTATATGGATAGTATTCAAACAAATATTACTATCAATCAGATGGATTTGGTCGACATGTTTCAGCCTACACAGGCTTTCTTCAGGACCTGTGATACAGAATACTACTGCAACTATAGCTATACAAGTTAACAATCACTTGATAGAGAAACCACCCAGTGGGTGCCTACCGTAACTCATCTAGTAGGTCAATCATTTATCACCCATTAAGTTTATGGGGAAAGGCCTCGCCTCGCCTGGCGCTCGCTCAGGACAATAAGAGGCCCCGCTCTGTCTGTCGGTACCTCGGGCTTTGGCTCAGTCCTTTTGTAATGCCCAAAGCAATGGTGTAGCTAGAGCTTGTGGCGCCCGGGGCTATCCTTCAGTTTGCCGCCCCCCTGGTGGGGTGCTGGGGAAAAAAGACAGCGAGCACCTGAAAGATCTCCGAGAGAAACATAGTATCATCGCTAATAGTTACCTCGATCATGCAAGTTACATGCCCAGACATGACACTGTCCAGGGCTATACATCTCCAAAATAGTGCCGCCTGGGGTGGACCACCCCCACGAACTATGCCGCTGAAGGAAAAGCAGAAGGAAACCCAAAACTTACATCAGTTCTACCTACCCTGTGTGTGACATCTCACTCATAACATCATAGCTTGTGCAGGACCCTTGTCCCCTGTCTGCCCCGTCCATGACCTCAGCAATATCTGCAGACCAGTCCACCACACTGGGTTTGACCACAATTCCCCTGGCAGCACCTTCAGGATACTACAGATGAGTCCTTTGCACCTGATCACTAGACTAACTTGAGTTCTGCAGTTGGGGCAGTACCAGGCCGGGTGATGGGGAAGAGGGTTGGGAGGGGCAGTAAGTTAAAAACAAAGCTGGAAGGACAAAATATGTTAATTCTGTCCCAAGTTTCGAATGTCTTCACCTTCAGGTAACAGCATATAAAATAAAGGCACACTGTATTTTTAAAGATAAATCCAAGTTAAAGTAATCGGTAGGAAATGCATTTTATTGCATTATGATATTTTATTGATTAATTGAGTCACTACAGATGAGTGTAGCCAGACCGTGAAGGAATAGATTCCTGGTGGTGGTTGGTAAGGAGAGGTGGTTAACAACTTATGTATTTAAAGTGCTACGAGGTCCCAGCCTATGACTTAAAGCACAATATACCAGATACCAGTGAGAGATGGAGAAAGGAGATATGAGTGAGAGATGTATCAAGGAGATACTTAGCTGAGTAAAAAAGAAAAGGTGGGACCGCGAGAATAAAGGACTAACTAGGAAAGCAGGGACATAGGGCCACATGCATCATTGTTGCCGTTTGCGATTTCTTAATTGCGAAAATTAAGGAATCGCAATTAAGAAATCGCAAAAGGCTATGCATCAAGAAATCGCAATGTTTTTTGCGATTTCTTAAAATTCCTTGATTGCGATTCACAATTTGCGAATCGCAATTAAGGAATCCCTTCCCATTGATTCCTATGGGCCAAGAGGCCCATAGGAATGAATGGGAAGTCATTCTCAATTTGTGATTAGCAATTTAAGAATTGCAAATTGAGAATGCAATTTCAAGGGTGCAGAGGGGGTCCAAATGACCCCCCCTGCACCCCTGAAATATAACTTTAAGTGCAACATGCCCCAAGGGCATGTGTGTGTGTAAAATGAAACTTTCGAAAATGCACTTTTGTGCATTTTTGAAAGTTTTCGCAAATTACCATGAAGGTCAACTTCATGGTAATTTACCTCTCCCTATTTGCGAATTGGCAAATGTAAAATGTTCATGCATTGCATTTAAGAAATCTCAAATTGCGATTTCTTAAATGCAATCGCAATTTTAGAAATCGCAACATGATTCCGATTTCTAAAATTGCGAAAAACATGATGCATCCCAATTTTGTCAATTGCATTCGCAAACGGCCAAAAATTGCGATTCGCACCGTTTGCGAATGCAATTGACAATGATGCATGTGCCCGATAATATTGAAAGCGATGGGATGGGAGATGAATAGAAAAAAGATATAAATAATGAAAAGCTGGAGGCAGGAGAGAAGGAAGAAGGAGGGTAATCGATCATAGCGTGAGAGATGGAGAACAAATACAGAGGGCAGAGAGAGAAAGAAAATGCAAGACAATGAGGTGAGAGAAAGGAGGTAGGAAGGAATCAGGGAAAAATAGAGAACAGGGTAATAAGTGAGGGTAAAAGGGGACGGTGAGGGGTGGAAATGAGAGGAAATGGAGAGAGAGAAAGGGATAAGACACAGAAGAAGGGACTAGAGAGGCAACATGAACAAATGTTGAAATAAGGATGACGGAGAGAACGGAGGAAGAAGAACACAGAAAGACTAGACGTTGGTGCAAAAAGGATATGGATGGAGGGGATTAAATGGAAGTGGAAAGTGGTAGGGAAGAAAGAGTGAAGGGGTAAAGAGAGGAGAGGAATCATTGCTATGGTTAGGGCAGTAGGTGCTGTGCCACCGGTTCCAGGGGTGCCCTGAGCCCACTGTACCCCAGTCATGGCTGGGTTTTAATCTCGACCAGCGTGATGTCAGAGAGCCCGATTTTTTTGTTAATTCGGTCACATGCTATCCTTGGTACGTCATTGATGATGGGGCATTGGTGGTCTACACAGAGCTGTCATCTGACTGAGTGACCTCGGCACGGAAGGAGCCCGCCTTCCTTTCACCGTATACTTGGCTGGGGTGTAGGGAGAAAGCCATGTGTCGTGTACCTTCACCTTGCGTATTCACCCTGTATTCTAAAAGAAACCCAATAGCTCAGGGCATAAGCCTAATTTTCCCATGGCCTATCTGGAGACCTGCCAGCCTTTCCTAATTTGAGCCAGGCAGCTGGAGAGGTATTACGTGTGGACGGGCGAGGAATGGTTCTTTGTGGCATGCAGGACACGTTCATCTCCCCACAGCACGCGCGCTTTCCAAGCGAACTATGTAAATCGCTCCCCATGGCGTCTCATCGCCCACCCTGTCCAGCCGTTTCATTCCGCCTTGGTAGCCCCCTGAACAGTGATCTTTCAGCCGCTGCTTCGCCCTAATGGCGCATTCCTGTCTCTTGTTTTCTTAGTTACGCCCTGCTGCCACTTAGCTGAGCCTGCGCGACGCTGCTCGTCTGACCTCGGCTGGTCGCTGCTGTGTGACCGCTGCTGACCCCCTGACAGGCCCCCTCCCCTCGTGAGGAGGCCTGTGTCCTTAAGTTAAGGGCTTATTCATTGTAAGTACGGTACATCGACCGCCGCCCTCAAAATAGTGCCGCCTGGGGGGACCGCCCCCCCTAGCTACGCCGCTGGCCCAAAGGTCCAGGAGAGTACGCAAGAGATATACTCCCTTTATGCAGGCCTGCGCAGACCCACTGTAATTTCTCGTCGCGCAAGGAGCCATTGAAGGCACGCAGGTCAAAGTCGTCCCCTGTCACAAAAATCACATAGACTGGCTGTTCATAAGCTATATGGAGAACCAATACATAGTCAAATAGGATACTAAGGGACCACCCTTTATTGTTCTTGGTTGTCCTTGTGCTTTCCTATCTCTGTACGTGTTGCCCAATTTGGCTTGTTCTGTTTTGAGCAATAAAATGCTACTAAGCTGCTCACATTGCTGTCGTACAGACCCACCCATTCCTCCTGCCTGCTCTTATGCATGTTGCTCCATTACAGCCATGATGACCCCGGGGCCCTCTGTATAAAGAGAGGACTAACAAAACCTTGTTAGGGATGGATAGAACCTGGCTCGTAAAGCATTTCAAGTGCACTGAATTGCACCACACAATGCACGTTGGTTTTCATTCAATAAAGTTGCTTATTCTGACATTAAAACTAGGGTGTGTAGCTCCTCTCACTGGGGTCACTGTGTTTAGGTGCTAGAAACAAATTACAGCCAACTTGAACTTTCTCCGTTTGCACCTTTTTTTTAAGACATCAGCATAGGATGCTCCAACCAGCATCCTATGTAGTATTTTTATCTGCAAGTTCTATTTCACTTTCATTTAACTTTTGACAAGCTAGAATATTTGATGTTAAGACAGTATCATCTTTGCATTGTATATTGCGCAAAGTTTAAAGATCATAATGTCACATTTCTTCGTGTTCGTATAATGTCTATTATTTATTGTCATGTATACACACTTTCGTTTGACTACTTCGCTCATAAAACAGACTGAGTTTCTGAGCAAGAGAGTCACTTTTGGAGACAGAAAGAGTTAGTGAATAAACATAGAGCAATAACATAATTGAACATGTTAGTGACTAAGAAATAGGGTCTTGGTTAGCATGTGAATAAGGGTACTAGTAAGATACTGAGTTAGTGATGGAGTGAGTATAAGTAAGAGAAAGACAGTGATAGAGAAAGATAGTGTGGTGGGAGAAAGATATATGCACTAGAAGATGTAGAAAGAAGAAAACTAATTCAAAGGTGAGAGACAAAAGGAGAGAGAAGTTGGATGGCATAAAAAATAGAGTGAGAACCAGAGGACGAGGGAGAAAGTGAAGGAAACACAGAAGAAAATCCTTCTTTGACGTGATGGGAGGTATTCTGGACAGGAGTTTGATGCTTCTTATGTGGTGCAATGCATGCCCAAAGGCATCTCAGAGTGACACCTGTGTAACGCAGAGCCCATAGTTCAGGTTCACTGTCTCTATCCACAATACCTGGGAGATAGGTATTCTGAGGCATACTTAACTGCAGGGCAGGTGTTTTGATCACTATAACCACTGGTGGAGCAGGGTTACACATGCTCTGTGGACACAATAACTCTTATGGCTACAGTAGCAGCACAGACTGTTCTGCTAGCTTCATGCACGCTTGCACCTAGGTTGCTCTCCTTCAAGATAGGCGATATTTCCTTGAACGATCACTATCCGCTCTGTTTAAAGTTCCATTTGCCTCCCCAAGATTCAAGAGGAAGCAACCAACTAACCAGGTTATAGGTATCCTAGATTTGGAAAAAAATTATGGCTATTCTCTGTGATGGTCCAAAGTGGACCCTGAGACATTGATAAAACAGCTCATTTTGAAGTGTAAACCTGCCTTTGATATCTGCCTGAGTGAGCTTTCCTCATCGGACGGCATAGTACACTCCTTCCTCGAAATAACTAACGAGGTTAGGAACTTTTTATGTGTCCAATGTCATAATAAGCCTCAAACTTTGAGTTGGTTTAATAATGCCTACACTAAAGCACACTCTAAATTGAAAGCCGAGTTGCACAAGCAACCTAGATCTCCCTTGGGGATAAGGCAGGCAAGAGCAGAATATAAGAGGGTCATTGCTGATAGAAACGAACCTTGAGGGAGGAAGCTTGGGAACCTCTTCACTCTGCAGCCCAACGGAAGGAGTCTGTGGCCTTTTGGAAGGTGCTAAGGGCCCCTCCCCTGTTTGGGGGGAAGGCCCCTCTATCGAAATTGCGGTACCGTAAAATGTCTGGGTCAGTCACTTCTCTAAAGTCTATAATGGAACTACTCTTCCTGACCAGCAATCCCTGGGTGACTATCCTGTGCAATGTAATCTAAGCAAGCTGCAAATAACGTTAGATGAAGTAGACAGAGCCCTTGCCCAGAGCCAGGAGGGTAAGGCCCCCGGCCCCAATGGGGTCCCGGTTGATTTATTCAAATCTAATACTCTTTTATGAGGTCCCCTAATAACTCAATTTCTTAATGCTAGTGCCCGTACTACATTTCCAAAGACTTGGGTGGAGTCCATTATTATCCTGATCTTTAAGAAGGTGAACCGCCAAGACCCCGGTTGTTACAGACCGATTTCCCTCCTTGATTCATTGGTGAAGGTGGCAGGACGAGTTGTCCTGGAACGTTTGCAGGATTTGGCAAAAGAAAACCAGGTACTGTCAGATTTACAGTACGGTTTCCGGGAAGGGCTTGGCACTATAGAACAGAGCTTAAACCGGAAATATACAAGAGCCAAAAAGGGAAGACTGTACTTAGTCTTCATTGACCTTATGGCACTTTCCATTTTGCAATGCATGTTAGGTTATGGGATGGACCCTAATATTATTGCTTTTCTGCAGCGCCTATAAAATGGAGATTCTGCCAGTGTTCGCTATTGGGTAGATGGACAGTGCACGGAAGCCTACCCCATAAGGAGGGGGGTCAGGCAGGGCTGTGTCCTGGCCCCATTCCTTTTTAATCTGTACATTAACGGGATGGCTGATGCACTGCTAAAGAGCGGTCAAGATTTTTCCCAAGCAGGTGGGCGGTGTATACCTACTCTTCTCTATGCGGACGACACAGTTTTAATGGCGCGCACTCAAAACGGCTTGCAAAGGGTCTTAGATAGTTGTAATGCTTGATCTGGGTCTAAATATTAACATCTCAAAGACCTTTGTTATGAGCTGTGGCCTAGGGGCTCGAAGGGAGATGGGCAAGGACATACGTCTGGATGGCAGGAAGCTAGCTACAACTAGAACTTTTACGTATCTTTGTATCCTTTTCAATCAGAATGACACTTGGACACACACCATAGCCATGAAAAAACTTATATTTGGCAGATCAACTAGTGCCCTTGCTACCTTCGCGAAGAAGTTGGGCAGGGAGCCGTCTGGGGAACTCTTGCAAATCACTAAAGCACAATGTATAACAGCAGCGATGTATGAGGCAGGGGTGTGGGGTTTCGCCAACACCCTCCCCTCTACAATTAGTGGAAAATACTTTCCTGCGGTACATCCTCTCAGTCCCCGCGGCACATCCTCCTTCGTGTGCCACGAGGAATTAGGTCTTCCTTATATAGCAGACTTCATTAAATTGGAGCCAATTCTTCTTTGGCACAGGATATGGGCTAATGAACAGAATCACCTAAATAGAGAGATCCTGCGTGATAGCCTTAGTCTGGAGGGGGCTTTAAAGATCCCCTGGGTCAGGTTTGTCCGCTGTTTTATGAATGACCTTGGACACCCAGACTATTTTACATACCCTAGTTCTATGTCTCGGATTTCTAGAAAAGCTTTGAAGAATGAGGGCCTGGAACTGTTGGGCTCATTAAGAGCAGCATGTGAAGTCTCTAAATCCACTGTTATGCAACACCAGATAAGGCTCACCTGCTTAAGCATGGAACCATATCTACAATGTGTACCTAGTGGCTATGATAGGCTGCTCCTGATAAGATTTAGATTGGCCACCATTCACAGATTAGTGACCATACCTAAAATGAATGACTGGTCAAGACCCCTTCCCTCATGTTCCTGCGATACCTACTCCGAGCAGTCCACTAGCCATTTAACTCTTTTCCGTAAGCTGTATTCGGAGTTAGGAAAAGTATGGTTATTGTCACTTTTAAAACAGCAAGGTCTTCGGCAATGCCGCCCAGCCCTTATTCGCCTACAACTATTAGAGAATGGCCATTTGGCCTGGAGGGTAGCAAAGTTCTTGAAAAAGGTCCTACAGCAAAGGGAAAGTATGATATTTGAGGTTTCGTAGGGAATTTTTTATGAGGGGAAGTGGGATATTAACTCTGTATATATTCTTTTAATGTGTACAATTTTAATATTTTGTGAACCTGCAATTTTAGTGCTGTATTCATCTCTGCATTTTATCATGAAATGTTATTGTTATTGTATACTTCTGTGCTTTTATGACTGTTATTATCATGGTCGAATAAAGCTTTTTTTATTGATTGATTGATTGAACCGTTCTGTGGCCAAGCAATTCCGTTGCAGAAATTATTCTGCCACATAAATTCTGATGGATGTTCTCTGGAATTTCTCAATTTATGGGCCCTTAATTTCCTGTTTGCTAAAGTATGGCTTACTGGAAGATGCCATGAGTTCCCATTCAGAACTCCCTCCAAAATATGGCTTTTTACAAATAAAGTGGACAAATAGGCTTTAAATTATACCAGGTAGCACCAAGTAATCACACATTTAACAAGCATTACTTCTTCCAATAACCCCATATAAGTGCAAGCTTACTCTCAGTTGCACACACAAATTTCCTTTCTGCACACAGAAAAAAATTATTAGAGGGGACAATGTTCAAGAATGGCTCAGGAGGTTCAATATTTATACCTGGTGCCAGCCTTTGAAGTGGGGGTATTCTCTATACAATACTATCTTCACATCTGTTACAAGAAAGTTATTCCTTTCCCCTGACAAGGCTCCATACAAATCTGGGGTGACAAAAAAAATAGTGTCAGGTTCCTTTATGTGTGCTGGAGTCAAGACCTTTGAAGTGTACATGGGGCAGGGAACGAATCTGCCCTCAGCCATCCTGGCAGGATGGCCCATCCTACCCACAACTAGTCCCCTTTTGTGTCACTATCTGGGAGGAATACACAAACAGCAACAGCACAACCATTCATGGTCATGTGACCCAGGACACTAGCTGAAGGCACAGATGGCTAGGAGAAGAAATCGCAAGCTTTCTGCAGTGTCATTTTCAGAATTATCTGTAAATTCAACTTTACCATGAAAGGGGATTTTATGCTCTCAATGAAAATGTTATCAATTATTAAATGTAATAGGGTAACCCAGTGCTAGAAAATGGGAGTGATCGGCCTTACAGTATTGAAACATTGCTTTAGGGGTTTTACGTTGCTAGGGCGTGTAAAACCTAAATCCACTATTCTACTTTTTTAATTCAACACACCCTGCCCCATGAGTCTTTAAGGTCGCTCTAAGGGTGACATATGTATTAAAAAGGAAGGTTGAGGCATGGCAAAAAGTTTATGTTGCCAGGTCGAAATGGAAGTTTAAAACTGCACTACAGGCTAAAGCTGCAGGTCTGAGACATGTTTTAAAAGGCTAATTTAGTGGGTGGCACAATAAGTGCTGCAGGTCTCCTAGTAGCATTTAAGTTACAGGTTCTGGGTACATGTGGTTCCAATTTATTAGGGACTTACAAGTAAACAAAATGTGCCAATTAGGTGTAGTTCAATTTTACCATGCTTTAATGAGAGAGAGAGAGCACAAGCACTTTTGCACTGGTAAGCAGGGGCGGCTGGTGACATTTGAAATTGGTGAGGCGCTAAAGTTGAGAATAAGTGTTATGTCGATAGCGATCGAGCCGACTATCATAGGAGGGACTCGAGGAGAGAGGCACATGCAAAGTATGTGCACATGGAGCATTGTACGGCAAATTTGAGAGGGCAAGAATGTTTATAAAGCAATTCTGAAGGTGTAGACTTGAAATATGCAAATACATTACAAAATACCCCATATCTTACAGCACTAAACATATCCACCTTTGACTGTAGTGTACACATAGTACTGCAACATGTCAGGTTTTAATTATCTTACCAGGTAAATACTACACCCTTACCACATTCCTGATGAACGAGTGTAGTGCATTTGTGACACTTGTCTTGTGCTACCTTTGTATTTTACACAATCCCTATGATTTTAGCCACAACATTGATGGCAGCCCCCCCACTCTGAAAATTGTTCCAGCACCCCTGCAGCCTTCAATTATCGCAGACCAGATCAATAGACTTTGAGCCAATGCACTTTCATTGTGGGCCAGTATGCCTCCAAGCAGACTGCAAACTGAACAGTAGCGCGCCCTGCCCCCACAAATCCCCCCTTTTGCACACCCATTTTTGGTTAAATGATTTGGTCAGAGTCACCCAAACATGCCAAACTAACTTTGTTCACACTCCCCAGCCCACCCCAGAATCTGTGATCTGACATTTGATGTCATCGGGGTGTTGCTCTGGTGAGCGCGGGGGGCCCAGTCACATGGCCCAGGAGTGCGAGGGCTCCACTGCACCTCGGTTATATTCCTTTCTTTTGCTACCTATCAGGGTTTCAAGAGGAAAGGCAATTTGCCTCACTTGCATTAGAGCCCAAGCCAAAATGCTGCGGTACTCGAATTAAGTATGAGTCAGAAAAGGGGGGTGCTAGAGGGCGCACTACGGAATGGCTGGCTCCTGAGTCAGCTCCGCCGAACGGGTGCTCGTTAACTGATTTAACGATGTGCTGAAGGTCAAGTTTGGCGTTACTTTTGGCAGATATGGGCTTTGGAACAACCCAGAGTCAATCGGAGTGAGTTGATCGATCTAACGGAGGCTTGTGGCGCTGCTAGCACGGTGAAACACGGACACCGCGACCACGATCACAAGATGGCGGCGCCCGCAATCCGAAATCAGAACTAAACTCAGCCACCGATGCACCTAAGTGCTACTCCTGCGACACCCCGGAGGTCTCCCTGATGCCTGACGGCGTTTGAGCACATAGCGATTGTCTCCAATACTCGCATCAGTTGAATCGTGAGTACATACGGCGCGGAACGGCTTGCCGAGCTTGTACCCTGCAAAATGGCGGCTTCAGTATAGTACGCGGAATTGACCTCTGGGAACAAGGGGAAGGAGGGGAGCGCGTCTCCGTTATCGTAGGTCTGAAAAATTATATAAAAGCGCCGACCAGAATGCTGCAATAAAGCGCCAACAACCTATTGATCTGCCAGGCTACAGCACACTGTTGCACCACGCCTGCCACGTTGGCCCCGTGAAACACGAGATATTGTGGCGAGCTGTTGCTGTTGAGAGTTAATCGGAGAGCGTTTCAACGGAACGGAGCACACACACACTGACCGGGAGATCTGGTCCCATTAGTGTCGGTATGACTGCTCACAGCCTCTCATGATCGGAGACCTGGTCTGCCTGTGTCTGGTGAACGACGGGACAAAGCGGAGTGCACTATAAACGCAGAACCCCTGCACTGACGAATGTGATGCCCACCTATATGACTTGGAAGCAAGCTGTGGGGACCGTCTTGTGGAAAATGAGGAGTTAATGGCGACTACCCACTGCGTGACACGCAGCATGCTCCATGTATGCACCGAGTACACACATTGCTTATAGCTGACGCTTTGACGCAATACGAAGATTACAAACGGCGCGTACCCTAACCTGCAATACAACGTGAGAACAGCGACGGAATGATCCCCAGGTCCCCCCCTGCTAGTTTGCACATGCGTAACGGCCGCTGACGCGCCTGATATCTCGCCGAACACTCCCACACTTTCACTTCGTTGCACATAAAGCAGCCCACATAGCGCAGGCTTATTCCTTATACAGGGTTGCAACCTCAAAATACCATAGACCTACATAACGGCCGGATAATACAACCCCATGGCAGTAAGATGGGAAAACCGGAGAAACAACAAACTAAACTGCAGTTTGAGGCAAAAAAGCAAACCAAAGGAGCTACGGCGCTTTCAGAAACTGACGGCGACGTTGACGGAGATGACGGCAACGGGATGGAGGGAGTGCTCCGTGCCATACAACGCAGTTTGCAGGAAATGAATGGCAAATTAGATACCCTGACCCAGAGAGTGGACAACATGGCCTCCAAACTGGACAAACACGGGGAGAGGCTCGTGGAGGCGGAAACAAGACTTTCGGCAGTGGAGGACGAATCCAGAAACACCACCAAATCCTGTGCCAACATGGACAAATCGCTGGAAGCAGTGCGTCACAAGACGTAGGATTTGGAAGCGCGGTCCCGCCGCAATAATGTGCGCATAGCGGGCCTGCCGGAGTCAACCAACACAGGGAAAATGGAGACCTACGTTTAAACTCTCATCAAGGACCTCTTCGTTGAAGGGGAGCTATCACCGGTATTCCTAGTAGAGCGTGCGCACCGATCTCTTGCACCAAAGCCAAAACCAGGTGCCCTTCCACGCATTATCATTGCTCGCCTATTGAACTACAGGGACAGGGACACAGTCCTTAGACTGGCGCGGGAGAAAGGAGACATAACCCACCAGGGGAATCAATTACAATTCTATCCAGATCACACCATGGCGGTCCAGCTGGCCCGCAGAGAATATCACTCAGCTAAGAAAAAACTGCGCGATCTGGGAGTGGAATACTCAATGCTCTACCCTGCAAAGCTCAAAGTCACTCAAGCGGTCATTCTACGATACTCCCTACACCACAAGCAGCACCTGAATATATCAAGAAGCTCGGCAAGAGGCGTAGGACGACTGGCCGAGACGAACAGCAAAGTGAGGAAGATTGAACTGCTCCTTTCAGGTACATTTGGTTGACCACTGAATTAAATATGAAAGCGGCCCACATCATCATCGCAGGGTATGGTACCACATTTCACTGCATACGCTGCGTGGATCATGGACTTGGCGAATGAATGCGCAGGTTGCGAGACGTCACCTGACGGTAAGACTATTAATGTGTCCCGCAGATATGTTGTCCCACACAGCATCTTGTGGCCTGGACACATGGTACAAATGACCTCCCACAATATACACCTGCACCAGATTGTAGTGCCAAGATGTCCTTTTGCTCTGTTGGCTGTCCGGGTGATTTCAGAACTCTGGGGCACGGGGGCAGTGCGATAGATGGTACCCAGCTATGGTTAAGACTGTTTCGTTTGCTTTACTGTAATTTAAGTTGCAATGAGTCGGAAAGCCAGACTGTCTGAAACGAGTAACTGATATCACTATCTCCTATACTGGGGTAAGGAGCTCGTCTGTTAAGATGGCAAGGCCAGATGTGGTTTCATGTACAACAGTTATAGAATGTGATACCTAATTGCAGAATTGACTCAATATGTGGTGTTTATAAATACTCAGTGCACTGTTTGAATTTGCTCAATTTATGATGGAACACCCGTCCACATCCACAATGTGGATGGACAGATGCGTACCCGGCGGACCCCCCTTGTGGGTGTTCCCCAAAATAAGTTGGTTACACAGGTTAAAAGATTCTGGGATATGGCTTTGGCAGGGTTGGGTTGCTAAAGTGGGTGGGGGGAGAGGGGGGGGGGTGTTGGAAATGTTTCTTACAGATCACTGAACCTAAAATGCATTGCAACCTCCAAAGCGCCTAGAATGTACAGTGCTATGACCTGCCTACTGAGTCATGTTTCACGACATTATGTAGTGTATTGGCAAAATGTCACCAAGGTCATGTCTTCTACATATATCAATTCGATGCTAGAGTGAAACAGGCACAACTCAAACTACTCACCTGGAATGTCCGGGGTTTGAATAACCCTTAAAAAAATCCGAGGTATATTTGCTTATTTTAACAGATTGCAAGTAGACATTGCATTCCTCCAAGAAACACACATTGCAGCGACTGCGTCATTGACACTGGGCAGTAAATGGGCGGAAACGGTACAAAGCTCAAATTATTCCTCCTATTCGCGAGGTGTAAGCATCCTTATACGTAAAGGAGTTAACTTCAGAATCACAAATGTGCTCAGAGACACAGAGGGAAGGTATGTCATAGTGATTGGCATACTTCGTGATCACAATGTAGCATTGATCAACACATACAGCCGGAACACAGATGACCCGACATACTACACCCGTTTGTGGCACACGATATCTGATTTACAAGTAAAACATCTCATATGGGGCGGAGATTTTAAAATTGCACTGCAAGTAGAACTATACCGCTCACGGAACACTATTGAGCCACACAAAAGGGCGTTGGAGGCATTGCGAGATGCTATGTTGGATTTACAACTCACTGACATATGGAGGGCACGACATCCGGATCAATTAGAAGCTACGCACATAACTGCGGCACACAATAGCTGGTCAAGAATTGACTACTGGCTGGGAACGGGGGATGTATCACTATGGACGTCTTCCATCCAGCATTTACCGCGTACACTGTCAGATCACAGCCCAGTACTGCTCTCCTTACACATGCCTTACTACACCCCCCCTCCATTTACCTGGAGATTTAATGCTGCAGCGCTATTGGACACAGTCTACACAGACACTCTGCACAAAGCCATAGTGGAATACTTTGATATAAATGCTCCGACAACTGATGACCCAGGGTTATTGTGGGAAGCTTTTAAAGTGACCATATGGGGTACATGCAACAGCACAACTGCTGGTATCCTAAAAGACATACGTAAACAGCTGCAAGATAGGGAAACCAAACTCGGTGAATTAGAAAGTCGATATGAGCGCTCCGGGGACCCCTCCATATTGGGTGACGATAGGGTAATACTAGCTGAGCACCAGGAATATGCCAGGAACGAACTTAACTACATTTCGAAACGCTGGAAGGCACGGGCTTATGGGGAGGGTGGCAGACCGGGAAGAGCCTTAGCGCAAAAAATCTGTTCTGGACGTGCACCACAACACATACACATGGTGAAAGTCCACACGGACACTGTCAAATATGACATGAAAAGCATACTGGAGGAATTTCGAGCGAATTATGGGCAATTGTATCAATCTCACAATTCGGCGGAGAGGGATGATATAATGGAATACATGGCAGATGTCGAAATTGCATGGCTGTCTGATGCGCATAGAACATACCTATCACAACCTGTAACGGTAGAGGAGATAACTGACATTATTAAAGCCCTACCCAACCGATAAGCGCCAGACCCTGATGGGTTCACGGGAGAATTTTATAAGGCATTTGCAGATCTGCTGGCTCCCCATCTAGTAAGAATGTATGGCAATGCTCACGAGCAACAACAACTCCCAGCATCCCTTCGTGAGGCAATGATAGTAGCGTTATTGAAGCCGGGTAAAGATCAATTTTACTGCGACTCATACAGGCCATTATCACTCATAAACGTAGATACTAAGATAATTGCGAGTGTTCTTGCTGCACGACTTAAACCTCTGATGCTCTTACTAGTCAGACCGGATCAATCTGGTTTCATACCAGAACGGTCGACGACGCATAACACGCGCACTTTATTTGCACTCTTGCATTACTTAACCCCTGACATTAAAGCTGCGGCGATTCTGTTGGACGCCGCCAAGGCGTTTGACACGATAGAATGGCCATACCTCCATGCAGTACTGCAACGCATGGGCTTTCCGATCCTATACACGCAATGGATATTGATGTTATACACGGACCTCTCGGCTCGCATCAAAGTAAATGGTTACATCTCCGACCCGATAACGATAGCCAGGGGAACAAGGCAGGGATGCCCGTTATCCCCAATGCTCTTTGCGTTGGTACTGGAGCCACTAGCATGTAAAATAAGACAACACCACCACTACTCGGCGCTCCAATTCCCAACACGTCCACTGCATATATCCTTGTATGCGGATGATATGGTGCTGTACGTTAAAGACCCGGCCCAAAACCTTAACCCCTTACTACATGAATAAATAAAATTCGGACAGTATTCAGGCCTACAAATTAATTGGTCCAAATCCCAAATAATAGTGTTAACGGACAGTACTGCTCCTTTCACATTGGACTACCCGCTAGAATGGAGAGAAGACCCTACGAGATATCTAGGCATTTGGTACCATAGAGACCCTGAGCTAGTTATCCGAACAAATTATGGAAGGGTCCTATCTGAATTAGAGAGCAAAATCGATCGCTGGAACAAATTGCCCCTTTCGCTAGCAGACAGAGCTGCCATAGCGAAGATGGTACTCCTTCCCAAACTACTCTATTTATTCAATAACATCCCCATTAAACCATCAGCGGAAGTATTCCGCAACATCAACAAGCTGGTACTGAACCTCATTTGGGCAGGTAAGCAAGCCCGACTTGACTTGCATACCTTAACGTTACCCTATGCCAGTGGAGGTTTCAAATTACCTGACTTTTATCTATACTACCTATGCGCACAGGCGCAGTTTGCACATTATTGGTACCATGAAATACCATATATGGCGCATATAGCGGTCGAAACGGGTGATGCGTACCCTATTCCTTTATCGGCAATACTACCGCACAAGCGACCACCGTTACACGCTCGGGATATTAATACCATTGATGCTACTAACACGGCCTGGCATCTGATGGGCAAAAAAGCAGGTAAACTTCCTTTATATGCACCGAACCTGCCACTAGCAAACCATCCAGAACTCACGGTAACTCAGGAAACCATTGGACTGAAACTTTTGCAGCGGGCAGGGATAGATAAAATGGGCGACCTATATGAACAAGGCCAATTCAAAACGTTGGAGAAACTGTCTTATATCAGCAATCCCTCACTGTTGTTCAACTTTACCTATTACCGCCTGCAAAGGGCAATCAAAGACCTCTACAAATCCTATCCGGAGGAACCCCCACAAATGTCTTCATTACAGTTCATACTAACGACTTCTACTCCGGCGCATATAGTCTCTAGGCTGTACACTAGGCTACAAGAGGATATTGCAGATGACACTAAGAAAGCAAGGCAAAAATTGAATGTTGTCCTAGACGCACCAATATCTATTGAAGACTGGTCTGTAGTATGCATGTTAACTAGCATGCTGACACCGAATGGGAACTTATGGATAATTCATTATAAATATATACACCAAATTTATTATACGCCACATAGACTGTACAGGTATGGACTGAGCACAGATTCTAATTGTAAAAGATGTAAATTGGCAGATGCAGACTTCATACATCTAGCTTGGCACTGTCCGAAAATTGCAGACTATTGGACTCAGGTAACGGGAACCTTGAGTGATATGCTGGGGGTCCCTGTGGTGTGTTCGATACGGGTGTGTTTGTTGGGCCTTGTCCCCCAGATACGTGGGCAGAAGAGAAAGTTTTGTATTATTGCACTGTTAATGGCAAAGCGTAGAATTTCGATGCATTGGAATGGAGTTAGGTGTCCGTTATTGCGGCACTGGTTGGAAGAGCTCACTTACTGTAAAGACACGTTGACGACTTATGAGGAATAACTTCCAGCTGGCTCTAAACCCAAAAACTTCTGGTGCTATTTCACTGACTATTTGAAAAATCAACCCCAGGGCTATTCTGAGTAAACAACAACTGAAGGCACTGTCCTGATGTTGCAGGATTGCATTAGTCTTATTGGTGTAAAGAGGGAGAATGCGGTGGTGAAGTGATCAATGTTTGTTTCTTTGTTAAGACTGTTACCTGATTTTTAAACCAAAACTAAGTTCATCCCACATATCAGATACTGCACAAGAAAATTACTCGCTGCGAAATGTATATCTGTATGCCGCCGGACCTCTGGGTTGTCGGCCAAAAAAGGCTGTGTCAATACATTATGCAATACTGATTTCTTTTCATGCTGCCGGCCTGAGGTTTGTAGGCGCACTGCTGTGTACCTTGTGCCAGATCCAATAAAGATCCTTTTTTGAACTCAAAAGAAAAAAAAAAAGACATTAAGCCTGAAAAAAAAAAGTATGAGTCAGAAAAGGGTATGGGACAGAAAGCATATGACACATGGTCAGCGACTAGCTGCCGCCTCCCCCCCAATCCGGCACCCAACACCAAGGAACGTGGACACGAGACGTGTTTACTCTTTGGAAGGCGGGCGCTAGTCGCCCGGCCGTATTTATTAAAGTATGAAATTAAAAAAGGGTTTTAATTGCATAATCAACGATGAAATACAAAAATCAGCAGGACATTCAGTTATACAATCGTTATCAACAAGTTTGAGAGCCTGACCTTAACAAAACTCTAATACAAGTTGTTCCTAGCTTAACTAAACATCCTATCTTGATTTTTGTACATTTCTGGCCATATGGCAGGGTCACTACCGGTGTCAGGTCCTACAAGCTGCGCCTTCCCCTTAGGAGTGCGCATGCGCAGTGTTACCCCGGGAATTGCCCGGTCTACGCCCCAAACTCCATTTACCCACTAAAGGAGGGCCCTTACTCTGCGCCGGTGGCGTCATGAGTCCACGCGCGCGGGGTGGCTACCAGCCTAAGGAAAGCGTGAACTACTCCTACCCGCGCTCCTTTGCATATTACCTTGCCCCTGGAGTACTGGGAGTGGCCCGCAGGCTCCTCCCCCTGGGCGGGAACCTCCATAGGATGATGCCCGCCCCCTCAGACCTCAAATATGTGCTCACCGATAATGACCTTACCGCATGCCCCATACCTAATAAATACGACGACCTATGGAAAAAAGTCTAAAGGACAACTACACTGGCTCATAAATAACAGTATCCACGCATAGCTAAAGGGGAAAAAAGCCCTAACGACACATGGCATAAAATTACAATTCAGTTCACGCATGTTGCTCATAATCACAATATCTACGTGTATCTACAAAGGGAAAAAAGGCCTAACGACACATATCTTCAAATATAGTTCACTTCAAACATCATTTTTCTACAAAGGGAAAAAGGTCCTGACAACAGATCACAAAATACCACAACAACCTACTCTCTCCCGCGGTCTATACCTATGAAACTTACCATTAGACCGGACATAACGCTGCTTAAGCTTTGTACCAAGGGATGGTGGGTGGGAAACAAAGAAGCCCCGAACGCGGGGCACAACGTTCAGCGAGGGAGCGTCCAGGGACAAGGGAGTCTCCTGGGCGCTCCCTACTTCTTATTCCCGAGGGGCCGGGTGGCCCCTCCTCACGCCCGCCCCCCCCGACCCGGAACCAGTCCATTGATTCCGGGTCAGGAGAGGCGCCGGCCAATCGGCGGTGGGCCGCGCCCCCAGGGCACGCCCCCACCGTCGAAGGACCCGCGGGGAGAGGGGGTGAGGCGGTCGCCGCGCCGCCATGCGTGCGGGGGGGCCGAGGGCCCCCCCTTTTCACATGGTCAGCGACTAGCTGCCGCCTCCCCCCCAATCCGGCACCCAACACCAAGGAACGTGGACACGAGACGTGTTTACTCTTTGGAAGGCGGGCGCTAGTCGCCCGGCCGTATTTATTAAAGTATGAAATTAAAAAAGGGTTTTAATTGCACAATCAACGATGAAATACAAAAATCAGCAGGACATTCAGTTATACAATCGTTATCAACAAGTTTGAGAGCCTGACCTTAACAAAACTCTAATACAAGTTGTTCCTAGCTTAACTAAACATCCTATCTTGATTTTTGTACATTTCTGGCCATATGGCAGGGTCACTACCGGTGTCAGGTCCTACAAGCTGCGCCTTCCCCTTAGGAGTGCGCATGCGCAGTGTTACCCCGGGAATTGCCCGGTCTACGCCCCAAACTCCATTTACCCACTAAAGGAGGGCCCTTACTCTGCGCCGGTGGCGTCATGAGTCCACGCGCGCGGGGTGGCTACCAGCCTAAGGAAAGCGTGAACTACTCCTACCCGCGCTCCTTTGCATATTACCTTGCCCCTGGAGTACTGGGAGTGGCCCGCAGGCTCCTCCCCCTGGGCGGGAACCTCCATAGGATGATGCCCGCCCCCTCAGACCTCAAATATGTGCTCACCGATAATGACCTTACCGCCACAGGCCAGTATTGTTAACCGACGATCTGGCCTCCCCCTCTAGCCCCTATCTAAGGACACATCCTCCTACCCCAGCCCTCCAGCCAAGCCCAGATATTGTCAGCCCATAGGACATTACCCTCTTCTGTCAGATGAACCCCGTCTTTCAAGTAATACTTTTGACCCCAGATGCACCCATGAGGTATTGACTGTAACACGGGAGTTCGGAACAACCTATCCAGCCGTGTGTTGATCCTCTTTACCGAGTGGTTCAACGCCCTGACTGAATCGCCCCCCCGCCACTGAAGTCGAGGTATTAGTTGAGACCATACTAGCGTGCACCCGGGGCAGGTCCTAGCTATCCAACCCGCTGTTGAGATAATCTCCTCAATCAAGGTGCGCCTGCCCAGTGTTGCCAAATCGTTCTCCCCAAGGTGAAGTATCACCACTGACGGTGGAGCCCGCTGGCGTGCTAACAGCTCTTGGAAGAATCCCCTAAACTCGTGAAGACACAACCCTCCTCTGCCAAAGAACGTGATATTCAACCCTAGTTGTGCCGCCCTTTCCTTCTTGACACCTGACAGGAAGACACATTCCGCTCGCTTCACATATGAATGACCAACAATCCAGACATTGTTCTTTGTTGTTTCCTGGTCGCCGCTCCGTGCCGATGAATATTGGCGGTGCCCGACGACAAATTCCTCCCCTGCGTAACAGGTCTGAGAAACTGTAAGAGAGCGGAAAGAGACCAAGCGTGAGTGACAGGTAATCATAGCATGTCAATCCGAACATAACGTTTATAGCAGTCTGACGACCACCTCCCAATTGTCTTCACTCTTTCCACTGGGAGGCCCCCCGCCACCGCCTCAGTTGCTGCCCCAATCCTGAAGGAATGAGATCCAAAATCTCTAGGATCAAGACCCGCTTTTGTAACCCCTAATTCGAACACTCTCCTGAATTGATACCTGGTTAAGGGGCTCCCGTCGGCGTGACAGAGCAACGCCCTGCCTGCTGAACCGACCAATAACCCCATGAGTGATTCCACGTGCCTCACCGGGCAGCACGGGTTGGCGGGGGCCCGTTGCAGAACTATGGTGTGACCCCTAGCTTCTTGATCGGTCTTTGATTTCTGGATAATCACCCACATGGTGTCACCCCTTATCGTCACCCCAGCCTTCTGCAAGCCACCTAGTATGTCAGCCTTAGATCCTGCCACAAGTTCACTAATTCTCAGTGCCCCATAAAATGCCAGGGAGAATGCCGTCCTAAAAAGAAGCACTTCCCACTCTGAGTTACAAACAAACTCCAGCGTGCCCAGTAAGGCTGTTAGCCGGGCCAACCCCAGGGGCTTCCTCTTATCCTTCTGGTGTCCCTGAATACGGCGCCATCCCCTTAAAGCCTTGCGTATCATAAAGGTATTGGTGGGATCCCGGAAGCCCCTAGCTTGAGCGAAGAATGACACTGCTGCCCTATGTCTGGTTGCCGCTGCTACTGAGCGCCCCTCTTTGTGCAACCATTCTAAATAGGCTGCAAACCCATCCTCCTTCGCCCAAAGCACTTCCCACTGTGGCCCCAAAAAAGAACAATAAGACAGAAACGCCCCTTCGTAAGCCGTCTTGGTCCTGGGGGCTAGGCTAGCGACCACGAGGTCTTGTAATCTGGGGCACCAATCTGCCAAAGTACTGCTGGGAAGTGTGCTGGCGAGGGGTCTGCTGTGGGGAGATGTTCCCTGAAAACCTGCATTTTGAAGCGAGAAAGGGCGTCAGCAGCATTGTTTAAAACACCAGGGACATGTTTGGCTCTAAAATTAGCATTCAGTTTAAGGCAACGCAGAACAATTTCTTTGATCAAACGAAGTATGAAAGGACACCGTGCCCCCTGCTGATTGATACATTCCACCACTGTCATGTTATCTAACCAAAACACCACTGATTGGTTACATAGGTGTTCGGGCCAAACCATCAGTGCCACCCATATTGGAAAAAGTTCCAGGAAGCCAATGTTGCCGAGCAAACCCCATGTGTTCCATTCTTCTGGCCATTGTTGAGCGACCCACCTATTCCCTAGGATGGCACCAAAGCCCACGCTACCGGCCGCATCGGTCCATAGTCCTAACTCCGCTGATGTAGTGAGCGGGCCAGACCACCCTACCGTTAAAATCCTCCAGGAATGCCATCCAAATAAGCATATCCTGGCGAATTTCAGACGATAGGCGCGTGCGGTGGTGCTTTTCCCTCAGCCCCTGCATCGCGTGCGCGATGGAGCGAGAGAAGGGGCGAGCCATTGGGATGATTCTTAGTGCGAAATTCAGTTGCCCTACCACCTCCTGTAATTGCTGCAAAGTGACCTTCTCCTTCCGGAGGCATAACTGTAGCGACGTCTTGAATTTGCGCACCTTGTCCTTAGGTAGTCTAAAACATTTCTCCATCGAGTCAATCTCGATGCCCAGAAATTCCAAGCAGGTGGTCGGGCCCACCGTCTTCCCAGGCGCAAGCGGGACCCCAAAAGCCCGCATGAGCACGCAAAATTCCTGCAATGCCAGTGCGCACTCCTGAGAACCCGCTGTACCGAGGAAGAGGAAATCATCTAAGTAATGCATGACCCTTTGATGGCCTGTCACCTGTCTCATGGCCCATTCAAGAAATGAACTAAACATCTCAAAGTAGGCGCAAGAAATAGAACAACCCATAGGCATGCATTTGTCCATGTAGAACCTATCCCTAAAGGTGAAACCTAAAAGATGTTGGTCTGCCGGGTGGACTGGGAGGAGGCGGAAGGCGGACTCTATGTCTGATTTCGCCATCAGTGCCCCGGGTCCAGTGGCCTGTAAGAAGGTCACAGCCTGATCAAAAGAGGCGTACTTAACACTACAGATACCTTCGTCGATGGCATCATTCAGTGAGGCCCCCTTTGGCGCTGATAGGTTATGAATCAATCTGAATTGCCCCTTCTCTTTCTTGGGGACAACTCCCAGTGGGGAACACACAAAGTTGTGTACTGGCACTGCAGAAAAAGGGCCAGATATCCTGCCTAAGGAAAGCTCCTTGTCAATTTTGGCGGCCACAACAGCCGGATTGTGTGTGACTGATAATTGATTTCTACAATGCGCACTGCCTGTGTATCCCCCGGCCGGGATCCTAAAACCTTTAGAAAAACCTTCCTGGAGTAGGGTGGCCGCTTTGTGGTCAGGGTATCTGTTCAAGAATGGAATCATTGCCACCACATCCACTGGAGTGGGGGGGCGTGACGTGTCTGACTTATAGTGGCTTTCCCCTACCCCTCTGTCCCGTGTTACCTTGCTTGGACCTACAGGTAGATTCTGGATGAGAGGGGTGCCCACAGGAGGCACATGCATGCCTAAACTTACACGCGGCCCTTGTGCAGGTACGCTTATTAAAATCCCAGCACACTCCTTTCTTCTCTGGCCCACCTGCCCTAAATTTCCCAGGTACTTCACTCGTTTGGGGGGGCCGAAAGGGCTGCTGCGGTCTAGTGAACACCCTGCCCGCACCGAACTGAGGGGGAGGTGCAGTGTCAGAGAACTGTTTGTGCCAGGCCATGGAATCTACCGAGTCCCATGGTAATGCTCTATTGAATTCCAATGCCTTCCTAAAATTTACATCATAACCCTTCCATGCTTCCCCAGAATACTGCTGACTCCACCCCACAATCCTGCTCGAGTAGCAAGCCAATGCAGCCTGCAGATCTGGAGGACGCTCCGCCTTAACTGCAGTGAAAACGGCCCATGCTTGCATCCAATTATTGAGATTTTCCTCAACCCTGAATCTAGTACACTGCGCCCTCCATTCACTTGGGAGCATCCACTCTTTCAGTGCTTTCGCCTGCTCCATTTCCCTATTATCCAATAATAAAGAATAAATGTACACGTATTTATCAGCCCAAATCATTTCTTTAACAGCTAAAGACACATGTTGAGCTAGATTTTCGCTCCTGGAAGGTACTACACCGTCCCCCAAGAGCGGCAATGCCACTTCCTCACCAAGCGCGGGCACCGGGGGCGGCTGCCCTTGTACTCCGTCCAGCTGGGGAACACTTGGACCTGCAAGGGGAGAAGAAATTGGCAATGCAACACTGTCGGCGATCGGTGCCGATCTGATTTTTTCTACGAACCTTGCCGCCTCTGCCGCATGGTCTGCAGAATTCGGGAAGGCTCCTCCTTTCTGGAGCCATGGCATCATGGCCGTTAACTGAGATAACAATTCGGGTGGCATTGAATCTACGTTACCCCCCGGGACAACAGGTACCACTGGGGTTATGCCCAGTGGTCCTGGCACAGCTGGCAGAGCGGGCGTCGGGTGCGGCCCGCCTTTACCCGGGATTGTGGGCACCGGTGCGGAAGCAGCCCCAGCGTCTACTGGTTGACCTGCCGGCACCGGCACCACAGGGGCAATGGGTGTAGGCACATGCGGGGGTGGGACCACCGCGGGCGGTGCGGCGGGTAACGTATCCCCTGGGCCTGGGGTGGGTACCGCCTCCTTGGGTCTTTTGGACCTAGGTTTCCCTTGCGGGGTGACAAATTCCCCTCTTGGCACTGGTGCCACCCTCTTGCGGACCGGTCTCCCGGACGGGCCCGGTGCCTCGCCATCTCTATCCTCCAACCGGGCTTCCCGCTCCTTAATTTGTCCTAGCTGTTGTTTAATGTCACTCATCTCCCGCATCATAGCCCGCATCATAGCCTCCATGTTGGACCCCCTTTTTCCACCCCTTGGACCTGGCATGATGCTAACCCCCCAAAAAACACCCGCTGCCTACTTAATTCCTAACAGGTCAGCTGTGTGTACCTTTCAGATGGAGGGTCACCAGGGGGCTTTCAGCACCATGCAACGGCGACCGCAACACTAGCGGCTTGTCCGCTTATGTAAGGGGGTGAGTAAACCTAATGTAGACCCACCCGGCGGCCACCAGGAGCTATGAATGCTAGCCCCCCGTACCCCTCTTACCGACCAGTCCTTTGTCCCCGCCTGCGATAACGGTCCGCGGCTCCGGTCCACACCCTTTGCGTGCTGGATGCTCTCACGTCCTGTCCGTTAGCGAATGGCCCCAATAATGTCGTTAATTTGCCTGAAATTAGACAATAATGTTATCACCGTGTACACGTGACATATAAATAACACTCCTTCCAATGCCAGGAGAATTCTGCACCCGTCCCTGCCCTTATTCACAAGGACTGTCTACTAAGTAGACTAACAACAATACATTGGTAAAAACAATTCAAAATTGTCACCTTGCTTTCATATGATAGCACACTTTGTGCCACCCCCAGTACAATGAACTATAAAGAAAACACAGCAGTGTAGCGTGAAACACAGTTAGCTGGATGCTCCTTTCTGCAATGTCATTCACAAACAATCACTTAAATATTAAACCAAAAACCTTGTAGGAAATGTCATTCACAAACAATCACTTAAAGATTAAACCAAAAACCTTGTAGGAAAATGTCCCTTTGTTTTAGCATACTATTATATACTTTGTGTCACTTCATGCACAATATTTACACGATCACTAACGTTGTAAAAGCCGTGAAAACAATTCCTTTCCTACAATTATAGCCTCTCACTAAGGGTCTCCCATCCAGGTGCTGCCCTGGTCGACCCTGCTTCGCTTCGCCCGAGCTAGATCCGCCTAACGTCCCTGTTTTGCCGTCTTAACCTTCGCGCCAAAATTCACCCCCTCACGAAGCCATAAACCGATGCTCCTCTGGCATCTAGGGGACAACAGTCTATCACTGCCGGTCCTTCCCGCGTTTTCTCCCGGGCAACCTCCGCCTTTGTTTTGGTACCGGATATTGCCGCCCCCACACAATACCTCGCGGGCCCTGGGAAACGGACCGCCGCACCAAAACTCCTTGGTAACCCGGTAACTGTAAACCGGCGAAGAAATGCTCCGCGCCTGACTCCCACGAGGCCGATTGACGAAGTCGATCAAGAAAACGGCCACAGACGCTCTCCGCCTTCACGAGGCCGCTCCCTGCCTTCCGACGCTGCTGATCCTTCGCGGGGCTCCGATGGTTCCCGCGCCTGCTCCCAGACAAAAACCTGAAAAATAAAACCAAAAGGATTATTAAACAAAGAAGCCCCGAACGCGGGGCACAACGTTCAGCGAGGGAGCGTCCAGGGACAAGGGAGTCTCCTGGGCGCTCCCTACTTCTTATTCCCGAGGGGCCGGGTGGCCCCTCCTCACGCCCGCCCCCCCCGACCCGGAACCAGTCCATTGATTCCGGGTCAGGAGAGGCGCCGGCCAATCGGCGGTGGGCCGCGCCCCCAGGGCACGCCCCCACCGTCGAAGGACCCGCGGGGAGAGGGGGTGAGGCGGTCGCCGCGCCGCCATGCGTGCGGGGGGGCCGAGGGCCCCCCCTTTTCAATTACCGCGCAGGACGAAATCAAGGCGAAGAAGGCGGGGTGTTGCTTGCTCAAATCACTCTATGCACTTTCTGAAATGGGACAAAGTGCCACAAGTTCATTATTGAACTTTTGTGAAACACAACACGAGGTAGTAGAGCAAGTGTTGCCTGCTGCGCATGGTGAAGCCACCAACAGATGGGTACATCACTGCTCCTCCTTGTGCCACTGAGCAGTGAAACCCGGAACCACCCTCACTATGAAAATAATTTTCGAGCGCACACATTTACGCCTCTGGGTGTTACAGTTATCTCTGTGGTTGGCGGACTTCCGGGGCTGGTAAAAAGCTCACCTGCTTCTGTTGCGTGGAGGATGCCCAAGGGGCGCCGGCTCCTGGGGCGGAGTGCTGCTGCCCTGCTCTGCCAATCTCGTCGTCCTCGTCTCACTCCTCCTCGACCCTCAGCACTTCATCTTTGGGCCCGAGACCCTACACTCTAAATCCTCAGTGGGGTGGAGGTGTCCCGTCTGCCCACTGCTCCTTGACTCTTTCTCTCTGATCTTTCTCTGCCCTCAGTGCATCCTCTGCCCACCGCTCTTCGGGTCTCTTCAGCCCTGCGTGCCTCATCTGCCCTCAGCGCCTCACCTGCCTTACGTTTCTCCGCCGCCTTCACGAAAGGCACTGAGGGAGTGGACTGGCACCCCTCTCAGCCAATCCTGCGACTCAGGGCACGGTTACTTCTCGCCCGCCTGCCCATTAGGATACTGAAGTTTGAGCCTCTGCTCAACTCTTGCACCCCAAATGGGCATGCGCCAGCAGAGCAGACACTAGTGTGCATGAGTGGGCACGGCGCAAAAATTCACCCTCTGTCCCCACTCATGTGCACTTGTGCTGCCCTGGTCTGACATGTCAGTCAACATGACGCAGGACCGCCCACCCCCTTCAGACTCTGAAGGGGGTGGGCGGTCCGACGTCATGCTGACTGACATGATTGTCAGTTCTCCCTCGGCATCTTTGAACTTAAGAAAACTGATTACTTAAGTTCAAAGATGTCGAGGGGGCTGTGGGCAGGGGGGCTACACCCCAATGCCCCCAATGGATGCACCGCGCCTGCTGGTAAACAGTGGTAAAGTGTACAGTCCTATAGCCAACAAATCCAGCAAACAGGACGAGTGAATGCAAAAAGTTTGGGGGAAGACCACACCAAGGATGCCAGACTTAACAGGAACCTTCCAGTAAAAAACTTTCCTTTAAGACTTTTACCACTTTGCATGTGTGCTCTACAGTGCAGCACACATGCAAAGTGGGAAAAATGAAAATGTTCTCCTCTTTAGGTGTCTTCGAGGAGGCATAAGGTTTTGGCACAAATCCTTGTTGCGATTGTTACATTATAGGGAATTATGTCAAAATCTATTGGTGGTTGCATGGAAAAGATCACGTATCAGCCATGGATCGCCTCCTTGATACAAGGTAGCGTATTGTGCAACTTTGCATTACTTTGGGGAACCTCACAAAGAAACTTCTTATTTGAGTTGGGTAGCAAATCCCAATACAATACTTTCCACTTGGATTGCTTCACTTTTGTGACACGAAGTGTTAGTAAATCTGAGTCCCAATTTATAAACCTAGATATATGAATGAAAATTTACAGGTGTAAGGCCAATTAATTACACATGTAAAGTCCAGAAAGCTCATTGTTTTTTCATGTGCCTGAAGAATAATTGGCACTTTCATTTCAGTGTAGCACCAACTTCCCAGTAAATGACTTTGTCAAAATCATATTAATACCTCGATCACATCTGCTAGATCAGGAGTGTTCACAGGAGTCCACCAGGGAGAAAGCCCTTGCCAAACTTCCAGGATATCCAGCTGAGATAAAATTACATTACACAGATATTAACCAGAATCATTTGCATAATTGTTGACTATCTTCAACCCTCCTATGAGCAATCATGGGCTTATAGAGGACACGTGCTAGATCACACAGGACACAGACGCACAACTTCACACAGTATGTTAGAAATAAACATAATGCATTATAAGTTTAATCAATCAACCAATCAATCAGTGGATTTAAATAATGCGACTAATCACCTGAGAGGGTATCCACAAGTTACATGTTGGTGAAAGAAACATACCTCTCTTAGCTTTGATAGTTTCTGCAGGCGAACTGGTTGAATGTGAAAGTCTTTGAACACTGGTATATTGGGTAGTTTATTGCTAAATGTGTCCAAAGGTGAACAGTTGTCCTCCTCTTTCTCATCTGATTCAGAAATAGACTCCTTTTGCCCAGGTTCTGAACTATCCCACGAGAGAGCCCTCAAGAGAGGGGGGCGGGTGGTGAATGTTTTTATTTCCGCTTTACATTCCATTTTGGGTGCAGGCTGATCCCTTGGTGCACATTTGGAATTTAGATTGACCTTCCCAAAACCTTTTTCTGGTGGAGGGTTCGTCCCTGGGGAGTCAATTTCCTTCAATTTGTTTGCTATTGTTTTTCCCGGGTCCTTTTCAGAAACAGAGGTGCTATCAGCTAAGGCCGTTTTGCAGCTCTCCTTATTGGTCACTGAGGTTTTTACGGAATTAGCCATCTGTTTCAGTGGATCAAAGTTTTCCTTGTGCTCTGATAGGGTCTCTTTTGAGGTAAGGTGTTGAGGCGTCCGTGGAGTAAGCCTTCCTTGGGAAACTTTTCTGTGATCATTCTGCTTTCGATCCGTTAGTCCATTTGCAGTAATCTAAAAGGAATTAAAGAGCAAATCAAAATTAAGAAGAAACATCTGCAGTGCTACAAAACCGGCAAAACGGTGGTGACGGTGGTGACAATTACTAAATGGGAGCTTGTAAGCAAAAGGTGCACTGTTTTTCTGCCCTACCCTGAAAATCTTGTTGATCCTATTTTCTGTAGCTTAACATCTAAACAAGAGAGGAAAACGCTCCGGTCACGGAATGGGTTTCACGGTAGATGCATGAGTATTTTATTAATCTCCACCAGACGGAGGTCTGGAAGTTCTGGAAAATGCAGTCAGATTCATCAAGCCAAAATCGGCTCGCAAAGGGCCAGATTCTCAGAATCTGGCCCTTTGCGAGTGCTATTTTTGCATTTGGGATTCATCATCCCAAATGCAAAAATCGCAATTCTAAAAATGGCTAAATTGCGATTAATTGCATTTAAGGAATCTCAATTTGAGATTCCTTAAATGCAATTCTTGAACAATTTTAAAATTGCGAATTCGCAATCTGGGGGCGCTATTTACAGCGAAGTCTAACTCCCTGGTAAATAGCGAAAACTTAGAAAAATGCACTTTAGTGCATTTTTCTAAGTTGTATGTTACACACACACATGTCCTTTGGACATGTGTGTGCGCAACACCAGTGTACATTACCATTTCAGGGGTGCTACAGGGTGTCCTTTGGACACCCTGGCACCCTTGAAATTTCTTCCTTATTTGCGATTCACTATTTGCTAATCGCAAATAAAGAATGACTCCCCATTCATTCCCATGGGCCTTTAGGCCCATAGGAATGAATGGGACAGCCATTCCTTATTTGCGATGAGCAATTAGCGAATCGCAAATAAGGAAGCCGTAGAAATCGCAAAAAATATTGCGATTTCTACATGCATCCCATTTTCCGAGTTTTTAATAGCGATTCCTTAAAAATCGCTATTAAGGACTCGCAAAACAGGACTTTGATGAATCTGGGGGATGGTGAGCTAATTTTGCGAGAACCCAAATATTTGTGTGTGAAACAGTTATCTGCAACTTACGAACTTCCAGTTGTAAATCAACGACAAGGTAACTGCTTATAGTAATCCACAATATTCAGATAGAAACAGTTTAATACAACTTGGCACGCAGACTTACATAGTAGGAAATAGTGATACAATATGGGTATTTCAGTGCATGGAGGTAAGGCAGAAACCTTTTAAAATGACCTTTTAAGAAATCAAAGGTACAATTTGTAATTTAAATCAAATTGTATACAAGCATCCTACCCAAAGGTCTAACCAGATCATGTTACAGTAGAATTTTTTATTCTATTTGTCCTATTGGTATGTAGCACCACATGGAGTATTTGGCTATTTCCGAGCGGTCAGTTTAGAGGAATAGTGGGAACTGCTAAACCTTGAAAGGCCAGTCATGAAGGGTTATGTTTTAGATGTTCCTGACTGTCAGATGGTTTTCTTCAGTAGTCAGGAGTACATTCCAGAGCAGAAGACATGCCAGCGTCTCAGAATTTTCTTACTGAGGCAGGAATCCCTTACCGTATGTGAGTGACATAGTACTAATTCTTTGACACGGGGGTGGTCTTTTGAGATACCCAGGTCTTCTTTTCTACAATACTCTGTGGACCACAGTTAGTACCTTACATTCTATACGTGTCCTGACCGAGACTATACATAGTGGCCTCAGAACCAGGTGAAATAAATGAAATTCTATTGTCATCTTTCCCATGATTGAGTAGTTTATCTCCCTTCTGTCTTCCCTGGCTTCTACCACTTCCCTGCTCCTAGGGATGTGAAATATTTTCCTGATGCCTCTTGGTATTTAGTCAGAATATCATAAATAAAAATGTCATGGGACAAAATATTGTATTAAGTATTTAAAGTTAAAAAATATGAGTTTCTATAGGTAAGCAAAGTTTTACTATATATAACTGCACATATGTATCTCCACATATGGACCATGATGATTTATATATCTTCAAGGTACGCAGATGTGAAGTTAAGAATAGTATATCTATGCTTAATTATTTGCACTCACCTTCTAGATATTTTGGCCCTCGATATTTCTGTCACGATATTCAGTCCACATGATATTTTTGTTTCCGATATTCTGTCAGTGATCCTGCCTCTTATGGGAACTGGTGTGGAGTGCTGCTTCACTCCTTTAAACTGGCTTTGCTCGTGGAGATGACAGTGACACAAGAGATGCTAAAAGAGGGCCAGTATGGAATCAACAAGGGGGGCATGAGAATGGCCGATGGGTCTACATGGTGAGAGGAGGAAAGACAGGCAACACATGGCAGCCACTCTGGAAATACAGGGTGAAAGTTAGTTGTTCAGCATTGAAGAGGAGTAGTTGTTCAGCATGTGCTCCACCTGGCTTACCCTCTCTTCACGCAGTTATGTTTCTCAAGGATGAAGTAGCAATAGAGGAGGTGAAAGGGTACCGAATGTTTTTAAACACAGTTATTCCTCCAAGGTTGCTGCCTTGACTGAAATGTTTTGGACAAAGGAGTATCTCTTAGGAGCATATGTCTGGCAGCGATAAGTTAATATAGCTCCTCCCCATGCGCTCACCTTTACTGCGAGTGCAAAAATAGTCTCCAATTCAGCAACCCTGAATATTGAAAAGCAAATTTTGAATGTCTTTTAAAGAAGATAATTGTGCGACCTCAAAACTATTGTTTTGTCCCACGATGGCATTTTATTTTCAGTTTCACCAATGAATGTTACCAAAATATGGAGTTGCTATTTAGTTGTTATTGCCAACGCATCCCTGATGGGGAGGCACTTGTTTCTCCTTGTCACATCATGTGTCCTTATCACTTGCATAGACCAGCAGGAGGCAGCAGTGGTTTCGATGTTGCCACCTCTCATCCGCCCACCAGCCTTCGAACACATACTGCAGAAGTGTGTCAGCTGAATTACACCCTTAACTGATTCAAGACCTGAGGGCAGCCATCCCTGCTACGCTCAAAAACTGTCAGCAGGGCAGAAGTGCCTAGGGACGGAGGGCATTGGGTGCGTTGGATGGTTGAGGAGGAGTTAACTAGCTGCACAATAATGCTGCGAGGAAGTCCCTCCTGCCCAGTACTGACTGATGGGTGGACCTATCTGGTCAGAATGATCCCTGTTCAACCTGCGTGTCTGTGCCACTTGCCTAGAGGCAGTGGGGTATATTATTCACTGCTGCCTAGTAGGTCACCCACTTGTTTGTTTCAATGTGGAAGAGTATCAATCAGTATTGCCTGCTGGGGTAGATTACCTGATTTTTTTGTAAACACATTTTATTGGGGTTTACCTGGCATATGCTATACATGTGGAACTTCACTTCAGTAACATTTCAATTACATTCCAGTCAAAGTGAACCAAGAAAGGATGATGCATGTTAACCCAGTTATTCTAACCCAAACTACTACCTGCCCCTTCCTCCTTCTCACCCTTACCCACCTGAGTTACTTCAAGGGTATCTCTGTTCGGTTACTTTCTCCCTTGCCTTCTAGTGATGTCTCAGTTTCAATAGGTGACTTATCATCTGAGTGGATGGCTGGGTGACAGAGATCACGGGACCCCAAATTACTCCGGGCTGAGCCTCAATGTCTAGACTGGGTCCGGCACCGCCGACCCTGCCAACGGCACTTCAGACGTGCCAGGTTCTGGATCGCTGAAACTATCTATCAATGCCTCCAAAGCACGGGCTGCACCTAGTGTACCTAGTCCGCATCTTGCTTCCCTCACAGCCCGCCCACTTTTCTAACTCTTTATACCTTGTAGAGAACCTTGGCCCTCTAAGGGATTTCCAATTCCTTGTACTCTCACACTCAGCCAGTACGAAAACCAGGTCTTGCTCGTTATCTTGGTTTTAGAGGTGTTGGGAAACCAACTCAATAGGCACTGGAACAGGGAACCTCTTTATCTATAACCTCCACTACCTTTCCCGTAACCTACTCCCAATACCCACGGATCGAAGGGCAAAACCACAGCATGGGCACCATGTTTGCTCCAAAATCTCCACATCGCAGATACACTGCCTCCGCCACCTGAAAGTATCTGCCTGTGCATTTTGGAGTAAGATATGGTCTGGGAAGCACATATACATTAATCAGCTGGAATCTGGCATTTCGGGTTGTCTTCGGGAGTCTGTTAAGAACATTATCCAAATCGCATTCAGGGATGGTGACACCCAAGTCCTCCTCCCAGCGTGCTCTCAATCTCCCCAATGGGCGGTGTATGTCAACTTCCATAGCCCTGTACAGGTACGTAACTGCCTTAATGATTCCCAACGAAAGTGCCATGTACTGATAGCTCCTATGTGGCTGTGGCTCCGCAGTGCAGTGGCACAATGTTTCCGGAATGCTGATGCAACTGCTCTGTGAAGCAAGAAATGACCCTGCCGGAGGTCAAAATCTGAGTGGAATTTGTCAAGGAGTAACAGTATTGATTCTCTAAACAGGCCTCCTATTGTAGTGGCTCCAGCTGCCACCAAGTCCTCCCCAGTTCCTCCCATGCCGTAGCTCCGCCAGCATTGTGATTGGCAAGTCCAGGGAATATATAATTTTCCTCCTGGTCTTTTGCAGATCTCAGGTCCAGCACTTGGAGATCACCTGGAACTATGGAAAGTCCTCCGGAGAGTAGAGCCCAAACCCTCAACATGACCCTGGTAAGGTCCTCGAATTCCGGGACAAAAAGTCCAAGGGTGGCGGCCTGGTTCGACCGTCCCATCATCCACTGGAGGAAACACTGGAGCTGGGCCACTAGAATATATGTTTTGAGCTCAGGGACCCCCAGACGATGACGGACGCCTCATTGTTGAAAGGGCAACCCTCCTGCAACTTGATCCCCATATGAATGCAGTAGCTGGGGTATCCAACTCTTGGAACGTTGCACTGGGGATCCAGACCTTAAGCGCCACACAAACACAATAGGAGAGGGAGTGCAATCATTTTCAGGCGCACCATCCACCTATCACTGACAATGGGAGCGTTTTCCAAAAGTCCATATTGGATTTGAGTGATCTAATTGCAAGGCCCACATTGCCATCTAGTAAGTCTGCTCGATCATGGTCAATTGTGACACCCAGATTGGGCGTCCCGGTAGCGAAATAGTGCTGGAGGCTGTAATTAAAGTCTACCGAGCAACAACACATGTAAAAGGGGGTGTCCTCATGGGACGTTACAAATGAAGACAAGGCAGTACTAAGGAGGGACTAACAAGCCTATTTACAAATCATAAGCCAGCATTTATGAAGGACAATGAGACAAGCCAATGACAAATATGGGCGGAGAGTGGGGCTCTCCAGTACAGTACAGCAGTACAGCATGCCTCGCAGAACAGTGCATGCGCTGCCCATGCTTGACTTAAAAAGAGAATCGTGAGGCATAGAAATATAAAAAATAAAGGAAATCCATTGTAAAAGAGATAATTTCAGAAAACCTACGTACATTAATTGCTATATCTTGTCTAAGCATGGGCGTAAAATCCGCTCCGCTCGCGGATTTTTCGGATTTTCGGCAAATCCGCAATCCGCGAACGCTCGCGAATTTGTCGAAAATCCGTGAATCCGCTCGCGGCGGATTTTTTGCTTGGTTGCGGCGCGCGACGTGGTGCACGGCGTTCACTTTCCGTCATTTTAGCGTTTGCCGAGTTGTTTTTCTTTGCGAGTGACGCGCCATTTTAGATCTTGCTGCGTGTTCCCGCGGGAGTTTGTCGCCCGCGAATACGTACTCGCGGCTTGCCACCTTGCACAGCACACCTCGCGAGAGTTCTCAATTGCGAACACGTAGTTGCGGCGGAAAGGAACAATCTCGCACTTGCGAAATAGAGATTTTGCAATTTCGCACAAGAAAATCACCAGCAAACAGGATAAACCTTCAGAAAATTATGATTTTTATCAGAATCACTCCTCAGGTTGACATTTGCATGGCTTTTTTTTTTTGCAAGGAGTCCATTTTGGGGGGGGGGGAGGAAGGAAGTGCCCCACAGTCTCCAACTTCCTGTTCCTGTCCAGCAGGCTCCTCCCAGTGCTTTGTCCATCTCCTGGTCACTTTCATTTGGATCTGGAGCTGGAAGGATTACTTTTTGTGGGTGCTGCTGGATATTTGGATTTGAGGCCTTTTTGACTGTCTTTGGATCACTTTTGGATTAGAAATCAACTTTCACAAGTAAGTTTGTTTGGGGCATTACAGTTGCTGCAAGTAAAATTTTGGAACTTTTTCAGAACATTAAATAAATTATATTGTGGGTAGCCACAGTATCCAGTAGGACCAGGGTTGGTTAGGGGTGCATGATACAACTGTTTTGTTGAATTTAAACACCATTTAGGCCATGGATGGGCTGGGATTGTGCTGATTTTTGTCTTTTTTTTGGGACTGCTGGTGGGGCCCTTTGCCCAGGGGTGGTGAGTGTTGCATGGGCCTAGTCTTTCTGTGGGGTGTCTTCTTAAATTTAAACATAATTGAGGCCATGGATGGGCTGGGATTGTGCTTATTTTATTGTTTTTTGTCGTTTTTGGGGGGCTGCTGGTGTGGCCTTTTGCCCAGGGGTGGTGGGTGGTGCATGGACTGAGTGTGCCTGTGGTGTGGTCTCACTCTCTTTAATGTAAACATCATGGATGGCATTGGATTGTGGTGATTTCTGGCTGTTTTTCTGTTTTTTGGGGGTGTACTGTTGATGTGGACTGGCCATGTGGGTGGTGGTGGTGGCCATCTTGAGTGCTGGCTGCTACAGGCAACATGTGCTTGGGGTGTAAGGGGCCATTTTGAGGAGAGGCAGTGTCTGAGGCCTGCACTTATTTTGCCTACTTTTCATCCATTATGCCCAGGGGTAGTGAGTGTTGCATGGGCCTAGTGTGTTTTTGAGGGGTGTCTTCTTGAATTTAAACACCATTGAGGCCATGGATGGGCTGGGATTGTGCTGATTTTATTGTTTTTTGTCGTTTTTTTGGGCCTGCTGGTGGGGCCCTTTGCCCAGGGGTGGTGAGTGTTGCATGGGCCTAGTCTTTCTGTGGGGTGTCTTCTTGAATTTAAACATAATAGAGGCCATGGATGGGCTGGGATTGTGCTTATTTTATTGTTTTTTGTCGTTTTTGGGGGGCTGCTGGTGTGGCCTTTTGCCCAGGGGTGGTGGTGCATGGACTGAGTGTGCCTGTGGTGTGGTCTCACTCTCTTTAATGTAAACATCATGGATGGCATTGGATTGTGGTGATTTCTGGCTGTTTTTCTGTTTTTTGGGGGTGTACTGTTGATGTGGACTGGTCATGTGGGTGGTGGTGGTGGCCATCTTGAGTGCTGGCTGGTACAGGCAACATGTGCCTGGGGTGTGAGGGGCCATTTTGAGGAGAGGCAGTGTCTGAGGCCTGCACTTATTTTGCCTACTTTTCATCCATTATGCCCAGGGGTAGTGAGTGTTGCATGGGCCTAGTGTTTCTGAGGGGTGTCTTCTTGAATTTAAACACCATTGAGGCCATGGATGGGCTGGGA
Source organism: Lissotriton helveticus (assembly GCF_964261635.1). Taxonomy (NCBI): domain Eukaryota; kingdom Metazoa; phylum Chordata; class Amphibia; order Caudata; family Salamandridae; genus Lissotriton; species Lissotriton helveticus. The sequence goes on along the minus strand of NC_136061.1, from coordinate 755,744,131 downwards.
TTGTGCTGATTTTATTGTTTTTTGTCGTTTTTTTGGGCCTGCTGGTGGGGCCCTTTGCCCAGGGGTGGTGAGTGTTGCATGGGCCTAGTCTTTCTGTGGGGTGTCTTCTTGAATTTAAACATAATTGAGGCCATGGATGGGCTGGGATTGTGCTTATTTTATTGTTTTTTGTCGTTTTTGGGGGGCTGCTGGTGTGGCCTTTTGCCCAGGGGTGGTGGGTGGTGCATGGACTGAGTGTGCCTGTGGTGTGGTCTCACTCTCTTTAATGTAAACATCATGGATGGCGTTGGATTGTGGTGATTTCTGGCTGTTTTTCTGTTTTTTGGGGGTGTACTGTTGATGTGGACTGGCCATGTGGGTGGTGGTGGTGGCCATCTTGAGTGCTGGCTGGTACAGGCAACATGTGCCTGGGGTGTAAGGGGCCATTTTGAGGAGAGGCAGTGTCTGAGGCCTGCACTTATTTTGCCTACTTTTCATCCATTATGCCCAGGGGTAGTGAGTGTTGCATGGGCCTAGTGTTTCTGAGGGGTGTCTTCTTGAATTTAAACACCATTGAGGCCATGGATGGGCTGAGATTGTGCTGATTTTATTGTTTTTTGTCGTTTATTTGGGCCTGCTGGTGGGGCCCTTTGCCCAGGGGTGGTGAGTGTTGCATGGGCCTAGTCTTTCTGTGGGGTGTCTTCTTGAATTTAAACATAATTGAGGCCATGGATGGGCTGGGATTGTGCTTATTTTATTGTTTTTTGTCATTTTTGGGGGGCTGCTGGTGGGGCCCTTTGCCCAGGGGTGGTGGGTGGTGCATGGACTGAGTGTGCCTGTGGTGTGGTCTCACTCTCTTTAATGTAAACATCATGGATGGCGTTGGATTGTGGTGATTTCTGGCTGTTTTTCTGTTTTTTGGGGGTGTACTGTTGATGTGGACTGGCCATGTGGGTGGTGGTGGTGGCCATCTTGAGTGCTGGCTGGTACAGGCAACATGTGCCTGGGGTGTAAGGGGCCATTTTGAGGAGAGGCAGTGTCTGAGGCCTGCACTTATTTTGCCTACTTTTCATCCATTATGCCCAGGGGTAGTGATTGTTGCATGGGCCTAGTGTTTCTGAGGGGTGTCTTCTTGAATTTAAACACCATTGAGGCCATGGATGGGCTGGGATTGTGCTGATTTTATTGTTTTTTGTCGTTTTTTTGGGCCTGCTGGTGGGGCCCTTTGCCCAGGGGTGGTGAGTGTTGCATGGGCCTAGTCTTTCTGTGGGGTGTCTTCTTGAATTTAAACATAATTGAGGCCATGGATGGGCTGGGATTGTGCTTATTTTATTGTTTTTTGTCGTTTTTGGGGGGCTGCTGGTGGGGCCCTTTGCCCAGGGGTGGTGGGTGGTGCATGGACTGAGTGTGCCTGTGGTGTGGTCTCACTCTCTTTAATGTAAACATCATGGATGGAGTTGGATTGTGGTGATTTCTGGCTGTTTTTCTGTTTTTTGGGGGTGTACTGTTGATGTGGACTGGCCATGTGGGTGGTGGTGGTGGCCATCTTGAGTGCTGGCTGGTACAGGCAACATGTGCCTGGGGTGTAAGGGGCCATTTTGAGGAGAGGCAGTGTCTGAGGCCTGCACTTATTTTGCCTACTTTTCATCCATTATGCCCAGGGGTAGTGAGTGTTGCATACTTGCATGTCCGTAGTCTTTCTGTGGGGTGTCTTCAATGTAAACATCAAGGATGGCATGGGATTGTGCTCATTTTTCTGTGTTTTGTCGAATTTTTGTGGTGTATAACTGAACTGATGTTCCTCTGTCTTCCATTGCTTTTAGGTGCACAAGAAGACTCAAGAGAACCACCAGTGCCAGGAAGAAGTCCTGCAGCGGTGTGTGCAGCATAACGTCACGCGACGTCACGTCTGGACACAGAACCCTCTGCAACTCGTGCAACTGCTGCCTGCTGACCTGCTCTGAAGAGGATGGCCCCAAAAAAAGTAACCCGTAGCTCCTCTAGCAAGAAAGGTGCCAGTAAGGAGCAGAAGAAGCAAGTTACCAAGGAGACTGGTGTGCCGCCCGCCCCTTTTTTTGGGAGTAAAAAAAAAAGTATGCCTGCAGCAGCAGCAGCGGGATCTGCTGGGGACCAAGCTGGCAGCACCCCCCCCCCGCTCCATTGGGCTCAGTGCCACCACCACCACCACGCCAACTTAAGTCCAAGCCCTTGAGTGCTGCAGAGGCAGCCAGTATAGTTCTTCAATCACCATCGACCAGTGATGTTGGCTCATCGCAAGAAAGCAGCAGCAATGTCCCTCAATCAACACAGGTTGTTGTAGCTCATCTGACGAGTGTTGAACAACCACAGCCGCAACAACAATCACATGTGCAAGTACAAGCCCAAGTACATGTGGAAGGAGAGGCAGCGCAAGGAGATGCGCAAGCAGAGGTGCATGGAGGGTCACAAGTGCCCACAATAGTTGTTCCTCCCGAAGTAGGGGCACATCAGGAAATCGACAATCAAGGCGAGGTATCATTTGAGGAAGCCACTCCTCCTGCTGATCCTTCATTGTCTTCCACAACCCTAGCAAGGAAGAGATCAAGGGTGGTGTCTACATCCTCTTCAAGCACACCTCCTTCTGATGATACGGATCAAACTTGGGAACCAGCACCACAGCCGTCTGAGAGTGAGGCACACCATGATCCAACAAAGGTACTTAAGCGTAAAAGGAAGCTCGTCCAAAGTCTCAGACTTATGGAGTGTGATGAGGCTCAACAAGAAGTGGCGGATACTGCTGCTGATGAAGACTCTGCCAACGACGACCCAGTCATCATAAAGGTCACTGCAGCCCCAGCGGGCATGCAGCAAACAGACATTTTGACCCTAGCCCGAAGAGCTGCTGCGCGTGATGATGATGATGATGATGTTGTCGATGAGGAGGCAGTGGAAACACCACAATCATTGGAGTTAAGTAGTACACCAACTCGTCCCGCTTCCATATTTCTTTCTGGCAAGAAGAGACCTGCGTCAACCTCGACCTTAATTAGTGGCGGTGAAAGTGGAAAACGTACAAAAGTTGGGCAATCCAGATCCTCCACTTCATCTGGCATTAGCTTCATGACCACCACCACCAGTATCGCCGCCTCCTCCAGGTCCCACAGACACTTCAAGTCCCCAGTTTGGGACTTCTTTACTGTTTGTCCCAAAAATCCAAAGTTTGCCATTTGTACCCTTTGTAAGCTTGCAGTTAGTCGTGGTAAGTCAGGTAGCAACTATGGTACCGGCGGCCAGAGTGGTCATCTTGAGAGAAAGCACGCTGTCAAATGGTTTGCGCACCTAGCTGCGATCAAGAAAGGCCAAAATCAAGGAAACGTTGATGTTTCATCTGATGTTGACGAGCAGGAAGAAGACGTGTCAAACACTTCCCTTACACCCAGTACCCCTGTCAGCAGCACACCCAATGTGAGGCACACTAAGAGTGTTGGAGCGAGTGAGACACCAACGCACAAAAGTTCACCAGCGAGCAAAATTGGGTCAACGAAGTCATTATCAGCCCGTAAATGCTTGGTCCAGGGCAACATTAGAACAATGCTTACTTCAGACGTGCCATATGAACGCAACCACCCACTGACGCGTCTGTATAACACTAAGCTGGCTAAAATGCTAGCTGTGGACCTTCTACCTTTTTCTTTTGTAGAAGCGGTAGGTTTTCTTGAATTAGTTGCAACGCTCTGCCCTAAATGGAAGGTTCCGAGCCGGTTCTATTTTGCCAGAGTTGCGGTTCCAGCAGTACATGAAGATGTGCTGCAGGCGATTGGGGCAGCTTTGCAGAAGAGTGCTGTTCACACAATACATCTGACAACAGACATGTGGACCAGTGGCCCAGGCGATGATTACATGTGCATCACTGCACACTGGGTCTCTTTTTCAGGTGTTATAGCAAAGCTAAACGCAGGTGTTGACCCGGACCAAGTTTTCAAAGCTGCTCGGAAACATGCAACACTAGCCATGTTTGCCTTGGAGAAAAGTCACACAGCAGAAAACCTTTTGGAAGAGTTTGACAAAAAGGTCTTGACAATGCTATCCCCCCTAAAACGCAAGATTGGTTATGTTTCCACGGATAATGGCGCCAATGTAGTTAAGGCCATGTTGAAGGGTGACCATGTTAGAGTGCCATGTTTGGCGCACTGTATCAACCTGGTAGTTCAAAAATTCTTGAGTGATAAAGAGAGTCCAGCGTTCGAGGTAATGGCCACCTGCCGCAAAATGTGCAACCATTTCAGCCATTCTTTTAAGGCCCGGAAGCATCTGCGGAGACTGCTACTTGAACGTGGAATGCCAGTGAAAGCACTCATCCAGGAGGTGGCAACACGTTGGAACTCAACCTTCTACATGCTTGAGCGTCTGTATGAGCAGTATACGGTACCCGATCACTATTTCTTGACAGAGGCTACATCTCAGAAGGAGGACCTGCGGATGAGTAAGGCGCAATGGGCCATAGTTAAAAGCCTGACAGACATGCTTCGTCCTTTTGAGTTCTTCACGCGTGCAGTCAGCCAGGAGGACTGTAATTTGGGAAAAGCTATCCCATTGTTGTGCATACTGGAGCACCAACTGATGGCGGTTTCTTCTGAGTTTCAAAAAGATGAAAAAAAAAAAAAACATTTCATTTTGTCTGAGAAATTATTACATCGCCTACGTGGTGATGAACGTCTTAAAAACATCAACTCAGATCAGCATTACATTTGTGCTACTATTCTGGATCCACGCTACAAAAAGGCGCTGGCAGACAACGCATTCTTTCCTTTCGCTGATGCAGATGTTCAAAAGTACAAACATTGGTTAGCCTGGTCAGCCAAGAGGTTTGAAAAAGAACGGCAGGTTATTGAAGGAGAAGCCAGTACATCAGCATCAGCATCAGCAGGCCATCCGCAGTCACAAGAATCCACTTCTGCACCTGTGGCTGGGGCACAAGTGACCTCTCAGCCGTTAAAGACACCGGCAACTGGATCATCTGCACCACACACAATGACAACACTAACAGTGGCTGGGGAGGAGGATTGGCTAAGTTTGATGGGGTATGGTTCTCGAAAAAATGTCACAGGCACAGCAAAAAGTAAGCAAAGTGGAGGAACAGTTGATGACCTTGAGTCGATGGTGCAGGACTATCTGAATGACTCAACAGAGGTCTTCCTTAATGATGAGCCATTGCAGTATTGGCATGGCAAAAAACAATTGTGGCCACAGCTCTTCAACCTGGCTATAAACTATTTGTCTTGCCCACTCGCAAGTGTGTCTTCTGAACGTGTTTTCAGTGCTGCTGGTGGCATTGTAACTCCCAAACGGAGCCACCTCTCGCCCAAAAATGTGGAGCGGCTGACAATGATCAAGATGAATCAGCACCTCATACCACCAGATTACAAAGTACGAGAAAGCACGCCGCATGAAGACGAGGAGGACAGCAACGTAGATGAGGGGATTTTTTCTCTGTTCGGTGCCACTGACCTCATCCAGCCTGAATTCGCAGAGTATGATGACGAAATCTTGTTCTTATTCCCTGACACCGAGCCCTGAAAATGAGACAATCAATCAAGAACTTTCTTTTTCGTCCTTATTCACTTTTATTCCTGTGTGCTTTGTGTCTCTCTTTCTTTGTTTTGCACAGTTAATTTAATTCAAACTTTAATCACCTAATCCCAAAAACAAGACCATCATCAGAACTGTCTTCACTTGTTTGCTTATTGATTTGAAGGTGCCGCAGTCTACATTCCTCAGGTTCACAAGTTCTGAAGAACATGCTCCTCTATCCTCCTCCTCCAGACTGCGATTTCCCTCCAAGCAGAGTGCTGGATTACGCACAATGAAGAAAGACTCAGCACTTGTGGGGGTGTTGTACTTCTTTGCGGGTGAGTTGACGGTTTTGGGCCCATTGCTGTGAAGCTCTAATAATGGACAAAAGTGTTTTGGACCAAATATGAGGTGGAAATTTCTTGCCGTTTTTGCTGACTTGCTTGCCTTTGAGGTGCTCTTTGGCGGGGTTCCGGGGGTTTGTGTGTAATTTTTGGTGTCTGTCGAAGCACTGCTGCGACAGTCTAATCTTGATTGCATTTGCTTTTCAGGAAATCCGTGGTGGAAAACAGGAGTTATGATGATTGATGATGATGACGACCTAGCTGCACAGCGCCGCGTTTGGACCGAAGGCCGAGAGACATTGTAAGTATGAGATTTAGCTTTTCCGCTGTTTGGGGGTGTTGTGTCGGGTGTTTTTTTGCGGGTGGGTTGGCGGGTCTTGCCTGGGGCATTCCTGGGAAGGTCTAATACCGGATACAAGTGTTTTGGACAAAATCCATAAGGAACAGCCTTTTTTTTGCCATTTCTTCAGACATCTTGCTCAATGTAGCGTTTTGGGGGGCTTCCTGCTGTTCGTGGGTGGGTTGCGGCCGGGGTCTCTGTCGAAGCACTGCTGCGACAGTCTAATCTTGATTGCATTTGCTTTTCAGGAAATCCGTGGTGGAAAACAGGAGTTATGATGATTGATGATGACCTAGCTGCACAGCGCGTTACTTTGGACCGAAGGCCGAGAGATATTGTAAGTATGAGATTTAGCTTTTTCGCTGTTTGGGGGTGTTGTCGCGTGTTTTTTTGCGGGTGGGTTGGCGGGTCTTGGCTGGGGCATTCCTGGGAAGGTCTAATGCCGGATAGAAGTGTTTTGGACAAAATCCTTAAGGAAAAGCCTTTTTTTTGCCATTTCTTCAGACATCTTGCTCAATGTAGCGTTTTGGGGGGCTTCCTGCTGTTCGTGGGTGGGTTGCGGCCGGAGTCTCTGTCGAAGCACTGCTGCGACAGTCTAATCTTGATTGCATTTGCTTTTCAGGAAATCCGTGGTGGAAAACAGGAGTTATGATGATTGATGATGATGACGACCTAGCTGCACAGCGCCGCGTTTGGACCGAAGGCCGAGAGACATTGTAAGTATGAGATTTAGCTTTTTCGCTGTTTGGTGGTGTTGTGTCGGGTGTTTTTTTGCGGGTGGGTTGGCGGGTCTTGCCTGGGGCATTCCTGGGAAGGTCTAATACCGGCTAGAAGTTTGTTGGACAAAATCCATAAGGAAACACCAGTTTTGGCACTTTTTGTAAGTTAGGGTTCGTTAGGGTTAGCCCTAGCAGCAGGATTGCATGTGTTTAGGGGGTTCTATTGCAACGCGGTTCTGTTGTTGTAGAGCACTGTTGGAGCGATGCTGGCTATGGATACTTTTGCTTGCAGGCAAGTGGTTTGAATACAATCCACGGTCTGTATTTGGGTCTACTGTTACTTTCAAAGTACGTTTTGTAACCATTTTTCTGCTAGGCATCGTTTTTGGAGATATGATTGGGTTCTTCTACATTTTTGCGCCTGGCTTTAGTAAGGGTCTTGGTGGGAGCATTGCTGGGAAGGTCAAATTTTGTTCTAAAACACAGTAGTACACCCACCTTGAGGGGAAAGATCCGCTATAATATTTTGGCCATACTTATTGATCCTTAAAAAGGTGACTCAGACAGAGCACGCAATTTCAAAAATATTGTACTGTCTATTAGGGAAATCAAAGTGTCACTTTTTGAACCACACAGCGTACATACCTTTTATTTATTTATCAGTGGTATTGTAATAGCACTTCCTGTTTTCCGTTCAATAATTACAGGCCGGGTTTCAGTCAACATCCGCCAGGCAGGCAGTGGACAGGGTGTCTCTTCTGTCAGTGGTCACCACCACATTGATGGACGAAGCGTCAGCTGGAATGGAGGAGTGCCGCCAATAAGAGGAATTGTTTGCTGCATGCAACTTACTTACCAATTTCAACAGGACAACTCCAACAACATACGCAATACAGATACAGTATCCATTGTTGTCTTTTATTCTATGAGTGTGACTGCATGTGCTTATCTTTAGTTTGTAACCAAAGATTGTCTGTAAACTCTGTATCTTCAATTATTGTTTGTCCATGCTCTGCTTTTTTTTTCTTCTCTCAACAAAACCTACCCAAAAAGAAACCCCCATTCCCATCCATTTTACAAACCCTAACCCTCTTCCCCCGGGCTGTGTTGTTTTGCTTGATGTCTGACTAAAATGACATCAATAATTCCACACACTTGCTGGGGAGGATAAGGTGATAGCAGCAACAGGCTGGTGAAGGAATACGAGGATATCTTCTAGACTTACTCAGCTTCAGTACTATATCTTCTAGTAGTAGTAGCCAATGTCAAATAAATTCAACGCAAGTACTAGTTATACTTGCAATACTTTACCATTTGTTAGGCTACATTATGGCACTGTTCTAGTGTACTGTCACCTGCTATTTTCTCGATCGTACCGTAACCGTTGTAATGCTACAGTAAGGAGTACAAACAAGGTTTCGTTTTCTTTTTTTCCATAGGCATGCAACTGCCACTGTGTCACACCACTAGTACCACCGCAATGAGGAAATGTCACCCGCCCAGGAATGACAACGTTAATCCCCATTTCACCTGGAGCCAGCCCTGGGCCTAGCCCTAATTTCTAACACAAATTACAGGTAAGATAAGCGTTTGGTGGGAGGTAGTATAATGGAGTATTATTTCGGAGTAGACAAGAGATTGACGGTTGTACTACTAAAGTCCTACGACTGTTCAGGAAAACAAAGTTACTGTTACACCCCCGCCCCCCACCCACCAGACTGAAAAGCAGTAAAAAACAGGTATGGTCAGATAAAGTTGAAAAATATATTTATTTATCCCTAACAAAATAATCTCCCTCACCCACCCTAACCCCAACGATTGTCTCTGAAACGTCCCAAAACGATCCCAACTCCCAAATCCCACCCCCCAAAAGTCTATAAAAAAAGGGCAAGGGACACTCCACTACTGGAGGGTGCTGGTGCTGGTGCATGATGCGGCATGGGCATCATACTCCTTGCGGAGGGTGGCAAGCTCGGAGCGGAGGCCCTTAACCAAGGTCTTATACCTCAGGACCTCCTGCTCCAGGTTGGACATGCGGACTCGTAGGCGGCGTTGGCGTTCCTTGCAGCTCCTGTGGGGGGCAGCTGGTATTTCGGTTGCTTGGCGGTGGCGGTCGGCTTTCTTAGCCCGGCTCGGTCCCGCTGGCTTAGTCACGGAGGAGGATGCAGTGGTCACAGTCGAAGATGTTGCCCCGCTCGACTGCGTGTCCTCCTCCTCCTCCAGGGCCACCAGCCGCCGATACTCGGCGACTGTGGCCTCCAGCCTCCGTTGCCGGGCCAATCTAGCCTGCTCCCTCCTTGTTGTTGATTTGGAAGGAGCAACTATATGAAGAAAGAAAGACATAGTCTGTAACCAATGCTCCTTATTAATAACACAAAGTGATTGAGCCGAAAGTTGGGTCACAGAGTACAAGTAGCAAATTGAAAGCACAGTACATAACTATTGAGGACAGTATCTATGTAACCTCCCACTTCTGCATCCTTGCTCTAACAGTAGTGGTAGTTTAATGAACTAATTCTACGACCACTATGGACTTCCATTACAGTCGACTATGACAGTACACCAGTCTTATTCTTCTTCTTCTCTCTTGTTTAGGGAAATGGGTACGTTATCTTATGCAAGCCGGCAGAATGACATGGACACAGCACAGTGAAGTTGCACCCGAGAAAAAAAGTTGCACACCATGATGATGGAGACAGACTTGCGTTACTGTACCGGTCCAGTACATGCAGGTGGTGAAGCTATTACTTTTCTATTACGGGTGGCACTGAGAATACTCTGTTACAAGGGCTACTGCTTAATTAATTCACCTTTCACCCTACAGTGCAAATGAGTACTAGAAAAGGAAACTGAAGAAGCTAACTAATTTGATTATCTATCACTTCACATGGGACGTATTTAATGACAGATGAGATGACTTTAGGTGCTTTGCTTAATATTGAGTGAACAGTGATACACCCACACATGAATGACGTACTACAAGTAAACTAAAGTTATTAAGAGAGGTACGGAGTGTCCACCGTAATAACCAGATATATGCTGTGAATGCAAACGCAATACAAAGTACTGCTACTATTCATGGTAGTATTGGACACATTTACAATTTCTTTTCCTTGCCTTCCCTGCACTGGGACGGACGTGCGGGTGCGGTGGTACATGCTCTTCAAGGTAACACTTACTTCACCTGGCGACCATCTACTCTCTCTAGATACACATGTGCTATGTAAGAGTCAGAGAATACCATGCTCCAGGCATCCATTCAGTCAAAGTATACGCACACATACAGTTTCTGTTTCACCCACCCAGGCTGCTGTCCTTCCACCCATCCTTGCTTCATCATTGACCCAGCCATGCACCATACCATATTCTTTCCTTCCCAGCCACCTCTGGGTCCAAGCAAACACATATCGTTCTTCTTTGCCAGCCATCATACAAGTTCGCGTCCCACTTACTTACACCCTTCTTTCGCTTTTCGTTCATCCCATCCATCACGTTCGTCTAAGAACTTATTGGGATTCTTCTCACCAAAAACTTCACAGCTAAGTCGAAGTACATTTCGAGGAGGCTACTACCTGGTTGATTTGTAATTGTAATACACCCGTGCAGAAAGCACACTATGCAGTCTTCAATCTCAATAAGTAAGGAATATATAGCTTACCTGTTTCCGCCACCACCGTTTGATCCCCCACAGGAACGGCCACCAGCTCTTCTAACGCCGCCTCCTCCCCAGAGGCCTCCGAGTCCAAGTCCAACACAGCCACCTCCGCGCTGGCCCCGTCACCAGATGTTACACCTACAAAGTACATTTAAGAATGTTAGAATTCACCACTCACTACTATATAATATTTGGTCTAGGAGAAATGTTAAAAAAACAGAATACAATGTAATAATTTGTGACTGTCTACTCCATAGTAAAAATGTCCCATTTTCCAGGGAAGGCTGTTGTCTTGCTGCACTTTTATGCACAACTGATGAATGCTTGCTTTTGATTTTTAACACGCACCACTTTTTCTCCTAACAGACAGAAGCTTGACTCCTGAGTCCTAAGAACACGACCAGGATCAAGTTCAAACTAGGTGAGAGTTCGGCTCGACCACAAGAAATGTGTCCAATTAATCGTCAGCACTAACCACTTTTCCGTTTACAGTTAAATAGTTTTATGACAAAGTAGATTTTAATAAATGTGTTTACTTTTAATAAAGCTTTTACACTTAAATAGACTCTGTGGTTTTTGTTCCTCTAGACTAGAGTGGATGAGCTAAAGGTTTTGGAATTTTTGCAAGCATGAGTGCCTCTGACACTTCTTGACTGTGCTGTGACTCCGTACTACTCTCTTGTCCTGCGTACGATAATCTAGAGATCATTGGGGATCTATAATCGGTGACTTCGGGAGCTGAATGACTCTGCCACACTATCTAGTCAGTAAGGAGACAGTGCATAGAGGTATTGCTGAATATAATGGGAGTCCAATGGAATTGCCAAATGTCCAATCTTAGTTAGCTACACAGACAGACTAATAAGAATAGTCTAGTAATACCACAGGGAGTCATATTCGAGGCAGGATAAGAATTTATATCCAGTCTACAAGAAGATCAAAGACGATTTAGAAAAAAATCGAATGAGGAACGCTAGGAAAAAATATGTACTGTTTATTAAAATGTAAACTTACTGGGGCCAGCAAAGGAGCCCTCGCCTGCCCGATCCTGGCCTGCATCCTCAGCACCCTCCTCCTGTGTCCTCTTGCCCTTGGGGGGAGCTGATGTACAACATGAAAGAAAGAAAAACCAGAAAACATGGATGAGATTTTTCAACCAAATCAAACATTTCAAAAGAACAATAACAACATATTTTGGAAAAATAGCAAATAGATAGACAACTATTCCACGGGATCTATCTCATGTGGTATACTACGTTATTCGTATTGCCTGATTTGCGGAACGTTGACTTAGAAAGTTCCTATGTAACTCAATAAACAGACTACTAAAGAGGTTTGCCTGGGCCTGGCACTGCAGGCAGCAGTGCGCAACACGTGACAGACAAAGTCCATCCTGCTTGCAGATCAGTGAATACTCAAACTATCAATCCACCCGCCACCACCGCCACTATTTCTTCTGATAGCCATGTGACTGTCTAAAGGAAGGACTGGACTTCAGTCTGTTGGGGCTGATTTATAAGTCCCTTGCGGAAGTTGCGGCTGATTTTCCTCCATTGTTGCGTGCCTTTTCTGACGCAGCGGCAGAACAAAAGACTCGCCATGGTGTTGGTGCGGCGTATATATTAAAAAAAAAAACACATATGGGCATATGGGCGATGCATCACGTTGTAAAGCCCTGCGCCATCAGGGGGCGTTCCGGCGCAAGGGAGGGCGTACCTGCGCAGGAACGAATCCTAAAAGTGGCTGAGGGAAATCTACAAGATGTCAATCAGTCACTTTTAGGACAATGATGCATGACTCAAACCCTGCGCGCTTGAAGCCGACGTACGGCTTGATGCAGCATTGGGGAGATAGGGTACCCCAGAGCATTGCTGGAGCTGCGCCATTGTTGGCACGCAACTCCAGCAATGCGCTGCCTTTACGGCACAGATGCGTAAGGCTTCTGTGACGTTTTGGGCCAATGGGTGGTGGTGGCATGGCACACAATTACTGCCGCATCCCTGCTACTTTGCAGGGATGCGCCGGTAATTGAAAATATGACCCTTACTGTCTAGCATTACGCAGTTCTTTTCTTTACAGTACACTCATACATAATTTCTCAGGCCAATGAAATGCTTCTGAACACAACATACAAAACAAAGAAGCATAGTAGCAAGCAAGGCTACTGAGAAGGAGAGCAGTGCACCTGAAAATGAAATGCATAGAAGATTTTGAAATATAATTTACCTCAATGTAATCGGCAGCATTATTGCTCTTGGTAAAGAACAAAGATTTGCAAATAACAGAGCAGGATAAAACAGAGTAGTAAATGTACTACTACTACTACTCACCAAGCCCGGGGACCTCTACGCCGAGCGCGTCCAGCAAGTCCCGCTCCCGGTCCATGACATCGGTCCAGCGGTGGGTGGCCTGGTTATATGTGCGCCGGACCCCAGAGATCTTGTACATGGCCCGGCACACCTTCTCCCACCGCTGGCGGCGCTCCCGGATGCCATAGCCGGTCGCGATCTTGCCGCCTCCCAGGATCGTCTTGGGGAGGCGGCGCTGGACGTGGAAGATCAGTGCCGCCACTTCCTCCGCGCTGAAGATCTCCCTCGGGACCACTTGCTCCCCCCTTAAACGCCCGCACGGGAGCCGGGCACGGGGTGCGGGACCCTTCCCCTTCTCAGGGTGCTTCCCGGCTCCCTTTACCATGGTCTGGGCAGAAATAAACTTAAATGATAAAGAAGAAATAGAATAGTGAAGAAGAAAAGAAAAGAGTTTAAAAAAGTAGTTTAAAAGTAACTAAAAGCTGCAGAAAACACAAAAATATAGAGCTAGAAAAATAGAGGGTTAGATAATAAGTAAAATTAGATCAAAAAAACTTCAAACAAGCAAAGGATGGCAGAGATTGAGAGAGGATAGAGAAAGCATGCCCAGAACCATAGCAATGAATGAGAAACAAGATGGCCGCGCCCGTTCACGACCGCGTGGGTAAGTTCGCGCGAGATTTTCCTTGCGAGTACGCGCGAAATTGTACTAGCGAGCAGCACACTTTGCGAGATTACACATAGCGGGCGGAAACGGAATTACGTCACGCCAACAAGATGGCCGCGCCCGTGTACGACCGATAGGGTAACTTGGCAAACGAATAGCTAGAAGCGCCTCGCAAACACGCGCAAGATCACGCGAACATACACGTCGCAACAAAAACAATTTTGTATTCGCACGTATTCGCGGCTTCCGAAATCGATCTCGCACGGATTTGCGCCCCAAAAAACGCGCGAAATTGCAGAAAAAACGATTTTAGCTAAAATAAAAGCAATGAGCAGGTGCAAAAGTTCAAACTTAACATTAGTAACATTCAAGGTAGTGCTTCCTGATGGGCCCCTCCAGAGTTTGCAACTATTCTATGACCCTGCTATGACCCAAACAGCAGGCTCATAGAATAGCACCATAAAGGTCCTGTGAAAAAAAAATTTCACTGCAACAAAAAGCAAATTACAGATAAGGAAGGAAGCAGGTGCCAGCCAGACTGGAACTTTCAAAATTACTGACACATTAATGAAACACAAATTAATTGATGGCAGTTGAAGAAGGGCAGGTGTGCTTGCTTTTTTCAACCACCATAATCTACAGTGATAAATAAACCTAATAGGTGCCAGTGAGGATGTACTAGAGGGTGGCATGGGTGTCCCAGAGGGTGGCAGTGGTGAAACAGAGGGTGCTGTGAACCTGTGATGATAAACCAGACGTAGAAACAACATAGTCGCGGCCGTTGCAAGCCGAAAAGTAAGTTCGCAATTGCGAACTTGTCCCAAAATCGGCGCGAACACGCGCCAACACAAAAAACGGAAAAATCCGCAAATCCGCTAGAGTTCGCGGATCTTCGCGGATTGCGAATCCGTAAATACGCAAGTTCGCGGATTGCCAATCCGCAAAATCCGCCCATGCTTAATCTTGTCCCACCCTTTCCAGTACCTAGTAGGCACCACAAGATTGTTTATGTCCAGTAAAGAGATTTCTGACGCAACATCTTAGTGGTGCGCAGGTAGAGCAATCCTCCATTCGGTCATTGCCACCATCACTCCAGCCTAATACAGGCTTTTCCTCACGGCTAGAAAGGTGCAGGTGCCAGGAGTGAGGTTTCTAAGCACAGAGAAATCCACTGAGAGGGGCTGGATGACTATCCAGGTATTTCCTGGGATCCTAGTTTCCTAGTTTTTCTACCTGAATAGGTGTAGAGTTTCTCCAAGCACCTGAGGTGTGCGCACAAGGCAGTTTCACCCTATTCACACATTGATGCACATTTGTCTATGCATAATTTTGCATTGAACTGTGGAAAAATTGTCTATCTCCTCCCGTTGCACTGTCAGCGCTAAGGGGGTCTATTTTTAAACTAGGCGGAGATGAAAATATTTCCTGCACCCTGATAAGCAAAGTCACGACCCGCTTAACACAGAAAAAAACCATACTTTGGAAGAGGTTGTAGCCGGTTATTTCAGTTCATTGTGAGCATAGCCGCACTTTTCATGAACCTTCTGTAATGACAACTACACAGACATGTGTGTGCGCAACACCAGTGTACATTACCATTTCAGGGGTGCTACAGGGTGTCCTTTGGACACCCTGGCACCCTTGAAATTTCTTCCTTATTTGCGATTCGCTATTTGCTAATCGCAAATAAGGAATGACTCCCCATTCATTCCCATGGGCCTTTAGGCCCATGGGAATGAATGGGACAGCCATTCCTTATTTGCGATTAGCAATTAGCGAATCACAAATAAGGAAGCCGTAGAAATCGCAAAAAATATTGCGATTTCTACATGCATCCCGTTTTCCGAGTTTTTAATAGCGATTCCTTAAAAATCGCTATTAAGGACTCGCAAAACAGGACTTTGATGAATCTGGGGGATGGTGAGCTAATTTTGCGAGAACCCAAATATTTGTGTGTGAAACAGTTATCTGCAACTTACGAACTTCCAGTTGTAAATCAACGACAAGGTAACTGCTTATAGTAATCCACAATATTCAGATAGAAACAGTTTAATACAACTTGGCACGCAGACTTACATAGTAGGAAATAGTGATACAATATGGGTATTTCAGTGCATGGAGGTAAGGCAGAAACCTTTTAAAATGACCTTTTAAGAAATCAAAGGTACAATTTGTAATTTAAATCAAATTGTATACAAGCATCCTACCCAAAGGTCTAACCAGATCATGTTACAGTAGAATTTTTTATTCTATTTTTTCCTATTGGTATGTAGCACCACATGGAGTATTTGGCTATTTCCGAGCGGTCAGCTTAGAGGAATAGTGGGAACTGCTAAAACTTGAAAGGCCAGTCATGAAGGGTTATGTTTTAGATGTTCCTGACTGTCAGATGGTTTTCTTCAGTAGTCAGGAGTACATTCCAGAGCAGAAGACATGCCAGCGTCTCAGAATTTTCTTACTGAGGCAGGAATCCCTTACCGTATGTGAGTGACATAGTACTAATTCTTTGACACGGGGGTGGTCTTTTGAGATACCCAGGTCTTCTTTTCTACAATACTCTGTGGACCACAGTTAGTACCTTACATTCTATACGTGTCCTGACCGAGACTATACATAGTGGCCTCAGAACCAGGTGAAATAAATGAAATTCTATTGTCATCTTTCCCATGATTGAGTAGTTTATCTCCCTTCTGTCTTCCCTGGCTTCTACCACTTCCCTGCTCCTAGGGATGTGAAATATTTTCCTGATGCCTCTTGGTATTTAGTCAGAATATCATAAATAAAAATGTCATGGGACAAAATATTGTATTAAGTATTTAAAGTTAAAAAATATGAGTTTCTATAGGTAAGCAAAGTTTTACTATATATAACTGCACATATGTATCTCCACATATGGACCATGATGATTTATATATCTTCAAGGTACGCAGATGTGAAGTTAAGAATAGTATATCTATGCTTAATTATTTGCAGTCACCTTCTAGATATTTTGGCCCTCGATATTTCTGTCACGATATTCAGTCCACATGATATTTTTGTTTCCGATATTCTGTCAGTGATCCTGCCTCTTATGGGAACTGGTGTGGAGTGCTGCTTCACTCCTTTAAACTGGCTTTGCTCGTGGAGATGACAGTGACACAAGAGATGCTAAAAGAGGGCCAGTATGGAATCAACAAGGGGGGCATGAGAATGGCCGATGGGTCTACATGGTGAGAGGAGGAAAGACAGGCAACACATGGCAGCCACTCTGGAAATACAGGGTGAAAGTTAGTTGTTTAGCATTGAAGAGGAGTAGTTGTTCAGCATGTGCTCCACCTGGCTTACCCTCTCTTCACGCAGTTATGTTTCTCAAGGATGAAGTAGCAATAGAGGAGGTGAAAGGGTACCGAATGTTTTTAAACACAGTTATTCCTCCAAGGTTGCGGCCTTGACTGAAATGTTTTGGACAAAGGAGTATCTCTTAGGAGCATATGTCTGGCAGCGATAAGTTAATATAGCTCCTCCCCATGCGCTCACCTTTACTGCGAGTGCAAAAATAGTCTCCAATTCAGCAACCCTGAATATTGAAAAGCAAATTTTGAATGTCTTTTAAAGAAGATAATTGTGCGACCTCAAAACTATTGTTTTGTCCCACGATGGCATTTTATTTTCAGTTTCACCAATGAATGTTACCAAAATATGGAGTCGCTATTTAGTTATTATTGCCAACGCATCCCTGATGGGGAGGCACTTGTTTCTCCTTGTCACATCATGTGTCCTTATCACTTGCATAGACCAGCAGGAGGCAGCAGTGGTTTCGATGTTGCCACCTCTCATCCGCCCACCAGCCTTCGAACACATACTGCAGAAGTGTGTCAGCTGAATTACACCCTTAACTGATTCAAGACCTGAGGGCAGCCATCCCTGCTACGCTACAAAAACTGTCAGCAGGGCAGAAGTGCCTAGGGACGGAGGGCATTGGGTGCGTTGGATGGTTGAGGAGGAGTTAACTAGCTGCACAATAATGCTGCGAGGAAGTCCCTCCTGCCCAGTACTGACTGATGGGTGGACCTATCTGGTCAGAATGATCCCTGTTCAACCTGCGTGTCTGTGCCACTTGCCTAGAGGCAGTGGGGTATATTATTCACTGCTGCCTAGTAGGTCACCCACTTGTTTGTTTCAATGTGGAAGAGTATCAATCAGTATTGCCTGCTGGGGTAGATTACCTGATTTTTTTGTAAACACATTTTATTGGGGTTTACCTGGCATATGCTATACATGTGGAACTTCACTTCAGTAACATTTCAATTACATTCCAGTCAAAGTGAACCAAGAAAGGATGATGCATGTTAACCCAGTTATTCTAACCCAAACTACTACCTGCCCCTTCCTCCTTCTCACCCTTACCCACCTGAGTTACTTCAAGGGTATCTCTGTTCGGTTACTTTCTCCCTTGCCTTCTAGTGATGTCTCAGTTTCAATAGGTGACTTATCATCTGAGTGGATGGCTGGGTGACAGAGATCACGGGACCCCAAATTACTCCGGGCTGAGCCTCAATGTCTAGACTGGGTCCGGCACCGCCGACCCTGCCAACGGCACTTCAGACGTGCCAGGTTCTGGATCGCTGAAACTATCTATCAATGCCTCCAAAGCACGGGCTGCACCTAGTGTACCTAGTCCGCATCTTGCTTCCCTCACAGCCCGCCCACTTTTCTAACTCTTTATACCTTGTAGAGAACCTTGGCCCTCTAAGGGATTTCCAATTCCTTGTACTCTCACACTCAGCCAGTACGAAAACCAGGTCTTGCTCGTTATCTTGGTTTTAGAGGTGTTGGGAAACCAACTCAATAGGCACTGGAACAGGGAACCTCTTTATCTATAACCTCCACTACCTTTCCCGTAACCTACTCCCAATACCCACGGATCGAAGGGCAAAACCACAGCATGGGCACCATGTTTGCTCCAAAATCTCCACATCGCAGATACACTGCCTCCGCCACCTGAAAGTATCTGCCTGTGCATTTTGGAGTAAGATATGGTCTGGGAAGCACATATACATTAATCAGCTGGAATCTGGCATTTCGGGTTGTCTTCGGGAGTCTGTTAAGAACATTATCCAAATCGCATTCAGGGATGGTGACACCCAAGTCCTCCTCCCAGCGTGCTCTCAATCTCTCCAATGGGCGGTGTATGTCAACTTCCATAGCCCTGTACAGGTACGTAACTGCCTTAATGATTCCCAACGAAAGTGCCATGTACTGATAGCTCCTATGTGGCTGTGGCTCCGCAGTGCAGTGGCACAATGTTTCCGGAATGCTGATGCGACTGCTCTGTGAAGCAAGAAATGACCCTGCCGGAGGTCAAAATCTGAGTGGAATTTGTCAAGGAGTAACAGTATTGATTCTCTAAACAGGCCTCCTATTGTAGTGGCTCCAGCTGCCACCAAGTCCTCCCCAGTTCCTCCCATGCCGTAGCTCCGCCAGCATTGTGATTGGCAAGTCCAGGGAATATATAATTTTCCTCCTGGTCTTTTGCAGATCTCAGGTCCAGCACTTGGAGATCACCTGGAACTATGGAAAGTCCTCCGGAGAGTAGAGCCCAAACCCTCAACATGACCCTGGTAAGGTCCTCGAATTCCGGGACAAAAAGTCCAAGGGTGGCGGCCTGGTTCCACCGTCCCGTCATCCACTGGAGGAAACACTGGAGCTGGGCCACTAGAATATATGTTTTGAGCTCAGGGACCCCCAGACGATGACGGACGCCTCATTGTTGAAAGGGCAACCCTCCTGCAACTTGATCCCCATATGAATGCAGTAGCTGGGGTATCCAACTCTTGGAACGTTGCACTGGGGATCCAGACCTTAAGCGCCACACAAACACAATAGGAGAGGGAGTGCAATCATTTTCAGGCGCACCATCCACCTATCACTGACAATGGGAGCGTTTTCCAAAAGTCCATATTGGATTTGAGTGATCTAATTGCAAGGCCCACATTGCCATCTAGTAAGTCTGCTCGATCATGGTCAATTGTGACACCCAGATTGGGCGTCCCGGTAGCGAAATAGTGCTGGAGGCTGTAATTAAAGTCTACCGACCAACAACACATGTAAAAGGGGGTGTCCTCATGGGACGTTACAAATGAAGACAAGGCAGTACTAAGGAGGGACTAACAAGCCTATTTACAAATCATAAGCCAGCATTTATAAAGGACAATGAGACAAGCCAATGACAAATATGGGCGGAGAGTGGGGCTCTCCAGTACAGTACAGCAGTACAGCATGCCTCGCAGAACAGTGCATGCGCTGCCCATGCTTGACTTAAAAAGAGAATCGTGAGGCATAGAAATATAAAAAATAAAGGAAATCCATTGTAAAAGAGATAATTTCAGAAAACCTACGTACATTAATTGCTATATCTTGTCCCACCCTTTCCAGTACCTAGTAGGCACCACAAGATTGTTTATGTCCAGTAAAGAGATTTCTGACGCAACATCTTAGTGGTGCGCAGGTAGAGCAATCCTCCATTCGGTCATTGCCACCATCACTCCAGCCTAATACAGGCTTTTCCTCACGGCTAGAAAGGTGCAGGTGCCAGGAGTGAGGTTTCTAAGCACAGAGAAATCCACTGAGAGGGGCTGGATGACTATCCAGGTATTTCTTGGGATCCTAGTTTCCTAGTTTTTCTACCTGAATAGGTGTAGAGTTTCTTCAAGCACCTGAGGTGTGCGCACAAGGCAGTTTCACCCTATTCACACAGTGATGCACATTTGTCTATGCATAATTTTGCATTGAACTGTGGAAAAATTGTCTATCTCCCCCCGTTGCACTGTCAG
This sequence comes from Lissotriton helveticus, assembly GCF_964261635.1. Taxonomy (NCBI): domain Eukaryota; kingdom Metazoa; phylum Chordata; class Amphibia; order Caudata; family Salamandridae; genus Lissotriton; species Lissotriton helveticus. The sequence goes on along the minus strand of NC_136061.1, from coordinate 755,723,756 downwards.
CGCTAAGGGGGTCTATTTTTAAACTAGGCGGAGATGAAAATATTTCCTGCACCCTGATAAGCAAAGTCATGACCCGCTTAACACAGAAAAAACAATATTTTGGAAGAGGTTGTAGCCGGTTCTTTCAGTTCATTGTGAGCATAGCCGCACTTTTCATGAGCCTTCTGTAATGACAACTACACAGACACCCTTCGTGCGTTTACGGCTCCCCCGCCTAGAACGGGCGGCCATTATTTCTACCTGTCGTCACAGCACCCGACTGAACCATGGGGGCCCGCTCAGAGGGGGGAACCCCTCAAACCCACCTGCGGGACACTCACAGGCGAGGCTCCTATGACCCTCGACACTACTCCTTCCCCTTAATAATCACAAACCTATTTCAGGAAGAAGAAGGTTCCCTCTATATTTTATTAGACAACGTGGTAATTCTTATCATTGCCTCTCAAACAACGTATGTAGAATGTGGAAATGTAATATAATTTTCTGCGGTATTCATCAAACAGGACATATCCGTGATAATTAACAAATAAATAAATGAATGTTGAAGTTCCTCGTTATTTGTGAATTCAAATACTTCCAGGACTAATATCACATAATTTAGAAAGTTCACTTTTCTCACCTGAGATGGAGATGGAGGACCGGGAACATTGGCTGAAGATGTCTCGAAACCTAGAATTACACAAATATGGCTTGAATTAATGGTCAGTCATTCTGCTTATTAAAGCAGGTGCAGTATCTAGCTTACTGTCAGCCCAACGTTACATTCCCTAGTAAGTGATGCTATGTTCCCTCTTGTAAACATCAGCAAACTGAAACTTTGCTACACAATGTGAAATGTATTCCATTTAAATGCATGCTGGTCATTGGTTATTGTGCACTTAATAAATAAAATAGTTCCATCTTTGCCATGCCAGCCAGAATGCGATCCTGCCTTGTGTGGCTTCTTGAGATGCATGTCCAATACTTGACTTCACACACGGGTAGCAAGGTTTGAGAGCTGAGAACAGAGCGAGATAGAATGATGCATTCTGGGAGGTTTCCCTATGACCCTACATTGCTGTGATACTTTTACTAGGCTGACACTAGCAAAACGTATCTGATGGGTTGCTTCTGGTTATCTAGGTCTTAGTTTTAGAGATTTTTAAATAATGGTACAAGTTACAAAGATAGTTAAACCACTTGCTAGAAAGAAACTGGATGCTCACCTAAGCTTGCCAAGTCCTTACAAAGTTCCAAGCACCTTGTCGTGGGATTTTCATTTACCTTTTTCAATGGCCTACTTAATTCTGTTTTAAAAGTTCCCAATGTGCCCAGATAATGGCTAGCGATTGTGAGAGCTCCTCGTTGTTCTCCCACAGTAATGTGATCCATTAGTTCTCCTGGTTCTTGACTCCGGCACCTTCCATTTGAAGGGAATTTGCAGGGTATTTTCCTCTTAGAAAGGGAGCCATGGCTGCTTCACTCCAAGGAAGGGTTTTCCTGGACCTCTAAGAATTGATTAGCATCTTGGCGTTCCTTCAATCTTTACTTTATTAGTATTAGGAAGTGTTCCTGAATCTGTTCTCTCTCAGGATATACATTTCCTAGTGTCTTGGAATCCATCATCCTTTGCACACATAACACCCTTATCCGACCATTTGCTTCCATTGCTTAGGGGGCATAGAGTAGTGATTATTTACCCTGAGTAGCATCCCTTAGGTGCCCACGACTGCGCTTTGGCCATCCTCAAGATGGCAATTACCACCCTTCAGATCACATCAGTGAAGGTTAATGGCCTAATGCACTATGTGAAGAGGAAGAAGATCCTCTCCAATTTGTTCTCCAAACACACTGATATAGCCCTATTGCAGGAGACACATCTCTCTGCCCTTGAGCTGACAAACTGAAGCGAGATTGGGTTCGCACAGTTATCCACTGTTGCAGATCTCTTAACCCAGACCCTACTAGACTCCCGCCCACTGAGCTCCCTCGAAAAAGTGGGTTGGCACTCTTCCTATGAAAGATGCTAAATTGCACGGTGCTGCAGACTTGGACTGATGATGAGGGCAGATATGCGCTCGCTAAATTATGCATAGCCGACAGGGTTGTGGGCATTGGCTCTATCAATACTGGATGGAAACGTAGTTCCTTTCTTACACTTAACAGACTCTTCTCAAATCTAGGCCCCACATGGGTCATTCTGATAGGCGACTAGAACCTAGCCCCGGACACCAAACCAGACCGCAGCAGCTTGGTTGACATGCCCAATAATGGGGACAGAGCAATTGTGACCGATAATCTAGACCTACTGATAGCCAACACTCGGCTGGACTACGCAAAATTGAAGCGTCTCCACCTGTCCTTCTGGAGCAGAATACAAGCTGGGAAAATGGTCACAGTACCCAAGTTTCCATATGTATTAGGTATGTTACTGCTCTCGGTCAACTTATCCCTCCTGTGGACAATCAACCATGATATCAAAGCCATCATATGCAGTGATTCAAAACGCTTGCTGAAAATCTAGAAATCGACGGTCCATATGCAGCACTGGGGCCTTGGCCTTCCATGTGTGGAAAATTACTACACCGCTTTGCAGCTATCAGAATTGGCTGAACTGCCAGCCCAGGCAGACGCCCCAATCTCTAGGTTGCCATCGAGCGTCTTCTTGCCTCTGCCAGCCCTGGGCTACAACTACTCTATAAACACAAACCCCGCCTCCTTGATGCAGAATCGCATTATTCACTCAATGGTGAAGACCTGGTTCTGCGCTAATACTGCGTTGAGGCGCAATTGCATAACCATGCACCCATTAGGGACAACGCTGTACTCAAAATAGATGAACATGCTATAAGTTTGGGCTTGTGGCGCAAAGCCGGCATACTGACCCTCGACCAGTTAATTTCGCATGATGAGACATTGGCTCTTTTGAATCACTCCAAGACTAATTAAAACTACCTGCCCACCACCCGGGGGAATATATATCCAACTACGACACTGCTTCTGAGATTGCCTGAGGCCACTCCCATGGGATATAGGTGACTCTCCTGTAGAACGTTACCTGGCACATTGGGGATCACACCGGGGTATCCCACCTATATGCAAACCACATCTGGCCAGACTGCGAGAATCCTAGATTCCTGGCAGAGGACATAGCAGATAGACTACAATGAATCTGACTGGGCCACACTTGTGAAGGACCTGGACAAAGGAGCCTGGGAAGCCAGAATCAAACTGTGTCTTTTTAAAACATTACAAGACTGGTACTGCACCCCGCATAAACTCTACTCAGCAGGTCTACTTCATCCTTTCAAATGCTGGAGGTGTGACCAAACAGACTGTACCATAGTCCACATTCTTAGTGACAGTCCCCAAATCCGGACATTTTGGAGGGAGAAGGAATCTACTATGAAGAAGACCCTAATTTTTTCCTCTGCCCTTTCCATGACAACTGATCATAGTGATTACTCCCTTGGCCTCACCACGAGAGGCGCTTACTAGCCACAGCACTCCCTGTGGCAAAGATTTGCATTCTTCATCATTGGCGATCGCCGCAACACCCCACTCATGAGAAATGGACAACAGCAATGCACAGACTAGCCTTGAATGAGCAGATCATATACAGAGTGCAGGACATATCAGAGATCTACTTCCAGATCTGGTCATCCTTTTTCGCTGCCTATGGGGCTGGTGCCCTGTAGCCATACCCTGCACCTAGAGATACGATAGTGGCACGTGTGACCTCCCCTTCTTTTCCCCACTCATCACACCAAGTACCCTCCCCCCTCTCTTCTCTTGTATGGGCCATTCGTTAAGCCTGTGGCCTGGCTGGAGCTCCACTGGAGCGTCACCTGGACTGACCCTACATTTCTATCCTGCTCAGTATAGATCCCTGGGTCACAGTAAAGAAAATACCCTACTCGAGGCTCCGCAGCAGGAGCCAGGACCCTGGATAAGTCCACGTTCCCTTTTCTCACCACTCCCTTCCCCTTTCCCTATTCCTGTTTTTCCCTCTCATTTCCTCCTTACATTAAGCCCTGTTGTTTGATCTCACATTGTCTAAAATGTTTAAACCAGGCCACCCTAACTCACTGAATGGGTGATAGCCTGCCTTTGTTTATTCGTCATGGTATGCCCCCCCCTCCTACCTTGTAATGGAGGTTTGTTATTCTGAACAGTGCTTGTCTGAGGTTTTGGTATATATCCATGCCACGAGGCTGGAATGGTATTAGAGATTTGTAACTCTTTGAAAACTACAAATTAAGTATTAAAAAAAGAAAAAGGATACGCATTTCCACCAGGATGGCCAGATTTGTGTATTGCTCAGTCTGGTTCTTAAAAATAACAGACAAATTAACAAATAGATTAAAACTCAATGTCTACGCTCCTGCTCTCATCATTCTGGTGGGAACTATTTCGATATACATTGGTTGTACGGCCAGCTAATTCCTCATAGGGTCTTTCCTGGATCATTTTCTTCGTTTATTTGGGATTATGAAATTCTCCCTCATTTCACATTGCTACAAGTGATCACCACAGATTTTTTCACGTGCTTTGCCTCATTTATTGGAGATGGCAACTTCTACCTCCCTCATTAGTAATTTCTATAAGCGTAGCCACTAAACGTGAGTATTTTGCCAAACTGAGGTGCAGTCTTTGATTTATGCATTGGGGAGTTTTTTATTCACTTTCTTGTGGAATCAAAAGTTGCTGATGTATCTCGCGTCAATGTGCTTTCTGCTTAGTCAATCCCCAAACTGTGGCAAGAACAGGGGATACGTTGGGACACTCAGCTTTGCCCCCTCGGCCTTCCTATCATTTCCACTATATTTATTCCTCCCAAGTAATGTATTCCCAAATCCATATTCTCTTTGAGTCTTTTAGCATCTGTTACATGAGCTTGCAGTCTGCTACTATTGAAGCACTGGTTTTGCTATTGCTTCTGGCAGTGGGAGTTGAGGCACTAGCTCATCTCATGGCTGTCATTCTCTGGTTTAGGACTGCAAGCCTGCTGCATCAAATAGCTTCCCCAGTGGATTCAGGAATCCACTTGGGGCATTGACCAATACACAATTCTATTCTTGGATCTTGTCAGTAATCGATTATGTTACTCCACTTCACAAGCATCGGCCACTGATTCTGCTTTTCTAACCCTAGTACACTAAGAACCCGAGTGTGAGTATCCTTGCTTTTAAGCAGGCTAAAGGTAGATGGAGGATTTTTTTAAAACTTTCTGATAGACTAGCCTATGTAAATACTAGGATACTTGACTCAGATATTACCAAAGCTCACTCTTCTTACTTTTCAAACTGAATTGGAATTGCTTCCAACTCCACTAAGGAAGCTTTTAAAATTGCAGCTGAATTTCATCCCTACTATTTGGTGTCTCCTGCATTTAAGGAAATATGTGCAAATCTTACTATTTTCTTCTGTTCAAAAATCGACCGTATTTGTGCTTCTTTTCCCACCACCAGCTGTCTCCTTGCTTTGCTATTTTTTCGCTGCTCCCACACTTTACCAATTTTTTGAATTGTTTTGACTCGGCCTCTCTGTATTTAGTGAAGATAAACTTAATTTAACAACATTAGACTCTGCCCTTGAACCATGCACAGAAAACAGTCTTATATTATTGGCAATCTTTGACTCTTTGTGGGACTAGGCCATTAGCTTAGAAGCAGTCCATTGTTTCTTGCTTACTGAAGAAGCCTTGCTTTAATCTATATTGCTAACTACCAGCCCACCTCACTTTTTAACCATTACCGCCAGAATCACCTAATGCACTGGCAAGCATCAATGTTATTCATTTCTGGAAGCAAACCTGATTCTTCATTCTCTTCAGGCTGGTTTTCCCAAACGCCTCAGTATGGAGTCAGTTTGGTGGCTGCTGTTGATGACTTGCATATTACATTACATGTTGGGGAATGAAGCATTCTCATTCTGCTAAACCTGTCAGTTGTGTTCAATAATGTCTCACACTTTAGCCTACTAAGCTGGCTTAGTGGGGCTTGGGTGAAAGGGCAGTGCTCTGCTTTGTTATCATCCTTGTTGGCAGACAGAGGACAAGTAGTTCAACTGCCACATTTTTGTACTACCTTCCTACCTGTCCCTAGGGGCAGCCACAGGGATCTTCCTAAAACCCCAAATTTTTAATCTGCGTATGACTTCTCTGGATCATCTCCTTCGGAACCATGGCTGTTTTCCTTCTTTACCTTTACTGATAACACCCATCTTGTTTTAAATATCTGATCATATTTTGATCTTTCCCAACAGTAGGCTTCTCTTAAAGCCTGCCTCCAGGAAGATGCTATCTGGAGGAACTCTAATCATCTCAAGGTGAACTCTGATAAGACAAGGTGCGCGTGTTTGGCTATTCTAATTGTAGCTGGTCTTGCCCCTGATGGTCTTCTTCCTTTGGAAGCACTCTCGTTCTGGTTGACCATGGCTGCAACTGGCTGTATACCAGAATATCAAAGTCAAAATATCAACCTAAAGAAATATTGATTCCGGAATATTGAAGTTCACCATATCATCAAGGAAAATGTACATAGGTAAGTATGGATTTACTAGCCTCATCTCCAAGTCAAAATACCTTGTGGATGCTCAGTGTTCTGGACCTGATGAGACATGTTTTTCAACATGATAAAGTACATATTTGTGAATTCCCATTCATGTGCACTGGTTGTATCGCAAGAGACTGTAAGCCATGAGGAGACTAATGTTGAGAGTTCTGTGAGTCAAAAAGCAGAACAAAGAGGGTTTGAAGATCTGAACAGATCAGTTACATATATAAATATATATATATATATATATATATATATATATTCACCACAAATTTCCATTAATACCAGGAAAATACTCGTACACCCAGGTTACTTGCAGTGAAAGTTTATTCCGCAAGTGAAAAAACGACGCATTTCACCTTTACGGCTTGAGCAAGCCGTAAAGGTGAAACGCATCGTTTTTTCACTTGCCGAATAAACTTTCACTGCAAGTAACCTGGGTGTCCGAGTATTTTCCTGGTATTAATGAAAATTTGTGGTGAATTTATGGAGGAGATCCGGTCTCCTAACTCGGACCGCCAGTGACAACTCGGAAGCTCTACAACCGGAACTTGTGAATTTTATATATATATATATATATATATATATATATATATATATATATATATATATATATATATATATATATATATATATATATATATATATATATTTTTTTTTTTTTACTTTAAACGCTAACTGGACTTTTACTGTGGTATTTTGGTGAATATCTAAGATTAAAAAAATGATTTGAAGGTGCTATAACAATGTCAACCACAATTTAACTTTAACCTTTAGTTCTTCCTTGAACTTGCGTGGTTTTTATCATATACTGCATCCTTTAGCTGTGCACAGCAGGTGCTGGCCACGGACAGCTATGCCCTGAAGCATATGGCCTGCATAATGGTGACTGACTGACCATTCTTTAAAAAAAATAGTTTTTGAATTCGTAGATCCAAAATGAGATCTGCAGACCCAGTGCAAGCTTCCCTACTCTTGTGCTTTATTTATTTATTTATTTATGGACTACATGACCCATAAGGCCACGTTGCTTAATGAAGCAGCCCATCGGAGGGCGTGAACTGTGTACTTAAGGGCGGTGGTTCAGCTGTGCCTGCAAAGACTGTCGAGCCTCTGAGGAAAGTGCTAAAGGCACTATAACGCATCGACAAGAAGCTGGAATTACGAATTGGTGTGCTGTTGCTGTTCTTTACCAATAAATGGCTCACTGTTACTTCGTGTGGAGTGCTTCTATGCCTTGGGGGCAAACTTGGAGCTTTGAAATTTACGCGGCAGCCCAGCCGCGATAGAGGCGCCACCCTGCCAAATTGGGGGCCACGAGCTTTGCATCATACGGAGCCGCCATGTGGGACATCGGGCATGAAATAATGAACAGAACGGCATGCTGAGGCTCATTTGAGGGCTTTGAACATTTCTCACCAGCAAGTAATCAAGGCACCCATTCTGGAGTTTATTTATGGACTACATGACCCATAAGGCCACGTTGCTTAATGAAGCAGCCCATCGGAGGGCGTGAACTGTGTACTTAAGGGCGGTGGTTCAGCTGTGCCTGCAAAGACTGTCGAGCCTCTGAGGAAAGTGCTAAAGGCACTGAAACACGTCAGGCAATTAGATGACAAGAAGCTGGAATTACGAATTGGTGTGCTGTTGCTGTTCTTTACCAATAAATGGCTCACTGTTACCTGGTGTGGAGTGCTTCTATGCCTAGGGGGCAAACTTAGAGCTTTGATACATATATATATATATATATATATATATATATATATATATATATATAGGTTGACAAGTCGACTCGGAAATGTTTCCAGAAATACGACAGCGGACCCAAATTTTCAAAGGTGCAATTTTATTCGTGCATGAAACCCTGCACCTCAGCCATAATATATATATATGTATATATATTTATTTCTTCCTTTTTAATGACCAGCTATATCAGCAGGTCAGGGGTGTCGCAATGGGGGCCTGCTTCTCCCCGAGTCTGGCATGTTTACACATGGGACTTTGGGAGGAGCAGGTCCTCGGAGGCACTTTGAGTGAAGTAATGCAGAAACATGTTCCCTTGTATTTAAGGTACATAGATGACCTATCTTGATATGGCAAGGTACAATGAGTGAAGCCAACGATTTTATGGAAGCGATCAACAACAATGGTCTCAATTTGATATTTACTTCGCATATAGATGCTAGGTCGGTGGTATTTTTGGACACTGAGGTTTATATAACGGAAACAGGTATAGCCACAAGGATGCACAGAAACCAACGGCTGGAAATACAGTCCTACATGCGTCCAGCCAGCACCCTTATCACCTGATTAGCAGCATTCCCTTTGGGGAAATGCTGCGGATCAGGCAAATTTGCAGTACTGATGTAGATTGTCAGATAGCGCAAGAGGAAAGCAAAGCACGCTTTCTTCCTCGTGGCTATTCAGCAAAGATCATTCAGAAGGCTATAAACCGATCCAATTCTATCACAAGACAAGAGGCCCTAGCCATCAAAGATAGGCCCATTGATCAGAAGGAAGAAGATATAGTGATTAAGCCACGAGTGATTATCAAATACAGCAGACAGCATAAGGAAATTCTGAGAATTTTCTATAAGAATTGGAATTTGATAACAGGGGATCATGTTATTGGGAAGTACATCCACAATAAACCCAGCATAACCTTTAGAAAATCTGTATCTATGGCAGACAAGTTGGTGTATAACTTTCTTGAGAAACAAGTTTCGGATACGTGGGGTGCCCTCGGAGGAGGATTTAAGAAATGTGCAGTCTGCAAGGCATGTAGGCACGGGTGCAATAAGACACAGTATATAGTACCTTTAAAAATGAGCCTGTGATGATTAGGAAGCGCATGTCTTGCAGAACTGAGTTTGCAGTGTATGTGCTGCAGTGCCCTTGTGATCTCCTGTATGTGGGTAGTACCCGCCTTCCGGTGCACAAGCGGATACTGCAGCACATAAGGGCTATCGTGGGGAAAGATCAGGCGTACCCGGTAGCCCGTCACTTTGAAAATCTGCACAACAGTGACCCCATATTCCTCCAATACTATGCAATAGACTGTGTCCTTCCATTAAAGAGAGGAGGAGACAGAGATGCGAAACTCCGGGTATTGGAAACCAGGTACATAATAGAATTAGACAGTAAGGCCCCGCGGGGGATGAACGCTAGTGAAGATCTTTATACTTGTCTTTAGTTCTATTTTTATGTTGTACCTGGCTGAATGAAAATTATGAATGTAGATATCTTACAAACCTGGAAGGATGTCCCTCTTGTCCTTTATGCTTACTGTGAATTATGATTGATATCTCTCATGTTGGGTTTTGGTACTCGTTGACTAATGGTGGTATGAAGATGTCCTATAAAATCTGAAACTTCTTCCCACACCTTTTTAAAACCTTTTTATGACTTTACTTATAAAAGAAATTTTGAATTATGAATTATCATTGTGCACTATACAATTTTTTACACATAGGGTTAAGGTATTGACGAGGGTAACTAATAAGATTATGTGAGTTCATATGAATTAGATGTAAATATTTTCAATAATGTGATTATTTTGTCCCTTTGCGAAAGATAATAGTGTCATTTTATATGCACAAGGGTTTGCACATGTTCTGATGTTAACACAATATTTATCATGATGTTTACAGAATCCGATATTTATTGTCAACAATTGCATATACATATTACTAGTAGGAAATTACAATTATTGGTAGGAGTAAGTTCATTTTCCTACGTACGGGCACTTCGCCTTTTATTGTAAATAGTGTGTATATAGAATAACAATGAATGTTATTCTATTTATATATGTATATATACCTTTTTCTGTATTGTATGTATTTTTCTGTAAATGTTATCATATTGTATATGGATTATATATTCAAAATTGCGAAATTTGCAGAGTATATGTTTTGCACAGAACAAAAAATCCTTGTGAGCGAAATGTATGGCACTATGCCACAAACTCAGTTTCAAATGACAGACATCTTGTTTCATAAGGATGTGAACAGTAGAGGGTTAACCTGGGGAGGTTGGAATTGATTAACACCACCCCTTTCCTTTGAACTCCTTAAGTACCCTTGTCTATGTTTTAGCAACTGTATCATGTGATCAAGCCTCGAGCTAGAGGCGAAACGCGTCATGCGGACTTGCTGGGTTTTATTTTGGAAATAAAACACAAAAATTGCACCAGAAACTTTTACTTGTTTGCTTTTTTTCGAAAACTGTCCGGACAGAGAGGACAGTGATGTGGCGGCTGCAACATCGAGCGGAGTACAAGGAATATATATATATATATATATATATATATATATATATATATATATATATATGATCGGCAAAAGATATTTTAACTTTAAACGATAACTGGACTTTTTCTGTGGTGTTTTGGTGAATATTTAAGTTTAAAAAAATGATTTGTAGGTGCTATAACAGTGTCAACCACAATTAAACTTTAACCTTTAGCTCTTCCTTGATTTTTGTGGTTTTTATCATATACTGCATCCTTTAGCTGTGCACAGCAGGTGCTGGCCGCGGACAGCTATGCCCTGAAGCATATGGCCTGCATAATGGTGACTGACTGCAGCATCTGGGCTACGCCCAGACCATTCTTTGAGAAAAAAATAGTTTTTGTACTTGTAGATCCACAATGAGATCTGCAGACCCAGGGCAGGCTTCCCTACTCTCGAGCTGAAGACCCGTTAAAGATTCCATGTCTGCTGCCAGATTAGAGAATCTACTGCGGATCCTCAAATGATTGTCATATACATGTAGGATTCTCGAATCCACACAGGGGAGGGACCGCTGATATTCAAGAATCCTTCCTGGATTCACTAATCTGATGCAAATGTTGTACATTTTTTAATTTTAATCACAGGATGCCTTGGGGTAAGGGTATGCTCACCCTACCCCTTTATTTGCCCTTTTAAACTTTGTTTCAGGATTAGGGGACCAAGTCCCGAGTCCTGTAATGACTGCCACAATATTAGCGTTCAATGTTGTGGCTGCCAATCAAATCATTTCAGATCTGTGCATCCTTCACTTCATATGCGGATTCGAAATGGCCGACTTGAGAAAAAGCTCCCTTGACCTTGACCAATAGGATCTGGGTGCGCTTTGAAATCTTGGATCCACAGATATCTGCAGATCCTTAACTATCAAAGTGTGCTTTGTCTTTTCCAAAATTCAACCCCTTCATATCCCGCCAGAGCACATCTTTAAGCACTAATTTCTTGAACTGAATGGATTTATACCAAACCAAAATAGACACTTCTTGAGTAAAGTTCTAACTTCATGCCAAAATTAATATAGTTCCATTTAGCCATTTATTTCTGCTTAGAACAGCAAACGTCCAATGGGAATTAAAATTGGAAACTGCACATTTGGGACCGCTCCCTACTCATGGCCCCGGCTTGATGGAGCTGCATGAAACTTGCCCTGAATGACCCAAAGCGGGTGAACTGTTGTTATGGAAAGTTTCATGCAGACTCATCATACAGTGCCAAAGTTAGTACGAATAAAATAAATTTTCTGTGGAAACTCTGACTCCACCAGAACTATACAGATGCGTTTGTTGCCAATGTAATATAGATAGAGATAGATAGATAGATAGATAGATAGATAGATAGATAGATAGATAGATAGATAGATAGATAGATAGACAGCTCTTTATTGTCCTCAAATTCTAGACCTGCTTATCTCACCTCACATTTCTTCAAACACATCCCTTTTCATGATTTCGGGGTCGGATTCCTCCAATCTTCTTCTGCTGTCCTGCATCAGAAAAGCCAAGCAGTGCCAGGATACCCTCGCAGGTGATAAAAAATATGGAAGCTGCTCTTTCTCATACTTTGCAGCTCGAGCCAATCTTCATCAAGATAATATTCGCTCACCTACTTTTAAAAAAGACTACTGTTGTCCTGTGCTTTTTCTGTGCAAGTTGTTACTGCTCTAGTTTTGTCATTACCTTAGCACCAGACTACCTCTTGAGATCATGTTAACGCTGTACACGTTTAGTCATTCATTTATTCTAGTGGGTGTGACTACCAACTGTCGCATATGCACATTCTGGTCCATAGTTTCTCAAAGTAAGACAGTACCACGCAGATTAAGGAGCTAATTAACTGTAGTATGCACAGACATTAAAGCCAACCTGCCATGAGCAGTTGGATAAATAATATGAAATGCTAATTTTTGAAAGACAAAGCATGAAGCTAATATTATCTCACACGGTGAAAGGCGGATTACCTTAATTAAAGACGAACCTTAAAGTCCCATGAGAAGACGGCTGCTTGGAAATGGCAGAAGGGAAAAAAAGGGATTCCCATTTCTGGGTAAAGAAGTGCAGGACTTAAGCAATGCAAGGGGTTAGACGATATGATTGGCTCTTACTCCGATAGTCAATAATCACTGCTCCTTTGCGATGAATGGGCTCCATTCGCGTGAATCATAAATATCACCTAAGGAGAAGGACGGACGCCTTGTTCCTACATCGCAAAGGAGCAGCCGCCCACGAATAAATAAGGACAGAGCAGCTAGTGAGAAGCTAGTGAGAAGCTAGTGAGAAGCTAGTGAGAAGCTAGTGAGAACAGTATCGGCAGCTAGTGAGAAGCAGTTCGCCCGCGGCCGCGGCCGCTGTGATCACCTCTATTGGGAAATACAAATTCTACTTTGGGAATTTATCCGCCCGCCATTGACTGTGATTATTGACTATCGGAGTAAGAACCAATCCGGTCCTGAGGAGAACCCCACCAAAGTGAAGGGGTTTGAAACGCGTCGACCAGTTTTTTGTCCCGCATCTGGTTACCATTATTACCTTGGAACAGTCTTTGCATTTATGTGGTTTCATGAGTTATTTTGTGAAAACTACGACTACAATAGACTCTAAAATTACGAAAAGAAGTATTTTCCACCGAATTATTTACTGATGCGTGGACGCATTGTTTTCTTATTTCCAGCTGTTTTGAATGGTTTGTGTGTGAATGTACGGCCAAGTGTGTATGAAATTGTTTATTCATGTGTATGTATATATTGTATATAAAATTTGTTGTATTTTGCATTTTGTATTTTCCATGCACGACAAATAGTGTGCTCAAAAACGTAAAAAGAACTTTACTAAAATAGAATAAACTTGTATGGTGCTAAATCAAAATAGGTTGTTTTTGCTTAATTCAAAGCAGCTTTGTCTGAAGGATATTGGTTGACAAATAGGTTTTCCAGCATTGGCTTTTGTTTTGTTTAATAATAAAGAGGTAACGTGTAGCAGAGGAGTTTGAAGAAAGAAACGTTGAAAGTAGTGTCGCCCTCAAATAATATACAGTCCTTTTCTTGTCAAAAAGTCATTCTTCGAAAGGAATATAAAATCTAAAAAGTAGGACAATTCAAAACCTAGTACTTGTCAGTCAGATTTATTAGCTTGGATACGACAGACTGCACTTTGTAAGTATGTCTTACAAAGGATGACACAATCTCGACAAGCAGTTAATTACTTGTTGTTGTAACACTACTATTTCACCAGTTCAGCCTGGTGGTCTGTGCCCTGCACATTCTGATTGTACTATCAATTACCCAAACCAATGTTTCTTACATAGACCACCATGTGTTTCCAGACACCAGCAGTAGGACAGCCACTGCCAACAATCAACATATGACAACAACGATTAGAAAATCCGTCAAGGCCAAGCTAATGAATCCTCCAAGGATTTTGTAAACATATCTTAGTTGGATCAGTTTGTCAAATCAACTTTACGATGTAATCGAGACAGATCATACTTTCCGGATTAGCTATCACTGTTTTAGATTATACCGGTCGGATTTCACTACTGCCTTACCTGGTGAAGAAGGAACTGTGAGTGAATTGTGCCGAGATGGTACAGGTGAACCCTTGGGACTCTGTGTTGGAGAATGTCCTACACCATGAAGAGAAATTTTAGATCCAATTATTTGTTATTCACATTTTCTAAGGTGTATCTGTTGTAGCAGAGATGATCCAATTGCCTGCGTTCCTTAATTCTATTCTTTGTCTCAATTGTAAACAAATTTAAACTCGCAATATGCAGCTGTCCGGTTTATTATATTGTGTAGCTTCTTGAGACATTGTGAGTATTATCATCATAAGAAGATTGCACACACCATATATGCTCTGCTTATGTATGTTGATTTGTTACATACTGTATTAAAATAATTGAAACTATAATGTTGATTAATTAAATCTCTTTTGAAGTAAATGGCTAAGCTGAAGTTTGGAACAAACACTTCCTAAAACCTTTTTTTACTCAACTTCACATGGTTTCATGAGAAAATATATATAATTAAAAAATACAGACAACCATAATTAAAACTGCAAAAATAAACACCATAGCAATGTATTATCCTATAAAAAATATGTACAGGTTAAAAATGAATAAATAAGGCAAGATCAATTGCACCGATTTTTGTACCGGTGAGACTCATAATTTTGAAGGCAAGTGCCTGACAGCTGTATTAATACACTTTAATGTCTTTGTATGACAATAATATTGCACTTTCTATTTTTTGCACTCTACATTTTTTAGTCATTAATTTTGTTGACAACATTTCTCTCCTATGCATTTTCACATGCGGTAACAGAACATGGGCGCATATGTCCCAGTGTTACTCAGCCTTATCAGCCATGTTCAGCCACCACAAAGTTATTTCTGCCTCTTTTTGTTAGACATGGGAGTTATCTACCCGGTCTTCTCTGAAGGAAGTGTACATCACAGCTGCTAGGAAAGAAAGGAGGTGCCCCAGGAACCATATACTATAGCACTCTGGTGCCTTTCTTTAGGTGAGAGTTGTCATTATTGCCCTCTTCCACAGCAGTGGTCTGGCTCATGACAGCTCTGTGACTGATGGGTTCTTCCTTGAAACAAGAATCGCCCGTGTCACCCATGAAGCCCCCTTCACAACCCATAAATATGTTCATTCAATTCTTAAACATCCTTGCATCATTCTTGGCTCTATCCGATGCCCCATCACTGAGAAGTATTGCTGCTTCCTACTTTATGAATGCCACAATCTCCATGCACTGTCATTTTGTAACCAGGTAACCCACTAACTATGAACAGTAAATCAATAAGTTAAGCACTGAAGAACAGAGCAAGGAATACCTGCAGGAGGCTCGGTCTGGCTGCATCTTGATCGTCTCCCTCTCCGCGTCAAGAACCGCTCGCTGACTTTCTTGGCTTCCTCTAACAGCTCGAGATTCTTCTTTTTATCTTCTTCTGAGATCATAACATCTGGCAGCTGATCATGGACCAGGTCAATTATCTGGCCTTTGTAATCTAGAGGGCGATTTGCATACAATGCTATGAAAAAGATTGACATTGTACTGTGCCAGCTGCCATGTATAACGTAAAACATGTACGCTGTGCACCGTAACCAGCAACAGCATCCCACAGCAGGCACAGACAAGAGATAAAGGCAAATATGCAAATATGTTCCATTCCTAACATCACAGCATCAGAAATAAACAGGCACAATAGCAATCCATTCCTTATATGGGGACTGGTATGTAATAGCTCGCAACCTGGTTGCTTTCAGACTGGTAATCTCTGAACAATGAGCAGGTAATAAAACAGGTACATATGTTTGTAAGAAATTGCGTTGCATAAAGCAAAAGGCTTAAAGAATTAAACTGCTTCCAGAGGTACAACATGGTTGACATTCTTCAATATACCGATCCTGAGAATGGACCCTGGGGGTCTCATTTATGGCATTTTGGCATAGAGCAGCGTAGGAAGGCACTTTGCCGCCCTGCTTTATTCCAAAGTGAAAGGGCAACAATGCACTGTATTTAAGCAATGTGGTGCGGTTCTATCTTTTCTGCCTATGCTGGTACCATTTTGGCAGCATAACGCCTACGTAGGCACCCTTGCACCATGGTGCAAGGGTGATTCCGTTGTATGCAGGATTGTTTTTGTGCAGGAAGGGGCACATTCCTGCACAAAAACAATCTTCTGAGGCATTTTCCTCTTGCTATGTGTGCTACACAATGCAGCACACATGGAAAGAGGCAAAAACAAGAAGAAATAAACATATTTCTCCCCGTTACGCCTCACCTCGGGGGCGTATGGATTTGATGCTTCCCCAGGTTTACATTACTTTGTAAAATCTGGGACAGCGTCAAATTCAATGGGTGTTGCGTGGGAAAAGCCACCACAATGCCCATGGAACGACTCCTGGGTCCAGAGTACGGTGACGCATCGATTTGAGCTGCGTTGCCTTAGTCATGATTTGTAAGGCCACTCAAAGCCACACATTGTGACTTTGCGTGGCTTCATAAATCGAAATGAGAGCCCTGAGTCACACTTATACCACTTTATGAAGAGCAAAAGTGACACTGGGCTCTCATAAATATGGTACGTAAAACAGTAAGGTCCTACTGGTACATGATCAATGAAAGATGCAACATTTAGTTTCTACTGTGCGAGAGAAATACAAGGACACACAATACACAATACACAATAAATGAATCGCACTCAATGCTGAGTCAAATAATGACATTAAATATCGAAAATTCGTTAGCAAAAGAAAACATTACATTCATTTTATAACAGTTGCTCCAAAAAGAGTGAAAGGAGAGGTGTTTTTTGTGGTGCTCATGTGCAAAGTGATAAGAAAGAAAAGAGGAGATTTATACTGATATTCAAAGTAATCCTAGTTCAATATTTATGGCAATGAGGAAATCTAATTTAGCCTAGGCCAAATAGCCTGTATGAGGGATTCGTACAGTCCCTTATTTTTCCTTACTCAAAAATGGGTGGTGTCTGGATAGAACAACCACCCCACATATGTATCAGTAATCAATCCAGGATGGGTAGCCTAATAGTGTCGATGTTTTGACCCGACTGTTGCATTAGGTGAATTGGATCCTTGCATACGGGTCTTCTTCAGGACAGTAAAAAGTACGATGAATTATACGGCAACCTCAAAGAGGTGCAGCGGCAACAGGTGATGGGGGAGGTGTAGATTCATTGTACATCCTCCCCTCTTAATTTTCAAGGATTCTGGTGGAATCTTTAATGCCTCAATCTTCCCATTTAGATGTTCCCTGGCGGATCCAGACACTTCACCTAACTCTGCTCTGATTTTGTTACCAAGACACGGCCCTCAAGGAATTAATTTCTAGTCATAGAGGTTAGCCAATAATATGCAACAACCTGGGGTGTGATGTGTTCACATCAATAGGAGCACCAAGATGTGCCAAGAGGAGGGTAGAAGGGGAGAGGAATAGAGAAAAATAATATGATCAACTCAAGCACAAAATAAACAAAAATAAACAAGAACCCACCCACACCATTAAGCTCCGTAACCCACCCAGTGGTGAGAACATAGGGGTCAGGAGCAATAAAGAGGGCCTGTCCAGAGAAACTTTAAAAAACATTAGAATATGGAAATGACTATTTAATTAACATTCAGAATAACACACAAATAAGGTCTCATCAGTTATTGCTACACTTACAGACATCGGTAATAAGCACCTAAAATCTACAAGTTGTTTTACAATCACATTTGAAGCCCAATGGATTGCCCAGAGTAAGAGGTATTGCTTTATCATTGTAGCATGCAGTATGTGATATCCAACATAGGAAAAAGAAAAGGTAACCAAAGGTCAGAGCGACAGTGAGACACATCTCAAGAGGAGGAGGCATGTGAAGCATCCAAGTGCATACATGCCAACATTTCAGGAGAGCAAAGTGGGAGATTTAAAAACAAAATCGGGAGAATGGGTCCTTGAATCGGGTTACTGACATGTATGGGCTTAGGAAGTGTGCTGCTGTAGGATCGGACATTTGAAACGCAAATCCACGTTTTTTTCTTACCTTTTAGAAGCATGGAGCATAATGGCAGGCAGAGAGGGTGATGCAAGTTTTGGGCACTGGCCTGGCAGGTTGTTGGCAGTGCATGCACCGCCCCCTCTCCCCCCAGTACTTCGCAGGTCTTTAAAAGACGATTCCCTTGTAAATGACGCTTTGTTGGTTTCTCACCCCTTCGAAAGCCCCTGCATCACCACTCTTCGCTAGAAGAATTAGCACTTTACACAATACCAAGCACTGTCAGCTAAAACCCCCGAAGAATCGGGTTTTTGCTTGTAGGAATCGGGAGGCGGGAGACTAGCCTTCAAATCGGTAGTCTCAAGCCTGAATAGGGAGGGTTGGCATGTCTGCAAGTGTGACCTTCTAAAGGCATCAAGTGCCGACCAAACTTCATGAAAACAGAGTTACTGGTTCATATTAGTATGTTTAATTTCTGTAAGAATCTTCAGAGATATTCCAGGTCATTAACCCCTTCAGTGCTAATGACAAGGGTAACTCGTCATGGAGTTTCCATTGATTTCAATGGAAATTCAATGGGAATCAAAAAATATGCTTAGCATCCAAGTGGTTAAAGAATCAAGGTTTATCGTTGGATATGATCTTAAGTCATGATGGGCCTACAAAAAAGTGTGGAATAGAAAGGGACCTAAGCTCATGCATGAGCTTGAGAATGACTTTCCTTAGTTTAACTGTGTCTTTAGCGTAGTCCAGGCTATCCTGATCTTGGCTCCTTCCCAGGTGATGAAATAACGTTTCTTTATGCATTTAAGTAGTGCTGGCAAATCTGTCCAGATCTGTCTCACACAGGTAGTCAGGACATCCAACAGAATGAAAACATTTTTGAGGCACAAAACATGACCGGAGAAGTGAATTTAAACATGATGAGCAGCAAGTAAAGCAGAGTAAAACATCTGTAACTAGAGAGAGCTCAGACCCTCGGCCATCTTGTATTTATAGTGTTTGCCAGACCTTTCGATTACGAATGCACTGGAAGTTTTGTTTTAAATCCTTGGGCCCATTCAGACCCTACCAAAGAATAGTGATAGAAGTCCAAAAATTAGATGCTCATCACAAATATAATGAGGATAAAAAAGGTGAACGACAAAAGAGATTATTTTCCTTCCGTCGCCCATCTTGTTTGTCTGACCTGCATTGTGGAACTGATCTGACTTTCCAAGTTCAGGCACATATCTGGGCAAACAGTACCACACACCGGATGGTGGGAGTCTTGTGTGGTGGTAGACTTCCTTCAGCTGCTTATTTGCACTCCATTTGTTGGGCCATAATGTCCGGGAATCGCCGGTTTGAGGAGAGCAAGGACGCTATGCGTTCACAGAGAGCGAGCAATCTATGCAGCCATCTTGGATCGGCGATAACCACACCCCTCTCGTGTGTTGATTTCTCATTGATAATTACTCTGTAAGAAATTGTGTGGAAATAATGTCTGGAACAATTCCGCTGAACAATACTTTACATGTAATTTGAATACTATGGAAAGTTTAAGCCACAACAAATATTGTAGCGATTCGAAAAGTAAAAGGAGTACATTCTGAGCGTGTTTAATATGAGTAATTTACGTATTGAAGACGAATAAAATGTGCACGAAAATTCCAGTACATTTAAGGGTGCAAGGCTTTTCTCAGCTTTTCAATGTTCTTCTGTGAAAAGCAGGTATGGTACGATTAAACCTCAATCTAGCATTAATGTTTCAATTGATATGTAAACTGATTATCATGATAGGACACATGCATAGGGGAAAAAAGATGGGCAGACGAGTAAAACACAGACAAGGAGATTAGAACATTGCATTCAGCAGCCCAGCACATTGCTTCTAATTCATGAAAGAACTAGATACTCTGCTCGAGAAATTGACTTGCGGTGCCAATTTCAATGAGAAGTCTCATCAACTCAAATAAATACATTTCCTAGAAATTTGGTGAATTTTTACATTCTCTGATTTCCTATGAATTCTTTGGTATTGAGCAAAGTCACAAGAAGACTCAATCTTGCAGTCACCATGCAAAGTAATAGTAAAAACAGATTGGATGATTTTTGCAGGTATCCATGCTCTAATATGTACACCTGATGCCCTTTCTTAGAGATCTTGATATTTAAGTCTGAAAAATTCTCAGTTGATTTAACTTCAAATATCTTCATGGCTCACTGACAGACAGCTTACCAAATGGTTCTGCAATATCAAGATATATTTGACTTTACAGTAGATCCTGATTGCTAAAATTGCTAGCATCCATATTGTAGACATGGATCATAGGTGCAATAATACTACCAAAATAATTTACTAAATATGGTGGATTGGATGCTTTTCCTTGGCCAGGGATTTCCTTATCCCCTAGACTGGTATCCTGCTTCAGACGTGTGGCCCTTCTTGATGAGATGTACAGGTTTGATGATGAAATCCAAGGCTAATTTTAGAGTCTTGCTATGTGATGTGTTTTAAACATCACAAGCATTGTAAACAGAGCTGTTAAAATGTTCAGTACATTGGGCAGATTGCATAGTCCTTAACGATGCCTCAGTAAAATGTGATCCTCCACCTGATATGGTATATTGGGTGAACAGAAAGCTCTACAAATGCAAAAGTGACTGTAACACAAGGTAAAGGTGAAAGGCCTGTGTATTAAAGGTCTTAGGTGTCCCAGCGGGATAAGCATTGGTACCTATCCTGCCACTGATCTCAGATTCTGCAAGGGAGATGGCATTAGCTAATCTCAGAATTTCAGTTTCAGTGTTAGAGTACAGCAGTAAAGCTCAGCACCACCATTATATGCATATCAACTTCGCTAGATAAAGGGATACTTTATCACTGAGGTTTGCATGCAAGCTTCTCTTGTGAGAACAAATGACTTTACATGGCTTACAACTGTCCTGTATAATGTTGGTAGTCACAGTAGCCACAGGTCCTAAACTGTTTTCCCTCCAAGCAAGCCCATAATCTGGAAAACTTCTTAGCAGAAGAGTAGCATGTCAAGCTGATCCCAACTACACACTCAGAGGGCAGGCTGTGCCCAGGTAGCCACATTGACAGAGCAAGATCTCCGAAGAAGAGTGCAAGTTGCCCGTGTTATTGCTGACCCAGAAGTGATCACTGATCCAGTGGTGGTGTGCTGTTCTGAAAGAATTAAACTATGCTTTAGAGACTATTACTCAAATGGAGGCGACATTGACTCTGCAGAAACAATATTGAACTAAGGGCATATTGTGTCCTTTAATATCATGTATAACAGACCACGGAGTGTCCTTAGGATTTTACCATCTGTACCCAGCATGGTGATGCAGCTCAGATGTCACAATGGTATAGACATTCACATACTTCTGAATTATCTTGAATACTGTCTTCTTCTGCTGTCTTAGGTTTTCAGAGTGAATTTACCCATTACCACCGAGAACCAGCAATATAGAAGTTGTATAGTGATAGTGGTCACAGCCTGGAAATAATTTTCTAGCAAAACTAAGGCCAGCCCATTGTGCACACGAACTCTAGAGTAACTCCTCCTACTGTGCCAGAAGAGGCATTTTAACACTGTAGATCCTGCCAATATTTAAATTCCAGTAGTTAGCCTCAGTGGTGTGTGGTATTCTCCTCTTTTTTTCTTAATATGGTTTCCATGCATGACATAATAGAATGCATGACTTAGTAGAATGTTAATAGGTCATAGTGTTGTGAGTTGAACTAGGACAGTTGCTGTTTATCTGGGAAGCAGGTTGGATAGGATCTTCTCTTGAGTATAAACCTACTCTCAAATCTACTTTGCCTGAAGCCTGCATCTTTAATTACTACACTGGCGTAGTCGGCAGCCTTTTTGCTTCTCCAAGAAGATCCTAACACCTTTTTCTACTTCATCTGTTTGGTGAGACTTTTCTGATTTGTTACTTATGGATCCTGTATATATACGTGTTTAAACATTGAACTTTATGCACAATTTTAAGAACTTCTCTCCACTCTTCACCTTCTCATCTGCCTGTTTTGAGAGTGCTGAGTAATGGACACATTTGTGCTCGCTTTTAAATTATCTGGTCATACCAGGGATGGGAGCAATCAATGTGCATCACTCTTATTTTGCCTCTCTGAGATATTTGGTGAAAGTTACAATTATTATTTTCGTTTTAGTGGAGTCTCCATGTATTTTGTATGCGCGAAGAAGTCATGTTTGAATATAAACACGTAACTGTTTAAGAATTCTTACTCACGCGTCTCCTGGATGCGAGGTCTTCAAGGTTCCATTCTTCTTTTGGTTGATGTCACACGGAGGCGTGTTCACGTAAGCGGCGTTTGACTTCCTCACGCTGTTGTGTTTCTGGTTACCTAGCAATCACACCACGTGATTTCACTATGTAGAAGTTCTTCCGCACATAAGTTCGTGTGTCTCCCACCAAGCGTCTCCTAGCAGCATCCCAGCAATTCTGTTCTTCTTGCGTGTTGTTTTTTTTTCATGCAGCGACACGCGCACTTTATTTTGAAGTCTTTATTTTGAAGTCCCACAGCAAGTGACTCCGAGCAACTTTCAGACGCCACCTTTATGCTTATTGCGTGTTGTTTTCAAAACAGAGACATGCACGCGTTATCTTGAAGTCAAAGGTACAGTGTTTCACCTTATTGTTAAAATATAAAATACAGCTATACTTGCGTATCATCTGTTACCTGCTGCGATATGCACGCTTGTTTGTGCATATTTTGTTTTAATACATCGATACGCACGCTTTGTCATCAAAGTGTAAAATACAGCGATACGCATGCTTTTAATTTCAGTATTCTCTGGTTGCAACGTATATTTTCGCGTATTATTTTCTACTCATAGCGATACGCACGCTTTACTTCGGGATTATATTTCTGTTATATATTCTTAACATTTTAAATTCAAAATTTACACATGCTGTTTATTTAAAGGTGGAAGATATATATACTCAATTTAAAATTGACTCTGCAAAGCTTTTTTTGCTTTAACACACAGTTATAACACACCACTCTATTGGATATCTCTGTGGGTTAAGAATAAAGAAAATGTTTTACTGTAATACTCATTTTAAAGTGTTGTATCTTTCATATTTTGAGTAACTATTCCGAATTGTATTGTTAACTTTAATTATTCTTTTGCTTCCTGTAGTATGGAAGAGATATATAAAAAATAAGTTACCCCATTTATATATTAAAATTTGTACTATTCTGATTTTAATTTTACTGCTCCAGCTTGGTGCAATGCAGAATGTTACTGCCACTCCATTTTTCCTAGCTTCTCCGGGCGAGCCTCCAATAGAGTGGGAAAAATAGAAAAAGGTTTTTGAAAGGTATGCAAGGGTATGTGGTGCATCATTAAGTGCAGAAAGGAAGACTTCTCTTTTACTTCACTGTTTAGGTTCGGAAGGCCAGGATGTATTTGATCATTTACTTGAGTTAACTACAGTTGAAGCAGAGGGTTTAAATGATTACGAGATTAGTATATGTAAATTAGATAAGCACTATCTTCCGAAGATAAGTACAATTTTAGAAAGGTATCATTTTGGCAAAAGAATGCAACCTGATTTAAGAAAATTAACTTCATCGTGCAAATTTGAAAATTTAACAGATGAACACATACATTACCAATTCATGTTAGGCTGCAATATGGACAAGGTTAGAGAGGAGTTGTGGCTAAGGGATGAACCCACACTCGAAGTTGTAGCGGTTGCTAAAAGAATGGAACACTCGTTGAAGTGTGTAGCCATTATTAATAAAGACAAACTTAATGATGTTAAAATACAAAGTGTTAATAAAAGGAAACCTCCTGTTATCAAATCCAAGGATAAAGAGACATTTACAATAAATAAAGGAAAGTTTGTAAATACCTCAGTATCAAATGTTACAGGTGTGACAAAAGTGGGCATCTAGCTAATGACAGAAGATGTCCTGCCCTCAGTAATATTTGTAGTAAGTGCATGAAGAAGGGAAGAAGGGTCATTATCCATCCGTATGTAAGAGTAAACCTCCTCCAAGGGTCAAGAGGTTTATATCTATGATGATGAAGGAGTAAATACTAGTTCAGATGATTTTGAATGTGGTCAGATTGTTTCTGAAATTGAAAGTGGTTCTGTAAAAAAGTTATGTCCTTTTGACGAAAGTTTGGTTGATGGTGCTTGTACGCGTGTTTTATTTGATTCTGGAGCTAAAATCACCATTGTGTCAAATGATTTATACATGAATAAGCTTAAAGACAAAATCAAATTGTTTAACCCTGACATCACTCCCTTAGCAAATGGAGGAGAACCAATAAAGTTGCATGGTTACTTTATGAGGTTAATTGAATACCGAGGCAGGATGATTTTGGGTAAGATTTATGTGTCAAAAAAGGGTGACAATCTAATCAGTTGGATATATCAAGGTGACCTAGGTGCATACTTGGATCCCAATTCTAATCCCCAAACTTTATAAAAAGATCCAGTATGTGTTGTGAAAGAAAGTGATGATTGTGAATTTACAAAAATGCTGAAGATTGAATTTCCTAAGGTTTTCAGGGATGGTCTTGGTTGTTTGAAGGGCTATCAACATAAAATTAAACTTAAAAACAAATTCTATTCCAGTAACTTGTAAGGTCAGAGGTGTGTCATTGTTAATCAAAGATGAGATGGAAAAAGAGATAAATAAACGTAAAGATAACGGGATGATTGAAGAAGTCGAAGGAAATGAATGGCTATCTCCGGTGGTTGCAGCTCGCAAAGCCAAAGGTGATTTGCGCCTATGTATTGATTTGTGCCTGTTGAACAAAAGCGTAGTCGTGGACAAGTACCCTCTTCCTAATATAAGTGAATTGTTGGTGTTATTGGGAGGTGCAAAGGTTTTTAGCACTATTGACTTGACATCAGCGTACCATCAGATTAAGCTTGAACCATCTTGCAGGGACCTCACAGTGTTTATCACTCCGTTTGGCACTTTCCGCTTTATCAGCATGCCTTTTGGGCTTTTTTCCACATCGTCTATTTTCCAGAGGATGATGGAAGGTATGCTTAAGGGTGTTGACAGTATGTGCATCTATCAAGATGACATACTGGTCTATGGTGATGACGGAGCAACATGATGCTCGCTTCAAGTCTGTTCTTGCGAGATTATGTGATGGTACTTTATCCTTTAAAATTGAAAAATGTAAGTTCAGATCAGAATCATTAAACTATCTTGGACATAATATATCTGGTAATGGTGTTAGGCCCAAAAAAGACTTGGTTAGCACCATTCATAATTTGGCTTCTCCCACGTCAAAAGAAGAGCTTATGAGCTTTCTTGTGATGACTGAGTACTATTCTAAATTCATTAAAGGATTTGCAGAGTTGACCTCAAATATGAGATCACTTTTAAAAAAAGGAGTCAGTTTT
The DNA here is from genome assembly GCF_964261635.1 of Lissotriton helveticus. Taxonomy (NCBI): domain Eukaryota; kingdom Metazoa; phylum Chordata; class Amphibia; order Caudata; family Salamandridae; genus Lissotriton; species Lissotriton helveticus. The sequence continues at coordinate 755,698,024 of NC_136061.1, read as the reverse complement.
ATTTGGTCTGATTTGTGTCAGAAGGAATTTTCTATCGTTAAGGAGAAGTTATCCAATGCCCCGTTCTTTAAGAGCTTTGATACCAAACTCAAATCTGTTTTAACTACAGATGCGAGTGAGAAAGGATTGGTGATGTTTTTCAACAGTTTGGCATGAGAACTGTCATGTTTCTTTCTCGTAGTTTAAGTGAGCCGGAAACTAGATACTCTGTGGTAGAGCGTGAATCTTTGGCCATTTTCTGGCCAATGAGAAAACTCAAGAGATTCTTATGGGGTGTTGATTTTGAGATAAGATCAGATCACAAACCTTTGGTAGAGATTTTTGAAAGTAAGGGGTTAGATATGATATCTAGTCGCATAACTAAATGGATAATTGGTCTTCAGGAGTATTCCTTTTTCCTCAAGTATATTCCAGGTGCTGATAATAAGATCGCTGAAGTCTTTTCATGATTAGTTTCAGGTGAATGTGGTGAAGATGACGAAGTTGATGAAAATAGTGAGTGGGTTTGTGCAGTTGAGCACAATCATATTTCTGAAGAGAAATGGTCTAACGATATAGCTCAAGATGATACTCTCAAAGAAGTCATGACTCTGATTCATGGTAACTGGTCAAATGTAAAATGTGGGTCTGATGCAACCAAACCTTTTTAGTGTGTAAAAGATGAACTTTCAGCTGACAGAAACATTCTGTTTTGTGGTTCTAGAATAATTCCTCCGGTGAGTGTCAGGAAAGAGTTGATACATTTAGCACGTTAGCCATCCTGGCATCACCAAAACCAAAGAAAGGTTACGCTTATCATATTGGTGGCCAGGTATGGATAAACTCATTGAGTAGGAAATTTGTGACTGTTTCATGTGCAGTTTGAGCAATAAATCGAAATCACCAAGGGTGTAAGGGGTCGGCCTAAATTTCCATGGGATGAAACTGCACTTGACATTCAGGGACCTATTAATAGCTCAGGTTCTCACGTTTTTCTATTAGTCATTATTGATATGTACTCTCGTTGGCCTGAGTTATTTTTCCTGTCCAATACTGATTCAGCAAATATTATCAAATGTTTAAGAAAATTGTTTTCAAGGGAAGGAATGCCTAAGTCTATTTTATCGGACAATGGCGTCCAATTTATCTCTAAGGAAATGAAAGAATTTTTTACTTCTTGTGGTATTTTACACAAACAAAAATTCTCTCTATCATCCAGAGGCCAATGGGATGTTAGAGAGGTTTAATAGGGTCCTTAAAGAGACCATTACTCTTGCTACATCTCTGTCTTTAGATTGGAAAGGTGACGTTCTAAAAATAATTAAAGAATATAGAATAACACCTCATTCCACCACAGGGAAGACTAATTTTTTTCTTTTTCACAGAAGAATGCCCAACACGCATCTTGAACCTTGTGGGGTCAATAATTATAGTTTAAGCAAGGGTAAAGAATGCGTGTGTAATGATGATGATCTCAAAGAAAAGGAAGAGCATAAGGTTCTGCAAAGAAAATTTCATTTTGATAGGAGAAAATCTGTTAAATTGTTAAAAGTTAATGTTGGAGATTTGGTGGCTATTAAAAAACCTGGGCTGATTGGCAATGCATGTCCTAAGTATTTTAAACCCATGCTAGTCATTAAGGTTTTTAGGAATGCTGTGAAGACACAAGACCATCGTGTGTGGAACCTCAACAGAGTTGTCGTTTTGAAAAATGGACATGTTGACTTGGATAATGAAAAGCTTAATCATGGTTCTGAACTTCTTAAGAATTCAGCAAGAAAGAACCAAGCTGCTCCTGGTTGTGATCTCTGGCGGTCATCAAGGATATCCAAACGCCCATGTTATCTTAAGGAGTATGTCTTTGTCATCATTTTGTATTCCTTTTAAGCTTTAGGTTATAGTTTTTTTTTTCTTGTAGTTTCTGTTTAATTTTCTTTATCATTTTTATTTCTTCTCATTTTGAGGAAGGGAGATGTGTGGTATTCTCCTCTTTCTTCCTAATATGGTTTCCATGCATGACATAATAGAATGCATGACTTATAGAATGCTAATAGGTCATAGTGTTGTGAGTTGAACGAGGACAGTTGCTGTTGATCTGGGAAGCAGGTTGAATGGGATCTTCTGTTGAGAATAAACCTACTCTCAAATCTACTTTGCCTGAAGCCTGCATCTTTAATTACTACATGGTGCTTTTAAAAGCTTTTGCAGGGCTATGTATAGAATAGGTCACAGGATCTCCTTGGGAGCTTTACACATGAAAGTTGTCAAATATACTAGAGCTACCACACAGCACGATACAACTGTGGCACTGTTGAAAACTAGTACGGTTTGGTGAACATTATCTGCGCCATCTTGCCTCTTCCCCTGATGCCACACTTTTGTCGTGCACACCCGCCATTTTAAGATGCCCTGATCAGAACGAACCCTCTTGCATGCCGCTGGCCCCTGACATAGCCCTTCACCCTCACCAAGCCCGCACGCTGACCAACCCCCCCTGCTTGCACCTGCCTTGAATCATAAACCCCTCTTCAGCGCTGCTCTGCCCCAGGCCCTCATCCTGTTCCCAGCGCGACACCTCCCTTCTTCCCTTTCATGATCCCCGGCCCTTAGATGCAAACCCCCTTTTTCCCCGTGTGCCCGTTTGTCTTCCTCGTTCCCAGGCCGACACCCAGCTCTGCCGATACTGTTCCTTGCCCCTCCCCGTACAATAGAAAGCTTCCCCCATCAAGGGATCCCCTGGTTGATCAAAGCCCCCACCCCATGAGATCCGATCGAACCCCGCATTCCATGAATTGACGGAATATCCAGCTGCGCGATACTCATCACCTGTTGTGACCAGGATGGGGACCTCTACTGTAAATATGTGTGGGAACGGGCCCGGAGGGGGGTTTCCGGGAATGTCTTTCCGTACATCAAAGCTTTATCATGAGTGTGTAAACTGTAATAAAAACCGCAAACACTGTATTTAAGGGGCCAGGCCTCAAACATAAGTTAGAGCACCTCAGAACGATACCTGCTGTCCGTTTTGCTGTGTTCTCCTCCGGAGAGAATAAAAAAACCCTTGTTTCCTGCTTTCCAGTCTCCAGCGCCTGCCTCTTCATTTATTAAATAATTCGAGGGTCACAGAGGCAATACCGCCGGGCAAATATCGATTGTCCCCGACTCAAACCTTTATTTTAACAATTGGCGTCCCAAGCGTGGGGCCCATCAGCGACTTGTGGATCCAGTGGGAGAGGTCCCGACGACAGAGTGAATGACTGCAACGATCGGGAGAGCTCTTGCCCAATAGACCCTCGTCTGGCAGCCGATCATCCGAACTTCACTAGTTCCGAACAGACCTCTCTCGAGTGATCTACGGTCCTGACTGGGGACCATTAGGAGTGCCGTGAGAAATACGAGAAAAAGAGGACGAACGGGCGCTGGATTCGGAAGACAAGAAACTGTCCATACGGTCCGGGTAAGGTCGTGTAAACACGACGGATTGCGAAAATAATTGATTGCTTGATTGTTTACAAAAAATATACTAGTATTACTCTTTGTTTGACCTATTTGGAGATTCACTGTCTGCACATGGAGAAACAGTAGGCTCCTTCTCTTTTGCAAACAGTGAAGGATAGGTAACGTAACCGTCGCGCCTATTTTTTTTCCCCCACTGACTCTATTATTTCTTAACGGTTTTTGGGAGACTCCCTCTCCCTCACTGATTAACTGGGTTCTTTGACCCCGAACTACTGTTCGCAGATTGTCTTCTGGAGATTCTCTGTCTGCAAACCGGAAACAACAGATTCCTCTTTGCGGATAGTGAAAGGGTAGAGGACGCAGACTTTTGCGCCCTACTTACTCTCCCCATTGATCTTACTCTATCTTATTTATTTATTGATTGTTTGATTGTTCCTCGTTATTTGTTACTTTTTGTTCATGAGGTATTCACTGCCTGCAAACAACGTAGAATAGGAATATTCTGTCTAGTCTTTGCACCTAGTGATAAGATAGGCAGTGCTGACTTTTTAGTCCCTCGTTACGAGCCGTCATGTCTGTCTTCTCCCCACTGATTGATAATTGGTTCAGCCCGGACCGTGTATTAGAGGTGGACCATATAGCTCCACTAGAAGGCACCCCTAATAAGGACATGTTCATAAACTATGGATTAGTTACCATAGTCTATAATAAATTGTGGCACAGGTATACCAAAGAAAGTCAAGACAAACAGTGGCCACTGGCAGGATCCTTTGACCTTGATAAAATAGAAACGTTGGAAATAGCCCTTCGCAATAATAAGACAACGCCTATTATGCTCGACAGTCTCGGTATGTGGCGCAGAGAGGCTATGCAACGACAGAGAAAAGACGAGGACAAACCAGGTAGAGAAATATACCGACAGGACAACCCCGGGACACCACGACCCAAAAGTTATCCCCCGACACAACGCAAAAGACGGCCAGACTTAGGGCAAGACCAATGCGCTTTTTGTAGATATGTCGGACACTGGAAAGCCCAATGCCCGACTCTACTGAGCGTGAGTAAGGGCAAAGGGCCGACAGGAATGACAGGCCAGCAGAATATGAAAAAGCGCGAGACAAAGAAAAATCCGACTCGCACGGACAGACCAGACAGAACCACCGCGTTTGATTATGCCCGATGGCACAGGTTCCGCCAGAACGATTTCAGCGACATGTTCGAGTTTTCCTAGGTCGGACAATATAAAAACGGGAACCCAGCCTAGCTCTAAATTAACAGACGGAAAAAGATAATTTTGGCCAAATAATCACTGTTTTATGTTTGTCTTTGGATCTTGTGTGTCATACTTTTCTATTACCCCCGCCCGTCTGAGTTTATGTGTACGTAAATCTGCGTCATCCCCCTGCACGTGCTTCCATGTTACATAAACTATGTTAATAGAAATTTTAGCATAAAACAACCTGGAAAGAAAGAAATGGGAAACGAAATCAGTAAGCCACTGATAAACACGAACTTTTATTTTAACATAACAGGCAAAGAAAAACACAATAACGCTAGAAAAACAAGAACGGTAAACTGTAGAACTTGAAAATCAACAGAACATTCGTCCCCCCCCACCTTCTGGAACCTTCCAAAGCAGGGTAGGGTTACGGCTACGCCCAACCGGCGGCAACCCATATAAGGCGGGCCTTGCTGCCAACTCTTGGTCAGGAAATCTTAACGTATTGGGGAGCCGGAGGAGAGGAAGGGGCCAGCGGCCTGGGCAGTTACAGGTAGTCCCGCCACATGTCTCCTCGGCCAGCCGCAACGGGCCCGGATAGTCTCAGGTAGTCCCGCCACATGTCCCGAGAAGAACGAGACACCTCTTTCTTTTCCCTTCCGTAACAGCCGCAGCAGCTCTGGACGGCGGGATGTCCTGCACGTACCTCCGCAACAATTTGTCCAAGTTGGGCTGGGAGGGAGAGGCGACGCGGACGAGCCTCTCCCACCTCCACGGATAGGAGGTCTCCCAGCCCCCGGCCCAACGCCGAACACCCCCAACCAGGCGATGGTGCCCCAATACTTGCGCAGCACCGAACGTGCAATGGTGCCCATATTTTCGGAACACCGAACCTGCAATGACTGCACCGATACTCGTGCCGCGCCGAATGCGCGCCACAGGTGGCCATACTCCCACAGCACTGAACACACGACTTGGGGAGCACCGGATGGGGAGAGACCTTCGTGCGGGCCGATGAAAAAGAGCAGCATGGGGTACACCGGAAGAAGGAGACGGCGCGAACGAGTCTCCCTCGCCCCCCCAGGCGGGGGCATCACAGCTGCACCCCAGCCGAACGTCCCGCTTTCACAAAACAGAGCCCTCTTCCTTTCACTCCGAAGGATCTCTTCCACTCTTGCAAACTCGACGAGAGTGGCCCCTGTAGGGCCCCAAAATGGCGTCTGGGTCCGCTGGAAGGCGGGCCTCGGCCGCTAGAGTAACTTTGACCAGCAATATAACTCGGTGGCTCGCCCACCGGAGCACGAGCCCCCACCTCCGACAACATCTCCACAGCCTTGAAGATTCTACAAAGGTCCCCGAAGGAGCCCTCGGCCACTGCAGGCCTCCGGTAAGGGGCAACTGCCTTGATCGCCAACGAAATAAACATGACATTGCCACTCCTTCTGTTAGCATGAATTCTAGAACTGCTGAAAAGGACTCTGGTCCAACTGCCGGTTGTAGGAAACATTTTTTCCTGATGCTACTTCCGGACTAACCCGGCCCCGCCCAAAATGGCGCCGGTATCAATAGGAACTTACGAACACCTCGTGGTGTCCCTTTTCACTATACAAACTTAATGTTCTGATACATATATGACCCTTTGTACACTTGACGAGAAGAACGGAGAGCTCACTCGAGGAACATGTAAAAGGATCGCGTTAAAAATGATGATTATAAATGTACAATGTAATATATTTTTATAGCCGATGTATATCCTCGCTTATGATGCACGCACACGGTATGCATATAGGAAATCTGATTGCAACTAGTATGACTATGCTTCTAAATTATGAAATAAACGCCCCCGAACCCCCCGGCCAACTGATAGACGTTCTGGTTTGCTACAAATGAATTGCTAAAACTTTCAGATGTTTTTTATTGCTGCCAAACAACACCCCCCACTGTACGCACTTTAGCCATTGCCGTGCCCGGCCAAATACGACTGCACCCTTATGAATCCACATACTATGATCTCGCAAAAATAAAGGTCCTTTTTTTCAAAATGATGAACGGGTATTGCTTGCTTTATTTAAAATGTGGGATGGGCGGGAGAGTTCTTTTCTGTGCACCCTACTATGCTCTCTCTTTAAGGTTATTAAGAAGATGGCTGCCCAGCCCTGGAGGACGGATCGGATCGACAACACAACGCTCTGCCTTCAAAGTACGCGACTGACTCATGAACTCTCGCATGGAGGAAGACCTCGACTTCCAAGGATGGGTAAAACGAACGGTATAAATGAGGGAATGTAAAAGAAGGGTAAAATAAAACGATGTAAATGTTATAAAGTACGACGTTCAAAGGTATTAGGGAACAGAGCTGACCCAAGAACCGAAGAACCTTAGAACGTCACAGCGCAGAAGGAGGTTTAAGGATCCCGATAGTGAGATACATCTTTCGACTAGATACCTCGCACTAGACACCTCTGGTTCCCTTTTAACGTTTCCCCGCACACGACCTATAAGGACACACTGCCCCCCCCGACTCCAGAAATGATACCCCCGGGGATTCTACCCCGAGGAGGAAAGACGAGTATGAGGTAAGTAAAGGACTTTCGAATCCATGTATTGGATGTGCGCGAATGTTGTCCCCCTCCCCTCCCCTCTTTTTCCCTCCCTCTACAGGGTACATCAGGGGCCGCAACCAAGGTATGGCGAAGATCTGAAGCCTTGCCATGTCTAATACACGAAACAGACCAGCGCTGCAAGGTGGCACCTAAGCACGCCTGCAAACTACTCACGTAGCAAACAAACCTGTAGAACTAGTATGATCTGATGAAAAGTGATCACTCTTAACCCAGGCTGCGCGAATGAACCTATGTCACAGATGAATCAAAACTATGAGAGAATGTGCATGTGTGACTGAAGCATTGACTCAACGGGTCGAAGGACCGAGAATGCAAGAAAGTGCGACACAATGGTACTTCCCTTTTCTTTTTTCCTTTTTCTCGAAGCATGTCCCCTCTACCCTGTCTAATGCTCAAACTGCATGATTTCAAGATTCTAACGCAGACCCGTGAATGTCCTTTACTGTGTAATGCACTAAATAGCCTTCCTTAAATACACTGCCACTCTCTCTGTCGCACGTGTACTATTTAGCCTGCCGTTGCACTCTCTCTCTCTCTCTCTCTCTCTCTCTCTCTCTCTCTCTCTCTCACTCTCTCTCTCTCTCTCTCTCTCTCTCTCTTTCACACTCCCACTCTTCCGAGCGATTAGCCCCGAAATTGACAGACTGCCACCCCTAGCACACCACCCAATTGGCTTCAAATACCGCCGGTATTTGCTCAAAACTTGTCTTTAATAAAATCACCCTAATACTGTGTCACCACCTCTCCTTTCCGGAAATGTTTCGATGAAATCGAGAATTGGTCAAAAAGGAAAGGACAGGTAAGCTGACTGAGGTTCCCTAAATCTGACCCGAAATGAGGGAACTACATGTCAGCGGCTACTACTATGGAATAAAAGTGCCTCAGATAACGCGCCCCTCCCCGTCCCAAATTGACGCGATACCCAAAACCATAAAGGTAACCGAAACCCCCCATCTTCTCAGGACGCTCCCAGTATTGCGTTCAGTTGCCCCCCCCCATCAACGTTTTCTATGTACCTAGGTGTCTTCCGATGAGACCCCTGTCTTCTCTAATTTAGTAATCTGGCCGCGAGAGGCTGCATAGGGACCAGAATGATGTTTTGCAAAGTTAAAGATTAGACCGGAGCAAAGAAAACCATTACACTGAGCCTTGTCGAAAGTGAAAATGTTTAGTTAAAGGGCAGAAGGCATTGAAGGTTTAGCCTATGTTCGTCCCTCAGCGAGAAGCCTATTAGTACCATGCGGTTAGCTCACACCACTTTTTATTAGCATTGCCCCGCTTACATTACAGAGGTGGGCCCCCATCAGATGACCTGTCGTGACTATATTAAACAGTTGTGAAGGAAAGCCATAGTAAACCCAGCAGGTCCACCATCGATCATTTATATGTATAGCGAACGTTCCTATCTTCATTTGCCTTGAGCTGGGAGAGAAATAGACTTATGTGGTTACTTTCCTCTACCAAATCTCTAAAAACTGTCTTTTCAAACTCCTTCAAGGGTACGGCTGTTGGAGGAAAGAAGGACCGGATGTGGGAGCACGTGGCCTGACTACGGACTGTGGAACGTCTGTGACATGGGCCAAGGCGAGACCGCGACAGAACAGAGCTACAGGACGAGGCACTACCTCCAACAAAGTGAGAAGAAAGGGCTAACCTGATGCCCCCGCTCTATGTTCGAATGTGTGCCGAAAGGTCCCCGCTCTCTAGACTCGGTCATGAGCCCGCCTATCCGAAGTCTCTCGTTCCCCTAGTTTGTTCCTGATTTGGCCTTGCTCCATCCCCCTTTTTCTCCGACCTACCCTATGGACTATTTTGTACACTCTTCTTCCACCTGAACTTTTGACTATTGATCCCAAAGGACACCGGGCGAGAAAGACCCTTTTTCTGACCAGAAACGCGAGGAAAGGGTCGTGCCCTGCAACACGGAACTTAGAATAGAGCTGGACTCGTAGCTCCACCGCCGGTGCTCCACAGTGCCAACGGAAGACGAAGAATTGCTGAAAGCTTACTAAACCTCGAACATTCCCGATCATTTCTGCCACGTCTCGTTTCTCTCCCAGCCAACATTGTATTGATTAGGTAACAATCCGTCAGTTCGCCTTATGAAATGTACTCACTGCTCTGCATTGCATTACTATAACTTTCCTGCTAAACAAGATTATCAAAGTTTATCAAATAGGTCCGCCTCCTAAAAACTAGAAATCTCAAAATGTATTGTTTACAACTCTTTCATCCAGGGTTCCTACCGTTTTCTTTCTCATGCCCACCACAATAGAACCGAGTAGAAAATGAACCAGCAAGATGTCTTGAATATGTTAAAGGGAGGACTGTTGAAAACTAGTACGGTTTGGTGAACATTATCTGCGCCATCTTGCCTCTTCCCCTGATGCCACACTTTTGTCGTGCGCACCCGCCATTTTAAGATGCCCTGATCAGAACGAACCCTCTTGCATGCCGCTGGCCCCTGACATAGCCCTTCACCCTCACCAAGCCCGCACGCTGACCAACCCCCCCTGCTTGCACCTGCCTTGAATCATAAACCCCTCTTCAGCGCTGCTCTGACCCAGGCCCTCATCCTGTTCCCAGCGCGACACCTCCCTTCTTCCCTTTCATGATCCTCGGCCCTTAGATGCAAACCCCCTTTTTCCCCGTGTGCCCGTTTGTCTTCCTCGTTCCCAGGCCGACACCCAGCTCTGCCGATACTGTTCCTTGCCCCTCCCCGTACAATAGAAAGCTTCCCCCATCAAGGGATCCCCTGGTTGATCAAAGCCCCCACCCCATGAGATCCGATCGAACCCCGCATTCCATGAATTGACGGAATATCCAGCTGCGCGATACTCATCACCTGTTGTGACCAGGATGGGGACCTCTACTGTAAATATGTGTGGGAACGGGCCCAGAGGGGGGTTTCCGGGAATGTCTTTCCGTACATCAAAGCTTTATCATGAGTGTGTAAACTGTAATAAAAACCGCAAACACTGTATATAAGGGGCCAGGCCTCAAACATAAGTTAGAGCACCTCAGAACGATACCTGCTGTCCGTTTTGCTGTGTTCTCCTCCGGAGAGAATAAAAAAACCCTTGTTTCCTGCTTTCCAGTCTCCAGCGCCTGCCTCTTCATTTATTAAATAATTCGAGGGTCACAGAGGCAATACCGCCGGGCAAATATCGATTGTCCCCGACTCAAACCTTTATTTTAACAGCACCTTCTGCTTACTATTGAGAACTGCGCCCCCCGACTGAATGATCAACCACTGAGTAAAGTAGCACAATGCCTATTTGGTAATCACTGACCCATTGTCTTCAGACCAGTACATTTGGAAATCTCCCGCCCCCTCCAACACTGGTGAAGGGTAATACGGCAGAGGCATTAACTGAGACAGATGAGGCATCAGCTTTATTCTCAACCTCTACAAGACTGTATAATTCTTAGAAAAAAACAAAATGGACCGGCTTTCCAGTTGGGAGCGGGACAAGGTTTAGGTGGCGATGGAACTTAAAATTCCTATTGCATCAAAAGAGTTCACCACCCCGTGCAATGGTGGGGTCATACCTCCTCTCTAACTACAAACCTAATGTTTGTCACCTCTGAAGCAAATAATAAATTACCCAAATACCATTAAAAATTGTGACAAAAAATCTTCAGGTATCAAAAGCAATGACGCATGTGTGTGTGGTTTTTGTTACATTTGAGAATTCCTTTGCATTTCAATATTTCACATTCATTACTTGAGTTTTAGATAGTATTAGATTTTGTAAGAAAATAGGTCTCATTTTAAGAGACTAGAGCTATGGTTCCAACCTGATATAGTAAATCAAACCCCTGTTGGAAAGGTAAGGTTTTATAACTGTTAACTGTAATACCCTTTACTTCTATTAAGCAAATTGTTGCTTTACTATTTACTTGAAATATTTTTGTGGGCCACTTTCTCCACTCCGCTATTGCTGGTTACCTTAAAGTACACTCATTTCATTACAGCAGATTCCATACAGCGAAGCATGTCATATTTAAAATCGCACTTCGTAGTAGGAGCCCAAAATACTAACTGCATAGGAGGGTCTGCAGGGGCATAGGTATCAATAACACAACACACGCTTTGGCACTGGGCCCAAAGAGTGTGAGGGGCACTTGGGACTCTAAACGTAACCTTTTTATTACCACCAAACAGCAATTAGGGGCCCATTTGATTTGCTTGCTGAGTTATTTGTTATCTCTGGAGGGAGATACAGGGGCCTGGATTCACTATACTGGGTGGTATCTCTCCGTAAGATAATGGGGTCTGCAAGTTATTTTTCCAGGAATGTGGAATAATACACGGGCCTGGTAATACTTGCTCCAATACTGCATGTTTGCCCTATTCCGAGGGAAATTGCGGGCCCGGATCTGCAAACATTACCTCCGCTTGGATCAATTGCTAAAGGTTGTTGTGTTTTTTCTTTTCTAGGTGGGGGAGTAGAAATGGGCAGGAGGCCACAGGAGGACAGGTTAGTCTACTTTAGGTGAGGAGAGCTTCTTCCCCTCTCCTCAAGGATGCATGGCGGGGCAAATGCAGCAACTGCCCAGACCCCCTGAGGCTCAGCAGCAAAGTCTGGGCACAGACACATCTGGAGTTTGCAAACCCCAAAATTCTGGCCCTGGACACCATGGGAAAGACGTTGGCTCTTAGGGTGCTCTGGGCAGTTCGTAATAAGGCCCATAGTATTTGGCTCATGTCCATACAATTTTAAATGCTGAGCCAATGAATGCAGCTCCTTTGCATTGATTACATTTGGAGCGGATTTGTTGATCCTACTGTGGGCAGAAAAATATTTAAAGTCATATATAATGTTTCAAGTTCTACCGAAAAAAGAGCAAATATGCAGCCTTACACCAGCACCACACACATTTCTCAAGCGCTTAAAATAGTATTATTTACAAGTAATTTTAATTTGGTTACGGTCAGGCACTAGCATACAGTTTTAATTTCTACTTGAGTTTTCCTAATCTCTAATATGAGTATAATTCCAATAAAAAAGTATTACCCAAAGAAGTCAATGATGTTCTTGAATGTCGAGTAGAAGGTTTCGTTACTGGGCTGTGAGGTATTCAAATGAAAATATAAAAACAATTATTAAACATACCTCTCTTTAAATTACAGAACAAATCAAATGTCTATAAATAAAATTAACAATATTTATAATGGAAACAGCACATTAAAATGTTATGATTGTTTCGATTTTCTATTGTTTGATATATCATTTTATAGTCAGTCAAAAAGCTTTTATTTCGGTTAAAAACCATAAAAAGACATATGTTACATACATTAGTACAATTTAAATAAATAGTTATACACAGTAAAAATGGTAAAAGACCTCAAGGAATCCAATTAGATGAGTAAATATGAAGAAATGTACAGAGGAAGTGCATGGGTGGGAAAATGTCTCGGAAACACTGCAAGGATTCATGCCAAATTACCCAGTCGTCAATGGTAAGGGGAAATTCCCCCGTTGTCTCAGTGGGCCACCTAAAGGATAGTTAATAGGGATGGCTCTCTTTTTAGGTTTCGCCTGTCGAAAGCTGCGCAAGCAGCGTTTCGCGCAGGCGAAAACTTTTGTAAACAGTAAGGTGCCTTTGTCACGCCTCTCACTTCCATTGGCTAGCTCCATAAATGGAGGCTAGCCATTGGAAGTGAGATCTGTCCGTCATGGTCCGAGGCGATTCGTGGGCGTTCCGGCAATGTTTTTATCATCCTGCCCCTTTTAAACTTTTGTAAACAGTAAGGTGCCTTTGTCACGCCTCTCACTTCCATTGGCTAGCTCCATAAATAGAGGCTAGCCATTGGAAGTGAGATCTGTCCGTCATGGTCCGAGGCGATTCGTGGGCGTTCCGGCAATGTTTTTCTCATCCTGCCCCTTTTAGCACGTCATGCGGCGGTGGGCGGGGTTTATTTTTTAGGTCGTCCATGTTTCTTTTGGTCATTCCGTGGCCGACCGCCGCCGGAGGAAGTCCAGGTCCAGGTGAGTGCTTCGATCGTTCCCGCCCCCCCCTCCCGCTGTCCGTGCCTTTCCCGCCCCCCTCCCACTGTCCGTGCCTTTCCCGCCCCCCCTCCCGCTGTCCGTGCCTTTCCCGCTCGTCTTTTACTCGTCTCGTTTATCCCATCTTATGTCGTCTCCCCTTTGTGTGTCTCGTTGCTGTGTTTGTGCGTGTATTCTGTCTCGTCTATCCCGTCTCATGTGCCCCAGGCCAAAGTGCAGCACAAAAGAGAAACTGCTGCACGCCCTAGAAGGATGCACCCCCCCGCCCGCCCCCCCCGCTGTCCGTGAGCCCGCCCCCCCTCCCGCTGTCCGTGAGCCCGCCCCCCCTTCCCGCTGTCCGTGTGCCCGGATAAGATCCAGCGTCCGTGTGCCCGGATAAGACCCTTCGTGCGTTGGGAATTTCACAGTAAAACATTTTTCAAACTGCAACACACCTATTGGGATTTATTGCATTGAATTCCCATTTAGTGTACTGCATATTGGTAAAACACAACCTGTACGTAAATGCATACTAAAACATCAATCACGGGTGAGTTGCAAAACCAAGCATAGGCCTTTTGTAGAGCATTACATGCATTCTGATAAAGACATCAAATGTTGAACTATAGAGGTCATCAAAATCCACGGCCAGCTCTCGGAATATTGACCGACTTCTGACTGTTTGTGAGAATAAGTGGATTCGTGTATCCCGTCTTATGTCGTCTCCCCTTTGTGTGTCTCGTTGCTGTGTTTGTGCTTGTATCCTGTCTCGTCTATCCCGTCTCATGTGCCCCAGGCCAAAGTGCAGCACAAAAGAGAAACTGCCGCGCGCCCTAGAAGGATGCACCCCCCCGCCCACCCTCCCCTCCCGCTGTCCGTGAGCCCGCCCCCCCCTCCCGCTGTCCATGAGCCCGCCCCCCCTCCCGCTGTCCGTGTGCCCGGATAAGACCCAGCGTCCGTGTGCCCGGATAAGACCCTTCGTGCGTTGGGAATTTCAAAGTAAAACATTTTTCAAACTGCAACACACCTATTGGGATTTATTGCATTGAATTCCCATTTAGTGTACTGCATATTGGTAAAACACAACCTGTACGTAAATGCATACTACAACATCAATCACGGGTGAGTTGCAAAACCAAGCATAGGCCTTTTGTAGAGCATTACATGCATTCTGATAAAGACATCAAATGTTGAACTATAGAGGTCAACAAAATCCACGGCCAGCTCTCGGAATAGTGACCGACTTCTGACTGTTTGTGAGAATAAGTGGATTTAGAAGGTTGACCACGTCAGGATGAGGTTTGAATGTTTTTTTTTTGAATGGCAGACCTCGGCAACATTATAATTTGTACTCTGCTGTTAGCTGAATCAATGCAGAAATTATCTATCATTCTAAATAGGTAAACATTAATGGCCTTACTATTTTTCCAAATCTCATCAAGCACTAGATATAAATGCACTGAATACAACAATTTAAGTCATCACTATATTGTTTGCATTATTACGATTATTGATTTGTTTCTGAGTAACATAGTTTGTACGCTGTCCGTGTGCCCTCCCCCTCCCGCTGTCCGTGTGCCCGTTAACCCGCCCCCCCTCCGGCTGTCCGTGAGCCCGTTCACCCGCACCCCTCCCGCTGTCCGTGAGGCCATTCCCCGCCCCCCCCTCCCGCTGTCCGTGTGCCCGCCCCCCCCCGCTGTCTGCTACTTTCACTCTTGCTCCTTAGAGCACCCTCCAGAGAACTTTGGGAGCCTCGCATCTCCGAGGTTTCATTTTCACCAGCTCGTCGCTGCTTCCTTGTTTCTGAGCTCTGGGATCCTCGGCGGTGAGTTGAAACTTATATTACTTGTAAGTCTGCCGTGCGCGAGCTGTTACAGGGTGGCAAGCGCGTAAATGGGCTGCAGATGTAAAAGGGATGTTTTTGCAGCCAAGTTTTTAAGCACCAAAGAGTTCTGCAAAACGTAATGTCTTGAAAATTTCTTACGGTTTTTATAGCTTGAGGTACTTTTAGGTTTGCTTTGTTGCTGTTACCGGTCTGTGGCTTTTAGCCCCAACTGCACTCATGCAGTCGAGCTGTAGGGGGCGCATTTTGGGGTTACTCATGGGGTGGAAGCTTTCTGCTGTGTCTCTGTCGGGTTTCCGGGGGCAGTTCTGAAGGAGATGAACTGAACTGTCACATGAAGTAAACATTGAAACACATTAAACAGCGTATATGTAATGCCCGTGTACGTACAAGGGAAGCCTGACGTCTTAGACAACGCTTTCTCAGTAATTTATTTATGTATGCGTTTTTATATTTTTATATATGTTATATAGTAATGACCCAAAGACTTGTAAAAACTGGTGTTATTACCAAAATCAGTGTGAGGTCACATGGAGTGCAAATGCTGCTCCTTGCCTTCTGTGTCGCTTGCTATTCTTCCCTTCATCCTGAACCCCAGCCTGGGCTCCTTTCTTCCATCCCTGACAACTTTCATTCCCACTCTGCAGATCCCACCCATTCCTTAACACCCACTCAGCCTTTTTACCTCATAACCTGTTGCCAGACCTCGTCATGTGCCACACACCTTTTCAATCTCTACTACTCATATTCCTGTACCTCCTTTATATTACCCAGTTACTTTTTATCTTCTTTGCAGCCTTGGCTGGCTCTGTGTGTGTGTGTGTGCGGCTGGCTCTGTGTGTGTGTGTGCGGCTGGCTCTGTGTGTGTGTGTGCGGCTGGCTCTGCGTGTGTGTGTGCGGCTGGCTCTGTGTGTGTGTGTGCGGCTGGCTCTGTGTGTGTGTGTGTGTGCGGCTGGCTCTGTGTGTGTGTGTGTGTGCGGCTGGCTCTGTGTGTGTGTGTGTGTGTGCGGCTGGCTGTGTGTGTGTGTGTGCGGCTGGCTGTGTGTGTGCGCGGCTGGCTGTGTGTGCGCGCGGCTGGCTCTGTGTGTGCGCGGCTGGCTCTGTGTGTGTGTGGCTGGCTCTGTGTGTGTGTGGCTGGCTGTGTGTGTGTGTGCAGCTGGCTCTGTGTATGCGGCTGGCTCTGTGTGTGTGTGTGTGCCTTTGTGTGTGTGTGTGTGTGTGTGGCTCTGTGTGTGTGTGGGTGCAAATGCAATAGGTCTCACATTTGCGAGAGATTAAGCTAATGGCAATGTAAATGACAATGCCATTTATTTATCTGTTTTCAAAACCAACACATAAATACAAATGTTGTCATTTACAATGCCAATAGCTCTAACTTTTCCAAAGGCGAAACCATTGCATTGTAAATGCTTGTTTGTTCTTTAGAATTGCACACCTACTGAACCATATTGACAGGAGAAATTTGGAAGTTACATATACTGTCAAAAAGGCAGTATCGGATTTGAGGATCCTAAAGGTCTCCCTGTAGTCCCTGATACCCCTGGACTTGCAAAATAAGACTATCCATTTAGCTCTTGCCCAGGAGTACGAGGGGCAGAAGAGCAGAACGTGCAGATCTGTCTCTCTGCCTCCCAAGCACCCCGGACAAGTACTCTCCAGCAGTACGGCTTTAGATCACTTTGCTGTGACATCCCTGAGGGGGAGTGAGCCATGCCTGAACTGGATGTAAAGTTTCCTGGCCAGGGGGGGTTGAATGTCATCCAGAAATCTCTCAAAATTGGTATGGGTCTTGATCTCCCAAAAAGTATTGGTCAGCCTGCCCAGGGAGGAACTAGATAGTAGAACAGCCGAGCAATGCTCTCTCAGTTCCACACTCAAGGTTTTTCTAGGGAGCAAGGCACAAGACTCCTCCGGGGAAGACCACAGAGCCCCCCTCCCTATAGCCTGGGCGAGGCGCTGGATGTACTTTAGCCATGGTATTTTCCCCGCACCCTTGCTGACTAGCAAGTCCCGTAGATCTTCCCTATAACTCTCGAGTTCCGGGGTGGCCCAGAGTTGTCTCCAATATAACAATGGACGGGTCGAGACGACATCCTGGATGGGGACCAAGCCGAGATCTAGCCTTAATGGAATGAGAGGTGTACTCTGGGGTAGTCTGAGGAGGCGTCTCATGAAGCTATTCTCAGTGAGAGAGAGAGGAGCCGCACTTACGTGTCCCCAGAGGTCTGCGCCATATAATGCACCACCTCGCGCCTGGGCTCTGTATATTTCTACAGGAGGCCCTACCAGTTTGAGCGAGGAATCATTGAAGACTTTTAGGATGCCGCCCGTGGATTGGGCAAGCTTCATTGGCCCTGATAATCTGCGAGCCCCAGTCCATTTTATCATTTATAGTGACCCCCAAGTACTCAAACGTGGACACCCTGTCCAGAGTCGTTCCGTCCAGGTGTGGGTGGGGACAGTTAGGGTGTTTCAGATTAAATACCATATACTTGGTTTTCGTGAAATTGATTTCTAAGTTCCTCTCCTTACAAAACCTAGAAAAGGCCTCCAATGTGCGCTGGATACCTCCCGATGATTTAGACAATAGGAGGGTATCATCAGCGAACATTAGTGCCGGGATTTTCTGACCCGCTAGACTGGGGGAATCCAGATCTTTGGCTCCCAATAGAAAGAGAATCAGGCCATTGAGAAAGAGGGAAAAGAGCGTGGGGGCTAGGACGCACCCCTGCCTCACCCCCCTTTCCACCGGGAATGGGGAAGACAGCTCTCCTCCCCTCCCGTACCTCACCCTAGAGAACATACCCTGATGCAATCGTTTGAAGAGATCACACAGGTAGGCCGGGGCACCCATCTCCTTTAGGACAGCCCAAAGCTTATCCCTCCGTACCAGGTCGAATGCGAACCGGAGATCCACAAAGATCAAATACAGGCTGCCCTCCCCTAGAATGACCGTCCTCCAGTATACCAGCTGTAGCCTAAACAGCTGGTCGATCGTAGAAATCCCCGCCCGGAAGCCTGCCTGCAGGGAGCTTAGGATGTGGTGTTCATCCATCCAAAGCTGCAACCTGGTAAGGAGGACTCGGGCGAAGAGCTTCTGGAGGACGTCAATCAGACTTATGGGGCGATAGTTGGCCGGGTCCAGGGGAGAGGCCTTCTTGTGGATGGGTATAATTTCGGCTCCCAGCCAGGTCGGGGGGATGTCAAGGCCCAGCATAATGGCATTAAAAAAAGTGCAGATGTAGGGAGCCCACACCCTTTGCTCGGTCCGATATAGGTCCCCAGGTATCCTATAAAGGCCCGGAGCCTTCCCCGGGATCAGGCTCCTAATTGCAGTCTTAACTTCTAAGATCGTGCAGGGATAGCTATCGTGGGCAATGCCCGTTAAGGTGGCAGAGTCAAGAAGGCTTACGGATTCAGGTGTAGTTACTGGGGGGCCACACAATCTAGTGAGTAGAGGGGCTTAAAGTGAGAAAGCCACACCTCTTCACTGGGGTTGGAAACTACGGCGAGTCGCCCTGTAGCAGATCCTCCACGCACCAGGTTCCAGAAAACCCAATTTGTTAATCGCTAGTGCCAAGGGCAACAAGCGTTTTTCCGGATAAATGGAGCATTCCAGAATTAGCCAGGCCTCGTCCTCCTCAGAGGTAACAGGGGGAATCCCCGAAAGAGGCTCATAGTGGCAATTGAGGTCGGAGCAGCGTTGAGGGGAAGGCAGGCGATCTTTCTTTGCAGTCACCGTTGTCAACTGGGCAACGCGGAGTGATTCCCCCAATACTACGCATAGGCTCATGAGGCCTTTCCGCATTTTGAACTTAAATTTTTAAACGCCAATTGGGCGCAACGAGCATACCTTCTCTTAAAACATTGATAGGTATATTACACATTGTATTTTTTATTAAAAAAAATTTTGAACACTTTCACATTTCATGTGAGTAAGGTGAGGATAATAGTGCATATCCTCGTCCTGAAGAAGGAGCCTTGTGCTCCGAAACATGTTGACACTGTTGTTGGTTGATATACCCTAGTACGTATTGTTTCAACCAGTCTTTGCACTTTTTACCAATACCAGCCAAGGACGGAATAAATTTTTTTTTCCTTAGTGCCAGGTATTTTTTATTCACTTTTTCACCTCACCTCACTCACATCACCTATTACACACCCTCACATAGCTCACTATCAAGTGCTCCTGCGTAGTCGTTTTGTCGTAGCACGCCCCATCCCGTAGAGGGGTGCGAAGGCCCCAATGATGAAGCATGACACCAAGGGGCCTGTTGGTGTGTGAGGGGCATTTAAACAACGCTATGTGCTCCCCATTCTATTAGGGACCACTGCCACCCTCTGAGTGGATTCCATTTTGTTTATTCATGTTGCCCAGGGAGACTGGATCCACTTCTCTCTCTCTCTCCCCCCCTTTTGTTATAGTTGCATTCCAGAATTAGCCAGGCCTCGTCCTCCTCAGAGGTAACAGGGGGAATCCCCGAAAGAGGCTCATAGTGGCAATTGAGGTCTGCCCTAATGATTTTGTGATACGAAGGGGGAAAGGAGGATAAGAGTGCCTCCAAGGCCTCCAGGATGGATATGCCTTTTTGCCGGGGGAGAGGACGAAGATAGATGTTAATTACTGCCAGTACTAACCCCCCTTTGAAAGTCAAAGTGATGCACAAGATATCCAAACAGTTGGTGTCAATTACCTTAACTATACATTCTAGGTGGACTGCCACCCAAATGCACAGCCCTCCTGAAGGCCTCCCCCTTGGTCCCTGGACTGCCGCTCGGTGGTATGACGCAAACCCTACCCTCACAGGGTCAGACGAGAGCCAAGTTTCTTGATATAAACAGAGATCGTACCCATCCACCAGCTCACCCCACTCGGGATTATGTAGCTTTTGCCCCAGTCCGGCAATGTTCCAGGAGGCAATCAGGGTGGATCGGGGGGACGGTAAACCAGGGAGAGCTCCTAAGGGGTGGGCTATATCAGAGGGGGTAGGTGTTACCCGTGGGTCGGGGACAGGTTCACGTTCGTCTATGGTGGGTGGGCAGGTGTCCATTGGGGGGTGGACCAGCCAATACTGGGATGGTAATCTGGGTAGTAATCCCTGGTCCCTCGCTTTGGCTTCCCACCTCCAAGAGTACCCGTGTAGGTAGAACTTTGATGGGGCCACCCAATGGTGGTCAATCCACGCTGCTCAATGTCCTAAATCTGTTGGCCACTGGGATGTTGTACTCAGAAAAGGTGTAGCCATGTGAGGGTAAAAGATGTTCCATCAAGGCCGGGGCCCGGTTCTGGGAGTAAAAGTACCCCAAGTGACTGGTGTTTATCAAGCCTGGAGAAGCTGGTCCGCCACACCCCAGCAAATGCTTTATAGCCACTGGGTCCCTAAAGTTGACAATGATGCAGTCTCCCTCGATATCTTTTGGTCTAGTCCCCAACCAATTGACCCTACGTGCAAAGATAATCTCACCCTGCCCACGAGCCATGAGGGGTTGGTGTCTGTTGAGCCAATAAATGACCTTGTTTTTTAGCTCGGGGAAGGTTTCATCACGGGCACTGGTCAGTGGAGGGACGCCCGTGAGCACCACCACATACGGTGCAGCCTCAGGGGGTAGCTGGGGGTGTGGTGGAGTCTTCTTGTGGCTAGTTGCTTGGGGTTTGGAGACGGGGCGGGATTTGAGATTAGACCCAATTCGTTGCTGGTTCCCTGGGTTTATCAGAGAGGTGTGCGTTCCTAAATTTGTCCTGTCTAAAGCAGTGGAGGGCACAGTTGTACTCCTATGAGGGCCAGAGGCAGCTGCTGATGAATGGGAATTCCCTCTGCCTGCTTGTAGCAGGGTTTGTGGAGGGATCGCAGTAAGGGAGGTGTCAACCCACCCAACATCCAGGGTGGTGGGTGCCGAAAGGCTAGAGCCTGCTCTTGGGACCGGGTTCCCCAGTGCGCTGGTAGCCTTATCTCTCCCCAAACTTTTGTTGTTGATAAGGGATGCAAGGCGGTCTATCCTGGAAGACAAAGTTTTAAAGTGGGAAGTTATAGATTGTTCAATGTGGGCCTGCAAATCAATCAGTAAGTGAGTGGCCCAAAGTGAAGGAACGGTGTGTAATGGGTGGGGGGCGGGCTCCGGCTGAAGTGGAGCGAGCGTTAAAGATCTTTTGTTCGCTGATTTGCGCATGGATTTCAACTTCCTTCGGTTGGGGTGGGGTTTAGGGGCCTTGTTCCCTACAGATGGAAGATGCGTTGAAGGGTGAATTCTAGGGACAGAAGCATCCGGGCCCTGTTGAGCACATGGTAGGTCTGAGAAGGAGGTGATAAATGAGTTGTAATCACATGGATTAGCTGTAGTGTCTGGGGATTTCCCTGCGGGGTAAGCTGGAATGGACAGTGGGGGTAGGGAAAATCGTCTCTCAGTGTTTTCAATGGCATTCGAGACAACACCAATCGTTTTTTGGAGCATCTTGTCGATTGCTGTGAGAGTTGGTAAGGGTTGGGTAGTGGCTGCTAGCTGTCTGGTCATGGGACGTGAGGGAGCAGCCTTAGTGTTTTTGCCCATGATGCTCGTGATCAAGTTATAAAAGGAGGAGAAGACCCAACAAAACCACTCTGCCTAGGGTTAAATATAAAACTAGGGAAACTTGGAGTTGTCGCTATGGGGAGTCACACTGCTTAGTAGCATATAAAAGAAAACAGAGAAAAAGCCATAGCCTCTATGCCTAAGTATAAAAAACTGCTTGACTGGTAGATAGAGATTAAAAACAATTATAAAAGTTTTAAAAGTTCGGATGCCTGGAATTAGGAGCTAATCGATGAAACAAGCAGATGCAGTGGGCGCTCATAGAAGTAAGGGGGGTGGCCCAACCCAGCCTCGTGCAGCCCCAGACGGCCACAGATGGTCCCGCCCTTGTCCCGGGCTTCTCCCGGGACGCTCCGCGCAGCGTGTGCCTGCGCGAATTAAGTATCCCGTGCGTCGGCCTGTGGGAGGGGCTGGGAGGCGCACGCGGGACCAGGTGTTTCCGGTCGAGCAGGGACTCCTGGTACTTGAAGTACCTGCGGGCGTTCACCGCAAGTTCTCTTTCTCGCCAGCAACACCCCCCGGCAGCAGCAGAAGCCCTGGTGAGGTCACAAGCCCGGCTCCTGGGCTGTGACGGTGACGGGGCACCCGCGAAGCGGGTGCGGCTAGTTGTAAGGGCAAACCTCCCCTAACGCCCTCAGGGGAAACGGCCAGCAAAGCAGGTCACCTGGATCCTTATCAGTGTAGCGTCCGCAAGAACAAGAGCAGTCAGGAGTGTTTTAATCCGTGCGGCGGCCTGTGGGAGGGGCTGGGAGGCGAACACGGGACCAGGTGTTTCTGGTCGAGCAGGGACTCCTGGTACTTGGAGTCCCTGCGGGCGTTCACCGCAAGTTCTCTTTCTCGCCAGCAACACCCCCGGCAGCAGCAGAAGCCCTGGTGAGGTCACGAGCCCGGCTCCTGGGCTGTGACGGCGACGCGGCACCCGCGAAGCGGGTTCGGCTAGTTGTAAGGGCAAATCTCCCTTAACGTACTCGGGTGAAACGGCCAGCAAAGCAGGTCACCTGGATCCTTATCAGTGTAGCGTCCGCAAGAACAAGAGCAGTCAGGAGTGTTTTAATCCATGCGGCGGCCTGTGGGAGGGTCTGGGAGGCGAATACGGGACCAGGTGTTTCCGGTTGAGCAGGGACTCCTGGTACTTGGAGTCCCTGCGGGCGTTCACCGCAAGTTCTCTTTCTCGCCAGCAACACCCCCCGGCAGCAGCAGAAGCCCTGGTGAGGTCACAAGCCCGGCTCCTGGGCTGTAACGGCCACGCGGCACCCGCGTAGCGGGTGCGGCTAGTTGTAAGGGCAAACCTCCCCTAACGTCCTCGGGGGAAACGGCCAGCAAAGCAGGTCACCTAGATCCTTATCAGTGTAGCGTCCGATATACTTCAAGAAGCATGTAACTTATGCATAAAGAAAACTTAATAAACAAAAAAAGCTTGCCGCACAGAAATACTAAAGTTTGATTTCACGACAATGACGTGGAAGTGGCGACAATTGAAAAAAGAGATCAGCGTTATCTGCTAGTGTTAAGAAAATGTGTATGGTGAGAAGTTGTTGGTTTGTTTTGTACTTCTATGCTTACCTACAGTGTTATCCAGCTTACATCCGAACTTTAACTATTTCCGTTACCATGCCATTCGCCTCTGTGTGAGTAATGCACATAGTGTATGAAGACAGGACAGGGAACACAGTAACATGCACCATTCAGACAAGATCCTCAGAAACTGAGGGCCTCATTTATGGGTTTTTCGTATTGCCGTATTACGGCAAAAGAAATTGTAATTGTGCAGGAAGCAAAACGTTCCTACACAAAAACAATCACAAAAGGCTTTTTCCTCTTTCTATGTGTGCTGCAGAATGCTGCACACACACAAAAAGGACAAGCATTTACAATGCAATAGGTCTTGCAGCATTAAAGTTTGAGTTATTGGCATTGTGTATGACAATGCCAATAGTTATAACTTTTGCAAATGTGACACCTATAGCATTTGTAATGCAATGTGTTGTATTTACATGACTTAGATGTATTGATATTGCAAATAACAATGGCTTTTAATTTTTTTAAATAAGCAGCAGCGGTGCGTCCATTAGGGCGTAGGGGCGTAGCCCCACTAAACCTGGACGCACCGCTAAATAATTTTTGTGAATTTTGCCTGCAGCAGCACAATAATATACGAGCCGCAGCGCTTCAATCCGGGGCACACCCGATTGAATCCGGAGAGTGCGCAGGGGGTGGGGCTGGCTGGTCTGCAGAAGGGCCAGCAGCAGTACTGCGCATGAGGAAACTTGGCTTTCACCTAGCCTGAGCATGCGCGCTGGTACCTTGACTGTAGAGGGACCGAAGGGGGTGCTGCTTAGCCTGGCCGTAGAGCCCCCGGGGATCCAAAGCGGCGCCAGGGCGAGTAGTCACTGTGCCCCCCTGGTGGCACAGTGCCTCAGCCGCAGTGCATATGGCCAATCACTGTGACTTCAGCATGTGAAGTCATGCAGTGATTGGCCATTCTGGACGTGCGTGCGCCGTGACGTTTCTTTTCAGAAGTAGTTTCTTTCTACTAGTGTAGGCCCCGGGCTCGACGTGCGCGCAGGCAGCAGCAGGCAACAGACCAGATGTCCGACTTCATCAGCCTGATAAACTTTTTGTCTGAGCCAGGGCATGCGTTGGAGAGGTAAAGTTTTTTCAATGTAGTCCACTAGATTTGGGCATATACTTTAAAGTTACTTCTTGGCGAATGTCCCATTATTTAACTGTTGTCACCTTCAAATCAACTCTGTTTATGTTTATGTTCTTTTTATTTCAGAGGAATAACAAACATAAAATAGACCAAAGTTATGAGAGTTCGTGTGAAAGTTCCAAATTAGTGTTACTTGAGCGCTGTGAATAAAAGTGTGTCAACATTACTTTGTTCCCTCCTGAAGGGCGCCTCCTGTACGGATGCAGAAAGCAGATGTGCAGGGGGCTGTGCCAGTGTCATGTGTTGCCATTGTTGTGCATGAAGTGAGGCGAGCTGCTGGATTTATTTCAGTATGTTAATCAGTCTCCCCGCTTCAGCTGGCGTGGAGAGGCAGCGTGAAACTCAGGCGGCTGTTTGGCACAAGTGGAGCATGCCCGGTGAGTGAGGCAACAAAAAAACGGGGAGAGCAGAGCCGAGCCGGGTCGGCTCTGACTCTTTAGAGTCTGTGCACGAGCCGAGCCTTTCACATATTTGCCACATAAACATGCAGCAGAGAGCTATTTACAAACTGTGGGACTCGTTGCACAGGACTGTTTTTCAACAAATGCGCATAACTGTGACATTAATAAGCATTTTCATATCATTGTAAAAAAACGTGTGAATATTGAAAATGAGGAAGAAAGTAAGGAAGGGAAGTGACAGAAGGGCATTAGGGACCGTAAGGGAAAAGTGGAGGGATGAAAGATATACGGAAGGAGCATAGAAGAAATGAATAGCTCAAATACAGAAGGAAAAAAGGTAATGTTAAATAAGCGCTTTGTTTTTGAAAGTTTCTGAGTGTCATGTGCGAGTTTTCAGTATTGAAATGGAAGTCAACAGAGGCTGTTTTGGTCATGCATGGCACTATCATGGACAGTTTAGAGTCTGGTGAAGAGACCCTGGAGTTGTTGTGTTCTATGGAAGAGTTTAATAACGGCACCAGCTGCAGCACATTACACGCATAAATGGTGGAATGCTTTCAGCTCACCACACTCTGATTCAGCAGTGCAAGCTTTTCTCATGATTTGACTGTGTGTGTGTGATGTGCAGGGGGCTGTGCCAGTGTCATGTGTTGCCATTCACCTTAGGACAACAGCCAACAAGTGGCCTCATGTCACCAGTGGCGCCTTCAGGCAACACTGGCATGTTAATGCGCCCATTTTGTAAGCAGGTGCTCAAAACTCATGGAATTCTGCAATTTGAAAGCGAAACTACACATCCCAGGATGCACTGTGATGTTGACTGAAAAGCAAGGGACTGCTGAAGTTGTCATAAATGATTTGGGGCCACATGTAAGCTATTCTGGCCTCTGCACTGACTGGTAAATGGAGACACGGGCCGGTAGGAGTGATGAGAGGCAGGGGCCAGGCAGAGGAAGTATCGGAAGTAGGAGAGGAAGATGAAGAGAAGGTGGACAGGCGAGAGACACGAGACTGAGATGACAATACAAGAGAGGGAAAAAGAGTACGAGCGAAAAGGTTGTGAGAAGTAGAAAACTGTGGAAAAAAGGGAAAGAGGAAATGGAATGCACGAGTAAAGTGATGAGCAGGAAGTGAGCTGGGGGAAGGGGTCATGGTATAGAAAGAGAGGAGTGGACAAGAGGCAGGAGAGGCA
This sequence comes from Lissotriton helveticus, assembly GCF_964261635.1. NCBI lineage: Eukaryota > Metazoa > Chordata > Amphibia > Caudata > Salamandridae > Lissotriton > Lissotriton helveticus. The sequence continues at coordinate 755,672,034 of NC_136061.1, read as the reverse complement.
GAGTGAACAACATAATGTCATGGAAAGGTGGGTGAGAGGTGGTGGGAGAGATGAGAGCAGGAGAGAGTGAGGGAAAGGGCCAATGCCATGTAAACCGCAGATGAAACTCATCATCCTTCACAGCCCCTCTCATCATATATTGTGCATGGTCCAACGACTCTGTGAGCAAGGACACGTATGTCTTCAAGGAAAAGCACCAGGGCGCTAAGTAACTTGCACATGGGCTCTATGTGAAAACCACCTAATGTAACAAGAAAATGAGAAAGAGCAAAATAGAGAAGAATTGTGAACCAAATGTTTAGGTATGAATGAAAAAGGATAAATATACCTCATACACTGGTATTTCAAAAGCATACATTTACAATGATAATAGTTTTGGCTTTCGTTTAATGCTAAGTATCTGCCTTCATTTGGGCCCCTAAGCAACTCACCGCCAGGGTCGTTAGAAACAGCATTAGGCAGGTTTCAGTGTGCCAGTCTCTTGATAGTGGCACACAGGTCAAAGTTTGTGTTAATCTACATTGGAAGAACGTGAAGTTGAGAAGTGTTCCTTTTTATGTGAAGCTGCACCTCAACAAGGGTCCTTCGAGAGCTGTGATTGACGCTCAGTAATCAATGCACACTTCCCTTCTCAGTTCTACAGCTCCTTCTGCACTAGGTAGGTGACATAGAGGCACATGTGTCTGTCCCATGGCCCGTGTTGCTCACTCACATCAGATCTGCCCAGTTACGAAGTACCCCCATATCACCATGAGCCCTTCAGACAGGTCTGGCATGTTATTCAACAAGCCTGTGCATGCTCTAGTTTACAGCCCACACTTACAACTTGAACTGCAATACTACAAGTCATAGGATGCCACGTCCTATTGCCTAAAAAGCAAGCCGCTGCCTGGCTGTTAATCGGAGACACAGTGAGTGCAGGAGCCAGGCACGAGAAGTATCTGGAAGAGGAGCCACTACTGCGAGAGGAACAGATGGCTGAAGGAGAAGGAGACAGAGGAAGTCAGATAAAAAGAAGCAAAGAAAGGGGAGAAACTCAGGAGTGGGAACAGAATGAAAGTGAGAGGAAAGTGCGAAAGAGAGTGAAACGGAATGACTGTAAACGAGTGTGCAGGAGATGGAAGCGAGGATAATGCTATAGAGTGGGCGATGACAGCAAGGGCAAACAGGAGCGATGGAGTGAAACGCATAATGTAATAGGATAGAGGAAGAGCAGTAGACAGAACAGTAATACCATAAAGCCAATGAAGATCACAATCACCACTCAGTAGAGAGGCCAAAAAATGAATAGGTTTTGAGTTCCCCCTATCAGTCTACAGGGTTGGTTTTATGCACAACCAAAGGCAGTTTGAGAAGCAGCCAGCAATGTAGTATGACGATCTTGTACTGGTAGCCGTGCGGGAGTTGTCCAGCGAGTACTGGGGAGCACTGTACGGAGCTAGCAGTACATGTAGGGGCACGCTACTCAGTTAATGGGACACTGCGCCCGAGGGATACTGTATACTCGAGAACGCTGCACACTCAGTGGCACAGACTGTTCATGTCCTGGAGCACTTCATACTAGCACTGCGCGCTCGGCTGCAGCGGCACTGCACAGTCACACTCGTGTACTTCAATTCCAGGGTCACAGTAGATCAAAGGCACTGCACCATCGGGTTCAAGGGCAGTGCACAGTGATGAACACGGCACACCCAGATGCATGGGCCCGTCCACCCTGATTCATAGCATAAACTAAAACGGGCTTTATTCTTGTAGGATGTTTAGGCATCCTGGATTTTGTTATGTACAGTTGGCGCACTCTGAACTGAACATTTAAGGAAGCTTATTGAAATTAAGATATGGAGTTATGGCTCCTTGACTGACGAGTACACCTTCCTGACATTCCGTTTCTTCTTAATATGAAAAAGCATAACAAATGTATCTTTACTTTAAAACCACCGCAATAGCCAACACCATGATGCCTCATCATTAGTTGTCATCTTGTCTTGTATTGTGTCCATGTTGTACACAGGCCTACTCAGCTTTCTGGTTTCTGATGTTTACAGCCTCCTTCTCATGTTTGGCCTCTCTGAGTGAAGTTTCACAAATGACTAGGTCAGCATCTGAGACTTTATATTCGTTGTATCTTTTTCAAAGTTATTTTTTGTTCCTTTCAGGAGAAGGCTGTGCAACTGCTAATGAGAGTTTTGGTTTCTGTTATGTGTGCCTCATTCGAAGCAATATATGTAGAAAATATTTAGGTCATGCAAATTGGGGCGTGGTTTGCCTTATTTGCTCATTGCTAGGGGGCTTGTCGCTGCTTTCACAGTTTTGTACTCTGGTTACTGTGTCGGATAAACTTGTGCAGACTTCCAGAAAGAGTGCAGGAGTGCAGGGGGGTAGAGCAGGCCCCTGAACCCACTGTAGGTACACAACTGCACTCGTACACTCCAGCCCTGGCCGAAAGCCAGATTTGGGAGACTCGAGGCCCCTCATGACACACTGCAGGGAGCCCCCATCATTTTGGATGAGTGGGTTCATGCTCTCTTCTAACAGGAAGTGTGCTTCTCTTGGGTCATTTATATGCCAAGTTTAGCTGGATCAGGACTCATCTGGGGTGCAAAGGGGCTGCACATTTCTTCCAAACACAAGCGTTCTTTATAGCTTTCAACTGTGTTGGGCCAGAGGATGCTATACTCAGCTTGTAAGTGAGAGCAATGCTCACGCTCCTCCTGTTTTATTGGGCTGCTTAGATTATTGATAAACGTCACCTGTACACACTCTGCAGTGAATGTGCTATGAATATGCAGTGCTTTGGGTCTGAGTGAAAGAGACTGCTTATTAAAAGTTCATAGGTGGAAAGTTGTTAGAAAAACAGAACCAATGCCAAATCAGTATAATCAGGTCAGGTTCAATTGAGGCTATAGCATAACGAGCTGGCAAAGGTGCTGGTGCTTTGGGAATCCAGAAATTAATAGTTAAGAACCCTGCATGAAAATGGGCCCCTGAAGAAACGGAATAATGTGAGTTATGAAATCCAGCTCGTAAAGTTTATGAAGGAGAAATTTGAGGCTATCTTCGAGCATCGTTTTTTGTTTCTGTGTTGTATTTCTTTATTTGTGCTACAGCGGTTTGGTAATCACAAAACAGGCATCCAATACTCCATACAGAAACAATAAATAAAGACCAGCTTCATTTATAACAATTCCCTGCTGTCTTTACCATTGCTGATTAGAATGTAATAGTTAAGGCGAAATTCATTGGGACTTTTAGCAGCATGTACAACAGTCCTGGTAGTTTTCTCCACGTCTGCCATACTTCACGGAGAAGCTCTGAAGCTGTTGCAGAGACAGAATGATCCATATACATGCAGCTTGTAACCAATAGGTAACCATTATAAGGCAGGGGAGATGTGGGTGTGTGACTTGGCAGACACATAATGTCACAGACTGTCGTGTTGTGTAAATCAAGTGTCCTGTTCAACGATCACATACATGAATTTTGGGGGTATATCACAACTGGTATGAATGAGCCAGGAACAGGCCGTCTGGACATTCGGGGTTACTGATTTAGTTTTAGGCAATGGCGTTTGAGCAGCTAACATTAAGAAATCACTATGGCTACCTCAGGGATTCACATGGAAAGTTTGTGGGCTGTTTCCTGTTATACAGTATAGAGGTGAAGTCGGTGTGAATTCCATGAAGGGGTTGAGATGGCGTGGGCTAGGGAGAAGCAGTAGCTTAATTTTAATTTTCATGTCAGCAATTTTCTACACCTTGCCGTCTTCTGGGTTACTGTGTTACACGCACCCTGTTCCTGGAAGCCTGGCATCAGCCTCACATCCTGTCCTGTCGGAACCTAAATACACTTAAACACTATTATGTTAATGTTAAAGCACTTTAATCTGACTAAAGAGCACACAATGGCTGCCACAGTGCCACCATATTTTTGTGAGCCCGCTGCTTCCATCTTTCCCTTAGCCTGTAAGACTACACTGCTTCAGAGTTGGCCTTGCTACAATATTTATGGTTTTTCGGTTTTGCTGGTGGGATGTGCTCACTTTTGGGGTACATCTAAGATGTAAACAAAGACGGACTGTAAAAACTGGCTGCAAGTACTTAGGCCTCAAACAGCCTGACAGCAAGCTCCCTGCAGGAACACAATCTGCATGAGTGTGTGTGTTTGTGTGTGTGTGTGTGTGTGAGTGTGTGTGTCTGTGTGTGTATGCTAGATCCTTTATTTGCCTTTTCGAAAGAATAGGCATGTGTGGTAGCGAGCTGGCACCTCATGTAGTGACCGTGGAGAGTGGAATCTATCTAGATATGTGTGTGTGTGTGTGGGGGGGTGTCTGTCTGAGTGTGTGTGTGGATTGATGTGTGGGTGAGTCTGTATGTGAAAGCGTGTCTCTGTGTGTGGGCGTGTGTTTGTAATGTAATAACTGCACTTTCACAATTGCTTTATTAACCTTCCTGCTTTCTCAAATTTGCTTGAAAATGCACGATTTTCTTCTCTTTTTTCAAAATTTTCCGAACCCCCCCTTATGGGCAGAAAGGCACAAAAACGAGTGGGACAGAGGGCAGAAGGGCACAAAAACGAGTGGAACAGGGGGCAGAAAGGTGCAAAAAACGAGTAGGACAGAGGGCTTTGTAAAGGCTGTCTCCCAACTGCTGTGCAACTTCTTCTACTCTTAGAGCTGATATTTTCATGCAAGTCTTATAGTTTGAATTCAGCAGCGTAATAGGACGGAATATATGAAGCTCTGTGGTTATACTGTATAAGCAGCTACCTATGTTATGCCATCTATTTATGTAATAACTGCACTTTCACAATTGCTTTATTAACCTTCCTGCTTTCTCAAATTTGCTTGGAAAATGCACGATTTTTCTTCTCTTTTTTCAAAATTTTCTACGGGGGGGTTATCCCCCCAAACCCCCCTTAAGGGGTTCGGGCTCGCTCGCTGCGCTCGCTCACTACGGTGCTGTATGCAAATCACCTTGCGCCCCCACCACTTTCAAATGTCACCCACCGCCCCTGTAAATAAGTAATACTTAAATAAAAGTTATTGTAATTGAGTCGGTGGAAGGGTGAAGTGGGTGGGGCAGCAAGTTGAAGTGGAAAGAAAGGAGGGTGAAGTTGGGAGAGAGGAAGGTGAGACAGAGAAAAAAGGGTGAGGTGTGGAGAGTAGAAAAAAAAAAGCCCATAAAAACCAGGCCTGGGTACAGGGAGGGGCATCCTACATGAGGGACTTCGAGAGAGTGACTGGCTTTTGAACAGAAACATCTCCGCATCTCCCTGGAATAAACTCTTCCACTCAGGTCAATATTTGCTCAAGTGGGCAGAAATGAGGCGCCTGAAGCTTCTCACAAACGTCACACCACATTTGCCTTCTTTCATAAGAGGCGCACCGCTGGTGCAAATACATTGATTTGAGCAGGATCACACAATTTGGGCATGTACCGAATCTAGGATTTAAATAAAGGCGGTATTTTCATTCTCATACTCAGCTTAGGTACTGAACCTCACATCTCCTCTACCTTGGGCACATGTGTCCAGAGCAGATCAGAAGCACTGTGGATGTCGTGAATGGAACAGATGATTATAGTCGTTTTATACACAGCATGCTCTTTTTGTCCCCTGTCCTCGCGCCCACTACGTCAGTAGTTCCGTATATCTTAGTTACAGCTGTGTGTGCTTCCAAGGGCCACAGGGCCAATACCGCTTTTAGGGGGCTCCGCTCAGAATATTTCCGCATTTTGTAACTGCCCAGTTGAGTGATAATAGCCAGCATGACTCTTCATGATACATTACAAATAAGACAACGCAATTAAAAGTTTTAAAAGGTAACGAGTCGCGAGACGCCGGTGGTCCTGTAACAAATTAATCAAAGTAAATAGCGTGGGCCATGGTAAGCAAACCTTTGTAGGAGTAGACAGTCCACTTTTCACAAGGAGCAGTTGTGAGTGCTGAGAATTTGACCCATACTCACACTTCAAGCACATGTAGGCACACAGTGCCATGGAAATGTATATATAGACAAATCGCACGTATCACCAATAGAACACACAGAGGCACACTCCGTCACACTCTGGCTCTCAGTTTTGCAGTCACTGAGACAGGCTAACTCATCGCACACAGAGGAGCATGCAAAAACAACGGAAAGCAGGCATGTACGCACAGAGAAACGAACACAAACAGACTAACAAAAAATGTGTCTTCTAAACAGCCACATACACACACGCACACACTCTGGGGCATATACAGACATAAAACTAAAGTACACATACATATAGGGTCACGAACACCAGGACATGTACCCATGTTCAGAAGCAGAGATACAAAAGTGCACGTACAAATACAAGCACATGGAAAGATGTAGTTATATGTATGCTTATATGTTAGCACATATAACAGAAGCACCAATATCGCAATCACAGACATGGACACCTGTTAACACGCATTCACATACATGCACACAGGTAAACGTTCACGCTATCGCATGTGCTTGCACACGCACACACGAACTCCTGTAGGCACGTGTAGTCAAGACAGACACCTGCAGGCACACGTATATAATAATATACGACACACACAGGCTCCTGGTAAGCGCCGGGCTCTCTCTGTGCCCGCAGTCCATCTTGGCACCGGGAGAGGGGGAGGGACGGCCCCTCCCAGCCCGGCTCTGCCTGCTGCACGGACTGCCATGGAGCGGGGCGGCCTGCTGCTGCTCCGGCAGCCTCACTCTGGGGTCTCCCCACTCTGACTTTAGACTCCACACACCTCCAGCAGCGGCCCCAGCACGGCCGCAGTCCCCCGGGCCTGAGAGAGGGGATGCAGCGCTCACCGGCTGCGGGGAGCAGTGCAGCGCCAGCGGGCTGCGAGCCATGTCCGCCAGAGGTGAGTACTGCCAGCGCCTGGCACCAGCCGGAGCCAGCCTGTGCCGCCCGTGTGGCTGTGTTCTGAAAGTAGCAGCGGCCTCTCTCTGTGCATATGGAGAAGAGGTGTGCGTGCCCGTGCTTATTAGAATGACTCTCACGACGGAGGGATTAAAAAGACATTAAACACAAGTGTCCTACTTCAGCCAATGCCAGCAGCAGAAAAAAAAAGTCGGTTATTTAGAAACTCACCACCGCAGCCCGGCTTGGACAGGAAGCCAGGCAACCTGTGTTGGGACGGGGGCGGGCCGCAAAAATACAGGAAGCAGACGGGAGCCTACCCCGCGCTCCTGTGCCCGTGAAGCCAGCCGGAAGATTTGCGTGTGAGATAGAGGGGCTCCTGTGCTCGTAAAGAGCCCCGCCTGTTGCTGAGACTGACCCGCTGGCTGCTGAGGGAGAAAGGGACACATGGAAAGAGCCCGGTGAGTGTGTGCACGTGTGTGTGTGTGCGCGCGTGTGTCTGTGCGAGAGTGTGCGCATGTCTCTCTGTCTGTGTGTGTGTCTGTCTGTGTGTGTGGGTGTGCGTGTGTCTGCCTGTGTTTGTGTGTGCGTGCGCGTGTGTGTGTGCATGTGCGTGTCCTGATCCATTGTGCCTGGGAACAGCATGCCGGAATCGAACACGCGCGCGACCTGATCCGATTCCGGCATGCTGCGCGTGCCCATCTCTTGTCTCCTTGTAAGCACAGCCGCCGACAATAGGTCTCGCTGCAACAGGGCTTCGCCCTGCATCGCAGGTGCAAGACCTAAAACATGAGGAGAAATAAAAATATTTCTCCTTGTTGTGCTAGGCCTTCCCTGGGGAGGCATACGTTTTTGACACTGCTTCAGACTTACGATTTCTCATAAATCTGGGGCAGTGTCAAAAAGCCATGGATGTTGCTAGGAATGCCTCCAGCAACACCCATGGAACACCCCTTTCACCTAGTTTTCTGCGTGTAGGGAGGACATATTTATAAGGAAATGAAAAGCCACGTAACGTGGCTTTATGTGGTCTTATAAATACGCCACTGGAACGTCAAAAAAGTGACATACCAGCCACGCAATGAGGCTCTTATTGTCTAGCTGCCCTTGTGATGGATTATCCCTCACAAAACCTGGCACATACTCTTTTCTTGAAGTTTGTACCCCTCTGCAATGCAAATACACTCATGTACCAATAATTTGGAGCAAGGGGGTTTTAATCCCAGGTTTTGCCCCAGGGTTTGGTGAGCTGAAGTTTGTGCTGCATTAGGGTTGACCTTAAAAGCTGTATATCTAAGAACATAATTAAGATTTTGGAAGCATTTTGAATTCAGGAAGTTTGGTAGTGACTTTGATGTGATGATTCAGAGGACAGGACCAACTATCGGAGTTACTGTTTTCTTCTGGTGTCTAATTGGGTCATTTCCTGAGAGAAGTGTTTTAATGTCAGCTCAGCAAATAGCCCAGCTTGCGTCTAACAGGATTCCTCAGGTTTGCTAGTATGCAGTTTGTTGTGGTGTGGGATAACTGTAGGCAGTCGGTGAAAAGGTCTTTGATTGTGAAGAACTGGGAGCGGGTCTTTAATGGCAATAGCTGTGAACAAACATTGAAATGTTGATACTCCGGGCTTTTACCAGTCATTAGAATCCCAGAGCACTTCATTGTCTTTAATGGAGCACTCAACATTCCAATGTTCTAATTTGCTCTGGTGTAGGATAACTGTAGGCAGTTAATGAAAATGGCTTTCTTTGTGGATAGCTGGGCCTCCATGCTCCAAGGTGCATGCCTTGGATTGATGCCCCTGCATGGCACAGACCACAGGAGTTGCAGACAGTTGCAGACAGGTGCATGGCTTCCAGATTTTTAGAGCCCTTGCTCTGCAGGAAGAGCTGGGTATTGGAAGCCAAAGAGGGCGGTACCCATGGGGAAGTATGAGGAGTCAGAAACATTGCAAAGAAGGGGACATATGATGAAGCAGGACAACGGGTTAGGTCAATGTAGACCTATGGTACTGACCTGGTTGAGTGTTCAAGGACTGGCTTAGTACAAAATACTTTTCCAGCCAGCTCACTTAGTCCTGCAGTACTTTGGAGCACGGTGCGCCCTACTGATTTTACTCGAGGAACAAAATATCAATAGGGAAGCATAGATTTACTATTTCCAACTCCACATTTACATACCTTGAATATATATTTACCACATAGGTACATATATGTGGAGTTAAGTTTAGAATTAGGAGACATACTTATCTGTCGATATTTTATTTGTGATGCTCGGTCCTCAATATTGTGTTCAATCAATACCGTAGTTTCGATATTCAGGGGGCACATACGGTCTACCATGCCAAAGCAGTGAGTTCAACAAGAAAAAGTGGCACTTTTAACCTGGATCAGAGATGGTGACAAGTGCATTCACTTTTTTCTATGGTTTGATACATCTATAAACTGAGTCTAAAGCTTGCAGGCACAGTTTTTTTCAGTAAAAATTAAGCAGGCATCTGCCAAGTGCAAGTAAGGCTCCCGCCTGCCAGTAATTGCAAAAACGATATTTTTTGTTGGCATCCACTTGCCGTTGATATTAGCAACATGCCCTGTTAGTAGTGAGATGGCTGACTGCAAGGACGGAGAAATGACTCGACCTTTCATCCTTCTGGGGTCGGTGATCTTACTACCATTAACATTATGCTGAGAACAAGAGAGAGAGCAAGGTAGATAAGAGAATATGTCCTCTTTCCCTTATTAGAACTGAATACAACAACGTGGACGGACCCGTGGGTTTATCCTTGGAAAATATCCGACTTGCTATGAAGTACTAGAGTGCAGGAGACCATTAAGGTTATTAAAAGAACCCTCACCCACTAACCTGGTTGGTGGGTGAGGGTGAGGAGAACCCCGGCTCAGGGATCCATTTGATCTTGTTTATGTAACGAACAATATCGTTTCCAGCCTGTGGGTCCGTAAGTATAGTCATCTCACCACATGCGCAGCACACCTTAGCGTGTGTGCTGAAGATCACCCATTCACTCACGTGGCATCAAAAAAAAAATTCTGCCACATCACGGTTTATACTATCACGGTCCTGAAGAAAGTCTCATTTAATTACAGAGAGGCTGAAACATGTTGATCTATTTTTAGACAGAGATATAGAAGATCATTTTTATCTTCATAATATCTCATTTTGATTTTAATGTGTCCTAAGGCCCTATAAATAAATCACTACTTGTTTCGGCACTTATGAGACATATTTAACTACACCACTGTTCTGAAGATGCTTTTTCACACTGACACCTTCACTAAAAATCCTGCACTGCTGGAAGCAGGTGTTGTAGCACAGCTGTGTTGCATTAGGCGGCCCAGCTGGGAACCCTATGATGAAGCATGACACCAACCAGGTTGGTGGGTGAGGGTTCTTTTAACAACCTTAATGGTCTCCTGCACTCTAGCACTGCATTGCAAATCGGAAATGTTCCAAGAATAAACCCACAGGTCCGTCCACGTTGTTGTATTCAGTTACTATTAACATTAGCCAATAGCTGCGCCTATTATCTGCCTGCCATCTGCATCGCTTTTAGAAAACAGAAATGTGCTAAGATGTGCTATTTAAAAAACAAGTTAAGCGCGTTATGTCTAATTCCGAAGTTCATGCCCTTCTTTTAAACTGCAATAATACACTGTAGCAAAAAACATATACGTTTATTGTTTTGACTGAAATAATGCACCTAATATCATCGTACACCTATACTCTGCATCCTCCCTTTAGGTTTACCATGTGTGAGTGAAGGCTGGCTACAGAGTATGTTACTGTCAGTGTACAGTGCATGGAACTACCGCCTCAAGGCACTAGTCGGACTCCGTACCTGTTGAGTTGAGCTTTATCTGACTCGTTCCCAGGAGGGCCTCCCCCGTCTGGAAGGACAATGGAAGGCGGATTCAGTGCTCTCACTTCCGGAGAAGCAGCCTGCAGACACAAAACATACATGTTACCAGAAGGCACCCTGAAAGAAAGACATAAAACAGAGCAGACTCCGGGACTGCCCGGAAGGGAGCCTGCACTCAGCTGTTGGCAGAAATATGACCTATGCTGTCATTCTTAAAATGAAAGCGCACAATACATTCAAATTACATTTTAGAAATTGTTCACTTGATGAATAGTTTGTTCCCATGGGCCTATTTTGAGAGACATAGCTACGGAAAGTTGTTGCAGTCAACTCTCATCTGCAGCCCATTTTTATCCGATAGGCATGAATCACACCCTGATACAATGCACTTCAATCCGAGGTTTGATCTACACCCCACACTTATGAACAGCGTTGGTCGTATTTGCACAAGACATAACCCCACAGGCGACGAAAGGCCAGGAACTGAATTGCAAAAAGCCTTAACTCAACAGTCATTTTGCTCCTGCGGAAATATCAGTATGACACCTGGCCTCACATCACAGGGGTTCACAAAGGAGTAGAAAAACAGCATTCCAAGCAAGGCCTATCCGACAGAGCACCTGGGCTTCCCAAATCCTGGGTATACTAAATTCACTCGTGAGCAGTCCGCCCAGTCCAGGATTTTCTTTGCATCCTTGTATTCTAATATGATACATCGAACTACAAGTACCAGCATGCAAATCAAAGTGTTGGACAGTATGAGCAGCTTATGCGTGGATGACTGCTGAATGAACTGCAGGGGGTCATCAGTGGGAACAGATGATTTCTGTGTAGAGCTGTTTAAACGGCTTAATGAAGATTTTTTTTAACACTATACCGTCATCACCTTGGCCGATGGCCAGATCAGTTTTTTTAAAAGAAATGTAAACCACACAGCCCTGGGTCACGCTGGCCTATCGTACTTTTATAGGAAGACACAAAGAGCAAGGTATGTTTATAGCCAAATCGACTTGCTGCGGTAATTTATTAGAGCAACATGGATTTCTACAGGGCACCGTTTTTCATATACAAATGTCTCAGCCGCAATGACAGCCTGGGATGAGGCATCAGGGAAACATTTATAAACAAGATGTTGCAGGATCTCATTATTGTGAGCACATGGAAAACATAGTATTTGGGTGTCACCCTTACAGAAGATATGCAGTGGGTGACCCAGATAGCTAAAGCCAAGCTCAAGCTAGCCCAGATCGCTGGGGGCATAGCCAAAATGGCAAGGGAATCATCAACTAAACCCATTGGCCCCGCAATTGAGATGTACAGGGTGCAAGCGAGGGGAGCCACATTGTACGGGGCGGAACTCTGGGGACACTGCTCTCCCGCTCCTTTAATAGTGGTGGAGAACAGCTTCCTTAGACAAATTGTGGGTCTTCCAGCTAATACCCCATTAATCCCCTAGCTTGCGGCTAGATCTTGGCATCTCCCCGATTGAAGACGAGGTTGCCTTAAAACCTTTAACCTTTTGGCGATGATTGTGGGCGACCCCTGAATTAGCAACATTCCAGGCAGAAACTAACGAGCTACTATCCTACCCTGGGCTATTGAAAAAGGTTCCTTGGTTTGCACATGTAAAGCACGAATGTGAAAAGTTAGGCAAACCAACTCTGTGGAGCAGATCAGGGGATATTAGCCCCTTGGTTCTCCGAGCTATATTAGCGAGGATTTATCGAACCCAAAAGCTTGAGGCGATGCAGTCAAACCCAAAACTAGGTTCTCTTACAATCCAGTTTCTCACTGTGAAGGATAATTATAAACCCGTAATCTTCCTGGACGATATTCTACCACAGGCAGCAAGGAAACTGTATGTGCAGTTCAGACACAGTACCTTACCCCTACGTGCTTTCACTGCAAAATGGGTTGGACATTCTGAACATGGGTGCCCTGCATGCAATAGCCAAGAGGAAACATAACTGCATGTTTTATTCTTTTGCCCAGGATACCAGGAACCAAGGCGTTTTTGGATAGTACAACTTTGCCGGAATTTGGGGTTTGAGCATTGTAGGGAGGCTTTTCGAGTTCTAAAGTATGGCACCTCCAAACCAATCGTCTTTGCTGTCTCTCGCTTTTTAATACAATGTGGCAAAGGAGATGGGGTTTCATTGAAAAGGAAAAACAATTACAAATTGCCAATCAGCATGTATCATCAACATAAGTGTGTAGCAAGTGGTTATTACACTAGGGATACAGTCTTTTTAATTTGCTTTTTTACAAAAACGTTTATGCTGAATGTGTTTTTAACATAACTTAGTAGTTTTAATTATTTATTTAAATACTTATGTTATCTCTTGTCCGCTGAGTATACCTACACTAATTGAATTGATTGCTCTGGCACTTATGTCCACCTCATGTATCTCCCCCACCCTTTTATCGGACACATTTTTCATGTCCTTATAAATTGGAACGAAATAGTTTTAGAATTTGATGTTTTTTACTGTACGACCTGTTCAACTTTTTATATCTATTGTTTGTTTTTTGTATACTTTTATGGTCCTAGCGACCGAAATAAAGGTTTTGCACTGAACTGAAAATGTGTTTGAATAAAAATATCACCTCTGTGATTTGAATGAGTACTAATGTTTTACAAAATCAAAACGTATTAACAATGCTAAACAATAAGCTTTCAATAACAGTTCACATTCAACATATAGTCAACATGAAGAAATATAGCTGGAGAAAACTACTATTGTTTTTTAAATACTTTTGTTTGAGTTTAATTACCACTGCTTTTTATGCTTGGGTTATACATTATGAAATCTGTCAAATCTTGAGATTTTGAAGTATAAGCAATTGGGCTCCCCAGTGTTGTTTTGTGTTTTTGTGGCATTATGACCTCATAATCCAACATATTTTTTCATGAAATAAAAGAATGAAATGTGTAATTGAGGCCCATGCCCATCTCGTGGTGCACGTAACAGTTGTTTCGATACTCCCTCCATGTGCGTGCTCTTTGTATATATGGTCATGCATTTTCATGCTGTTCAGTATACCTCACTTCCATTGGTAGTTTACAGCAATGTGGCCCCCCAAATCACAGCATTAACATGCAACATTCTAATCTACACCTCAAATCAGGGGATAGACATGCCGGACATTGAATCTGTGGCCCAATATTTTGTTGGCTATTTATGCTGTAAATGAAATGTCGAAAAGACCCAAGTGTGATTGACTGCAGCCACCATGTGCCACAACTCTAGGAGAATATTGACACCTATCATTATTGAAAAGGACCAATTAGTCAAAATCCTATGACTACCCAGGGAAATACATTTCTTCTGAACAAAAGCAGCTAAGAGGTATTTATATTTTCCAGATTAAATAGGCGCATCTCCCGGGTTACCACTAGATGATGGATTCAAATGTTGCTGTGTGTCGGCAATGAGGCGAGCGGTATTACCTCCAGCACCGCTCCAACAGGATGATCAGCAAGCTGATCTTCACATAAGGAAAATTAAACAACTATGCCCCAGCACATGTACACATTCAATTATCCTGATCACGTTGTACGTTTAGTGTTTTTAGGTCACAAAAAGTAGATAGTAGCATCAATATCAAATGCAAATAGCTCCTCAAGAATCAATTAATCCTAATTCTAGATGTACAGATGGATATCCAGTTTCGTTGGTGTAGATACTTCTGTTTATTGTTCCATAACACAAGCCAACACGTGTTTCATCGCAGGGAACAGTCTGCGAATCTTCAGGGCTGGATAAAAACAGAAATAAATTGTTTTGGGAGCATGTTCTGTTGCCAGACAAACTCCAATCGTGACTTGGTGGTTTACACCCAAGTGAATAATAGCATGCCAATAGTGTGACTTTGTGCGTAGTCTGACACAGATATCAAGAATTTGAGAAATTTTTTGTTTATATTCCTTTATACTGTAAGTATAATAGCACTAGAGAGGTAAATATGTAACCAGGCGACCGGTTTGCCGTAGTTCAAGGTGAGCGCGTGAATGTGTCAGTTATACCTAAAACAACACGAGAACCCAAGTGACTTACGAAAAGTGATTTTTCTGTACATATTAAGGAGAAACACAACAATCGAAATCCACAGTTTGTTTCACACAAATAGGAATAGTACTCCTGTGACATTAGTGGAAAGGAAAAACCAGTTATTGTGCGCAATGAACGGTCTGTCCATGTAATGCCTTCTTTGGCGTTAAGGAATATATTGCATAAGACAAGTAAAAAATGCTGATTTTATCCGTGAAACAATATATCCAGTTATTGCTACGTACTATGTTCAAAGGACACCAACAATTTGGTGTTACACTTTAGGTCATATACCTTGGTTGTTATTATCCTAATCGTAAGCATGTCTCAAAAGAGTGTGTGCGAGAAGGGAGCCGCGAAGTTATAATCGCACTCACCTTTAGAGGAAAAGTACTGGCATAAAGGATGGCACCCAGTCGGGGCGTTTAGTCAAATGTCGTCGTCGAGATAATTCAAAAGTCGTGACCCAAAATCTAGGGAATAGTATGACATGTGTGTATATTACAAAAAGCCTTAATATTGCATTCGGCTAAAACAAATTAAAAAAATTCAAGTCCGACATACCTTGGTGTCACTAGGTCTATATTTTAACCGGGCGGAGAAAATGGTCGTGGTTGGGCGGATATGCCCTAGCAGCCACGTTATGTAAGCACCTATTGAAAGAATAGACATAAAAGGAGAAAGGGGTTCTTATTGATAAATTATGTCGACCGTTTCAATAAGCGAGTACACTTAAGGTCGAGTCTGTAAACATTCTTGGTAGCCGGCTTGCTTCTGCAAAAATGCTTACCTAATTATTTTCTGTCTCCCTCTTGAGATGCCCGGCGCCGTTTTTCAAAGACGGACACCGAGCCGGAAGTGAGGCCGGTATAAGTGCTTTTTTTTCCTTTCCTTTCTTTCATTGCTTGAGAAACACTAGACAGTACGTCTGTGTGTTCTCTAGCGAAGTTACGGCAAAAAAGAGAAGAGTTACTTCTCTGCCGTTATTCACCCTCGTAGGCTCTGTCTCTTATTTCCTGCTTCTTTGGCTCAATTTAACTTTGTTAGAATTTGAGAATCCATATGAAATCGAGTGATCTCATCGGAGTAATACTTATTTTAATTATAGTTATAGGGTTCGAAACGACGACAAATTTATATCTTTTGGTACTGTGTATGTAGTGTAGACTTCTGTATACATCCTATGTAGTCAAGAAATTGAAACCTCTCTAGTCTTTTGTGAGAAACACCAAACGACCACATTGCATAAAATAAACACAACAATAATATGTAACCAGATAATATACGTGAAAAAATTATATATGTGGAAAATCATATGAAAAATTATAATAAGTGTGAAAAGAAAGGGGGGGGGAAAGGGATTTCTTTCACAATATACAAATTGAAAGTAACGTTATCAGATAATTTACGGCGCAATTGAAAAAAACAAAATATATATAGTCAATGATTTGGCGTGTATTCTTAGAATTAAGTCAAAAGTCTGTAGGAGATCTCTCCTCAAAGTTTCTTTACAGTCTTATCATTTTCAATGATTTTAATTGCCCAGAAAGAATTGAAGCTCCGGGTCATAATTTAATCCGAACTCAATGCTCCGCAGACGCATAATCCAAGTTGCCTCTTTCTGTCTTAGACAGAGTTCGCGGTTACCTCCTCTCACGTGCATGGGAACCGTTTCTATGCCAAAGAAGCAGACTCGGAAATCTTCCACGTTTTTTTGACATTTGGCTACATGTAGGGCAACCGGATATCTGCGGTCCTGTTTCTGGATAGCCCTCATATGTTCGGCGATTCTATCTTTCAAAGCTCTAATTGTGCTCCCACGTATTGTTTGCCACACGTACATTGAATGATGTAGATTACGTATTTAGTAGTACAGTTGATGTTGACCCTGATGTCATATGTTTCTTCAGAAGGGCCCATGAAACACTTAGTGTTATGTTTGGCCCACTTGCACATAGTGCAGAAACCACATTTGAAAAAACCCTTGCTCTTCTGAGTTAGCCAGTTAGGAGCAATGTCAATACGAGGAACAGTAGGACTGAGTCTATTCCTTAGGTTTCTACCTTTGCAAAAGGTAATCTGCGGAGTGTCTGGGATCATGTCTTTTAAGATTGCGTCTTCTTTAAGCAGCCGCCAGTGTCTAGTCATGCTATTTCTGATTTGATGATGGAGTGCATTAAACTCTGTGATTAATCTCATTGTTTTTTCTGGCAATTTCTGGTTGGATTTTCCTTTTAGAGTTTCCACTCTCTTGATTTTTTTCGATTTCTTACTTGCTTTAGTGAGGATTGTTTTAGAATAGCCACGTTTGACAAAACGCCTATTCATGTCTTCCAACGTGATGTCAAACTCGTTATCTTCACTACAGTTCCGTCTGGCGCGAAGAAATTCTCCAAAGGGTATAGATCTGATTTGGTGAAATGGATGATGACTGTCTGCTCGTAGCACAGAATTGCAAGATGTTGGTTTTCTATGTAACTTACTTTGTAAGGTGTTGTCCTTCACATAGAGTTCTAGATCTAGAAATTCTATGTTGGTTTTGCTGTATTTCATAGTAAAACTCAGTTCCCACAAATTGGAGTTAAGATGGTTGAAAAAACTCTGCAGTAATTCGTCGGAGCCAGTCCATAGTAGGAAACAATCGTCTATGTACCGACCCCAAAACAAGCTTGAGTCGGTATAGAGACTCCCTTTAGTGCCCCAAATGTGGTCTGCTTCAAATGCAGCCATAAACAAGTTAGCAAAAGATGGTGAAAACTTAGAGCCCATGGCTACTCCTCGTTTCTGTTGGTACCATTGTTTCTGAAAAATAAAGAA
Source organism: Lissotriton helveticus (assembly GCF_964261635.1). Lineage (NCBI taxonomy): Eukaryota > Metazoa > Chordata > Amphibia > Caudata > Salamandridae > Lissotriton > Lissotriton helveticus. The sequence continues at coordinate 755,654,416 of NC_136061.1, read as the reverse complement.
GTTATTGTTCAATATAAGATTCATCATGGTGATCAGCATCTGCGTGTGTGCCCAAAGGGATGCCGGCCGGTTGGATAGGACTCGAGTGATTGCTTCTACCCCTAAACTCGGATTGATGCTGGTGTAGAGTGCTACCACATCCACGGTAACCAAGGTGGTGTCTGGTTGCCATTCCAAGTCACTCAAAAGGTTGAGAATGTGTTTGGAGTCTTGGATATAAGACGGTAAGTTTCTCACCAGGGGACCCAAAACCACATCCACATATTCTGCTAGCCTCTCTGTCGGACCCCCAATTCCAGACACTATTGGTCTACCTGGAGGAAAAGGGAGATCTTTGTGAACTTTTGGGAGTGTGTACAGCCATGGGTATGTAGGTTTGTGTACCTTCAGATATAAGTATTCTTCCTCATTCAGAAGGCCATCTTCTTTCCATCGTTGCAGATGGTCGTTGATGTTGATTGTTAGAGCGCCCATAGGGTTGTATGTAATCAGTTTATAGCATGATTCGTCTGCTAGCTGGCTAAAAATCTCATTGTTGTAGTCGTCTGCGTTCATCACTACAATATTTCCTCCCTTATCGGCCTCACGAATGATAATGGTGGAATTATTGGTGAGTGTGATAAGGGCCTTGCGTTCTCCTTTAGTCAAATTGTCTTTGAAGGTAAAAGTGTCTTTAAGTTTCTTTACATTAATTTTATTCAAGTCATCCAGAACATGTTTATAAAAGTTATCAATATTATTGCCACCAGATAGCGTAGGTGTCCAAGTGGATTTGGACTTCAGGCCACTAGAAAACCTGAGATCTGTCTCAATGTCAAGTTCTTCCAGTAATTGCTCCATTTCTACAGGGCTATCCTCCCGTTCAGTGATAGACAACAATAGATGAATTGCTTGTACATCTTTTATTGAGAGTGCATCATTATCCAGAACATTAGAGATATTTCTAGCATATCTCGTAGTAGACATTTTACCTGCAAAGTGCTTCTTAAGTTTCAACAATTGTACAAATTTAAACAGATCTATTTTAATTTGACAGATATCCCCAGTGGAATATGGATTGAAATTAAGACCCCAGCTAGCAGACGAATCATGCTATAAACTGATTACATACAACCCTATGGGCGCTCTAACAATCAACATCAACGACCATCTGCAACGATGGAAAGAAGATGGAGGAGGATCAGTGGCAGTGATCCTCCTGGATCTAAGCGCAGCTTTCGACACCGTCAACCATTCTATCTTAATTCACAGACTTGGGGAACTAGGAATCTCGGGGTCTACACTATCCTGGTTGGAATCTTTTCTTCACAATCGCTCCTTCCAAATTTGGGAGGGAACCTCCAAATCTCACTCTACCCCTCTACTTTGTGGTGTTCCCCAGGGCTCTTCCCTGAGCCCTACTATTTTTAATGTTTATATGGCCCCCCTTGAGAAAATAGTGTCCCCTCATGGAGTCAAGCTAGTGACGTGCGCAGACGACACGCAGCTTTTAGTGTCTCTCAGCCACCATAATCGCCCTCCCGACAATCTTCATTCTTGCCTCCGTGACATCTCACTCTGGATGGATTGCTCCCATCTCAGGCTTAACGGCGAGAAAACGGAGATTATGGTGCTAGGCAACCCTTCCCATTTTGAGTCAAACACCCTGTGGCCTCCCTGTATGGGTCCAGCCCGACCCCCAAATCTTCGATCAAATGTCTGGGCATATGGCTAGACCATGACCTTACCTTTACCACACAAGCTAGGAAATCAGCAGGCCCATGTTATGGCATTCTCAGGACCACTCGCAAAATCCTCCCCCTCCTCCCTCAAGATACTAGGAAGCTCATCATTCAGAGCCTACTATTATCTAGACTCGACTACGGCAATGCTCTTTATCTCGGCGCCCCCAAAAAAGTCATTGCCAAACTACAGGGCGTACAGAATTCTGCAGCTAGGCTCTTAACAGGCACCAGCCGTAGGAGTTCTGCAAAACCTTCCCTGAGATCACTACATTGGCTCCCTGTACAGGAGCGAGTCTACTTTAAGACGCTATGTACGACTCATAAAATCCTCCATGATAAGGGCCCCCCCATTCTAAAACATCTAATCAGACATCATGATACCCCAAGGATTAAAAGGGCTCGATCAGGGGGTCGCCGTTTCTCTTATATTGCCCCCAAGTTATGGAACTCCCTTCCCCCTACTCTACACGCAGAACCCAACCTCCTCACGTTCCGCAAGCTTCTGAAGACCTGGCTTTTTCCCTAACTTTCCTCCTTTTTCTTCTACCTTGTCTCTAGCGCTGGGACGCTCAAGGGGAGCCATGCGCTCTATAAATCCTGCTTTCATTTCATTTCATTCATTTCATTCATTTCATTCATTTCAAGCTACTGGGCCTCATAATACTGTCATTGTTAAAATCAAAGAAGATTTGTTCCCTGAAAGAAACAAAGTAAAAAGAAAAAAGTCATTCAGCTAAAAGAAGTTTTGAATCAATTGAAATAGACATTGTTTCAAGAAAAAGAACAAGAAAAGGTGATAACTGGCCTACAGGAGTCAAAAGACTGAAGAACACTTTGAATGAAAAAGTTCCAAATACCATAATTGAAATCTTTAGCCAATCCGAACAAAGTGATACTAAAGGTGAAGTAAATACAGTGAGAAGAAAAAAAAGAGTTAAAGTTGCAAATAAAAAGTACACAGCACCTGAATGGACATATTTAGCTGTGGCAACTAACATCTCAGAAGAAGAAATTCGTCATATGAGCCACCTTAAAGGAACTGTGCTAAAGTAAAAGGGTGCAGAAAAAGAAACAGGAATTGTAAGATAATTCAAATGGAATAATAATCTCTTTAGACTGAAGGTTCAAAAAGCGTGGGATACACACATGTTATCAAATATTTTTTAGTTTTTTTATTATTAGTTACTTTTTAATATAGATACAAAATGGCTAGAAATGAGACTGGTAAACAAAATCAGGGCTTAATCAAGCAAAGATGTTTTATTGCTTATTTTACATATGTCATTTTAATGTTGTTTGTTTGGTTGGTATTAATTTTAATAATACCTAACTTTATGTATCCTACTGGAGTTAATATTACTAATAATGATAATTCTACAAAGATTCAAATAAAGAAAGATCTTAAAGAGGACCCAGAGACTAACATTAAAGAATTAATAAGAAGTGACTTACATCAAGATAATTCTAATAATGATTTTTCGTTAACTGTTTTTACAAAATTATTGTACGAGTAGATTGATACAATGGATGCAAGAGATTGTCATGTTTGCCATTGTCTGTCTCGGAAGGAGTGACTTATCGCCACCTTCCATTATCATATGGTAGTGTAGAAATAAGTTTATTTTATGGGAAGGACCATTTTCAGTACTGCTACTCTAATTATGATTTAGCATTTTCAGAAGTTCCTATTAAAAAGAAGAGGAATATAGTGTGTAGTGCAAGAAATGCTGAGTACATGGACACATTTTTCCATTAGACTAAAGCAATAGATACTGTATATGCACATTAAAGTAATCTGACCTGTAAATTACATAGTGTAGAAATATAATTTATAAATACTGTAGAAGATAGGCGACAAGATTTTAAGAAAAAGGCTGAAGAACGAAAGACTAATATACCTCCTTGGGCGCACAGGGAGGGGAATTACAAGAAAGGTGAAACAGATGCTGCAATGAGTCTAGACTGGCATTACAAGGGAAAGCTTTGCTTACCAAGACAAAAGACTGAATATAACAATTATTTAATTGGTTCTAGTGAATGTGAACATACTTTCCTACTAACAAGGGGTTGGGGACTGAGAGGTGGTACTGACCCAGTCTGTACTGCAGTTTATTATGTGTGTGGTAGAAATGCTTATTACAGATTGCCACAATATTGGTATGGGTGTTGGTATTTAGGAATAGTTTTCCCAAATATATATCATGTGAATGAAAATCCTACCTACACCCAATGAAAAGAAACTAACACAGAGTAAAAGGGGAATAATGCCGCAGAAATAGTGGGAGATATTTTTGGTGCATTGATACCTTCAGTTGGAGTAATGTTGAACTCACATAAAATCAGAAAATTGTCTACAGTAGTTAATTTTTCTCAAAGGATACTGTTGGTGGTTTTTTAATGGTTAATATGGAAATGGCGGCTATGAGATCCATGGTTTTGCAAAATCGACTTACTTTTGATTTACTATTGGCAAAAGAGGGCAGAGTCTGTAGTATGTTGAAAATTCAACAATGTTGCACATATATTCCTGACAAAAGTAAGGATTTAGAGGGATATATTAGCAACTTTACATATTTAAGTAATGATCTAACTGAACTGAAGGTTGATGGTGCATGGGAATGAGAGATGTAGAGGGTGTTAGGTTGAAACAGATGAAAACTAATCACCGTCAAATGGGGGATTGATGAAGCATGATTTTGCTAAATAAAATCTTGCTTGATTAAATCTACTCATGTTTGTCATACTAATAAAACAATGGCTAATAGCATGGAAAATTATTAACATGGGTGACAAATTTCTAGTGAATAAGTGTAAAACTAAGCACACGATAGAAGCATTAGTGAAAAAAGGCAAGATGAAGCACAATATGTGTAGAAAATGAAAGTAACGTCAAACGTTTGGAGAGCATGAATAAATAAACTTTCTTTATGAGAACTAAGATATTTACGAGAGAGGAATGGAAATATTATATAGAAAATGAAAGCGTGCAAAAGCGCTTATTTTTCTTCACTTATAATGTTAAAGAGACTTATTAACTAATAAATGGACTACTTAGAATAAGCTTTGTGGATATAATAGAGAATGAAGATTCTTTTCCCATGATGAGTTTTATGAAATGATCGTGCTAACATAAATGTCTTTTATTTTTGTAGAGAGAGATGCATTACAAAATCCTATGAAGGCCTCAAGACCGTGCTTGTATGATATTTTCTTCCCTTAAAATGTAGGCCTCGGAAATAAATGTGTTTTGTCCGTCACTTTTTAAAATTGCTGTATTAGTTTGTTTAGCTGTGCACAACTTAATTGTAAGGAATTTCCTCTTGATTATTTACTGTGAATACACTTTTTGGACGAAAGTTACCAAACGGCGAAACGTGCAGGAGGATGTGGATAATGTTCCAAGATGTTTTCCTGCTTCTGCAGAGCGATGAGTTCATTACAACTAACAATGACTTTCTTCAATGAACTTTGTCGGGCTAGTATGGTCACCTTATTCTGAAAACCAATGAGAACGAGAAGAAGCTATAAATGATACTTTTAGGAGTTTGGACATTATTAATTAGGGTATAAATGTTTGTGTAAAAAGAGAATAGAGCGAATAGCTGTTTCTATGGGAGGAGAGCTTCGCTGCTGTTTTCTCTATGCTACTCTGGCTGGCTACTGTCTTTACTAACCTGACTGAGACTGTCCTGAATACTTTGAACATCATCGGCTGGTGATATTGCTCTTAGCTATACCTTTTTGGCCAAGAGGTTAGCTTCCATTTTCATTGCGCGCGGTGCAAATATTTCTCTAGGTACGTATGAAATCAAATTGCATATTGATATTTGCATTGAAATATTTTTCTTTTGTCTCTCTCTCCACTCAAATGCTTGTTATTGATATTGTGCTGAATTAAATAAATTGTTCCTCATATTAGTGATTTACCTGCATCACTTGTTTTATGAAGAAACTAATAATATTCGCTAATGTATTCATGTGTTGACAATTCATATTCTGAAAAACTTAGATAAACGTGACTTGATAAGTAATTCAGAGTTTGTTGTCATTATTATGAGAATGTATAGGTTTGTACATATTATGACAGTTGTTGTTATATTTAGATATTTCCTTCATTAGGGTCCCAATGAGGGGAATTTTATCCGTCTTTTCATTGCCAAGTCCCTATTAGATCTACTTAAAGATCCATCGGAGGACCTGTTGTTGTAAGTGGTTATTGAATTCTTATGGGCCCGAACTGCTTGGTATAAAATTAGTGATATAATCGAGGATAAGTAACATTTTCACCCGTTTCTGCTGCACCAAAGTCTTGTAGCCATCGCCCTACCCTGGCCTGTAACAGGACAAGTATTTCTTGCCTCAGGTGCAAAATAGCTCGAAACACTGATGCTTGGGGCCTTTTTCTGAGGCATAAAGGCAAAAGATCACCTTTAAGTAAAAGGTAGCAAATTGATAGCGCACTCAATGTGAATGCAAATGAAGAAGACAGTGGGCAGCCTTTCGGCGCAACTTTCTCTAGTAGCAGCCTCTCACAGTTAGCTGTATAGCTCATGATAAGTGGGTTTCCCAGCCCCAGGTTCACCTTCAGGGCAGACAGGGCTGCCTCCTCATTGAGGTTGTAGCGGAGGCGTAGTTTAATTCAGTGTGGAGGTGTCAGTACATGTCGCCAAGTGCAGATCAACCCAGGGCGAAGGCAAGCTGAGCCCTGCTCCTCACAGTTTCTCTTGTACCCAGCCCCACATCTCACATCATGGGTAACTGAAATGCAGCAGGTCTCAGAACAGGAGGGGCCCTCGGTTCCCCAGTGCAGCCAGGAATACAGAGCCATAGGGTGCCCAATTGTGAGGTAGTCAAAGGTCAGCCATAGTGAGGGAAAATAAGCCGCAAACTCACTGCCACCATTTTCACCTGATCCTTTGTGCTGGCATTATGTTCAATCTGCGGCATGCGCAGCCCCAGCTTGATTGATTTCCCCCCAGTTCAATGTTTTGCAAAGGCGCCTCCGACTACTGCTTTGCTTGCACACTGCATGGCGTGCTCACCATTTTAAAGCCATGCAGCAGGGCCTATAACGGTGTGCCTGGGGCTGTGCAGAATGCGGCAATGCCCAACTTGTGACTTCAAATTAGCCTCAGGTGTAGCAATTGTGTTTGAGGCTGGAGCACTAGTGGGTAGGGATCCAGAGTAAACACTATGGGCTCCTGGGAAGGGCCCAGTGAAAGTGTACCTCACCGTTCCGTTTTCTATACCTCAGGGTGAAGGCTCTCCGATGTGGCGGCCCCCCCTGGTGGCAAGCCATTTCCCCATCTGGGCCTTTTGGCGGTCGGCAGTCGCACCTGGACAGAGCTTGTGGGACCACTCTCCAACATTTGCGGGGATTAAGCAGCAGTCCCTCTTGATCCTGTTTCCTTAGATCGCTCATCTAAATGTCACAGATTTCCTAACAGTACCATAATTTGCAAGTGTTGTAAAAAAGACAGCAACAGTCCTTTCACTGTAATCCATCACAGTGACCTCTAATGTGAGTGAGCAACCCTACTTTAATTTATTTTGGAAACAGCAGAATTGGGCTGTTCTATATGATTTTCTACTGACGTGTGAAGGGCTGGGTTGAGATAGTGATTGTTTGCACTCAACTTCTTATATTTTGCTTTGATTTGAGTAGCTATTACTTTAATGAGACACAGATGTCTTCTCTTTTTGTTTTGTCATTTAAATGGGAGGGGGTAACATTAATGGCCCATTTGAATTGGGCTCAAATGTAGTTGTAATCAGTGGGTTGATACCATCCTAAGGGCGGAAAAAGGGACGTTGCTCCTTGGGTGAAATATTTTCCACTAGAATTTCTTCATGGTTTATGCAGATTGTCTACATTAAAATACACATAAAACACTTTCTTCTGTAATGCCGCATATGGAATGGTTTCAGGTTATCCAGTCAATTGTCTCAACACATTCAGAAGCACATTGCTAATACCTTTTCAATAACTATTCTCACTCAAGCTGTGGCATAAGACTATTTGTGTTTTATTTCACTCATTGAACTACCTAATCTATTCTTAATCTTCTGTCAGGAGAAAACATCTCTGCTTTACACAGAACTAGCCATTTCTGTGAGAAGAATTAGGAATGTGTCTATGCGAACCGGGATGGAACCCAATAATTTCAAGAGTTCTGTCCTCTCACCTTCTACTGACAAAGCCTTTATTGGACCTAGGGATGGTTAATAATTGTTGTTAAATATCTTGAACTCTCTAAGACTTGAGAGAAAGTAGTGATCGTTTATTACAGTGTTTTGTTGAAGAACAGGGTAACTTGGGCTGCAGCCAGTTTGGCGCCAGGTTAAGGGGGATGGAAACCACTCTAGTATTTGTTTTCAATGATATCTTGGCTCCATATGAAGATTGAGTGTGCAGTCTGATTTTATTGGGTCTTTCTGTCGTTGTCGATACTGTAGACCATGCACTCCTGGGTTGAATGCCCCTGTGGGATGGGGGAGAGGCGGGAATGGTGATCCTTTGGTGATTCCACACATTTCCCTTCTGTCTAGAGCAGTTGGAGAGAATGAAGGTTCTCCATGAGTCTGAGTTTAGGAGAGTTTGGATTTTATTAAAGACACATACGCTAGCGTTATGCATAACTATTGTTATTGATACACCCTGCAGCAATTTGAAGATTTCCAAAGACACACTCAAAACCCAGGAAGCCTCTCTGTCTCTCTCATCCTTCCTCTCCTCATTGCTGCTCATTGACAGCTAGCTAAGTACCTATTCTTTCGTTTCCAATTTTTGGGATGGAGACAATTTGGATTAATAGTTCGGTATGTAATAGTCTGTACAGCTGAGAGGTTTTGGTGTTGATGTCTTCTGGGGTTTGTTTCCAATTTATGGAATTAAGGGCCATATGTATCAACATACCCTTTTGCGATTCCTAAATAGGGATTTTTAAGGAATTGCTATTTAGAAATCGCAAAATGGTATGTATGAAGAAATTAGCTATTTATTAGCGATTCCTTAAAATTCCTTAATTGCGATTAGAAAATTGCTAATCGCAATTAAGGAATAATTTCCCATTCATTTCTATGGGTCAGGAGGCCCATAGGAATGAATGGGAAATTATTCTCAATTTGCGATTCACAATTTGCTAATCGCAAATTGAGAATAATTTCAAGGGTGCAGGGGTGTCTCAAGAACACCCAGCTGCACCCCTGAAAATGACATGTGTGCACATATGGCGCACAGAGCGTCACATGGCACCATTGGATTTTCAAAACAATGCTTTTTTAAAAGAATTCGCAACTTACCACCAACTAGAAGTTGGTGGTAATTTGCGATTCCTTAAGGGCATTTTGGAATGTATTTTTTCCTTGATACATTGCATTTAAGGAATCGCAAAATTTGCAATTCCTTAAATGCAATCGCAAAATAAGGAATGGCAAATTTTGCGATCCCTTATTTTGCACCCAAATTGTTTGATACATACCATTTTGCGAAAATGGGTTCGCAAACGCCAAAATTCTGAGAATTTCGGCGTTTGCGAACCCATTTGGCCTTGATACATATGTCCCAAAGCCACCAATCTCCACAGAGGTTCAAGGGATTATCTTGTTCCTGTTTTTTCTGAAGAGCACATTGGTTTGTTCCTAATCAACTGTAGTAAGATGTGAGGAGGGCATTGATAGGCTTGAAAAAGCAGAATGCAGAACGCCTTAGATGTTGCACAACCTCTTACCATACTGAAACTTGCACCACAAGGTGCAATAGCTCCTTGAATTATGAACTAGACACTTTCTGAGATCTCTTAATTGGGTCCGAGTCTCGAATAAAATCAGTTTTCATCAATGCAGAATAATGGTATCTTGTACTCTACTGTAAATCAAATGTAATGTATGGCAGAAAACTTTTTTCCGATCATCAATTTATTGCTTAGCAATAGTTATCCTATTAAAATAATTCGGCTGATAGAACAACCAATGTTAGGGCTTAAATGCAGCTAATTGAAGTCTAATTAGTTGTCTTCCTGTTGAACGGAAAATGTACCTTTCTACCTTCCTTAACAAATAACATTTTCATTTTCATTACAAGCTGAAAGTTTCAGTAAAACTTCATACCACTCTGCTTGCAAAAAGGGAATGTTCAGCGTCTGGCATGTTCAGATTGATATATCTACTTCCCAGGTCAAGTGAAGAATGACCCCTTCCCTAAACAACATTGTGTTTTGAGACACTCAGATCAGTTGCGGATGCATCACCATAGAAACTGGAATACAAATATTTAAATGTGCTTCACCCGGCCCATCCATCCTCTTTCTCAGGATGTTCCTGTTAACAGAATACATTCACTCCGAAGTATTTTTCGCTTCCTTGGGACTTTGGCCTAAGGCTTCTGAAACAGGATGGGGATCACACATCGCTGTGGCTATCTCTCCACAGCTGGACGCTGGGATTGGCTTTGTGTGACTGGCTACACAAGGGAAAACAAAGCAGTCTCTCGCTAAATGTTTTAAAAGAAAGGACCTAGAAAAATATAAGAGTAGGGAAATGTATACTTACAAAAAATAGAATTTAAAGATTGTTGCGTGTCAGAGAGAGCAAGTAGTTCAAAAAGAAAAATAATTCCCCACATCCTTCTGCTAGTGTTTTCGTTGTGGGGTCTTAAACTACTTGAGGCAATCTGAAACGATTAATTAGAGCAGGCTCAATATATGTGGGATAGTTTCCCCTGCCGTATAATATAAGGATATTGCAAGTCACTGAGGAGTTTCATGACTATCATCCTTCCTACAAACCACTAAAATCTTCAGTGTTTTGCTCTTCCATTTGAAAGAGATAGTACAGTTGAAGACATAAAAGCTGAATCTAGAATGAAAATAAACAGACCAAAAACACAGCTAGTAATTTGTTCCAAAATACTATATTCAAATCAGTTTAATGTAAGTTAGGTTAAAAAAGTGCTGATAATCATGTTGTCATAAATATTTTCTTTAAGCTCATCATTGTTTTGGGACAGCCACTTCTGGAGAAAGATCTGACACTCAATGATTATTCAATGGGGAACACCTATGCACTTGGCTATTAACATGGGAAGCATCACTGCACGAGACCCAACAGATGAGAACAGCTCTCATGTTCTAGTGCAAATATATGCACGGAGATACAGCTGTACCACCTTACTCAAGTCAAGTCAATAAGTCTTTATTTCGAATTTTCATCATAAAAGACATACTATACAAAAATCCAGCATTACATCCAATTCATACGTAGAAAAGTTGGTATCACAGTATAATAAAAATAGAAATAAATAGAAATGCTAAAACCAGGATTAAAAAGGTATTAAATGTGCAAAATGGCAAAAGACTTAGACATCACGATAATAATTAAAAGAAGAGACAAAAAAAAGGGGTATACTTCAATCAGACCCAAGCCCCACAGGGGTTACCTCCAACGCCAAAGCCAATCGATTATATTACATCCACTACTAAATTAGGGGCTAATCTTACGCATCCGGAGTATCCATGCCCAGCTCATAAATTTGGCTACACCTACTACCACCAAAGTGGAGGTATCCGATTTCAGGATTCTACTTGCAGCCAGTGCAGATGTGGTTCCCAGTGCCCGGCAGACAGGTCTTCACCACCGCCATCTGGGCTGTTGGTACTCCGGACAGACAAAAAGGAAGTAATCAATCGTTTCAACCTGATCTACACAAAATGGACATTTGTCACTACCTATGATGTTCCATCTGCTTGTTAGCCCCCGTAACGGAAGGGTTCCTACCCTAAACTGATGATACAGTTTACGGTCTAGGGGTTTCGTTATTGTGTCCCAATATTCTTCCAGGTAGGAATCGTCCTTAATAACAAGAAAGGCTGCAGACCTAGAACTACCTATCAGGGATTCATGCCTCTTGGCTTTGATTCTGGCCCAGTACATATCCCTGAAAATCTTTTTGGGTGGGAATACAGCAGTGTCAGGGTTAGCCCATAGCTCCCCCACCCCCATGTCAATTAATATTAATTTAACTTCAGTCAGCCAAGGGATCCTGTGAGCTCCTCCAGTTCCCTTAACTTCAAAAAGAGCCTTGGCATATAAGGAGAGTTCCGGCGTAGTCCACAGGCGCCGCCAAAAGCCAGTGGTCTATACCTTACTACGTCCTCAACGGGCGGACAGCCAAGGTCATACAATAGGGGTATATGTGGGGTTGATTGGGGAAGACCTACCACTGTCCTAAGGAATTTATTCTGGGCAACCTTTAGAGGGGCCACATTACTAAAGCCCCACAATTCTGCTCCGTACAGAACGGCTGGGAGGATTTTTAAATTGTAGATTTTAACCAAGGGGGCCATCGGTCTTGTTAAGGAGAGCTTATGTACTTTAAGCAAAGCTCCACCTAATTGTGCATGTTTTAAGGCAAGTAGATCTATCTGGGGTTTCCAGCTTAATGTATCACTGAGAGTAACCCCCAGGTATGTAAAGACAGATGTCTGTTCCAGGGTGTCTCCTCCCATATGCACTCTTGCCCCGACTGGTCGTGTGCCGTGGAGAACCATAAATTTGGTCTTCCCCATGTTTACCTCCAGCTCATGTTTGCTACAAAAGAACTCAAAACGACACAGTGCCAGCTGTAATCCCTGTCTCGTCTTGGATATTAAAAGAGTGTCGTCTGCGAACATGAGCAGGGGCACCTTCATACCAGCCAGGGTTGGTGCATCTGTTGGATGGTTAGTAAAGTATTTAACCACCCGGTTAATAAACAAGGAAAACAGGGTGGGGCCAATACACACCCTTGTCTAACCCCTTTAGACACTTCAAATCTTGATGTTACCTCCCCTGGTTTACCCCAGCGAACCTGGGCATAAGTATGTTCGTGGAGATTAACCTATATCATCACCAGCTCACGCGGCATACCCATCCCCAACAGAACTTCCCAAAGTTTGGCCCTAGGCACAAGATCAAACACAGATCTTAAATCCACGAAGGCTGCAAACAGCATACCACCCCCTAAGATTACTTCCTTCCAATACAGGAGCATGAATCTAAAAGCTTGATCCAGGGTCCCAACATGTGATGGAAAAGCCCGCCTGGAAGGGTGTAAGTATGTCAGTTTCAGACATCCAACTCTGGATGCGTCCCAATACCAAGCGGGCAATGATCTTTTGGACTGCATCGATAAGGCTTATAAGCCGGTAGTTGGCTGGGGCGGAGCGATCGCCTTTCTTATAGATCGGCAATATCTCGGCCCCATACCATAAATCGGGGACCGGTGCTCCTCTAGCAAGGGCATTGGCCAGAGTTGTCAAATATGGCACCCACAATGCTGGCTCTTACTTGAATAGGTCCGCGGGAATGCAATAGGGGCCAGGAGCTTTACCACGCGGCATTAATTTGAGAACTGCCTCCACCTCACTGGGGGCAAATAACAGTGTCTCATCAGAACTGAGGGGCAGTAATGTTTCAACTGGACCTACCCTTATTTTGAACTGGTTCTCAAAATATCTTACCCACTGTTGGGGCTCAACGTGGTTTGTGGGGATCCTATGTTGCTGGCAATTACCCCACTTGAGAACGTTCCAAAATTGTGTCATCTTCCTCCCCTCACAGGCCTGAAGTAGCTCCCTCCAGCGATCCTCATCCCAGTTTTTCTTTGCCTGCGCTTGAGCGCCTTTATATAGCCCTACAGCTTCGAATAGCATTAGGAAGTCTAGATTTATTGGCAATAATCAGGGCACTGTGTGCCTGTCTGCAGCTACTGTCATACCAGGAGCTTGGGCTCTGAGCTTTATTTCCCTTGGTTTGTATACATTTTTTAATAAAAAACGATTTGAGCCTCAAGAATAAGTCACTATGGATGCCCAACAATTTAGCATCAAGCACCTCCTGGGACTCGCAGCTTTGTATTATGTCCATGGAGGAACTAACCATGTCTCTTATGGCAACCCGAGATCTTTCATTACTGGCTATCTTTGGCCACCGAACCCTTCTCAAATCATTGGTATGGGTAACTAACTCCTGTACAGGAGCGGCTTCAGCTATAGGGGTATTAGTAAAGCCGCTATCGGATATAGTCAGAATCAGGGGATTGTGGTCACTTTCTGGCCTTTTCGCCACCACCATATCTATGATGGCCGACCACATCTCAACTTTGACTAAGATATAGTCAATTCGGCTCCCAACTCTGCCATTATCGAAGGTCATTTCACCTAGCCCATCAGACCTTGATCTACCATTTACTGCCCTCATTCCTTTATCTAGGCACAGCCCCTTCACTTGCAAGGCCACAGGTGTCCACTTCCTTATTGGATTTAACTCCAGTTGTCGAATGCCCCACAATGCGTCCTCATCCTCAGTTAGCTTGCCATCGTCCTCGTCCAGGGGCTCAAACTAGTGTTAAAGTCCCCATCCACTACCAAGTGGCTAACTTTCCCCTCTAGACTGATGAGGCCTTCCAGACATGAAATCGTTGGGGAACACCTCCCTCCAAGAAGCCCCCTCGCATAGATATTGACAATGAGGGTGTTGAGGCCCTTAGCAGAACTGACTCTGATTGCCATAATATTGGGACTATCAATGGGGATTTCAATCACAGAGACACCCTCACTCTGACGTACCCAGACGGTCAAACCACCCACCGGTCTTCCCCTAAGGCCCTTGGCTGCTGGTTTGAAGAAATTCAAGTAACCCATGCGGAACAGCACTTCAACCGCCCAGGTTTCTTGAAAAATCCATATATATCGGATTGATCTATAAACTTTGCCCAGTCTGGAACATGAAGCTTTGCCTCTAGCCCTGCAATGTTCCATGACGAAACCATTAGTAGGGGACTAGACACATCGTTGTTGATAAGACTACGGGGGGAGCTAGGAGTACAGCAGATGAACCATCATTTGTGGGAGTTGTTACCTGAGTGGGGATTTCCCCAGTGCCCAACTGTACATCACAAACCGAAGTCCCCTGGGGAGCTTTTACCAAGTCCCCCAAAGCCACAGTCCTAGGAGACTTGTTGACAGCACACAGTCAATCGTTATCCTCTAGAGTAGATAAGAGGTTACTAATTGCTATGGGCTTGTTAACTGGAGTAAAAGCTCTATACATCTCACCGCGTACCCTAGGATGCGAATCCTTCCCAGGTTTATAGAAGAACCCCAACGGTAGGATTTTAACCTCATTCGATACAGGGGCCACCTTACTCACCGCTGATACCAACATGGAACTTACCATCCTTCCAGGCAGTTGCCGATCAACATGATCTAATATAGCGGAGAGAGGCGGTGAAAGACTTAGCGGGAGACTTCTATGCAGAGGGCACATTGGGGTCTTTCCAAGATATTAGAGATACATAGGAAAGTTCTGCAGGACAGTGCCTCACATATACAGCCATACAGCACGCTTTGGCCGCACAGTGGGGAAAAGCCGTATGAAACACTACACATCACCAAAGATGCACACAATACTCTTCTACTCAGGCACGCGAAAGCACGTAATGGCCTTATAAACAGCACTGTCGATGCACATCATAAGCCCAACGTGACAACTAGAGACCATTGGGCGACATACCTCCAGGCAGAAATCACAGACAAACAATGGGTCAGAGTTGTGCAACAAGTGAAAAACGTTTCGCGAAACCCACGGCTCTGCATTTGCCAACTGTACCTTTTCACAAAAAACTGCTTCAGAGATTTAAGTATTATGAAAAGAAGAGAGGGGTCCTCTTAAGGAGGCATGCTTTCTTAACTTCTCCGAGACTAACAAAATGCAAATATTGCCAGGACTCTTTGTGTATGGATTAGTTCACAATGATAAACTACACCTAAATATAAGTGAGGAACCTTCCGCTCAGGCCCCTTGCCCCTACTCAATTGGCATACATTAATGGACCAGCCCAGCGAGAGACTGGGAAGGACACCTCCTCCTTGTTATAAAAAATGGAGGTATGAGAGACTTATCTGCCTCCGGAAAAGCCACTCATGACCCCACTGGGCCACTGGCAGCATCTGAACAGCACAGACAGAGCCCAAATCAGCCCCAAGCTGGCCAAAAAAGCATCCCACTGCTGCAACTCTGTTACTGGTCAATTCTCTGAGTGCCTGCCTTACCATCCGACCCTGGATGGCTCCCCATCTCTTCAGGATCTCAGTGAACACTCATAAAAAAAAGTATCCACAAATAGTGCGTATAGTGGCATACAAACACAGAGCTGTGGCAAGAACCTCAGGCTAGTACGGGGCAACCAAACCCGACCACCTGGCAGCTGTGTCACTTATACATGCTTCAGTATTCTTTCCCCTTGATCCCCTCAACAAATAACAAATGATAGATTGACACCCTGGAACTCCCTCTAACCTACATTATATTGTGTTATACGTCTGTACTATCATGCAACGTTCATGCTTAAATTGTTATCTTGTTTCAGGTTCATTTTTGCATGATTAAGATGAAGAATGATACCAAATGATGAGTATGAAACATACTAGTATCTCTCTCTCCACTGTTTTAACTTTTACAGATGATTTGATTTGATTTTTAAAAAAATGTATAAAGCGCATCAAATGCCTGAAGGTATCAAGGTGCAGTAGTCAGGGCAGTCGGATTCAGCCCAGAAGCAGCTTACCAGAGTTTACAAAGATTACTAAGAAGTCTCCCTATAATTTGAAAAAACAAGTCTTTGGGGCTTTTCTAAAGGGCGAATGCACTTTAATCGAAGTCAGGGAATGAGAAAATGAGTTTCACAGTCTGCCTCCCGAGAACAGAAAAGCTCTACCTCCCCAACTCTTCCTGCGGACTCTGGGCACTGTGGCCAAATTAAGATGAGCAGAGCGAAAATTTCTCCCCAGGATGTACCAATGGACCATCTCCTTGATTTTAACTGGACTGGTCTGATGAAGGGCTTTGTGTGCTATACAGAGGTCTTGATCATGATGCGATTTGTTATAGGGAGCCGATGCAAATTGCGTAGTCCCATGGATATCGACTGCCATTTGGGAATGTCCAGGGTGACCCTTGCCAACACACTCTGCACTACCTGCAATTTGGCTTGGGTGCTATTATTAGTGTCCAGATAGAGCACATTATTATAATCAATTCTGGACATAATCAGCTCCAGGGCCACCTGTTTCCATGCCGAAAAGGGAATATAACCTTTTTATAAGCCAGAAACAAGCTGCAACAGTACAATTAACCTGTCTGTCCAGTGAGAGCTCGCTGTCCAGGGTCACCCCTAGATTCTTTACCCTCGCTATTGGAACAAGCAGGGTGCCTAGTGTGTCCGGCCACCAATTGTTGTTCCAGATGGAGACTTGCGTTCCGAAGAACAGCACCCAAGTCTTTTCCCCATTGAGCTTCAGGAAGTGTTGTTCCAACCATCCTGCTACAGCTGTCATACAGTGGGATAAATTAGCTGTGGTGGCTGCCATGCTCTTGGAAATCAACAGAATGATCTGGGTGTCTCCGGTGTATGAGACCGCTTGAAGTCCATAGGAACAGATGATCCCAGCAAGTGGGAAAATATAATGGTTAAAGAGTGTAGGACTCAAAGACGAGCCCTGCGGCATCCCACATAGCAAGCAGAACAAGTCAGACTGGAATTGGTTCAGAATCACTCTTTGGGATCTATCCTTAAGCAAGGAAGACAGCAGTTTCAATAACCTATCTGTGTTACCCATTTCCCGAAGGCGTTCAATCAGCAGGGATTGGGAGAAGGTATTGAAGGCAGGGGACAGTATATTGCATTATCTGTCAATGCAATCAAATCTAAGTAGGAAGCACGAACCGACCTCTCAAGGAGAGGATTCAAGAACATGTGAGAGCGATCAGAAATCACAACACCAATTACATGTTTGCAGTACACTACAACTCTACACATGCAGGGATGGAAATCCTAGGTATCAAATTTCATGGAATCTCTACTGTTGAGCCAAATCCACGGGGTGGTGACAGAACGGCTGAACTCCGAAGAGCAGAAGCCAAGTGGTTGATAAAACATAGGGCAGTGGACAGGGGGCTTAATACAGATCGGGAGTTACATGTATTCCTAAGGGACTGAATGCAACAAGAATACTCACGTATAATAACCAATAATACTTTGTTCCAAGCTATGAGGTACTATTGTGGCTGGGTGTCCCCTTTAAGTATGGGTGTATAGCTGAGATTTGATGTTTGTTGCAGCAAGTGGTCATGTACCAAAACAAAGGAAGTTACGACTGAATGGCAGTATTCAACATGTTATCAGGATCAATTAACTCAATGTCGCTTACTGTACGATATTAAATACAATCTCCATGTGACTACCCTGTGCACTATCTCACTCACACCTTGTACTCTTGTCTACTATCGCTTGAATTATCACTCCAACTCATCGATCTGGAAATTGCACATATCTGGGTATAAACAATGGTGCGTCGTTTGCTGTTAAGGCACCAATTATGATTTGGGTCCTTAGGTTTCTACACCAAAACGAGACCATTTGTGACATTGTGTATAGGTCTGGTTGTATTTTACCTCACACACACACACATACAGGGGACTGTAATAACAGTTCCTTGTATTTAGTGTTTCAGAGTTTAAGAGAATATGGTCTCTCGCCGCCTTATGTGACATAATGGTAGCGTTGCAACTGCTTAGCTATCAAAAGGATTGCGTTTAATATGCAACTACAATTGAGTACGATACAAACAGGGGACTGTAATAACAGTTCCTTGAATTTAGTGTTTCAGAGTTCATAACAAGTTGGTCTCTCGCCACCTTATGTAACATATTGGTAGCGTTGCAACTGCTTAGCTATCATAATGTTTGCATTTAATATGCAACTACAATTGAGTACGATTGTATTTTTTGAGAACCTTACTTTTTGGTATGACTGATATAACTTTACAATCATCATTCTCTGAAGGTTAGTTAGCTTCTACCTGCAATGCAAGTCTTTGCGATACTATTAGAAAAGGTTAAGATGGCCGCCACTGTGTAGAGAGCGTCTCCTCTCCAATGCACCCTTCTTTGTGTTTACTACAGTTTCGGCTTGATGGGAAGAGTGAGAGGCGTATTTAAAATTGGCTTTCTTGGTACTACTGTTTCGCCGTCCAATGCTTTCGGGAGGGTTATCATGCTACTCCGAGCGAGCTTACTAGGTAAGTGAACTGTTTGAGGGATCGTTTTATTTGCAGGCAGCTTGACTTATGCCTGTTGAAATTTTAAATATCGGGCGGAACATAGTATTCCTCCTATCGCATGCAACGCAGCCATTGATTGTGAGACACTTAATAGTCTACTGTGGTTGGGAGCAGGCTAGGTAACGTCAACCTTCAATATATATAGTGCGACGTTGTGTGCTTGTGTGAATTAATGTTTGAAAATATCGCTGTTGCTTTGTGTATATCAACGCTGAGCATTAGACTCATTGTTGTAATGTTTTTGGTTCACTGTATTTACAGGTTGAGACGTATTGTGGTCAAGACCTCATTTGCAGTGTGGGGCATTTTACTCACTTTGTATGGCCCCTCACGTCAGGCAACCCATTTAAAGGTATATGATATGTGATATATCGTACTACTCATGTTGGAATTTAGCATGTATTGGGCTGGATATATTAGGCTTGTGTTAACTAAGGTTTAACACTAATGCGTAAAGCTCTATGTATATAAACGCTGAACATTGCATTAAGCTGTGTAATGTCTTCATGCCATTGTACAAACAGGTTGAGACGTACTATGGATAAGACCTCCAAGTGCTGTGGGGCATAATACCTACCTTGGGTGGCTTCGTGCATCAGGCGACCTATCCAAGGGCATATTATATGTGATTACTTCTTATCAGTCATTCTTTGAATGGTCCCAATATCTGGCTCATGTATAAGGTTAAATTAATACCTCTATATCACCCAATAGGAATTCAACACACACTGGCCTCTATGGTCTACTAATCGTACCAGCTGACAACGGAGGTCACACTAGTTCACGGACCTCTATACTTTATTATAAGGTGAGCGACAATATGGTTACGCTACCCGTTTTATGAATCGTCTGGCTCTAGGTGTTCTAAAACTGATGTATAATTGGCGGGTGCCAATTTATATCTGGCATTTATCTTTAATTTGTTTACGCGCATCAGGGAAACTTATGGTGTAAACCACTATAATTTATGAACTATTTATTGAGTGGATAGGCATCGAACTACCGTCAGTGAAATGCTATTACTGTTTTGATAAGAAATTCCTCTCTTTACTCAATTTGCACCTACAGGTATACTATATTGTGGTACCAATCGTGGAACTTCCGTTGTTGATACTTTGAAATTACAGAAAGAATCCACACTGGTGAGTTCTTTTTCTACAGCAACGCGTTTGTTTAACCTATGACACAGATAATACACAGTATTACCTGGTCTGTGATATGGGACTGGGGTGTTAGTCTATGCCCCTTAAGTCTCATTGTTGATATCAGTTGTATTGGCTATCTCTCACTATTGGGAGAGTGTTCCAACACCTTATAATAATATAATGAAGGTTATTATTCTTGGTACTGTGTTATACTTGAGGTGTATTCTTTTGGAATGCTGAATTCTGTACATTACACCAATTGCCTGTTATTTATACTTTGTGTTCGTTCTAATCTGGAACACTTATCTGTTTTTATCATTATTGTCTTTATATCTGAACTTTCCTGGGTAGTATGATTATGATTCTATAATCTTGACCTCATATGCCTCTATCTTAGATTGTTTCAACACCTGAGACCGTGTGGTGCCAATATACACTCATTTGATTGACTTCGCATAATAAATTTCCTAACTTGGACGCGTATGACATTTAGTTTTGCGGGTAGGTTAATCCTCAAAGTGGTATCTTACCCTCACAAACATTGGTGTATGGGGTTATATCTGGTTTCTTGTCTTCTTGCTAACGTGGTCTCCTCTTTCTTCACTTTTGGAATCTGGAGTATCTTTTCTATATTTCACCATAGCTCTTCCTTCATAGACTATACACAAATCTCTCTTATTCTTCCACTACAGTTCTCCCACTGTTAGTGATAGAGAAGATACATTTGTTTTATTGCAACAAGGAGTTGTTGTTAAGTCCCATATGCGTGTATACATATGGTAGATTGGAAATATCTTGTAATTAGATACATTTATATGTATATAATGTTTTGTATTGTGTATGTGTTATGTATCATGTAATTGATTGGCATACGTTTTTAACATTCCCAGCCTTGAAAAAGTATTTGTAAGACGAAACACGTGTCGGCAAGCTGTTTGCTTGGAACTTTTAAAGAAGTTTTTTGAATAAAAGAATATCAAGAACATCGCATTTCTTGGATCCCTTTGTATACAACCATATTGTGATTGTCTTTGTGTCCTGGTTTAAATGAAACAACATTGAGTGCAATATGATATTAATACTATAACGAGAGGTGTGCTGTTAAAACCCCTTCTTCTATTGTGCTGTTATTAGTGTCCAGATAGAGCACATTACTATAATCAATTCTGGACATAATTAGCGCCAGGGCCACCTGTTTCCATGCTGAAAAGGGAATATAACCTTTTCATAAGCCAGAAACAAGCTGCAACAGTACAATTACCCTGTCTGTCCAGTGAGAGCTCGCTGTCCAGGGTCACCCCTAGATTCTTTACCCTCGCTATTGGAACAAGCAGGGTGCCTAGTGTGTCCGGCCACCAATTGTTGTTCCAGATGGAGACTTGCGTTCCGAAGAACAGCACCCAAGTCTTTTCCCTATTGAGCTTCAGGAAGTGTTGTTCCAACCATCCTGCTACAGCTGTCATTCAGTGGGATAAATTAGCTGTGGTGGCTGCCATGCTCTTGGAAATCAACAGAATGATCTGGGTGTCTCCGGTGTATGAGACCGCTTGAAGTCCATAGGTTCCAGATGATCCCAGCAAGTGGGAAAACATAATGGTTAAAGAGTGTAGGACTCAAAGATGAGCCCTGCGACACCCCACATAGCAAGCTGAACAAATCAGACTGGAATTGGTTCAGCATCCCCCTTTGGGATCTATCCTTAAGCAAGGAAGACAGTAGTTTCAATAACCTATCTGTGTTACCCATTTCACGAAGGCGTTCAATCAGCAGGGATTGGGAGAAGGTATCGAAGGCAGCGGACAGATCCAACAGGATCAAAGCCGCATCCTGCACTTTATCCACCAACTGCCTGATACAGTGCATGGCCGACACCAGTGCAGTTTCAGTTCCTTGACGATTCTAGGACCCGAACTGAAACATATCCAACCATCCATGTTCTTCCACAAACTCCATCAAATGGTAATTAAGATGTCTCTCCAAGATCCTAGCTGGTTATAGAAGAAACGAGATGAGACGATAGTTTATAAGGTCCTTAGAGTCGAGGTTGGGATTAAGAAGTGGCTTCACTATTGCTTCCTTCCACCACCGTGGGTAGCACCCAGAAGAGATAACTTTATTCATCACAGAGGAAAGTGGGTGCACTACTACACCAACCACCGTGTGCAGAGTATTAGCTCTACACGGTTCAAGGGGAGAGCTCAACTTGTTATTAAGGAGGTGCTGTTCAACAATTTAAGGTTAATTTAAGCTGGGGCGTAACGGAGGCCCCCGCAGCCCCTGCGGGGTGGGGGGCCCCTGCACATAGAGGTCAGAGGGGGGCCCCTACAGATCCAGCAGCCCAGTTGCTGAGACTCTATTTCATTTAAAACAATGCAACAATAAAAAAGCTACAGAGGCCGGTCAGAGGCGTGTCATTAGTGGCAGAGGTGAACGAAAAATATAAAATAACTCAAGAATGCCTTTTAGTCGAAAGCAAGGGGCTTCACTCTTCTGCTGCACTTCAAATTTACACATACAGGGCCTCAGAGATGAGCACTAAAAGTGGAAACTGGAAAGTAGTGCAGCTCCGTCTTTAAGGCAGGCGAGAGGATAGTGGAGACAA
Organism: Lissotriton helveticus; assembly: GCF_964261635.1. Taxonomy (NCBI): domain Eukaryota; kingdom Metazoa; phylum Chordata; class Amphibia; order Caudata; family Salamandridae; genus Lissotriton; species Lissotriton helveticus. The sequence continues at coordinate 755,631,786 of NC_136061.1, read as the reverse complement.
AAGTAGCCTGCAGAGATCTTTGTGTGCCCCAAATTTTTCAAGGCACAATAATAACAGTAAGACAGCTCTGGTGAATAATGTACTGGCTGCAGAGAACAGTTTTTTTGTCTAGTCATGGTTTGGACTTATGAAGTAGTAGAAAGGGTTAATGAGTTTCCTGCAAATGTGTAACCAGCAAATCACAGATTTACATTTTATTGCAATAGCCCAGTAGGCTACTGCTTTTCTCACAGAATGTTTTGGTGCTTGCAGTTCGTACGCTAAAGAGCTGCATGCAAACTGCAAGGCATAAGCTTAGAACCTTATTTTTTCTTCAAACTTTTGTTACTGTAAGGGTGCTAAAAAGGGCTCATTTTAGAAGTAAAAAACGTCTCATTGATATATACTACCCCAACCATTGTTAAATTTTAGATTCTGAGTTTGTGTTTCTCCAGAGAAATCACTCTTAACGTATAGGGCCACATGTACCAATTTCAAACAGTGATGTGATTCTCAACTAATTGCAATTAGGTAATTGCTATTTCACATGTGTGTGATTTCTTTTATATAAAGCATTTTTTTTTTTAAATGCAGCCCGTTTTCCTTAAAGAACGTCCTAATCACGCACCTTCCTAATACTGAATCGGTATGTATGCGTAAATCCAAATCACGATCCGATAACATGTGACCGAATTGCAAATTGGAATTCATACATACCAAAAAACATTTTACTGGTCTCAAACGGGCCGATTCCGCGAATCGGGCATTTGCGACCGGTAAAATGCATGATGCATGTGGCCCATAATGCCGATCAGTATGGATGACATGACTCCTACACCTTGCAGCTCATATTGTCTTATGTAACATTTCCTAACAATGATTTACACATTTGTATGATTTATTGTCCCTGTGTACTATGTGGGTGTGAAAAACGTGCCTGACACAATACATTGAGGTTATGGAGAGATGAGGTGCACCGATGGAGGGAGGTAGTGAGGGAATCCATGGAGAAGGAGGTCATGGGCAGTGGGGCAGAGTGCCAACAAAGATTGCCCTACTGGGTGCCTCTAATTCGAAACCCAGCCCTCAGTGTTTGTTTGATTTACCCTGATGTAGAAAGTAAGCCACAGTGTCAATCAACCATTTAAATTTCATTTTCCATGGTGCAGAGTCCCCTGACTTACCTCTTCACTTAGATCACTACGAACTCTTCAAACTACGTTCTTAATGTTCATTTAAATGGCCTGAACGGATGAAAATAATATACAGATACCAAAAAACACATACTAAAATGGAACTCATGCAGGCCCCATAAATTGAATTGGAACCATTGGTAAAAGAAAAAGAAACAATCTTTAAAACGCATATTTGATCATGCAGGTATCTCTAAAACCTATATATTATAACTCTGAAAGCTACAAGATAAAAAAAAAATATGCTTCTAAAAATGCATAACCCACATGCACCTAATGGCACACTGAGGTTGTATATTTCATTGCATTTTACAATTCGTGCCTGGCAAATTTGACATAGTGGTGGGTACATTTTCACTTACACCTGCACTCTCCTGCCATCATATGAGAAACCTCAGCTGGCTCTAGCTTTTTATCAAAGATCACTGTGCATTCTGGAACTTGTAGTTTTGTGTTTAGCTTTTAAACATGGGATCAGAAATCCTTGTTAGAACCGTGGATAAAACGCCAGGAATGACTGACGGTGTCACATGTGAAATATTGCAAGTTGGCACATGTGCATCCCTATCCCTTCATACTTTAGCCCATTTTTTGTCACATAGGCTTGCTCTGCTGCTGTGGTGTTCTACCTGTTTGGGCGAGAGATGCTTGCACAGCTGCTGCCACTACAGCACCTCTCTAATGAGCGTAGCTGACACTGCTTTAAGTTTCCCATGGTGTATCGCTCTTGTGAGGTGTGTTTGCAGTACTCGTGTTTTCTGTGCTGTATCTGTTTCTTAAAGGAGACCATTACAGCATCAGCTCATGTTTAGTGTGGGAGAAGCTTGCACATCTCCTGCCCATGCTGGACCTGTTCTGCTAGGGAAGCTTACACTGATGCTCACAGTAACACACTGATGGGATAGCGATTAGAATACTGATGTCCATTCTGTACCTTTTCTGTGTGAGGAAGGATTGCAGTGCTGTTGCTCGTGGTGTGCCTGTTCATTGTATGAAGGAAGCTTGCACAGAAGTTGCTTGTGCTATGCCGATTTTGCATCAGGACAGCTTGCATTACAGCTATGTGTGTGATGTCCATTCTGTACCTTTTCTGTGCGAGGAAAGTTTGCAGTACTGTTGCTCATGGTGTGCCTGTTCTTTGTATGAAGGAAGCTTGCACAGAAGTTGCCTCTGCTATGCCTATTTTGCATCAGGACAGCTTGCAATTCAGCTATGTGTGCTATTTCTCTTTTGTGTGAAGAAAACTTGCACCGGTGCTGCTTGTGCATAATGTGCATTTTCCTCTCCTTTCAAATGCTGCTACCTGCTTAATACCTGCTGTGGGTGTGTGAATGAAGGTTGCACTGCTGCTACCTATGAACAGCTTATTGTGAATGTGAGAAACTTGAACTGCTCCTGTTGATGCTGTACCTGTTGTTTGAGTGAGAAGTTTGCTCTATTGTGGCTTTGGCTATTGCTTTCTATTGCAAGTTTTTAAAGTAATCCTATAAACTTAGGCATAGTGTTATAAATAACCAAGTAAGGAGAAGTATGTGACAACATTGAGGGTGTAGGAGTTAGGACTCAAGCATGGTGACTTAGAAATGCTAAGAAAATAAGAGTTAAGAGAAGAAAAGGAATAGTGAAGGAAAATGAACAATGAAGTGGCGGCAAAGGGAGAGACAATGATCGGGGAAATAAAAAGTGAGGATTAGAAAAAAGAAAAAGAATGGAAAACACCTCTATGGAAGAGAATGAAAGGAATGGTGATAAATGAAAAAGAAAGCATGTGATAAAGGAAAAGCAAAAGGGATATAAGAAAGGGGGTAATAACTAAGAAATAAAAGATGAGTAAAAAAATCTGAAAGAAAAATGAAAGTAACAAAAATACACATAAAGAAAGAAACTGGCTGGAAAAGAACAAAAGTTGAAAAAAGAAAGTAAGGGCAGAAAGAATAGAAAGAGTAAGACCAAAGGCTGAACAATGGCACAGAGCATGAGCAGGAGCCTGAGCCCAAAAGGGAAAGACTGTGTAAGAGTTGGTGATAAAACCAAAAGGGAGAGAAATATGCATTGCAAAGTGGTAAGGAGTTTAGACTGCATATGAATGGATGTTACAGGATGAGTGAAGTTATGGAATGTGAAGGAAAGATGACACAAGAGTAAAATAAGGAATTAAAAAGGGTGAGGAGTAAGGGAAGCTGGAGCTTAGTGATCTGAAACAAAAAGTTGGAGTAATAAAAATAAGACAGAAACAAGAAGCAAGTAGGTGCATGGGAATGAGAGAGGTATCTGTGAAGGAAACAAGTGTGATAGGAGTTTGGAAATAAGCAAGAGGGGTAAAGACGGAGGTAGTTCGGAAACTGGGGATGCAGAAGCAAGAAGATCAGGGACAGTGCTGAGAGTAGGATTGAGAGGTGATAGTGAGAATGGGAAGAATAAAGTGGAAATTAGGAGATGAAATGAAGAGAGATAATTAGTGGTCAAAGGTAAACTTAAATGAGGGATGGTATAGATATTAGAGAATGTGGTGTGTGCAAGTTGAAGGTAAATATGAGAAGGGAGAGTAAAATGAGCGTTAGGGTGGCAGTAAAACTTGGAGAAATAATGGTGATTGTGAGAAGTTAGAGGTATAGATTGCAGAATGAGAAAATCAGAGTTAGAGGTAAGCAGCAAATTGGAGGAGATAGAGTGACCTAATGAGAGACGGAGGTGCAAAGAAGCCCAAGAGAAAAAGACCAGAGGGAGAAATTGTCAGAACAAGTAGGGGAAGTGTGAGGAATCATGACAGCAGCATGAGAACGAGGGACTTATGCTTGTGTTTGAAGAGGAACCTTAAAATAAATTGATTAAACCGCATGAAAGAAGTGGAATTAAGAGAACTGGGAGAGAAGAAAACAGGAAAGGGGTGCTGGAAAACTGGGAATGAAAGAAATAGGAATGACAAATGTAAATGACAGCAGTGCTAATGGGAGGGAGGCCAAAATATCCTGGAGAAGGGTAGCAGTGCTGGAAGAATAAGAGATCAGGCAAACTGTTCAAAGTAGAGAAGGTGATGAAAGAATGAGGGCTAAAGATGAGAGGCTAACTGGGAAAGATTGCTCGAGAAATGTGAGAGATTAAAATGACCCGTAACATGGTCCATTGGTGCATTGCAAATGGAATTTTCATTGGCACAAAGGCATCACATTTTGCTCACTACTAACTTTGAAATGCTCGTAGCCCTATGACTGTGCCCACGGATCCCTTCATGTCACCAAGTATCTCCCCTTTTTTTCTCCTTTTGCTCCATTTTGTAATTCAATAACAGCCAAAAACCGTTTTTATATACCCTAATGTCTCCCTGATTGCAGGACTTGTTGATCTCACTGCAGCGATTTGTATCAAGGAAAACCTTGCTGTTAGCTTTGAGGTGTGTATTGAGTGTGAGGTACTTTAAACAAGCGGGTGGTAGAGTGATCGAATAAGTGGGGCCCCCTTGCAGTACATTGCAGGGGGGCCCCCTAAGGTTTTGTTACGCCACTGAATTTAAGGAAAGGAAAGGAAAGGCCATGAGCAAGTTAGCATTTTCTTTCCAATTTCGAAAGTATTAAGAGGTTTTAACTGAAGTTCCCTACTTAAGCACCGCAGCGTCTTGTTTTTTGATTTCGATGCTTTAAGCTCATTATAAAGATTAGTGATTTTAAGTTGGAAAAAAACAGCTAACTGATTGCATAAATCTTGCGAGCCTTCGAGTACTGCAGAGGTCGGGGGACTGGGTAACTACTGCACCACTTTGAAGAGGATTTGGCTGATTCAATTTTGTTGGTATAATAAATAGATTTTTTTTCTTTCAGGGACTGTTTATATTCCCTGATCCTTAGCTTGTGGGCACTTTTTCTTGCTCCTCATAGTTTTTCCTCCAAGCCTGCTCTTGACGACGACAAGCCTGTGGCAAATCCTCACACACATACATGTTATGATTAAAAAAATCAATAAACAGATGTAAACAAAAACAAACTTATCATTGTTTGTTTCAAAAACACAGATCACAAGAATGAAAATCCAGTTTTCGTTTTCGTTACTGTCCAAATTGCTCCTGCATTAATGCTCCAAGGCCTGCCTTGCAGCTAGGCTCAAGCAGGAAGCAGTATTACATCACAACACAATTACAATAACCTATTACAGTTTGGTCATTTCATTATTACAGGTGGTCATAAATGTGTGTGTATATTTAAGTATTTGGATGCCTCTATTGCACAAAAATGCAGCATAAATCCCCATATTTTACAGGGAGCAGTCACATTTGGGAAATATTTCGAAGTAACTTATGAAACATGGAATCATTATCACATTGATAGCCCCCAAACTACCCAGCAGAACTTTACCCATGTCACTCCTACTAAGATTCTATTAGGGCTATGCGGCATGGAGAACCAAATTATGTTGAATAGTTATCTAAATCATGTGGCAAAAAAAGCAATTATGAGTGGGGGGAAGAGTGGCCAGCAAGATGGCCGAACAGGAGTGAAAGAAGTGAGCTTCAACGAAGTGCTTGATAATCCTGTCAACATCCTGATACTGAGATCCACAGATGAATATATCTACTTAGGGCCACGGCTACCCCCACAGCTGAAGACAATCTACAGCATCTGCTAGCACATAGGTCCAGAAAATGACCTGTGCTCCCGAGCTGCATGAGACAGCAAAATAGTGGCCGAGGTTTCATCCGAGCATAGGGAGGATACCTGAGATAAGGACTGCAGGAGGGACCCCTTGGCGGAGACGCAGCACAGATCCAGCCCACTATATGAAGACACCAAGCACCGACAGAGAACTGCATGTCGTAATGTGGTGTTTGGAACCCAAGGCGATACGAGGGCTCAAGCACTGAGTCCCGTTGGGGATGGTGGTGGGCTGGACAATCTTAGGTAGACGTTGTGGGCACTGTGACCACTTAGTATAAGGAGGAAGGGAGGACAGGAGCATGCTTCGTATCTTCACAGTAGTTTATTGAAAATACACTTCACAAGATGAGGATCACAAGAGGAAGGCTGCCACCCATGTAACTGCAATGGCAAACTCAGCTTCCACATTCAAACACTAACAGTCCAATGACGCGTCCACTCTAGAACCCTCTATACATTCCAACAATTCACCTTCGATAGACATCCCACACAAAACTACCACATATTTTGCTCCAGTACTACTACACTTACACCAGGCAGGAGTGGGGTTGGGGAGCTGCTGTCTTCATTGCTGGTTCGGGACAGCATTTTTCCTCCTTTGCCCCAAAAGACATAAGAGCCTTTAAGAAGACCAGCGCATTGAGATGGGCAGGCCAGTTAAGGATCGAGCCAGGCTCGATTCAGGGCCTAGCTCTGGCTCAGCTCAAGGTCCTCTTGGTCCCTCAAACGCAAAATGAGCTGAGCTTTCATGTTGCTTCTGCCTGTCACCCGCGCGTCCTCACCATTCACCAT